>NC_060130.1:20099985-20752485 GCF_021461395.2 Schistocerca americana | reverse complement strand
GGAGGCAGAATGCAGGGAGCAATACACCAAGCACAATCCTGGGCTTTCACTCATAGCATCCATTTTTTGGCTGCCATGACTTACGTTATGCATTTCTGTCATTGTGTTTTTTAGGACCGGTCTTTGATGCTTAGTTGACATGGCTTCCCCGTCTTTGTCAACTAAAGCAGACATGTAGGTCGCACCTGAATGCTCTTCTATGCCTCAGCGACACCGACTGCGGTGTGGTCCACTCTAGTTTGGTATGGCTGTACGCAGCATTGGTGCAGTCACACCTAGATTACAGGAATCTCTCATATGACTTTTTATCAGCTACGACATTACGCCTGGATTCGATACACTATTGCGGGGTAAGACTGGTAACAGGTGCCTTTGGACTAGGCAGCAGTTCCACTATTGTGGGTTCTGCACCATCAAAAATTGATGGCAGCTGCTCGCCCATAGTACCCTAACTGTCATCTCCTCTTTCCAGATACGAGATTTACCTCCGAAAACGGCAACACAGGTCTGGGGTTACGATCACCAAGTTTGAGCCTTGGTCCAGCACACAGTTTTAATCTGCCAGGAAGTTTCATATCAGTGCACGCTATGCTGCAGAGTGAAAGTCTCATTCTAGAAAACTCTTTAAGTGTAATTCTCTTTACATATTGGCTATTTTCTTCACATATGGGGGACATTTACTCTTTCATCTACCTACTTTTTTTCTCGTCTAGCAGAACGATATTTATGACCGTTTCTTAATACCTGTTTGTATCACTTACAATGCTGGTATTTATGAATTCTTTAGCATTTGACTCCGGAAAGACCATTTTTCTTTGTAGTGAGGTCTTGCCAACAGCAAATTTTCTGGATGGAAAGTTGCCAATCTGCTCATACACTTTAAAATTTAAAAGTAAATCTAGCAATGCTAGAATGTATACAAAATACTGATATACCCATTATCAAGTTGTTGTTTAAAGATTCGCGACTTTTAAAACTTACGTAGATTATTTTTTCATGATAGAACTTTACATAAGAAGTTATTAAGAACATTGTGAATATCACATGATGAACAATTGAATGACTAAAGCAGTGTTATCAACCCTCATTCATTGACACATGTAATAAATTCATCGAGGCAGTGAAGTCCAGAGCTGTTGTAAAAATTTCTGAAATTAAAAGTATATATTACCTAATGAAGGTAGTATTTTGGGGTGAAAGAGCACAATAATTATTATTTTTGGAATGTAATAATTCACTATGGCTTCATTTTAATTCTAATAAGTTTCACACTGTAATGAAACATTGTCTAAATGCCTCTCTCTCTCTCTCTCTCTCTCTCTCTCTCTCTCTCTCTCTCTCATTTGTTATAACTTACCGCTGTTATTTTGTATTTGTATTGCAGTCATTACATTAAAATCGGCTATATTGATTCTGCAATTTATACTATTATGTTATTGCTAAGAATTGATTTAAAGAATAAACGTATATATTTATTTGTAAGATTTTGTAAATTTATACCACTGGAACTCTTTCAAAATATTTGATTGCGTAATACTGCCAATAAATACAATGACTTTCTTTCTTCTGTTTATGATTGTAATAGATGTTGGACACTTTGATTCCAAGTATGTTATACAGAAACGCAGTGATTTTTTACAAAAGGCAAAACTATGTGTTCGAAGAATTGTGGAGAGGAGGGTACATGATGTATTTTAAGTAGGTTATAAAGAGTAACTATAACAACAAAAGCAATAAATTATTGATAAAATTATTTAATTGAATAGATAAAAAATCTACTCATCAAGTGGCAGCAGAACATACACATAAAAGACTGTTGTTATTGGCAAGCTTTCGGAGCCAGTGGCTCCTCCAGACAGAAGCATTGAAGGGGAAGAAAGAAGGGTAAAGGAAAAGGCCTGGAGAGTTCCAGGAAAAGGTGTAGATTTTGGGAAAGTCACCCAGAACTGCGGATCAGGCGAAAAATAGAAACGACACATGTCATATACCAGCTATTATGTAAACACTGTTCAGCTTTCTACATCTGCATGACTACCACCAAATTATCAGTTACGATAAATGGGCATAGGCATAGTGTATATACTGGAAACTCACAATATCCTGTTGCAGAGCATGCTCTACAACATAGCATACGTGACCCCGACACTTGTTTCACCACACATGCCACCTGGATTCTTCCGCCAGACACCAGTTTCTCAGAACTCCGCAGGTGGGAACTAGCACTACGTGTCCTTGGTTCTCACCACCCACCTTGCCTTAATTTACGTTAATTTCTCCTGTCTCAGCTTTTCTTCACTGTAATTACTCTTTGCTTCACTCCATTTTAGCTTTCTACATCTTTCATTGTCTTTCCTGTCTATTTTCACTGCCCCCACCAACAGCTGTTGCATACAATACACTTAGCTTCTCACTCTTATTAACTCATGTAAGTTTTAGTAGTAATCTCTGTCTTGCATATTACCCTGTCTTCCACCTTTAAGCTCTCAGGTTTCCGAATCTTGCCCGATGCAGTCCCCAACAATTAGTCTTTCCTTCTCATCCTGTACGGTAAGTCATCCATGTCCCACGGTTCTGGGTAACTTTCCCAAAATCTACCCCTTTTCTTAGACCTCTCCAAGTCCTTTTCCTTCACCCTTCTTGCTTCCCCTGCAACCCTTCAGCCTGAAGAAGGAGTCACTGGCTCCAAACGCTTGCCTATCACAACAGTCTTTTATGTGTGTGCTCTGCCACTGCTTGGTGAGTAGATTTTTTATCTATCCAATTAAATAATTTTATAAAGAGTATCTGTGTGTGATGTTTTTATTGGTATACAACTTGTTATAAACAAAACGTATTTCTACCCCACAATATGACTGGGCCACCATGAAAGCAGCCACATCATTGTCAAATTCACTGAAACTACTGCATAGCAGTTTACTTGGGTATGGCTGCTGTTTTGGTCTTCAGTTTGGTTTAAGCACTGCGTCAATACCTTCTCTTCATAGCACTCGGAGGTCGCGATCTGCAACTGTTTTTACAAATGGCAAGAGAACTTTACCTCTAGTTGCTTGCTTTTCAGTGAAAGATGCAAATATTTTAGAATATAGTGCCTTATGTATATCTGTTAGAATAGCCACAAACTGTTTGTTGTAGCAATTTTTATGCATCTGGTACAGTGTACTATCACAAGATACCAGGTACATCTACAGATGGTAATATATATTCCAAAAAGCTTTGTAAAACCACTAAGTGATTGGCAAGTATGCTTCCCAAGATTCACAAAAGACATAATTGAGTAATACCGTATTTACTCGAATCTAAGCTGCACTTTTTTCCGGTTTTTGTAATCCAAAACACCGCCTGCGGCTTAGAATCAAGTGCAAAGTAAGCGGCAGTTCTGAAAAATGTTGGTAGGTGCTGCCACAACTAACTTCTGCCATTGAATATATGTAGCACTACACAGGCATGCTTTGCAGGCACAAAGATAAATACTGGCGCCAAAACCTCTGCGTCAGTAAACAAATGAAAAGAAAACAGGGGTGGGGGGTGGAAGATGAGCTTTTTTCTCTGCCCCAAGTTTCGACCACTGCATTTTCATACTTTATCCAACGAAGTAAATACAAATTCCGTATTCTTCATCTCCGAATGTTGCAGCCTTTCAATGTACTACGAAAATCCACCTGGAAGAGTGTTTGGGATGTTTGTCAATATGGCCAAGTCTGCGTGATGAATTTTTGTCCTACCTGTGACAAGAGATGGTAGTTAATAGCAACTTTTATGAATTGTGAATCACATGCAGTATTCTCTTCACCATAAGAATAATACGAATGTAAACATTTTGCCATGTATTCCTACGTGTTTCCTGATATCTGATTTAAATCCTGTCTTCCTAATAAATTACGAAACTAGAGTGAGACAGCAGCAAACACGGAAGAATATATATATCATGTCATGTTTATATTCGTATTATTCCTATGCTGAATAGTGATACAGTCAGAAATGAAGCACAGCAACTGACTAGATTTTTAAACCTAAGATGGCTCTAATTTCTGTGCAGAATGTAATGCACTAAAGAGGCGTCTGCAAAAATTTTCAAACGGAGAAAATTTTTCGCTAAACTTTTGTTTGGAACATCTATCATATGCAGTCTATTATATGGTTCTTGTTGATCATTATCAAAGAAAGCGGCAGTGTAAGTAACAACAAATAGTGGTCTCTTGCCATTGTTTCGCTGATGAGACGATTCCTCTCTCTTTTTTTTTTAAAATTGTAAGCGGTGGTAGCGTGTGCAAAAGCAAGCCATCCCATGAGCGGCGACAGGCCGTAAACACGCATAATCAGAATGTGACAAACAATGCATGGCACAGTACGATAATGCATTTTGAGCTTAGAGTGACGGAAACACCTATAACAAAGAGAACGGCACTTATCAGATCAAAGAAAAGTAAGCAATCAATTCCAACCAGACGAAGCATATGAGAAAGGCTCTCTAGTATAAATACGGATGGAGAGCCTGACGCATAGCAATGACTACGTGTTAAAGCTTAACTGCTAAGTTTACCACATGCACCAAACTACTGTAGCTGTATCGTCATTCATTCGACCTAAATTGTCTCATATTACAATGGACCAACTTTGTTTCGGTTTGGAGATGTGGTCTAAAACGTTTCTCCCCCTTGAATTTCGAGTCACAAATTTCAAGTGCGGCTTAGATTCAAGAAAATTTTTTTTTTCCTTGATTTCGAGTCTCATTTATCAGGTGCGGCTTAGATTTGAGTGCAGCTTAGATTCGGGTAAATACAGTAAGTGTACTTCCCAAACCATTTTGAGAAACTATTTTGATGGAAAGCATATTTTCCAAGAGCGATTAAAACACTGCTATTTGGTGGGCTGTATACTTCTCACAGCCCTAAAAGCTATATTTCATAACAAAAAGGAAGTAAACTGGTGCAGCGGACTATCACTGGATGCCAGGAGCATGCAGAAGTGGTTCAATGTATTCCCATAAATGCAGTAAAGAAACACAGCTATTGCTAAGTATATCTCTTATGACCAGTAAAAGCCTTAAGTGCCTCTTTGCAGCAGGTCGACAGACTGTACAGCCCACGTGAGTCACACTGTCCCATTAACGAATGGAGACGCAGTGCACTCTGCTAAAGTAAATGAGAGTGCAGGTTTGCTTTCACCTACATTACACAGTCAGTTGTACTTAGTGATTTCTGGTAGACAAAAGAATATTGAGAAAGGAGAAATGAAGGAAGATAAGTGTTTAATGTCCCATAAACATTGAGGTCTTTAGTGTCTGAGCACAAACTCTGATTGTTTCAAGGATGGGAAGGCTATTTATTGTGCCCTTTCAGAGAAACCATCTCGGCATTTGCCTGTACTGATTTAGAGAAAGCTCAGGAATCCCAAGTCTGGGTGGACTAGATGGAGCTGTAGAGAGCAAAAACTGTAGAGGAAAACAGAGATTGGAATACATCCAGCAGATAATTGAGGCTGTAGGTTGAAAGGGCTACTCTGAGATGAACAGGTTGCCACAGGAGAGTAATGTATGGACTTTAACTGTTAGTCGCCCTGAATGTGAGTCCAGTGAGCTCACCACTGTGCCACCTCGCTCGATATATTGTGAGAGAAGTTCCTGATTTAACCATTTCACAGTATGTGGGATGTGTACTTACCATCAACTGTATTTCTTTACTGTATTCCTGAGAACACATCATACGAGCTCTGTATGCACGTGGCACCTGATGTTAGTTTGCTGCACCAGCTGAACTTTCTGTCTGTTATGAAATGTAGCTTTTAATTGTCATTAAATGTCACTTGTTCCTTTCAGAAGCAGTTGCAACTATATGTGCCACCAAATAATGTTGTTTTGAAGGCCACTGGGAAGTATGCTTACTACCAAAGTAATTTTTCCATGATACAAGGGGAATATACTTACCACAAAATTAATTTCTTTTTTTGGACTGCAGAAAGGATACTTACCACCAACTGACCATACTTACCACTAATTTAGTTGTTTTACTATGCTCTTGGGAAAATGTTTTACCTCCTCTGGATGTGGTTCACTTTTTGTGATAATATGCTAAACAACTGGTGTCTGTTTGTCATGACATCAGTGCTGTTGTCACTTGTTACAACAGAACACATTGTTTCATTCTGCAACATATGCTATTGTGACTTGTCTCAGCTCGTTTCTTTATGTAGTGTTAAATGATGTTTCTAGGATTGTAAAATAGATAGTCAAATAAAAACAGAAAATTCCTTTTTTTCACATCTAGTAGTAACTCATAACAGCTTACTAAAGACAGTAGCTTTTTGCTCCTAAACCACAAAAATAAAATAATCAAAAATTAAATGTAGTTGACACTTCTAAAATGATACCAAAACAATTAACTTTACAGGGCTGCTACAAAAAATGTGCCCACAAATGGGTTAAAAACAAAGTATGCAAGCTGTGGGGGCAGTGTGAAACTTTTTTAAGCACTGTATTTGAAAAATATTATTCATTTTGTTCCACTTCTAGAACGTTAGGTTTTGTGGATTTTTGCCTGTACATTAATGGGTGTGGATGCGTTCAGTGGAGGCAAGTGTGTCGTGTATGATTTTTCTCAGTAAATATGTCCTACTGACGTTGCAGTATATCTCCAATGTTCTGGATGCATCAAATGAAGTTTAAAAGACAGCTAACTGCTACTGCTGGTATGCCTCTTCATGTAAATGTCAGAGTTACTATTATTATTCAACACAGAAAGGAAGATTACCAGCTTAGCAATTTGCTGAAAATGAGTTCATTAAAGGGAGTATTACAATTAACATCCTGTTAACGACAAATTAATTAGAGATGCGAAGCAGCCCCAGATTGGGGAAGGAAATTGGACGGATAGCTGACTCCATAAAAATTAATACATTTCATACTGTGCTCGAGCACAGGCAATAAAAAACAGTGAGCAAACATGATGTGTGTACTTGTTGCCTCAGGGTCTCCTGCGAAACTGAGGTGCTTGAGTAAGCTACATCACACTGCTTTGTTGTGTGCTTGTTGTCAAGCCAGTTTATGAAGTCCACATCCCTCTTCATTTTTATATAACTTTGTTTTGAATGCACTGTACAAGAACACTGAATACCTTGAAAATTATCGAGTTCAGCCATTCATTCACATGTAATATTCCAACAGCTCCAACACCGATGAGAGCCTTCAGGGGTATAAAACGAGTAAGTGAGAAGTGCCACTGAACTACTAACAACCATTTTCATCTACTACTAATCTGCTCACATTAATCATTATTCAAGGGGATCAGTTCTACATCATTTTATTTTTATAAATATACAGAGAAGCAACTACTTAAAAAAAGCCAATGCTCTGCTACTTAAACTGCTCTGCCACTATTTTGATTTAATACTTCATGCTAAATGGGCATTTAATTTTACACAGGACACTGTCATCTAAACTTATTCTGATAAATTCATATACTTCCTTCCTGTGCAATGCCCTTTATGCTGTCAACGCCACGTTGGGACCGGTACAGTAGTTTCTGTTCCGTGGAGAACCAACCGTACCTGCACATAGGCTATTATTATGATGGAATCACCACTTCAAAAGGCATTCCAAAGCTGCTGCCAGCTTCCCTCTGTGGAGTAAACCATCTACCATTCCTGTCTGCTCCTAGAGAATATGTTGCATTGCTAAATATGGTCTTCTGTTAGAAAGTGTTTGTGCGTTGTGTATCTGAGGTGGGACAGGTAGGTAAATTCACATATCCAGGTAAATTATTGGTGGACTGGCTAATAAAACATTTTTTGCTTTAATTTTGAATATTTGGGGATTTCCAGATTGCTCCTAATGTTGGCTGGCAGATGTTAAAAGGGTGCTGCACCTGAATATAAAACAGTTTTCTTAATCCTAAGCTTCAATGCATATTCTCTATGGAAATTATTTATATTGTGATTGTTATGGTTGCAAGCTTTGCAATTAATGCTAAATTCTCTCTTGTCCATTTGAGCAGCTCAGAGGTTAGCATATCTTGCTGCTATGTGGAGGACCCAGGTCCAATTCGTGGTAATGCCTTTTTTTTGAAGGGCGAAGCTACTCCACACCCACACTGACATAGTGACCATCACCAAAGTTCTACCATCACCTCCGTTTGCTTCGTTACAATTGAGAAGTGCACAGGATGTGGTGTCATGATGTTGTCCGTAGGATTACCCACTAATACAGGCACTTTGAGGCGATAGAAGTGGTCGAGAAGTGAGCAGAAGGTAGCAGTTTTAAGGGCAGAGGGAGAAAAGTGCCGAGGCAAGCACCAAAACTTCTGCAATAGTCTGGACAGATAGTAAGAGCAGTAGCAGTTTCTTTCTGTCTGCAAGGGTGAGGTTATCGTTAGTTTTGGGTATCGTGCGATGCTCGATACCATTGTCGCAGCTTAAAACACTCTTTACGAGTGTCAGTCCTATTGAGGAGGGGTACTCCTGGGCTGTGCTCCTGAGTGTCTCCTGGGCCACCTGCAGCATCTGTACTTGTAACATGCCAAGGTCGTTATACGAGTGGTCAATTGGCCATAAAGAGGTTTGGTTGGATATGTTTATGTTTAGTGTGCAATACTGCTTTCCCGTATTGACAGTTGGTCAGCTAGATATTTGCAGCTGGCAATGCCATTTAGTTTTGCTGTAATGCAGGGATTCAAAAGTGTTTATTTTGTCTGTGAGCTTGTGCTGTCCACAAGTGATTAATTATCCCTAGATAGAAGTGTTTTTCAGCAGTTGTGTTTTCACCCGTGGTTGTGGTCATAGTTTCCCAGGTTAAGAATTAAGTGATTGTCAGAGTGTCTCAAGTTCCTGTACAGTCATGTGGTGAGTTTTTTGAATTTCTGTGTGTGAGTCTCAAGGCAGTATTCTCTGTGAAGGTCGACAGTGTGTGTGGACTGTGGTGCACTTTGTTCTGTATCACCTGTAGGCGGCACAGGCGGTCAGAGCCACGTAACCCCAGACTGCAGCTGCATGCATCATCATGGGTCTAATCAGTATCATGTACACGGACCTCGATACAATCCTATTCAGTGTGCTTTACCTGTTGAGCTTAGAGTAACACTGTTTGAGCCTTGCATTTGCTCAGTTGGCCTGTCACTGAAGTATTTGACTTTCACACTGAAACGTATTGGGCGTGTGTGTAGTGTTATTTGTCTGCAGTCTTAATGTGGGGTCCTGCCCACTAATCTCGTATAGGGTGCCTAAAGGATGCTGCATTCTCAAAATGATATACAACAATTCAAGCAAACAACATTAATAGTTTTTATTACAAATAAGAAGCTTGACAATGCTTAACCTGGAATTTACAATGGTGTCACAAGCAATAGGCGACATGCAGTATAAATCCGAGTCCTTTGCTATATACAATGTTCGTGCAAGTTTGACACACAGCTTGTGGATCACTAATAACTGTTATTGTAGCATTCTGCGCTAGGCCTGTCCGTATACTGTCCTAATCCTGTCCAAATACTGAGTGGCCGAGGCTGGCAGGAGCGGCACTTATATTCTCTTTGTCTAGGGGCCTGCTCCCGTCGTGGTGTGGTCCTTGCCAGTGGGCTATTGGCTGACGGTGTGTTCACTGCCTTCTTTGCTCTTGCGATCTTAATTTTCATTCCAGAGCTTGTGGGTATGCCAGAACACGTAATGTTTGTGCAGTTGTTATGGTTGTCAGTGAACAGAACTGCTTCACACTTGTCAGCATTTGCTTTAACACACTGTCGTTCCAGCTAGGCAGTTTTGTTTGCCGTTGCGAACTATGCCTGATGGTTTCCAGTCTTGCACTAGGATGGTAGTGTCATCTGCGTAGATGGTTGCCATTGTGTTTTGTTCAGTTGGAAAGTCATTGACGTAGAGATTAAACAAGAGGGGCCCTTGGATGCTGCCTTGGGGTACTCCCACTTGTATACTGTGTTGTGTTGACAGTTTGCCCTGAACGTCGGTGTTGAAGCTTCTGTGGGTGAGATATGAGTGTGTAAGATGTATGAGCTCGTCGGAGAGACTAGCAGTGCAGAGTTTGCGAATGAGACGATTGTGCCGTAGATGACTGAAGACCAGGAACAGCGCTCCTGTAGCTTTGTTGGTGTTGGGGGTGTGTGTAATATGTTCTACTACACGGAGGAGTTGTTGTGTTGTGGAGTGGTGATTGCTGAATCCAAATTGCTCCAGTCTCAGCGAGTCATTGGTGATGCAGTGCATAGTAAGATGTCTGAGAATCATCTTCTCAACAATCTTATTCAGGGAGCTCAGCAGGCTAACGGCTCTGTAATTTTGTGGTAGAGAGTGGTATTTCCCTGGCTTCCTGAACATCAGGACAGGGAAGTGTTGATGTTGTAGAATGGTATTCGTCATATGTGTGAGATGCTCTATAGCTTTATTCGTGAACTCCTGGGTGACACGGTTTTGAAAGTGATTGGGACCAGGAGCTTTTCTAGCTGTTTTGTGCTTAATAACCTGTGTAATTTCATGTGTAGCAGTATGTATTGTTACATTGCACTTGGGCTGGGTTACAAGCCATGTAACCTCCTGGTCCATTTCAAGTAGCAGTGCTGGATTGGAAGGAGCCAGATTCAGTGTGAATGATGTTGCTAGTGTTCTGGTCATCGGCTCATGCTTCTCCTCCATGGAGTATGCTGGTCTGTAAGGTATTTGTAAGCTTGGTGTGTAGTATTTATTCTTCGTGGAGTGGACAGCTATTTGCCACACTCCAGGTCATGTGGTGTGCAGCCCTGCGAGTGTATTGTCCCAGTTTGTGGTTTTAAAAGTTTTAATTTAGCCTGTATGATCCCCTGGAGCCTGCTAATATGCTGTTTGTACAGTCAGTATCTCCCGAGATGATCTCTCATTGACATCGGCCCCTGTATTTCTGGGAGCAGGGCCATTGAGCATTCTTGTGGTATAAGTACTGTAATGGTAAATGCTATTGCATCCTGAACTGCGGTGGTAAGGGCTTCGACAGCTTCAACAAGTTTCCTGCTTTGTGTAATTTTGGGAATTTGTGGGATACGACTTTTCAAGCATTTCCTTGAACAATGCCCAATTCACACGCTTGTTGCTCAGTATCCTGTGAGATTCATCATACTGCTGTGTTTCTTCCGAGTAAAGTATTACAGGTGTTTGGTGAGGCCAAATCATGTATAATTTCAATGTTGATTGTGACTATAATGCCTATCACATCTAGTCTCTGTTCCCTGTTTTAAGTGTCACCTCAGCTGGCACTAGTGTAATGTAGTTTGGGCGCAGTGCATGTTCGCATAGTTTTTTTGCTATTGGTGTTTGATCTTTGTTAGTTCCAAGCAGAGTGTTTAGCATTAAGATCACCAGTGGCTATTGGTCACTATGCAATGTTGAGTATTGTGCTGATATCGCTTGTTATGATGTTACCACATCAATTGTATATCGATATCAATGTAGTGTTCACTCAGTTGACTTGACCCTAACAGCTGTGGCTTCTAGTCTTTCAGGTTCAGGGATCTTAATATTTGTGTATTCTTTGTCTCAATATATGATGATTGTTGTTCCACCCACAGTTGTGCCTTCAGGTGGTCAGTACAGTAGATGTAATATCTTGGGAAGAGTAGTTGTTTGTGTGACTGGAGCTCAGCTTCGTTCATGAGAGCAATCCAGATTCCCTTCTCCTCGATAAATGCAGCTAGCTCTGCCCTTTTGTTGCCAATCCCATCTGCATTCCAGAATAGCATCTGGGTCAAAGTATTGTTGTTTGTGTTTTGTGGTGTATTATCTATGGAAGAGTGTGGGCAGTGTGGTGATAGCAGTTTGTATAGCAGCCATGCACTGGCTGGGTGTAGCCGTCATGAGTTTGTGCATGTGTTACGATGAAGAGGTTCAAGAGGATCTTAAGCCACGTGAGTGGGGAATAGTGTCTTCACTATGCCTCTGATTGTGGTGAGAATGTTTGTTATGTCAGCCAAAGTGTTGGCGGTGGTGTTGGTGGCTGGTGGTCCTTATGTGGTGTACTGGATGGGCTGGCTTGTGTGTTATTCATGGTTCGTATTTCATCTGGGGTCACCTGTGTTATTGCTGTGGTGAGGGGGGGGGGGGGGGGGCAAGAGTGTGAGTTACGGTTACATTGTTCCTTTGAATGTGTTCCTATGTTTGTCTGGTCTGTTGTTGGTGTATTTGTTGTGGTGTGATAGTGTCCCCTCTTTTGTTTTTTGGGTACCTTCGTTTCATTTCGTGTGTTTGTGGTTGCCCTAGTTTGGGCGTGTCTTCTGTGATATCACGAGTGTCACAATCTGGCCCAGACAGAGTTGACTTGGTGTTGTCTGGGACGGCAGTGTTGTCAGTATAGGGGCAGTTTCTAGCATTGCATGTGTGGGTTGTGGTTCTGTTGTTGTGGGAGGTGTGCCATGAGTTTGTGGAGCTCTGTGCATCCTCAGTTCATCCACTTCCACTGACAATGCCAGTAAAAGAGATTCCACACCTTACTGGTTGGGGGGTGGGGAGTGTCTTGGAGCTGTTCTGGTTACCACTTGCCTGTCTTTGGCACTTTTGCACCTTAGAGCTTCTTTGTATGCTGCACACCATCTGTAGTTTGCACATGGACCCCTCCACATTTGGTACATCTGATAGTTGTACCAAGTTTAAAGTGTCGTGCTACATGGTTACCAGTGCATTTGCAGCACTGTGTGCCAGTTCACATCGGGTGCCGCATGGCCAAACTGCTGGCAGTGGTGGCACTGTTGGGGGACACACGGAGGTGTGTATATTTCTACTACGACCATGTGAAGCAGGAGCATCTGCGTCAGAAAGTTGCAGGAGTAAGCTGCGTTGTCCACTCCACTAAATAGTTTGGCTGCAATCTGTGTGTCACAAATCCCAGAATTCATCTCATGCTCTCACAGTCCCAGCTGAGAGCTGTGATTATACCATGAAGAATGTCATTGAGGGTTGTTTTGTCAACTCCTTTCACGATGTACATTCGAGTTTTTTCCCCTTGGGTGCTATATTTATGATACTCAATTCCCCCAGCTTTGACGAATTTCAGGAGATTTGTGCAATCTGTTTTGTTGCATACATACCGTGATACATGGGTCCCTTGTGAGTTTTGTGTTTGGTATATGGTGGGGAGTGACATTCTACAAATGTATTGTTTAGCTTGCCGAGGCAAGTGTAATTGTGTACTTTTGACCAGTGGGAAGCCAGTCGGTGTAGTGTTCTGTGTAGCGGCTGGGGTAGTGTTGTGTAGTTGAGGTGCTGCAGAATTGTTTGTATGGTCCTCATATTACCGATGCTCGGAACTGGTGTTGGTAAAAGCACGCTGCATTTGCCGTGTGAGTCAGTAGGCTCAGTTGTTCGTGTATGTTGCTGCTGATTGCATTTTGGACCCACCAGCTTCCAAGGTCCATCTTTGTTCCACGGAGCTCTCACTTCCAGCTCGAGGACTACTGCGGTGATATTGAGGGCCTCTCTAGTATATTCACTGGTGGTGTGACTGGTGTTGGTGTTGCTGTGCTGTTGTGTTGCTTCCACGCGTCAGTTGGACAATGAGGCTCATGCTGTCTCCGAGCCATTGCTTCTTGATTTGTGGCAGCAAAGTCCAGATTTAGCTGGTTCATCACTTACTGATAGGTGGCAAAGCAAGACAGAAACGTCGAAGGGAACAGATGGCACTCCTGCCTCTTGTGCTGCAGTCTTGCTACGGGTCGTCGGGTGGGATCTGCTGGTGGATCTGCCGTCTCCCAGACATAAGGATACTTTTAAGGATAGAATGTGGATATGAGACAATTTTACTTTTTCGTCTGAAAAGACAATTTTACTTTTTTAGTGTACATAAAGAAGAGGGGAGTCCTTATGACTCACTTGTGCAAGATGCAATGCACACTGCAAGAGAGCACGGGTGGAAGACAGCAGCCTGTACTGGACAGTGTTGTCAATGTGAACGTGACCCGGACACTGAAATACCCTATTAAAGAATGGGAGAGTCACACTGGGGAAGCTCCAACCACATTTGTAGGAACTTTGAGCCAGAACTCTTGGCCACCTAGCACTGTCAAGTGTGTAGCAGCGTGTGCTTGTTAGTGACACTCCAAAGAGTGTCCTGTGGCATCTACGCCAGTTTTAGCGTATGTGTAACACAAATTTCCTCTCGCTCGCAGCTACTGCAGGTACAGGGGGAAGGCAGGCTGCTCAGCTGCGACTCACCCGTAGTACTGCCAGTGGTTTTCCTTGGTGGGAGGACTGGAACGAGGTGCACCAAGCCTTGTGATGCCCATTGAGGAACTGTTGGACTGAGGCGTAGTGACTCTGAGGTCAAGAAAGCTGGCAGTGACCAGAACAGGGTGTGCTAACCCCCCCCCCCCCCCCCCCCCCCCCGCCTTCTGCTTTCTGTGATGCCATTGCAGAGGATTACACTGTGGTTGGTCATCTGGTTTTGATGTGGGCCAGAACATGAAGCTTTCCTTTGCTTTTTTTTTTGCTAAATTGACTCTTACTTCTGGACACAAACACCTATACAGAGCAAATGTATTGGCATCCAGGGTTTGGTTATTTGGGGGGGGGGGGGGGGGGGGGGGGAGTGACGATTTGTTATTGTTTCCACCTCCCCTCACCCAGCTTCCCTCAAAATGCAACTCGCTAGCAACCTCGCTGTTAGCATACGACAGACATCTACAATTTTAATAACAATAATAAACACACAAAAATATATTAAATTATTCAATATAATAGTAACAATACAAATAGGTGGATCAAAGAAGGAAGAAAACATAGAACAAACAAAAGAACTTCAGAAAGTGTACAAACTGACATGGACACACTATAATAAAAGAAACATTTCAGTACAAGGCAAACACATGCACTACAATACAGTTATAGTATCAGAAGCACTCTTCGCATCAGAAATGACCACATCTGAGGACCAGGCACCACAAAGCAGAAAGAATACAATGCAAAATCCTCAGAAAATTTTTAGGAGCAGTGCACAGAGATGGTATATGAATGAAGAGATCAACCAGAGAATTATATGAACACAGAGGCAGACTCAGTCACAATCAGAAAACCCCGACTAACATTCTGTGGACACATACACACAATGAATAGCGACAGATTCACAAAGGGATTTAGGATGTAGTAAATGCCTTAATCAAAAAAACCAGTTCGTTTCAAGAAATAGAAGAAGGCTACAAACAAGCAGGAATCAGAATGGAAATGATGAATGAAAGAGACAAATTCAGAAACAAAATTATGAACATAAAACTTGAAGTAAAGGAAAGGAAGAAAACAGAGAAAATATGTACATATCAAAGGAAACAAGAACACAGTCAAAGAATGAAAAGATTTTGGGAAGAGAAAAGGGAGGAGGAAAGAAGGAAAAAGCTGAACAATCACGTAACAACCAAGTTGAACTCTGTCAAAGTGTGTGCTCACCATCATTATTTCAATAAACATTATGACTGAACAGAGGTCTGCAACACATGTGAATGAGGGGAATACTGTTTCTATCAGTGATTTCCAACTGTGTTCGGGAAGTCATTCTTTCTGTGTTGTTGTATCGGATCTGTTGTTGACAAACCAGTGGTGTGCAGCTTTACCCAGCTGGAATGTTGTCAATCAGACCAAAAGCATGTCCTTGTGGGCAGACCCTAGCACGAGCAACTGAAAAGTGTCCTTTATTACATGTAGCTTGTCATTGCTGGAAGATACTTGGCATTTTTGACACACTTCTGTTTCCACGCTACCTCTTTCTCCAAAAGTTATTGTGTGCATTTGGAAATTGGTTGAAGTAAAAAATATAAAGACATCGTGTCATTCTGCCACATCTGTCTGTAGTGTGCATTTTGCAGTGCGTGTACGATACAACGCATTTAGGTATGGTGAGGTTACTTAGCCATTAGTGTTCACAATGGCTGGCATAAAGGAAACATGACAAGTATTACATTAGAAAGCAACAGTGATAGCTTTCCGACCGCATAAATTCTACTAGGCAGAGTCAGAAGCAGACACAGTGGCCTGTGCCAGATACAAGGGTTGGAAGTGGCTGAAATGTGAGTTGTGGGACAGAGAGAAAGAGAGAGAGAGTGAGAGAGAGAGAGAGAGAGAGAACACAGACAGCACCATAAAACATTCCCCATCTCTTTCTGCACAGAATGCACCACACTGCTGCCTTCTTAAGGGCACCCCAGTATAATATGTTGTTTGGGAAGTGTTTGGTAGTTATCATCATTGCTATGACCTCCACTTGTATCCACTCCTGCAAGATTGTGAAATCTACAGCCACTGAGGAGATTTATGTGAGATGTTCCTATCAACTTTATGTAATATTCATATTGCACACTTCTGCAGACAAAACAGAATTTTCGACCTTAGCTTAGGAAAGAAAAGAATCATCACAGATCATTAAGGTTCAAAGAACTTGTCTTGAACACTGTAAGGGATCCGTGATCCCACAAACATAGATGCTAGTATCTGACGCCCAGGTCGATAGCGGACAGGAGTCGATTGTCGAGCGCTGCAGTAGGCAGTGAGACTAGTGCTGAGTGCGCAGTAGTATGGTAGAGTGTCGAGTGAGAAGTAGAGTGGGAAAGACGGGCAAGAATGGTGGTCGAGTGAGTTGTAAACGGTAAAATTCACTGGAGTATGGACGAGTGAGCACGTCCCCCTGATCGTCGTGGGGTTGACTCTCACTAATGCCGATTCGCGAGTGATAAGAAACTAGAAAGTGACAAGTGCCCGAATAACGTGTTTCACGTCAACCGCGTCGGCCAGCTAACAACCATGGATTGCAGTGAGGATTGTTGTGAATGTTAACCATCAGCATTGCGTGTGACAAAGTACTGAAAATCAGCAATCAGTAAAAAGAGATAACCGCAATTAGACGTGTAAGGCAAAGGTAGCAACTGCCTCAGAATTTGTGTGTTAGTAGGAAATATATATCAGTTGTACATCGCAACCTTTGTGATACTTAATAATAGACAAACTTTCAATCATTAGCTATTCTGTCTCAGAACAGCCGCATTCGCAGAACAACCAATAGCCTTTCAACCATTAAGCACACGGTCATATATCATAATAATTAACTGTTTGGTGGCTTCGGTAAATTACCCAAAATCCAGTTAAAGGAATTAATCGGGGGTGTTTCAACACAAATGCTTAAAAAATTCTTTTGTAGTTAACCTATTTTCAGATTATGAAGAGTTCTTTGTTACAGCTTGTATTTTTGTTCCAGGTGGCACTGAACTTGATGGCTGTAGTGATGTCGTGAAGGCACAGAGTTGGAAGTTGTTAAACCTTCAGAAACAAGATTTTCAAAAGTACTTCTTCTCAGACACCAACATTTCGCCCCTGTTTGTTTTGGATACACAGATGTCTCAGTTGTTGTCACATAATTTGAGTGTAGTGACTGAATCTAGAAAACAGTTTCTTTTGCTTCCCTGTACCCCAAGCATTATGTGCAATGCAGGACTCCTAACAAGACAAACACACAGAGCACAGCCCTCTGTCTTCTCTTGCCGTTTCTGCAGTTTGGGAGCACAGTCTGGAAGTCTGACTCATGTTGACCGGACCGGCAGGGCGAAAATGGTCGACATGGGTTCGAAGCTGGTGACAGAACGGACTGCTACAGCATGAGCAAAGGTTTTTGTGGGACCCGAACTGATGAAACTCGTACGAGAAAATGGCCTGAAGAAAGGTGACGTACTTAGCGTTGCTCGCCTGGCGGGAATTGTGGGGTCCAAGCAGACGTCCAGTTTTATCCCTCTGTGTCATAATATATCTTTCTCCTCTGTGGCTGTGGACATTGAACTGGACTCTGCTCTCAACTGTGTGATTATAACTGGCACGGCAAAGTGTAGAGGGCAGACGGGCGTGGAGATGGAAGCTCTCACTGCTGTATCGGTGTCTGCCTTAGCAGTGTACGATATGTGCAAAGCTGTGAGTCATGACATTGTGATATCTGAAATAATGCTTCTGACCAAAAGTGGGGGAACTAGAGGAGACTTCCACCGGACATGAGCATCTGTGTGGGTCAGTGAAATAAGTTAAGTATACCTGGTGTGACGTAGGCAAATTTCAAAGTCTGTTCGTAGTTATCATAAATTATATACACATCGAATTGGCCTGAATATAAGTTGCACCTTTAATTTCGAAAAAGAGAGAAACTTAATTAAAAATAATTTGTCAAGTTGCCCATTTACAAAAGCTTTTCAAAATGTGATTTACCCTTAACCACTTTTTTTTGTAGTACACTGTAGATAAATTACACACCAAAACAAAGCTTTCAGTTGCAGTTTTCATGTAAGACACTCTTAACTTCACTAACGTTCATTGTTTTGTCACTGTCAGTATTTTTGTCACTCTCCTCCCAAAGTACAGTGGCGTCGCTACAATCCCGGGCATTGCATGTGCAGCATTTCTTGAACCGTACCTTTAAAAAGCACATCTGTTAGATGAATAACTGTGAGTTTGAAATTTGCAACGTAACTGTGTGGAATTCCAAAATTTTCTCTCAATGTTGTGCTTCATTGGTGAAGAATAAATTATATTCTTTAGTTAGAGAAAAACTGTGCCTGTCCCATTGTCTAAAATAGTGAAACTGTGAGAATGGTAATACAGAGGGGTCCAGAAAAATGTAGACTCTCTTTGATAGTCAATATTGATGGAACAAAATGGCATAGTGTCAAAATTCTTGCATGGGAGGAAGATCATTTTGTGTGTTCAAAGTGACACCTGTTAGCAGCCAAGCAACATCAATGTTGCTGAATTGTTGACTGAAGTACAGCTGTCAGTGTTGCCAGTGTGGTAGCTGCACAGAATGTCTTGACGGTTTCTCATATCTCATTCAGTGTAGCTGGGTTCTGTTGGTAAACTTTGTTTGTCGAGGTCCCCCATTGGTAGAAGTCGAGAATTGTAAGGTCCCGTGACCTTGGTGGGCACTTGACAGCTCCTCTTCGACTTATCCGTCGTCCAGATAGATTTTCATCTAAGTAGAATCTGATATCTCTGTGGTGGTGAGGCGGAGTACAGTCTTGTAGGTAAAAATCTTTTGTTTCCAAACACCTCTTGGATGGCTAATAAAATCAATGTTTGCAGCATATGATACACCTCACCAGTTATGTACCTTCAAAGAAGAATGGGTCAGAGAAACAATACTATGACGGACCGCACCACACATTAACACCATGTGAAGTAACATGTTTGTCCATGTGAACATGAGAATTTTCAGCAGCCCAGTACATGCAGCTATGACAGTTTACATTACCATTCAGGTTGAATTGTGCCTCATTAGGCCAGATAACCTTCCCTGCAAACCATCATCTTCGTGAAGCATGCCTTCAGACCACTCGTAGTGCTCCATCCTTCGATTCGGGTTGTCCTCATTCATAGTGTGAAATAATCTTGGAATGTACACTTTCCACTTTGCAGTCTTCAGAATTTATCATGCACTTGATCAGCTTACCCCACTTCCCCATACATCCTGCTTCATAGATTTTTGAGATGATCTAGAAAAATGTTGCAATACAGCAGTGCTGGAACCTGGAGGTTGATGTTCTTGTTCGGAGGACCTTTCCTTGTGCACATTTTAAACAGTATTGTCTGCTTAAAATTTATACCAAATACAATAAATTGTTGTTTCAGTACAGCCTTGCATTGCTCAAACAATAGTTGTATTTCATTCAGTGCTGCATTGTCATCTGCTGGAAACCCACACGACAAGATCTGTTGGGAAAACAGTGGTTTATGCTACCACTCAAAATTGAAGCCATATAACACTTTGTTCCAAAGGTAATAACAATCAGAAAATGTCTACACTTCTCTGGATCCCTCTGTAGTCACTACCTAAATGGGATAGCAACAAAGAGAATGTTTGCATTGCTACCTCATACACAACAATTGATTTACAAACTATAGTGATATTTTTGTTTCATTTCAAACTTAAGAAAAAGCACTACAGTTGAGGTTTCTATGATTCATAAAAGTCCCAGTTTTTATGGGAGATTTTTTGTAGAAATGGTGTATCTTATATTCAGGCCAGTATGGTACCCGTTTCCATCCTGTTTTAAGTCTTAATTCAAAATATTTATCTTTCTTTTTCCAATACCTGATCAGTTTGAGAGAGATATTTAAAACAAAAAATAAGCACTAGCAAGTACGTTAATTTGCTATTGTTAAAACTTTTTCTCGTGCATGTTCTCTACAATTTTGATATGACACCACCTGCACTCTTATCTTGTTGCCAGTAAAAAGTGAGTAAGTAGGTCATTAAACTCTCTCTCTCTCTCTCTCTGTGCCCTCCCCCAGCTGTGTGGTAGTGTCCTCTGTGTTGCTCTATTGTTTCAATTTTTGATAGTCCCGTGCTGTGAAAAGTTGAGGTGAAGTGTTCATTCTTAAATAAATAGTGTGTATCAGCTCTTTTCTCCTAGGATCAGGTTGTCATTGCTGTGTTCATTGATGTAAAATGACACTTTTTTAACAGTTCCTAAAAGGTGCACCACTTCATTGACATTTTTGCTCAGGTGTAGAGCATATTGGCCAGACCAATTTACATGTTTCAGCTTTACACTGTATGGTATCCTCTTTTTTAAAGGCCTATTATCTTTCTTGTGTGTGACTTGTCCAGAGATTGAAAATGTTTTATTTTGTAAGTTACCAATCCAGAACAGGTTTCTGTCAATTTAATTCTTCAGGTTTTTCCAGAAGTTTGCTGAAATTCCTGAGTTGTCCTTTGCACAGTCGGACATCATTGTCTTCCTCGCATATTTCGGTGACATTAGTTGTTGCTTTTACAAAGTGCTACTTGAGACTGACCGTCAGATGGAGCAGGTCTGTAATTTGTTCCCTCTGCCTTCGTGCTTCATCTGCAATCTGCTCTGACAGACACCATCCTCGGGTATCCGTGTTGCGTGATATTCCGAGTGTCATCTACACTCACGGGCACGATTCTTGTGTGTTATGTTTTCAGTCCAAGCTAGTTGGTAGAATTCTGTTTGCGGGCTGTCCCCGTTTGGGGACAAGGATCGGCAGGGCATGAAACCCTAATCTTTCAGTTAACTCAAATGTCGAGTGTCACTTTTTTCATGTACTGTGGTTACAAATATAAGAAAATACAAAATGAAAATTTCTCAACACAGTCATGTTTCTTTTCAGTATGTTTCTCAGATCAGTACACTGCAATGTAAATATTCCATTAAAAGAATATATTTTTGATTGTTTCTTCAGTCAAAGATGCATTGCCTTTTTGACTTAACAATCAATGTCAAATCATTGTCCCTCAAACAATCCTGCAGGGGTTTGACAACGTGAGACCATGGCTTTATGGAGCATCACCTAGAATTAGCTGCCATCTTTTCTGACATCATTTTAAATCAATGCTATCATCACTGTTTCTTTTGCTTAGGGTTTTGAGTCTAGGAATGATGCAAACAATCAGCAGTTTATTTCTTTCTTACGTGATCTTGTTTTCTCCTCCCTACCCCCCTTTCTTCTTTCATTTGGTAGCCTCGAGCAAATTGAATATTCCTGCTTTTGTTTGTATTTATTAATCTGTCTGTGCCCCTAATTCTTAAAAGACTTCATTATGACACTAATACTCTGAAGCAGCAAATTTGGGGAAAAAGAGCTGCATTCATTTATGCTGTTGTAAAATGGAGGAATTGGTTGTAGTTGGAAAAAAAATCTGCCTTTTACAGCTGCTGATTTTTGTCCTACATACGAGTCCTCCAAGCTACTGATGATCTGACCAATGTATGACATGCCAAAATGCTACGGCTGCATGGGGAGATACAATTAAATCCCATCCCCCCCCCCCCTCTCTCTCTCTCTCTCTCTCTCTCTCTCTCTCTCTCTCTCTCTCTCTCTCTCTCTCTCTCTCTCTCAAAGATCGGCAGGTTCAGGAATCTAACACAGAAAGAATTTAATCACGGTTTCTTTTTCATCTCTATCATACAATGTAGTCCAATTTTTTGCTAATACAGAAATAACATTTTGTGATTTATGTTGTGTACTCTTCAAAAGATCTAATGATGTCCTCATTCCTTTCTTATAAACAAAACAAGAAAAAACTGACAATAATTGTCGTTAAAATAAAACACAGAACAGTGTCTCCATAGCATCAATGAGCACATCCTTTCAGCACCTTTGACCCAGGCAGTGAACACAGCAGCGGTCAGTCTATGACTTGCAGCAGGTGAATCCCAGTCAGCTGCATTGTTCATGCACCCCACATAAATAATAATAAACAAAATCTAACAATACACATAACCAAGGCTTGATTTGTGACAGTATACCGCTGATGACGAAAAAAATTGGACCCAAAGATTTTGAGATGTGGTACAATAGAACTTTTGCTCTAGTTGAAGCGGTAAGATGCAAATGTTGTATTCACACTTTTAAAAAGCTCAGAAAAGTGTTATAACTTTTTCAGAAGTCTAAATCAAACTACGGAAACTCTCGGTAGGAACTTAGAAATATAGGAAATGATAGAGTGCTACTTACCATAAATACATGTTAAGAAGTCTATTTTTTTTCTTTTAACAAATCTAGCACTGCATATTACTGCCAAATTAGTCATTACCTGTGATTGCCCCAGTGGCAGACGTATGTATAATAATGTCAAAACGTTTGTGACACTACACACTAGGAGAAGCTCAAGTTTCAGATGCACATTGATTGTGTTCTTGAAGATGCTATCCACATGTTCATCCACACTCTGCAAACCACTATGAAGAGTATGACAGAGGGTACATCTCACTGTACCAGATATTAAAGCTTGTTCATGTTTCAAGACCATTTAAATCTTTCTCTGCATGCTGTAATTAATCTAATATTGTCCTCATGGTTCCTATGGGAGCAATAGTTACAAGGTTGTAGCATATTCCTAGAGTCGTCTTTTGGTAAGCATACTTTCTTAGGATAGTGTACATCTTATCCTGAAGCGTCTGCCAATTCAGTTATTTCAGCATCTCTGTGACACTCTCCCTTGGGTCAAACAAACCTGTGACCATTTGATCTGCCCTTCTCTGCATGCGTTCAATTCCCCATTAATCCATTTTGATACAGGTCCCACACATTTGAGCAATATTCTAGGATGGATCATACAAACGATTTGTAGAATGACTGCATTTCTATGGTATTCTACAAAAAAAAATCTCACTCTTTCGCCTGTCTTACCCCTGAGTAGGCCCATATGACTGTTCATTTCATATCCCTACAAAGTGCTTCACCCAGGTAATTGTACGAATAGACTTAATCCAAGCAAGACACCCTGATACTGTAGCCATACCACACTGCGTTTTCTTCACTTTGCAAAATGCATGATTTTACATGTCTGAACATTTAAAAGAAAGTTTGAAATTATCAAGATCTGACGAATGTTTGTACAATTTCTTTCAGACTGCACTTTATTCTAGATAAATGCACTATCTGTGAAAAGAGTGCTTTACTATTAATATTGTCTGCAAAGTCATTAATGTACATGAACATGAACAGCAATGGTCACAACATACCTCTCTATGACACATCTGAGGTTACTTCTACATCAGATGATGACTCCCCAGCCAAGATAACATGTAAGTCATTCCTACCAAAATATCCTCAATTACAGTGACAAATTTCACTCGATACCCCTCACGGTAGCAATTTTGATAATAAGCATCAATCTGGCACTAAGTCAAAAGCTGTTCAGAAATCGAGAAATACTGCCTGCACCTGTCGAGTCAGGAAGATGAAAGTTTGAAGGCCAGGTTGACAAAACAGATTTTTAATACTCTTGGAAAGAACCCTAAAGTTTCTGACATAGTTCAGGGGAATGACAAAGGGATCTTTGACAGGCTGGATTAAATCTAGGCGGCGTCACAGACCGACCAGAGTTACAACTTTAAAGGCTTCTACGCTGAGCAAATACAACGGGCTGTTGGAGGAAGAATGCAAAGGCAGCTTCTAGTAATGTGCAATTGCTATTCTGCGTGGTCTTTAATGGCCATTATCAAATTTTAAAAAATTAAGAATAACAATAACACAGTACACAACAGGAAGGGTACAGCGGACTTTCCCTGATTGTTCCTTACATTACCTTTCCTTGATTTTTTTTTTTTTAATGACAATGTTTCTAAGTCTTTCCTGGTTTCCATTGAAAGCTTTGGATTGTTTCAAAGATTAATTTACACATTTTTTAATATTTTAATGTATTCTAGGACAGGAACTCAAAGAGCACAAGTATAAAAAAACTGCATGTAGGACATTCATGTAAAGCTTCCCATTTTTAACTGCAAGGTAATGGCAGTCTATTTTGTTACAAGAAAATGAATCGGGACTTAGTTCTCCAGAGCTGATACTATTATAAGGAGTTGTGATGGAAGAACATGAGTTCCAAACAATGGATGCCTTGGATCTGTTTGCTGCTGCTTCTTTTTAATCTCTGCTGCTAATCCCATGAGTGAAAGATCTCTACCAATGAAAAAGTAGATTTGAATGACATCAAGTTTCTTCTCTTGTCAATAGTTGTTTCTACTGAAGAGAAATGAGTCTGGTCATCTTTGTCCATTTGCAGTAATTCAAAGGTGTCGTGGCACCTGACATGTATGCTTGAAAATAACAAACGATCAATATTGTAATTAACAAAAGTATTGACAGCAGTAAGCTGTATTTATCACATCCAAAAAGTTTGTAAAAGCTGTGGACCCTTGTTTTATCATGTCAATCCATTTGTGCCAATGGCTAACAGAGTACCATTCACCATCATGTCAAGTGGCAATAACAGTTTGCTTGCATCATAAATATTGAGTGTCAAAAGTTAATTCCAACAATATGAAATAGGACAGATTGCTACTCACCAGTTAGAGCAGGCAATGGGCAGCAGACAAGCATACTGAAAAAAAAGAAACTGTCAGATACTATATACTCAAAAAAAAACACTTAGGTACTGAAGGAATTATCCAAATACCAAATAGGGCTGAAATCAGTAAATGTGACATACATGTGAAGACAGAAAAATAATTACAGTTTCATAAAAAACTGGATGATTTATTCAAGAGAAAGAGCATCACAAATTGGATGAGATGGTCCACCTCTGGCCCTTATACAAGCTTGGCTCTGGCTGATAGAGTTGTTGGATGTCCAACAGAGGGACATCATGCCAAATTCTATTCAAATGTCACGGTAGATAGTCAAAATCCCGAGGTGGTCTAATGGCCCTGCCCATAATGCTCCTTACATTCTCAATTGGGGAGAGATCCAGCAACTTTGCTGGCCAAGCTAGGGTTTGGCAAGCAGGAGGACAAGCTGTGTGCGGACAGGCATTATCTTGCTGAAATGTAAGCAATGTATGGCTTGCCAAGAAGGGAAACAAAATAGGATGTACAGTATTGTCAACAGACGACTATGCTGTAGGGGGGGCATCCATGCCACCCCTACAGCATAGTCGTCTGTTGACCAAAAGGGATCTGTTAGGAAAAGAAATCGCACCCCAGATCATCAGTCCTGGTAGTTGGACCGTATGGGATGCGACATTCACGGTGGCATCCCACCGTCTGGGGCGTCTTCAGACACATCTGTGCTGATCATTGGGGCTCAGTTCATAGTGTGATTCATCACTGAAGCCAATTATATTCCAGTCAATGCAATTCCAGACCAGGGACGTGCCTGGGGGCACACCAGATAGCAGTGCGATACCAACCTGGCTGCTGGCTGCCATACAGCCAAACGAGGACTGATGGTCTACTGTGCCATTTCTTTTCATAACAGGACCCCTTTGGTTGTCATCTGTGTCACCATTACAACACAGACATCTGTTGACGATATTATAAACCGCATTTTGTTTCTCTTCATGACAAGCCATCATTTGCTTACATTTCAGCAAGATAATGCCTGCCCACACACAATTCGTCTTCATACTTGCCACACCTTATCTTTGCCAGCAAGGTCACGGGATCTCTCCCCAACTGAGTATGTCTGGGGCATTATGGGCAGGGCCACCCAACCAGCTCATGATTTAGACAATACAATGCGCCACTTGGATAGAATTTGGCTTGATGTCCCTCAGTAGGACATCCAACAAATCTATCAATGCCAAGCTTGTTCAAGAGTCAGAGGTGAACCAACTTGCTCAATTTGTGAAGCTCTTTATCTTGAATTAATCAATCAATTTTTTTTTTTTTGTCTGTGCACGTACATCACATCTACATATTTCCATCCCACACAGATAATTCTTTCATGCTGCATAATGTTTATTTTTATCTTACGAGTGTAATCTAATGGACAGAGCCCACCTCAGCATAGGGAGTCTCTGCTGGTTGGGAGTGTGGAGGTGGACAGACAGAGAGAAGTGTACTAGGGGGACAGTAACAGTGTGTGAGATTGGAATGGGAGCAGGGGAGGGCATTGAGGTGTGGGGCCACAGGAACGAAACCTAGAAACTTTAGCTGCGGCATATTCTTCACTCCTGTAAACCCCGTTACCTAAACCTTTGCTAGTCTCTCTGTCTCACATATCTAGGCCTTTACCTGCTCCCACCCCAGCCTCACACCACCACACCTGCTTGATGAGGGCTGTCCCATACTTTCTAATATCTAAAAATCTTCCTTCAATGTGCCAGTCTGCCACTCAGTGTCTTCTCTAGGTGGGGAGCAGAAAGCTATCCTATTTCATATTATTGTTATTCCATCCCAGATTTCCCAATGTTTAAAAATTAATTTTACGCTTGCCGTAAAGTATTACACAAACACTAAGTGGTGAGTGAAAATCTCATTCTGGAAACTAAGTGGTTATTTTTTCTGATATTCAAATTAAATTTTACTCTCATTTTTGTCCCTTTACCTAATCAACTTTGCAGTGTGACATTTCTGACGAAAGTACGAGTTATTCAGAAAGTAGGTAAAAAGTAGTGAATTCTTCCTTTGAATCACTCTCACTTTGTCTCAGGCGCGATCAAATGTGTGTACCCGTATATGCATTTAGCTGTATCAAATTATCTTCCCCAACACACAAAATGGGGGTTATTATTCAATTTATCTTGAAAGTATGTGTGAAACGCACTTTCCACAAAAAGGCTCAGATGCATAACTCTCAAAATATGTGTTTGCACAATAGGTCTGGAATTTTTAAAGACAAGGCGAAGAAACCATTGGATTGTATAATTTTTTTATTAATCACAAAGAACCAACATGATTTAAAGACATCAACAACAGCAATGGACGTTCAAGTAAAAATGGAAATGTCATGTGGCTAGGGCCTCCCGTCTGGTAGACCGTTCGCCTGGTGCAGGTCTTTCGATTTGACGCCACTTCGGTGACCTGCGCGTCGAGACGTTCAAGTGAATTGTCTGCCTCCAATTCTGATCACAGAGAAACACTCTAATAGGAAAGAGGGCACAACATCCTGCTCCATTTTCAAAAGCTGCAATGTCAAATATTACAACCTGTAACAAAAAAAGGTCATGTGATAATTATTGTTTACATACTGATTACAGTAACAGAGGCATATATGATCTAATAGGAAGGGGGAACAGAAGGGCAGGACATGGGGAACAATGAACAGATGAGATGTGAAACCATGGTAAGTTAATAGTGGCGATAATGCCAGTTAATTACATGTGTGGGAAAAGCAACCACTCTTGCAACTCAGAGCTACTCTTGTTTCTGCAACTGATCTTCCATTCTTTCACTGTTCCTATTTTTCTCATATTAATAATTCTAGTTATAGAACGTTTTCTAACTAAAAGCTTATTAGCATTTTGTAATGAAACCGATAAACAATACAGTCTCATTCTCTAATGGAAGAACACAGTACATCGCGTTCGTAAATAACTTGATCCAACAAAACTTTTTATATGAGTATCTGGACATTCATTACATGACATTTAATTTTAAGTATCAATACAAACACTTACATAAAACATTATTTACACTCAAAACCCATTATTCAAAACTGATGTCCATATGTGTAACTGTTTACAGCAGCAATTATTAATATAGTTACTATTGCTAGCTTTAATATGGATTGTTAAAAAGTTTAGAAATGTTAACTAAAAAATGAACTGTAAGCAAAATCTTTTCTGTTAAAAAGTTAATGTTGAAACCACTGGAGAAACATTATAATGTATTATTGTAGTCATCATGTACACTGCAAAAAAAAAAAAAATTTGCAACACCAAAAAGTAATTAACGTAGAGTAATGAAATTTCAGGAACATATATGTCTAAGTAACTTATTTAAGTGATTAATGTTGCAAGATCACAGGATAATATAAGTGCGAGATACACCATTGCAAATGTGATACACTAATACATTGAAATCCAGTGTAACTGCCCAAATGTAAGCATGCAAACATGCATGCATTGTGCTGGATATGAGTTTGTGGGATGAAGTTCCATGCCTGTTTCACATTGTCATCGAAACAGGGATGGTTAATGCTGTTTTTGGGAGACACTGGAGTTGTTCGATGATGTCCCGTGTGCACTGATTTGGAGCCAGACCTGGTGATCAAACAGGTCAAGGCAACATGTTGACATACTGTAGAGTATACACCCATGCCTCCATCTTTGCTACCCTTCCTGTTTACCTCTACCCTGTTGCTTCATAACCTGGGTTGTGAGTAACTGAATCCACTTTCTCTTCTTCCCCTTCTTTCCCCTCTCTCCTCCCTGATGAAGGAACAAAGTTCCAAAAGCTAGGATACGTAAATTTTCTGTTATGTTTTGTGTATCTATTGGCTGTACTGGCCAGCCCCTCTATCTCTTTGTTAGTATTTGTTTCACGTCTTTATATGAGACTTTCCATCATCACAATAATGTTAGTTTATAATTTATGGACAGCCTAATCCATTATTTCCTGTCGAGGTTTGAAACTTTAGTAAATCATAATTTTTGTCTTGGTAAAATAAAGGTGATTAGATGTTTCCCTCATGCACATGTAAGAGACTGTCAGTTCACATCTACGTTTGTAATCTGCAATCCACCAGGAGGTGCATGGTACAGGGTAAGTCCCATTGTACCAGTTATCAGGGTTTCTTGCTGTTTCATTCATGTATGGAGCGTGGAAGAATGATTGTCTGAATTTGTCTGAATGCCTCTGTGTGAGCAGTAATCATCCTAATCTTATCTTCACGACCCCTGTGAGAGCAATATGTGGGGGTGTGGGGGGGGGGGGAGGGGGGGGGAGGGGGGGGGTTGTGGTATATCCCTAGAGTAATCATTTAAAGACAGTTCTTGAAACTTTGCTAATACACTTTCTTGGGATAGTTTACACCTGTCTTCAACAGTCTGCCATTTCAGTTCCTTCAGTATCTCTGTGACACTCTCCCATGGATTAAGCAAACCTGTGACCATGCTGCCTTTCTTTGTATACAATCAATGTCTCCTGCTAGTCTTATCTGGTACAAGTCCCACACACTTTAGCAATAGTCTAGGGTGGTGGTGGGGGGGGGGGGGGGGGGGGGTCGCACGAATGACTTGTAAGCATCTCTTTAGTAGACTGATTGCACTTCCCCATCATTATACCAATAAACCAAGGTCTACAACCTGCTTTACCCACAACTGAACCTATGTGATCATGCCATTTCATATTCCTACAAAGTGTTACACACAGGTATTTGTACGAGTTGGCAGATTCCGACAGTGACTCACCAATATTATAGTCACAGGATACTAAGTTTATACATTTCTAAACATTCAGAGCAAGTTGCCAATCACTGCACTATGTTGAAATCTCATCAAGATCTGACTGAATATTTATGCAGCTTCTCTGAAATAGCACTTCATTACAGATAACTGCATCATCTGCAAAAATCCTGATTTACAGCAAGGTCATTAATGGACAAGAACTGCAAGGGCCCCAACACACTTCCCTGGGGCACACCTGAAGTTACTTCTACATCTGATGATGACTCTCCATCCAAGGTAACATGCTGTGTCCTTCCTATCAAAAAGTCCTCAATCCAGTTATGAATTTCACTTGATACCCCATACGATCGTACTTTTCACAGTCAGTGTAGGTGTGGAACAGAGTCAAATACTGTTAGGAAATCAAAAAACACTATCTACCTGTTGCCTTGATCCAATGCTTTCAGCAAGTTATGTGAGAAAAGTGAGAGTTGGATTTCATATCATCTATGTTTTTGAAAACCATGCTGGTTGATATTGAGAAGGTAGTTCCGTTCGAGATACCTCATTATGTTTGAGCTCAAAATATTTTCTAAGAATCTACAACAAATCGATGTCAAGGCTACTGGATGGTAGTTTTGCCACTCCTACAACCCTTCTTGTAGACGGGTGTGATCTGTAACTTTTTCCAAAAACTGGGTAAGGTTTTTTGGATAGATTACAGTGAGAAGAGAGGATAGCTCAGCCACAAATTCAATATAGAATCTGACTGCGATTCCATCGGGGTCTGGAGCTTTGTTTAATGATTTCAACTGTTTCTCAACACAACTGACACTAATACCTATTTCGTTCATTTTTTCAGTGTACGAGGATTGAATTGGAGCAGTTCTCCTGGGTTTTTATTTGCAAAGGAACATTTGAAAATCGAGTTCAGAATTTCAGCTTTTACTTTGCTACCCTCAATTTCAGTTCCTGTCTCACTTGCTAGGGACTGGACACTAACTTTTGTGCCACTAACAGCCCTTACATACGACCAGAATTTATTTGGATTTTGTGAAATGTCATTTGACAATATTCTGCTACAGTAGCCATTGAAGGCTTCATGCATTGCTCTCTTGACAGCCAAACATGTTTCATCCAGCGTCTCTCAATCTATAATCCTACACTTTGTTTTACACCTATTATGCAGTAATCTCTCTTCCTTTAGACGTTTTCTTTACAGTGACTGTATACCACGGAGGTTCCATCCCATTATGAACTGTTCTACTAGGAACCTATCTACTCAGTGTGTGGTCAACTGTTCTTTTCAAGTAGAGGAAGAGCACCTCTACATGCTCCTGACCTGTCCTGAAAGTTTCAAGTTCCTCACTGAGATAAGATATTACTAATTTCTACTTAGTTAACTGAACGCATAATAAGAGGATCCTCACGACACAGTAAATAACTGTGCGTCAGTCGGGTGTGGCCAATGTGGAGCCGACAAACGACGACTGAGTCCCTGCGGGTGGCTCGCAGGGATGACCGCCAAACAGTCGTCATCTCCTTGATACGACGGAGTTTGTTTGGCACGGGCAGGTTGCGCCATTCAGTGTCCCAGAATTCGAAAACTTTGCGGCGTAATAGTGCCCGCGAATCAGTCGCCGGGAGGCCAATCTCCAGAGGTGGTTTACTGATGGCCTCTTTCACCAGGCGGTCAACATTCTCATTGCCGGGGATCCCAACATGGCCTGGGGTCCACACAAAGACCACAGAGCGGCCGTTACGTGCAAGAGTATGCAGGGACTCATGGACAGCCATCACCAGACGAGAACGAGGGAAATACTGGTCGAGAGCTCGTAAACTGCTCAGGGAATTGCTACAGATAACAAAGGACTCACCTGAGCAGAAGCGGATATACTCTAGGGCACAAAAGATGGCGACCAGCTCAGCTGTGTAAACGCTGCAGCCATCCAGCAAGGAACGTTGTTCAGAATGGTCCCCTAGAGTAAGCGCATATCCGACACGACCAGCAACCATTGAACCGTCAGTGTATACAATGCCAGAGCCCTGATACGTGGCGAAGATGGAATAAAAACGGCAGCAGAAGGCCTCTGGAGGGACGGAGTCCTTCGGGCCCTGTGCCAAGTCGAGCCGAAGGCAAGGGTGAGGAACACACAATGGGGGTGTCCGCAAAGTGGCCCGGAAAGGAGGTGGAACTGTAAAAACCCTAAGCCCAGAGAGAAGCTCTTTGACGCGGACCGCGATCGTACAACCTGACCGGGGCCGACGTTCAGGAAGATGGACGACCGATTGTGGGAACAGGAGACGATAGTTTGGATGGCCAGGCAAGCTAAAAACATGGGCAGCATAAGCGGCCAGTAAATGTTGGAGCCTCAATCGCAGTGGAGGTACACCTGCCTCCACAATTATGCCGTCCACAGGGCTGGTGCGGAATGCTCCTGTCACCTGTCGAACCCCACAGTGGTGAACGGGGTGCAGCAGTTGCAATGCTGAGGGCGACGCTGAGCCATACGCCACACTCCCATAATCAAGCCGGGACAGCACAAGGGCTTTGTAGAGCTGCAGCAGCGTATTACGATTGGCACCCCAAGTTGTGTTGCTGAGGCAGCGAAGGGCATTCAGATGCTGCCAGCACTGACGCTTGAGCTGATGAATATGTCGAAGCCAAGTAAGCCGGGCATCGAACAGCAATCCCAGAAAACGGTAAGTGTCAACAACCCTGAGAATGGCATCCTGAAGATAGAGCTCAGGGTGGGGATGGACAGTTCGGCACCGACAAAAATGCATAAAAAAAGTCTTTGCAGGAGAAAATTGAAACCCATGAGATAGGGCCCATGCCTGCGCCTTGCGTATGGCTCCCTGCAACCCACGTTCTGCAACACTAATGGTGGAGGAGCTGAACAAGATGCAGAAATCATCAGCATATAACGTGGGTGAGACAGACGACCCAACTGCTGCTGCAAGGCCATTTATGGCCACAAGGAAAAGGGGCACACTCAATACTGAGCCCTGTGGAACGCCATTCTCCTGGATATGAAGTGAACTATGGGATGTGCCAATTAAAACGCGGAATGTCCGAACAGATAAAAAATTCTGAATAAAAATGGGGAGAGAGCCCCGGGGACCCCATCCGTGCAACGTGGCGAGTATATGGTGCCGCCACGTCGTGTCATACGCTCTGGAGAGGTCGAAAAAGAGGGAGACAAGGTGTTGGCGCCTGGAAAAAGCAGTGCGGATTGCAGACTCAAGAAAGACCAAAGTATAGGCGGTGGAACGGCCCTGACGGAAGCCGCTCTGGCACTGAGCCAGAAGACCCCGAGACTCAAGCAGCCAACACAGCCGTCGACTCACCATACGTTCCAGTAGCTTGCACAGAGTATTTGTCAAGCTGATGGGTCGATAGCTATCCACAGTAAGCGGGTTCTTACCAGGCTTCAGCACAGGAATGATGGTACTTTCTCGCCACTGCGACGGAAAGACACCATCGCCCCATATGCGGTTGAAGATGGCAAGAACACATCGCTGACAGACCGGGGACAGGTGTTTGAGCATCTGATTGTTGATGCCATCTGGCCCAGAGGCCGTATCGGGGCACTGTGCCAGGGCGCTTTGGAGTTCCCACAAACGAAATGGGGCGTTATACGTCTCAGGGTGGCGAGAAGCAAAAGAAAGCCGTTTGCCTTCCTCCTGGCGTTTAAGCGCGCGAATCGCAGGCGGGTAATTCCCCGACGCAGAGGCCCGAACATACTGCTGTGCGAAATGCTCGGCGATTGCATCAGCATCGGTGGATACCGCCCCGTTGATGGTAAGCCCTGGGACACCTGTAGAGTGCTGCACTCCAAAGATGCGCCGAATCTTCATCCACACCTGGGAGGGTGAAGTACGGGAACCAATGGTGGAAACGAACCTCTCCCAGCGCTCCTGTTTCCGCCTCTTGATGAGCCGCCGTGCCTGAGCACGGAGACATTTGAAGAAAATGAGGTTCTCCAAAGACGGGTGCCACTTATGTCGCTGAAGAGCCCGCCGACGTTCTTTAATGGATTCAGCGAACTCCGGAGACCACCAAGGCACTGCCTTTTGCCGCGGGCACCCTAACGAACGAGGAATGGTACGTTCTGCAGCGGAAACAATCGCTGCAGTCAGTGTCTCAACCGCCACATCGATGGTACTGTGGGGGAGAGATGCAACAGTGGCAGCAGAGGAGAATGTTTCCCAGTTTGCCTTGCTAAATGCCCACCTAGGCAGGCGTTCATGGGATCGACGCTGGGGTAGTGAAAGGAACATGGGAAAATGGTCACTACCACACAAGTCATCATGGACTCTCCAGTGGACCGATGGTAAAAGCCCTGGGCTGCACAACAACAGATCTATGGCCGAGAACGTGCCATGCGCCACACTGAAATGCGTGGCAGCGCCAGTGTTTAAGAGGCAGAGATCAAGTTGGGAGATGAGATTCTCGCCATCTCTGCCTTGGCCAGTAATCTTCGATCCACCCCACAGGGGATTGTGGGCGTTAAAATCCCCAAGGAGAAGAAAAGGCGTGGCAAGTTGGGCGACAAGTGCAGCCAATTCGGTCAGGGAGACTGTACCACCTGGAGGGAGATAGACACTGCAGACGTTTATGTCCTGGGTAGTCCTTACGCGGACAGCCACAGCTTCCAAAGATGTTTGAAGGGGCACAGGAGCACTATATACATAGGTAAGGACATACACGCAGGCTCCACCTGACACACTATTGTAAGTGCTTCAGTTGCAGTAATAACCCCTGTATCCACGGAGGACAGGGGTCCGCATTGCCGGGAACCAGGTTTCCTGGAGAGCAATGCATAAAGCAGGTGTCAAGCTTACAAGCTGACGCAGCTCAGGTAGATGGCTAAAATAACCGCCACAATTCCACTGGAGGATTGTACAAAGCGTGTCCTGTAGAGGCATTCAGGCACTGAAAAGGCAAATTACTGGGCAGGGTCACATGCTGCCACCGACTGAGTGACGGACGTCGCTACGGCCATCGTTTCTGAGGAGACGGCGAGATCCAGGTCATCAGGGGACGCAAAGAGCTCGACCTCATCCTCAGAGGCTGAGCTGACAGGAAGTGTTGGTGCGGGAACCACTGGGTCCTTATCCTTCTTGGAGAGCTTCCTCTTCTCTCTCTTGTCTTTCGGAGGAGGGTTGGCATGCTGGGAGGGCTTTCCTGACGCATTATCAGGAACAGAGGAAGAGCGTGAAGCCCTTCGACCAGCAGCTGGTGGCTTCTTCAGCCACTGGCTAGTGTCTTGTGAGACACTGGGGAAGTCCTTGGAAGGGACTCCCCCAAGGGATCCCTTCCGAACAAGTGAGGCCAGAGGAGGCTGTTGCGTCTCCGGCTGAGCAGCCGGAGAGAGCTGTCGCTTCCCCGGCTGAGGAGCCGGAGAGGGCTGTCGCCGCTCCGGCTGAGAGGTGGGGACCGACGTCCTCGGTTGCTTGGGGCGCACTGCTCCCGAACTGTGTGTTTTGGGAGCAGTGGAAGAGAGAGTGGCCCCCACCGGTGGTGGGGCAGGCGAAACATGACTGTTCGGTGGGCCAACTGTCAAAGGAGTCTTTGCAGGAACTGGTGGCTGCAGTGTTACAGCAGCATAACTCCTCAACATAGGTGTGGGGTTGAGCCATTCTAATTTCTTCCTCGCCTCTTGGTAAGTTAAACGGTCCAGGGTCTTAATTACTTGTATCTTCCGCTCTCGTTGGTAGACTGCACAATCTGGCGAGCAGGGAGAATGATGCTCCGCACAGTTAACGCAGGTGGGAGGTGGAGCACACGGAGCATTTGGATGCGAAGGTCGACCACAATCACGACATGTGGGGCTGGCAGTGCATCTGGAGGACACGTGCCCTAATTTCCAGCACTGGAAGCATCGCATAGGGGGCGGGACATAGGGCTTGAAATCGCACCAGTAGATCATGACCTTGACCTTCTCAGGCAAGCAGTTGCCCTCAAAGGCCAGGATGAAAGCACCGGAAGCGATCCTATTATCCTTGGGTCCCCTAAAGACACGACCAACGAAGTGTGCACCTCGTCGTGCCAGGTTCTCCCGTAGCTCGTCATCAGATGGTAGCAAAAGATCTTTATGAAAGATAATCCCCTGGACCAAATTTAGTGACTTATGGGGAGTGACGTTAACAGGTATGTCACCAAGCTTCTCACAGGCGAGCAACGCCCTTGACTGTGCAGAGGAAGGTGCTTGTATCAAAATGGCCCCGCTCCGCATTTTGGAAAGAGGGGCCACTTTCCCGAACTTATATTCAAGATGGGTCACAAAGAACAGAGGCTTAGTCCCCAAAAATGAATCCCCATCAGTTCTGCTGCACACAAGATATCGCGGTGAATATGGCTCCTGTCTGTCCGCAGCCCTGCGTCCCTCCCAGGGCGTGGCTAGGGAAGGGGACGATTTGGGGTTATATGCCACAGCGTTAAAGTCTACTTTATTGCGCTTAGAGACGTTGGTGGTCGTGCGACCACCGGATTGAGATTGTACCCATTTCATTGCGGGGTATCCGCCCCGATGCCACCCACTCCGACCAGGGGCTCTCCCCACGGGTGGCACCCAGCCACAGCAAAGGCCACCTAGCAGGATGGCCGTTGCCGGGAGTCCTGATGCCCCGGAGAGACGGGCATCTACTCCTAGGCTTACGTGGGGAGGCGGCAGTTCAGGCATCGGCAGTACGATCCCTGTGTTGTCAGGGGGCTACAACCTAGAGGGTACATGACGACCCCACCACAACGGGCTGGCTACCGTGCTGGATTTTGGGTGCCATGGGTAGTCCATAGTGATCGTGGGTGCAGATGATGATGCACTAAGGGCGTAACTTACACAATCCATCAGGTGTGTATGCCCAAAATGAGGCATGGAGGGTGCAGTTACAACACCCAGACGATAAAGAGTGCCAAGGTCTTAGGGCACAGAGGACTGATGGTGCACCACGTAAGGGGTCCTTCCCCAAAAGGCTCTTACTTCTGTTGAATTTGGAAAAATGGAGGTCAAACCCTAATGGGGACCATCACATCAAAGGCCGAAACAGTTGAGACTCCTATTAGTCGCCTCTTACGACAGGCAGGAATATCGCAGGCCTATTCTAACCCCCGAACCCGCAGGGGGGAAATGGACACAGGCAGACAGTGTTTGTTGGTAATGAGGATCACCCTGTGGCTAAACTTGCCTTGGTGCACGGCCAGCACATCTTGGCACAGTGTTACACCGTCCGGGTTATCTGGATACTTCCCACTAACACCAACCTGTCAGAACTCCGGAGATGGGAACTTGCCCTTCAGTATATCCTCTCTTCTCGTTATCCGCCAGGCCTCAACCTCCACTAATTTCAAGTTGCCGCCACTCGTACCTCACCTGTCTTTCAACATCATTTTTGCCTCTGTACTTCTGCCTTGACTGACATCTCTGCCGAATCTCTTTGCCTTTACAAATGTCTGCTTGTGTCTGTGTATGTGTGGTTGGATATGGGTGTGTGTGCAAGTGTATACCTGTTCTTTTTTCCCCCTAAGGTAAGTCTTTCCGCTCCGGGGATTGGAATGACTCCTTACCCTCTCCCTTAAAACGCACATCCTTTCGTGTGTGTGTGTGTGTGTGTGTGTGTGTGTGTGTGTGTGTGTGTATATATAATCATTTATTGTTGATGTGCCCTATTCTTGTATACACATAATATACAGAGAAGAATTGCATTTTATGTTCTTTATATCTGCTTTTTTCATATTCTATTCGAATTTTACGATTCCAACAGGACAAAAACATGCCACGTGAACTTACATTTGAAGAAATTCTAGCAGAACTAGAGAACCATCAAGAGAGTGACGATGAAGATGATATACAGAATTGGCAATTATTCCACCCAATGCAGATGTAATAACAGATGAAGAAGACACTGACGAAAATGTACTGTTGTACAAGATGACGCCGGTACTTTAGAGCTCACAACCAGCTGAGATGAAGTTAATGCTACAGTTGTACATCCAGAAGCCAAAAGAAGGAAAGCGTTGGGAGGTGGAGGAGAAAGTGGTATGTTATCTACAAAAAAAATATATATGTAAGTGGTATAAATGTCAACCAACGTACACAAACAATAGTGAACCAGGGAAGAGCAACAAACATTATGATGCGGAATGTCTAGCAAATAACACAGTGCCCCAGGTGTTTGAGGATTTTTTTTTCTAAGAAACTAATGGATACTATTATTGAACAAAGCGAAATTTATGCTTGCCAACATAACAGAATAAATTTTCTGCTAACCAAAGAAGAACTAAAATTATTTATTGGCGTACTACTTCTGAGTGGTTATCATAAGCTTCCCCACAAGAATAAGTACTGGGAACAGGCTCCTGACGTCGGTGTTCCTTTAGTCTTCAACTCCGTGTCAAGAAATAGGTTTTGGGAAATAAAGAGATTCATTCATCTCAATGACAACTCCAAAATAGACAGAAACGACAAGATGTACAAACTGAGGTTATAATTTGAAATGCTGAAATAGGAATTTGGTAAATTTGGCGTATTTCATTCAGAACTCTCAACTGATGAAATAATGGTACATTATTATGGCAAACATTCAGCTAAAATGTTTCTGAGGGAAAAGCCTATCAAATTTGGATATAAAATTTGGTGTCTTACAAGTTCCAATGGCTTTCTTTATAATTTTTCACCATACTGTAGCAAGACTGACAACAAACAGGAGCCTTTAGGTGCAAGGGTAATAAATGAACTAACCACCATGATTCCAGAATCAGAGTATCCGAATTATAAGCTTTTCTTTGACAACTTTTTCACCAGTGTTGACACACTGATCACACTCGGAAAGAGTAAAATGAAAGCTGCAGGAACAATAACAGAGATCCGAACTAATGCATGTCCTTTGATTGACTCGAAAAGAATGGCAAAAGGAAGGAACGAGGATTCTATGACTACATATTTGACAAAGAGAATGAAGTTCTGGTTGTGAAATGGAGTGACAACAAACCAGTATGTGTAGTGACAAATAACAGTACTATTATTCCTTGAGTTCTACTAAAATATATTCACGGGCAAAAAAAAGGAAATATCTGTTACACTGCCACATATCATTGAAGAATACAATGCCCACATGGTTGCCATATATCTACTGGACAAGCAGATATCACTTTATAGGACGAGGATAAGGTCAAAGAAATGGTGGTGGCCATTATTCACACAGATGATATATATCTGCATAGTAAACACATGGCGTGCATACCAAATTGCTAACTCTAATGAGAAGCTCTTACTTTTGGATGTCCGACAGAGAATAGTGATGTTTTTTCTATCAAAGGAAAAAGGATCAGTACCAAAACAAAGAGGAGCACAAGGAAGCAAATTGATGGGAGGACGGGTGAGCACAGATGTACGACTAGATCCAGGAAATCATTTCTTTGTGCCAAGTAAAACACAGAAGAAATGTGCTTACTGCAAGAAAAAAACAACAAAAATTTGTGATAGGTGCAATGTTGGTGGACATGACAAGTGTTTTGCTTCATTTCATACTGAATATTGTAATGTAATTAACTGTCAGAGATAAAGTTTATCTCATGCGAAAAGTACGATGCCCACAGTAGAGAGTTAAGGTAACTTCATTATGTTGCCATACAATGTGTTTAATTTATTTATTTATGAATATTTTCTTTTATGATAAATAATGGATTTGTTTGAGATGATAAATGTGGTATATTTATAGGTATTTATTTATATGTGTCTTTGGAGTGTATTAAGGTCAGAAGACCAAAGAATCTGGAATGCAGGAATGTCTGCAACTTCCGGGCACATGTTGGCTTGCACGCCACTTCTTTGTCGGTATTGGAGGGAGATGGACGTGTTTAAGTGACCAGTACAGTATAATGCATTTTTAGGGTATCAATGTTCGAAGTGAAAATATTGTAGTTACTAAACAAAGAGTACGAATAAATATTATTTTTAGCCGAAAGTAATTCGAACCCGGTAGTGTTTATTTCAAACAAGAAGAAAACCCAGGCCAGGCTTGTTAGAGTAATGTTTTGCAGACAAAACCCCTAGACAAACGAGATCTGCAGTGTGTAATCTTTCGGCAGCTACTAATAAATAAGCCTTGCTGAAATTGTGCTGGAACTACTCGTATTATTATCAATTACAAACACGTTGTGCGAAAGTGGTCCTACCACAATATACCGCGTAAGATTCCACATCATTCAGTTATCAAGAAACGAGATAGGTAACAACCAGTACAATATGGTGGCGTCGTCCGGGATTATTGAAAATGTTACCGAAATGAACTACCACCGAGATTGCGAAGAAAACGACAGAATTCGTACATCCTGGCTGAAAATGTTAAAGGAAGTCAAATGCTGATACCTTCAAGACAAAGGAAGTCGAATGCTGATACCTTCAAGACAACGGGATGCAGTTACTGGAGCAAGAATAACGGCGCAATAAGTCACGAAAGAAGAAAAAAGTGTAAAGTGTTGTGCAACCAAAAAAGCAATATTCATATAAGTGTAGTGTTTCAGTGTTGTGAATTCCATCACGCACCAATCAACAAAGAAGACCTTATAAGAAAATAAGTAAACTGTGAGTAAAATAGTTTAGTATCCTTTAGAAAAGATAAATTTGTTGTGTTTTGTTTATTCCTGTGTAAAAAGATGACTATTGTAAAAGACGAAGGTATTGACGACGGTGTCGCCAACGCTAGTACAGATGTGAATTTATCATACGAAAGTGAATGCAACAGTAATAGTCCGAATCCTGTAGACAAAGTTGAAACTCATACGGAAAGACAGAATGAAGTTAAAGACATGCTATCAAAAATAATGAATTATATGGAGGGAAAATTTAAGGCAATTGATGACACTAACAGACAAAACGGACAGTGGTTAGGAAATATTAAAGACAGACTCGATGCTAATGAGATTCGTTTGGATCAAATGGAGAACTCATACGGAAAGACAGAATGAAGTTAAAGACATGCTATCAAAAATAATGAATTATATGGAGGGAAAATTTAAGGCAATTGATGACACTAACAGACAAAACGGACAGTGGTTAGGAAATATTAAAGACAGACTCGATGCTAATGAGATTCGTTTGGATCAAATGGAGCAAAACAACGCTGCTCAGTTAGACCAGACTCTCAAGCTCATGAGTGATAAATTTGAAAAACAATTCAAAGAATATGAAAAGAAAAATGACAATCACTTTCAAAAAGTAGAAGCAAAAATTTCCAGTTTGAGTCATAATATGGTTAAGATCACGGGTAAGGTCAATTATGTCGGGAGAAAAGTTAAAAATGTAGATGCAAAAGTAAAAAATCTGAAAACTGAAGCAAGTACAGGTAGAGAGAAAATCCATAATGCGTTTAAAGTTGTGCATTCAGATATCAAACATGTAGAAGAAACAGTATCTGAGCGTATTTCTCTTGTAGATGATAAAATTGTTAAAGTAGAAAGCAAATTTGAACACAAGATAGGAATTATTACTGAAAAAATAGATGTAAATAATCAGATAAACAAAAATGAAGTCAAGAGTTTAGAAAGTAGTATTAATGACATCACTAAAAAACTTGAAAGTGTTAGTAGCAATATGGTCAGCAATAGTTTGCCGAACAATATTGGCACTTTGTGGTACAATATTCCAGTACAAAACTTTTCAGATGAGAGCAGTATGCATCCGGTAGATTTCCTGCAGCATTGCAAGGATAACTTTTTTCCAAATATGAATGATAATTTGAAAATTAAATTTGTGAAAAGATTTCTAGAAGGTGAAGCATTGTCATGGACTAATCATTATTGTACTGAGGGAATGTCTTTTGCAGAGTTCGAGGAGAGGTTCTTAAGTAAATTCTGGTCAGAGACAGAACAGGCAAGAATAAAAAGCGAATTCTTGAATGGACCTGTTTATAAACATGAATTTCGTAGCATGAAGCAATTTTGCAGAAATCAGTTAAGGAAACTCACTCGCCTAAGCAAACCTTTTGATGAACTCACTCAAATTGATGCACTCAAAAGGAGGCTACCATGTGAACTACAGTGGGAGTTAGCTTATGGTCCAGATGACACAATAGATCAGTTTTTGAAATATGTTGACAAACTAGACAGAATTATTGAGAAAACGGGTAAACCACCACACCATAGTCAAAACCATTTTCAAAGGACAGGGCATACAAATTGGGGAAACACACAACATGATAAAAAGGAAACACACAATTTTGGAAGTAGTGATTCTCATCAGAGAAATCACCAGTACAACTTCAAGGGATCACAAGGACACAATTTCCATTACAAAGGTCAGTATGGAAATAATCATAACCAATCTGGTAACAGACACTTTGGAAATAAACCAAAGGAGTGGAATAGTCATAATGGTATGGGGAGAACTGAACAGGAGTTAAAAAACTGAATGAGGCTCCATTGGCGGTCCGCAAGGTAGGAGCTACTTATACACAAATGGAAAGGGCCAACCCAAACTGTCTAACTAAACAGAAAGATACCTGTGACATAATGAGTAATTATTTCAAAGAGGAGTGTTATCCCATTAATGTAGTATCTGTTACAAATAATATATGACATACAAATAAACCAGAAACAAAAGGTAAGTTATTTAAAGACACTGATTGCTTAGAAAACTGTGAAGACTTAAACTTAGATTCATTCTATGAGTGGGCTGAGAGGAGCACCTTGCTGGAAAATAGTTGTTCAAATGATCAAAGTGTATTAGGAATTAGAGAACTTATGGAAGAGTCTGGTGGGCTAGGAATGAAAAGAGCACCTAGTAAGGATGATTTAAATGTGTATCTGCATACTGAAGGTAAGAGTGCAGAGGATAAAGATGATAATTTTTGTGATGTTGATTGGGAAGAAAAGGAAATTGAGGATAGTAGTGAAGATAGATGTTTTATTGGTGTAAGTGAGGAGTTGGAAGCTTTAGGGATTACTAATATAAAAGAGGATAGTAATGAAATTAGCGAGGTACACATGAACACAGTTGACAATTTCAATGATAAGGATGCCAGAATTTCAGCCAATGAGTTATTTGATCTTAATACATGGAAGAAAAATGAGAAGGAATTGACAGCAGGTAATCTTAACAGCGTTAGGGGAGTAGATGATGAAATGTCAGATAGTGAGCAATTTTTGTTTAACTTATGGGTTAACAGTAGTGCCATTAAGGATGATGAAAATTTCAGAAAGGTAACACTTGATATATGTGAAACTTTGTATCCAGACTGGTGGCATAGAATTAAGTATCACATTGCACAAATGTTAAGACAGAAATATAAAGGAGAGACACACAATAGCACAAATGAATGTAGTTGGCTTAATGAAATATTCAGAAATAGTAATCAGGCCAAAGAAAATGCAATTAGGGTAATAACAGCATATAACTCTGGTAGTAATGATACAGGTAAGGATACTGGAAAGGGATACGGATTCAGTGAAATTGAAGATGACTTATTACATGAGAATATTAACAAAAAATTTGACTTTGATGTAAGCAGTCCGTTTATTGATGTGCAGATAGGATCATGGAAAGGAAAGTGTTTAGTAGACACAGGAAGTCAAGTATCTGGGATATTAGAATCATTAAGTAAAAAACTGAAAACTAATAAGGATTATGTCGAGTTACCTGTGGTAGGAATTAAAATAAGAGGTGCTACCGGGAAGCACAGTAAATCAATAAGGAGTCAGGCTTTTATTACTTTTGAAATTGAAGGAGTATCATGGTCACATGGGTGTCTCATCATTCCTGATCTCACAGAGGATTTTATCCTAGGCATGTCTTGGATAACAAAAGTAAGTGCAGCATTTGATTGGGCAGGGCAGAAATTAATGATGACTCTACCAAGTGGTGAAGTCATCACTACGAAACTTCTTCAATCAAATGTGTTTTGTATGAATAAGACTGTGAACAGTATTTAATTTACAAAAGAAGGTGAGTACATTGAAAGCCATGTCACAGATTTCGATACAGATGAGATAGAGTTTGAAAAGTTAGTAAATGAAAAAGTAGTCGAGGCTAGAGAACTAACTGAGAACCAAAAACAAGATTTGAAATTATTTTTGTGGGAATATAGTGATGTATTTAGCAATATACCAGGTAAAGTAATTGGATACCAATGTACTTTACAGTTGAAGCCACATGAACCTTTCTTTACAAAACCATACAGTATTCCAATCTCGAAAAGGGTAGCAGTGGAGAAAGAATTGCAAAAGATGGAAGTGTGTGAAATCATTGAGAGGAGTATAAGCCCTTATAATAATCCCTTAGTCACTGTAAATAAACCTAATGGACAAGTCAGATTAGTACTAGATTCCAGACAGTTAAACAAATGTTTATACAGAGAAACTGACCACCCAGAGAACATCGATGAGTTGTTATATAAATTTAAAAATATCCAAATTATGTCAAGCCTTGACCTAACTTCAGGTTTTCATCAAGTACCTCTTGCAATTAGTTCTAGAAAGTACACTGCTTTCTTATACAATGGGAGATGTTACCAGTATTGTGTAGTGCCTTTCGGATTAAACTCATCAGTCGCCGAATTTATAAGGGCACTAGACTATGTACTTGGCCAAGAAGTTGTGTCAGAATTAACAATTTATGTAGACGATATATTAGTTTCAAATCAAAGTTGGGAGGATCATTTGAAGTTATTGAAGAAGGTGTGTGAGAAACTCAGAAGAGGTGGTATGACATTAAAACTGGAAAAATGTAAATTTGGTGTGTCAGAACTAAAATTTTTAGGTCATGTCATTACTAAGGAAGGGATAAGTGCAGATCCGGAGAAAATAAAATCTATCGTAAACTTTCCATCTCCTAGAAACCGGAAACAATTAAAGTCTTTCTACGGACTCTGTGGATTCTATCGAAAATATGTAAATGGACAATGCCTTAATGTAACATGTTTAAGCAACTTACTTAGAAAAAATACTCCATGGAATTGGTCTGAAGAGTGCCAGAAAGCATTTGATAAAATTAAGAATGAACTTTGTAAGAACAGTCTTTTACACAGACCAGATTTTAGTTTGCCATTTTGTCTTCACACTGACAGTAGTGATTATGGACTAGGAGCAGAACTATTTCAGGAGAAAATTGTGAATGAAAAAATCTTCATTGTACAATTGCATTTGCCAGCAGAATGTTACTTAAACATGAGAGAACGTACCCTGTCACAGAAAAAGAATTACTCGCAGTACACTGGGCATTTACAAAATTTAAAACATACCTGTTAGGACACAAGATAAAAGTCTATTCAGACCACAAAGCTTTAAGTTACTTGCAGGAGTGTAGACTATATCACAGTAGATTAACCAGGTGGGCAATGTTCATGCAACAGTTTGATTACGAAATTGTGTATATTAAGGGATCAGAAAACGTAGTAGCTGATGCTTTATCCAGGTTATCAGTAGGAGGAGATCAGGAAATGTTTGATCAAGAGGAAGAAAAGGAATTTAAAATAAGATACATGAAGGGAATCCAGGATGAAAAGCTCATAAAGACACTTTGCAATAACATCAGGAGGGGACAGAATAACGATCCTAATTGGAAATTGGTTAAGGACTGTTTAGGCAAAAGAGGGTATGATAAACTTGACAAGTACTATAAGGTCTTTAAGGGAACACTCTTTAGAAGAACAGATGTGGACTCTGACAATTGGAAGCTATGTTGGCCAGAGTGTGAGGCAGACAAATTAATGAAGTACACCCATGAGAGTTATGGTCACTGTGGAATACAGAAATGTGTAAAAAAAGTTACAAGAAAATATCTACTTTTATAACATGGTAAAGAAGGTGAGGAACGAAATATCAACATGTGACAAATGTCAAAGAGTAAAAGTAAGCAACAGAACATGTCAGGGAGAAATGCAGAACATCATTCCAGATAAACCATTAGATTTAGTAGCTGTAGACTTTTATGGACCTTTACCTAAAATCAAAGGTGGCCATTGTTTTATATTCGTCATGGTTGATGTATTTTCCAAACTAATTAAACTTTATTCTGTGCGAAAAGCTACAAGTAAACAGATCATTGCAAAAATTGAGAGAGATTACTTCAAGAGTGTAGGGAAACCTAAAGCTATACTATCTGATAATGGTTCACAATTTGTTTCAAAAAACTGGAAAGCATTCATGGAAAAAAACTAACACAAAACATATCTTGATATCCGTGTACAACCCATCTTCAAACCCAGCAGAAAGGTACATGAGAGAAATAGGGAGACTTTGTAGGACATATTGTAGTCACAAACATCCTAGTTGGTCCGACCATGTAAACAACTTCGAGGATATCATGAACAGCTTGCAGCACAGCTCTACTGGGTTTTCACCATATGAAATTATGTTTCACCTCAGACCAGCAAATCTTATTTCTGAATTAATAGACTTTCCACAATGTAGCTTAATATCAATGAAAGAACGTGAAGAGATTGTAAAGAAAACCATGAAGAAACTAGGTGAAGCTAGGAAAAGCAGACATAATAGGAAAATAAAGGCTACCACATTCAGAGTAGGTGACCATGTCTTAGTGAAATCCCACGAACGATCAAAGTTACTAACAGCAGAACTCAAGAAGTTCTTTGACATTTACATTGGGCCATTTGAGATTATTGAGAACCCCATCCAAATGCGTACCGATTAGTATATCCCAAGTCGAGAAAGCTGTTTGGTCTTAGGAATGTTGTTTCTTTGAAGCCGTATATTGAGAAAAGAGCAAACAGAGCCTAAAAACATGCCTTTATCTGGAAAGAATTTTACTGGAAGTAAAGAAAGAAAGAAAAAAAATGCAGTCACCATACTATGCCATGTAACACATCTCATGCAAAACGATGTTGTATCTAGACTGATTGTCACGTAATTATATTATAAGATTAGATTTCATGATTCCTATGTGTTTTTTAAAGTAATTTTACAGTATTTAATGAATTGCAAAATATGTAAACTTGATAAATAAGGGATTTTATTTTATTGATGATGCTAGGAGACAAGACATGTCACCCACCCTCACAGTTTGAGAATAGCAAATCTCATAAATTTTGAAATTTGTTCATTCACTTAAATAGACCATAATGCTAAAAAAAAAAAAAAAATAAATAAATAAATAAATAAATAAATAAATAATAATTGTATAGTTAATAGAATATATTTTCTTGTATATGCAAGTGTGCCTTTGTTTTACATCATGCTCACCATAACTGGTTTTATTCAGCTCTGTTTATAACCCCATAAAGATACTTTGTTGGCTTATTTTGCCTCTTAATTTTGATATAACATAATTCACAAGGCTCATGAGAGAATAGTGTTGTTGAATTGAAATACTTTTGCAAACTCACTGATGATATAGGTGTTAGTACTACGTTTGTTCTAATATGAGAAAATGTTTTAACTTTAGTATTATTTTATAGTAAATTTCTGGGCAACAAATCGACATATGTATTTATGTTGTGAGACAAAGGAAGAAGTCAATGGTTGATGAAAGAATAAACAGTTTACTACAGTTGTGATAAAAAGTTGTATACAAGCCAAGACAATGATGCAATTTCTGTATCGGACTGACAAGTGGACCAAGGTACACTTGCAAGTCCTGGTGGGCTATTGTAATGTAATTAACTGTCAGAGATAAAGTTTATCTCATGCGAAAAGTACGATGCCCACAGTAGAGAGTTAAGGTAACTTCATTATGTTGCCATACAATGTGTTTAATTTATTTATTTATGAATATTTTCTTTTATGATAAATAATGGATTTGTTTGAGATGATAAATGTGGTATATTTATATGTATTTATTTATATGTGTCTTTGGAGTGTATTAAGGTCAGAAGGGCAAAGAATCTGGAATGCAGGAATGTCTGCAACTTCCGGGCACATGTTGGCTTGCACGCCAATTCTTTGTCGGTATTGGAGGGAGATGGACGTGTTTAAGTGACAGTACAGTATAATGCATTTTTAGGGTATCAATGTTCGAAGTGAAAATATTGTAGTTACTAAACAAAGAGTACGAATAAATATTATTTTTAGCCGAAAGTAATTCGAACCCGGTAGTGTTTATTTCAAACAAGAAGAAAACCCAGGCCAGGCTTGTTAGAGTAATGTTTTGCAGACAAAACCCCTAGACAAACGAGATCTGCAGTGTGTAATCTTTCACCAGCTACTAATAAATAAGCCTTGCTGAAATTGTGCTGGAACTACTCATATTATTATCAATTACAAACACGTGGTGCGAATGTGGTCCTACCACAATATACCGCGTAAGATTCCACATCATTCAGTTATCAAGAAACGAGATAGGTAACAACCAGTACAATATACATTCCATAACATTACAATATTCTTTATTTAATGTTTGTGTTGCTTCTTACAATATTATGCATGGAGAATAAGATTGTGAATTTGGATAGCGCATTTGGCCAATGTCCCAAAAATGAGGACTTCTGTAGTTTTTGTTCTAATAAACTGAAACTTTTCAAAACAACTTTTTATTCAATTTATCACTCAATGTAACATATTTATGTATAAAAGTTTGCAAAAAAAAAAGATCCAATAGAGTTTTGGCCAGCAAAGGGTTAAGGGAAAACCAGATGTAACACAAAATGTCTGGCAGAAAATCTGCTACAGGAACTACATCACAAACCCCGACTGCTCACAGATTATGCAAAGGACAATGGTAACTTCCGAAAATTCTCAAAAATACACATTTATTTGAATCGATATACAATGAAATTCAGGGGTGATGTATACTTTGGCTGAGCTGTGAACCACAAAGCATTGATTTGCTACGTAAATTACGTATACAAAACACTGGTAGCACTAACTTACAAAGTATAGTTTTGCAGGCATCTCAAAATTCTGAAACTAAACTATTTCTCACATTGTTGGACAACAAAATAAGAGACAGACTATTCTGAATGAGGATGATAGGCATACTGTTCTAAATTTTTTTGAAAGAACACAGTTTAGTTTAAGCCTACAATTGACGGTAATAGTACTGGTTTATCACGGGATTCCCAAATGTTTGAAATTTCACAACATATCAGAATTCAAACAAGTATCGATACAATCAATGAAAAATTACGCAGAAGTGACATGAACAGCAAAATATACAAATATAGAACTTCAAACAGACACATTATCTAGTACAAACAGTCCCCACATAAGGGAAAATTCCTAAGTCAGCTTTATTTAAATGGGCAAATAAAATAAATAACAAAACTGGAAATTGTCCCTCCTCTTGCAATGAATTGCTACTGGACAACTGCTTTTGTACATTAAATGGAGAGTACAGTACAAATCTAATTAACACCAATGGATTTCTGTTCACAGAATAACAATCTTTGGATACTGTACTGCATAGTGTGGGAATTCTGAGACATTCTGGGTTGCTGCAGAGTGATTCATTTTTTAAAATAGACAATGTGTAGTGGTGTACACTGTTAACACACTAGGCATATTACACGGGCCACTTGTTCACTCCTTTTGTACACACATCAGTTAGACTGAGGTAGCAATGGAGTTTAAAAGCAAACATTCATACATGGCACTGAATTTAAGATAGAAGTGAATTTAAAGCAGTATTTGGAATCTCTTCATGCAATAAACCAACAGTCTGCTGCTGATTTAATGATTTCTGAGACACACTCTTGAAGACTGAAGTCAATAATGACAGCCACTACTGACAGAAACTAGCTTCACCTCTGGATAATGATGACTGAAGAGGACAGCTCCCCACTGTCTCTACCAACAAAATGAATGCAGTCTTTGAATCAGATCAGAACTAGTTTGTTGAGTTCCTGCATGGCAATCTTCAGATCAGAAAAATAGTTGTGAAGATCAGAAAAATAGTTGTTAGATACAACACCTTTTAACACTTGAGTAAAAAAACTTGCTGCTAAATCCTGATATTAAACAGTTGAAAAATTTGATTCTCAGTGGTCAAAAGCAGCATACAATAACTAATGACAGAAAGCAACTGTACCAATCTTAGAAACAAACATGTGATAGACCTTCTCAGAACACACCCATATGGCAAAAGTGAAAAGAGGACACAAAAATTATTAATGTCATTGGATGAAAATGATATTTTTCAGCTTAAGATAATAGAGTTACTAAAAATATTTTTAATTAAGCAACTAGTTTCAGCTCGAAAAGCCATTTTTCGGTTTACACAGATAGCGAGGTCCCACAGAAATAAAAAGGCAGCAAACTCACACTATGTGCTACTGTTCATCATGGCTTACAAATTACAGTAGAAATGCTACTGTTTGTTGTACTTTAAAAACATTTAAAATGGCTTTTTGGGCCAGAACTAACTGTACAGGGTGATTCAAAAAGAATACCACAACTTTAAAAATGTGTATTTAATGAAAGAAACATAATATAACCTTCTGTTATACATCATTACAAAGAGTATTTAAAAAGGTTTTTTTCACTCAAAAACAAGTTCAGAGATGTTCAATATGGCCCCCTCCAGACACTCGAGCAATATCAACCCGATACTCCAACTCGTTCCACACTCTCTGTAGCATATCAGGCGTAACAGTTTGGATAGCTGCTGTTATTTCTCATTTCAAATCATCAATGGTGGCTGGGAGAGGTGGCCGAAACACCATATCCTTAACATACCCCCATAAGAAAAAATCGCAGGGGGTAAGATCAGGGCTTCTTGGAGGCCAGTGACGAAATGCTCTGTCACGGGCTGCCTGGCGGCCGATCCATCGCCTGGGGTAGTTGACGTTCAGGTAGTTACGGACAGATAAGTGCCAATGTGGTGGCGCTCCATCCTGCTGAAATACGAATTATTGTGCTTCTTGTTCGAGCTGAGGGAACAGCCAATTCTCTAAGATCTCCAGATACTGTAGTCCAGTTACAGTAGCACCTTCGAAGAAAAAGGGACCAAAATCTTTATTGGCTGAAATGGCACAGAAAACGTTCACCTTAGGCGAGTCATGTTCATACTGAGTTGTTTCCCGCGGATTCTCAGTGCCCCATACACAGACATTGTGACGGTTGACTTTCCCGTTAGTGTGGAAAGTTGCTTCATCACTAAACACAATCTTTGAAATGAAAGATTCATCTGCTTCCATTTGAGCAAGGATAAAATCACAGAAATCGATTCTTTTAATCTTAAGCTGTTGATATTTTTTTTTATGATGCAACCAGTTTTGGTCAAAGACCATTTTTGAGGACCTGTTGTACCCACAGCATGGAAACAGGAAAAATTCAGGCAAAACGGATACTTCAAAATTGTAGTAACAATACATACAATGCTTGTGGATATTTAATTTATATTTCTGACATTGTATTCTTTTGATATATATAGTTTTTGCTGGTAATCAAATTCTGTAAGTGTTGCTTGTATTGTTACTATAATTTTCAAACATTCTTTTCATCCCAAATTTTCCCGTATCCACGATGTATATACAACAGGTGCCTGAAAATGGTCTTCAACTGAAACCAGTCACACAGTAAAAAATTAAGTTGAATAACAGCTCAAGATGACACATACTGTCATTTCTACAACTCACTGCTTTTGGTATCACCTGTGAGTAGCTGTACGCTTTGATGACGTTGGCACTGGGGTCGTGCTGTATTCTACCACCACCAGTGCACTCGGTATCAACGCCGAGGCCTTTCACCCTGTCCATCGTCTCATCGTAGACGTCTGAATGGAAGCCAACTCACTTGTATCCTCGCACCTAGTAGCAGGAACCATAGTCAAACTTTCAACAAAATGTATCAAGAGTACTAAGCAAGAAGAAAACACAAAAGTAGCAACATGAGTGGAAATTGTGGCATCAAAAATAATCTGAAAACATAACTTAAAGGAGCTGTTGTTATATCCACTATCTATAGGAAACACAAACAGGGGCTTCTGTTTTTTTTTTTTTTTTTTTTTTTTTTTTTTTTTTTTTTTTTTTTTTTTTTTTTTTTTTATTTTTATTCCATACCTACTGCAAATGCAAACGAAAGCTTTTGTATATTCGGACATGTGTTCTCTCGGAAAACACTGAACATAACGTAAATCATCTAGCTGACAAGGTAGTTGGCAACATCAGCACATGGCTTTTGGAGAACGGATTAATACTTCACTGCCAACAACTGAACTCTTGTAAAATAGAAATAGTCTTGTCCTGAGCTGGTCGAACAGACATTTTAAATTCTTAAGACTGAAGATAGATGAAAAGCTCTCTCAGAAGTATCATGTTCAACACCTTAAGCAGAAAATGAACACTTCTGTCTTCACTATACATTATGTCTTGGACACAAACACAAAAGCTTGTTTACTTTTGCTCTGTTATCTCATATGGTGTTATAGTTTGGGGCAATTCTGTGCACTTGGCAAGAATATTCTCATCCCTGAAAAATGCAGTCAGCAAGGTCTGCAGTGCCAGCTTGTGAACATTCAGGGTTGCCGCAAGTTTCCCCAAGTGACGTTCCCTGATTTCCAGCAAGTTTTAGCATTTTTCCCTGACAAATTTCGAGGTCTCAAGGGCAAGTAAAGACATAAGTTCACAAAAAAAATGTAAGGACTTCTGTATTTCTTCCCCTCATGAGCAAAAATCTTAAGTACTAATGTCAGCATCTTTTGTAATGAACAGTTTTTAGATGGAGAAAGAAAGACAATGGTATATAATATTCCATGAAGAGCACTGATGTTATTTTATTTCAATAAAACTAAACATATTTGGTGACACAAATACGCATTTCCTTGGAGTCGCAAGACAGATTTAAAATACCTACACTGATTTCAGAAATAACCTCAGAAAAAAGTAGGCCTATTGAAAGTAGTATATAAGGCAGGACAAAATATACAGGTACATAGCATACAAACCGCCTGTGACTGCCACAAGTTGTTCTTCCTATCGCTCATACTTTCTAATATACAGGGTGTACATTACATCTGGGAACACTTTCAATTATTTATTGCACAAGAACCAAACATAGCACAGATATCACACATATGTCTTTTTGAAGGAAACCCTGAAAGTTCTTTTTCATGTATACCACCGCAGCATACTTTGGTGATTTGCCGATAACACCAGTCATAAACATTGCAAGTTCAGGTGCGGAGCGAGCTTTCTGCGTGTTGGAGTTCGACAAACAAAGTGTTTGCTACAGCTGTTCAATGGATGTTTAGAACAAAGTACGGTAAGAAACCACCAATAAGGAAGGCACAACAAATTTATTACGACAGGTTGCTTGTGCCCAGCACAGAGAAGCAGACATCCCAGTGTGAGTGAAGTGAATTTGGATTGCATATGAGAGACATTCATAAGGAGTCCAAAGAAATTGGTGCGTCGTGCATCCCATGAACTCGAAATGGCTCCACTGACTGTGGCAAGTCATGCGACAGAAGTTGTCTATGAAACCATTCAGATTGGAGCTAGGGTAGAAGGTCAATAACAACGACAAAGACAAGTGTTTTGAGTTTTGTTCACAGTTGCAACAATTGAATAAGGACGGGGATGGAATTTTTGATCGCTTAAGTTTTAGCAATGAAGCCACTTTTCACACTAATGGGAAAGTGTACAGGCATAATTGTCGAATCTGGGGTGCAAAGCATCCACACGAATGCATTGAATTTGGGTGTGATTCGCTAAATGTAAATGTTTTTTGTGCTTTGTTGTGTCGAAAACTGTACGGGCCATTCTTCTTCGCCAAGAGAACTGTCACTGGATATTCCTACTCGGATTTGTTGCAGCAATGGCTGATGCTTCAGATGCAATTGGGCTCTCCGTTCATCTTTCAGCAGGATGGGGCTCCCCCCCATTTTCATCGTGAAGTTTGCGGGTACCTGAATACGGAGCTGCCGCATCGATGAACTGGCCGTGCTACAGAAGGGAACAGCTGTTTCATGAAATGGCCTCCCTGATCACCAGACCTCACTCCGTGTGACTTTTTTTCTGTGGGGACACATTTAAGATCCGGTGTACGTATGGTCTCTACCACGTGATGTAGCGGAGCTCCGGGAGAGAATACGAGAAACAAATATCACAATCGACGATGCCATGCTGGGACAGGTATGGCACGAATTCGATTATTGTATTGATGTCTGCCGGGTCACTCATGATTCGCGTACTGAATGTTTGTAAAAAAAAAAAAAAGATATGTACATCCTGTATAAATTATTTTCTAAGCCCCAAAATGTACTAGAATAAATAAAATGTTTATAAAACAATGTACCGCACACTGTACTTGCAGTGAGAAAGTCACAATTCCTGAACTCTATCGCCCGTGGCCTCTGGCCTGCCGAGGAGCACCACAGTCCTGAGTCCTCGGATAAATCACGAAAACCCACTGCATTATACCACACACAAACAGAGCCGGCCTGGGAGCAGATCGGCGAGACTAGATCCGATGGGCAGGGCTTGCACATTATTGGGAAACGATGGGCTTCAAATCGGCAGACCCAATCCGTTAGAGAGACCCACAGAAATGGCCTGTGGTTTTGGCCCATCATGGAAGTCCATTCATGTGGCCAGCTTTACACAAGTCACTGACATTATGTTGACGAAATGAGATGGTGGTGATAAATCCATCAATTTGTGCAAATACTCTGAGAATTAATGCTAATGAAGATAGGTAGCAACTCAACGTAAAGATGATCGCTGAACCATGGACAGACACGTAGAAAAGACAATCACACTCTCACAACTAAATTTTTGGCCATAGCCTTTCTTGGAAAATAACACACACACACACACACACACACACACACACACACACACACACACACATATTCACACAATCACTCAGACACAACTCGTGCACATATGACCGTTGTCTCCAGCCACTGGGTCAACAATCTCCAAGAATCATATCAAAACAAACCACCCCTCACGCCACCCATCGGCAGCTACTAGGCTAGTGGCAAGAAGTGGTGGCAGCACTGACTGCAAGCTGAGGGGAGTGGTAGGAAGTGGAGAAGCAGTAAGAATGAGGGAGTAGGGAAGCGGTGCATGTATTAAGCTGCACCCAGCCAGCGACGATGCAGGAAATCCCAGTAAACAAACTGTTTCATCTACTGAGACAAAAAACAAGATTTCTCCAGGGTTTGTTTTCCAAATTTCCCAGCAGGGCAGAAAAAAAGAGTGATACACCTAAGTATTCAAATCCACACACAAAGGTTACCTTGTGGTATGCTAGAATTCCACACAGGAGACCCTCACAATACATGAGAACTTCTCTATGCAACATGTAATTTATCCTAATTTCTCTTAATTTCATATTTTATTAATTCTGTAATTTTTTGTTTATAAATTATATATTCAGCTTTCTGTAAACTAGGTACCACCTCATCCCATGAGCTTTGGCTCAAAGTCTCAAGATACGCGATAAAAAAATAAATGTCAATCCCAAAACCTCACACGCCAATATAATGATCTGCATGCAATCATTCTGTTGATAATGGCACATTAAATTTGGAAAAAAAAAATGCATTCAGCACCCTCACATCATCACATCATCAGTGCAAACCAGACGATATTTCTCGTGTAAATCTACACAGCTATCTGGCAGTTCACACTTAAGGATACACGGCATTTTTCCAGCTCAATATTATGTAAAAATCAACACCTATTTCTTTCAGGCACTGTTTATAATGTATATGTTTTAAGATTTTTTTGTTGATATCAGGTAATAGATCACACTTTCTAAACAAATTAGAAGTATTTTGAATATTTTTGAACCTGCTTAGAGTTATTTAAAAAAAGTAACAAGGAAATTCTTCCTCAAACTGAGGTACCATTTGATCCAATGTTATACATTTGAAGGAGACCAAATTTTTACCAGACATGCATGACATGGCTGAGGTACTAGACCTATTTAATTCCACCTATTACGTATATTACAAGGATAAAAAAGTATCACATCTTACATTTAATATTTATAATTTTTTCCTAATAAAAATGTTATTTTTTCTATGATTTAGCTGATTCTGCAATAAAGCTTAGGTCTACTACATAAGTATGGACTACCGAAAGTTACAGAAAAAATGAGAGCAATGCTTTATAAACTTTAGGAAATATTTGTACCTGAATTCTGAAGAAAACAACTAGCGGGAAATTGCGAATGAACATATGAGTCCAATTAAACTGTGCCTCAGAACATTCCTGAAGCATAGTCTACATCCTGCAGCCTTTCTTCATCTTCAACCTTCCTCTTGGCATTCCTTCTAGCACTTCTTGCTTCTTTGGTATCTTGAAGAGCGAATCTCTCAGCTTCATGCACCCGTTGTCTGTCACACAGAAGAAATTGATCTTTCATATTAGAGCCACATTTTATGCCTAAATTTCTCAGGACTTCCTACCTTCCTATCACTCCATCATTGAAACATAGCACACCATCTAGTACACCAACTATTAATGTATTTATTCCTACAAAAACATTCTTGAGTAATCTTTCCCGTATGGAATGGTTGAAACTTTCATTTGTATTCTGAGTGCCCCCATGAAGACATTTACCTTATTTACTCGAATCTGAGCCGCACTTCTTTTCCAGTTTTTGTAATCCAAAAAACCGCCTGCGGCTTAGAATTGAGTGCAAAGTAAGCGGAAGTTCTGGAAAATGTTGGTAGGTGCCGCCACAACTAACTTCTGCTGTCGAATATATGTAGCGCTACACAGGCATGCTTTGCAGGCACAAAGATAAATACTGGCGCCAAACCCTCTGCATGAGTGTATTAAAAAAAAAAAAGAAAAAGAAAAAGGGGTGGCAGACAAGTTTTTCCTCCGCCTCGAGTTTCGACCACTGCATTTTCATACATTATCCAACGAAGTAAATACAAATTCCGTATTGTGCACCTTTGAATGTAGCAGCATTTCAATGCACTACGAAAATCCGACTGGCAAGACTGTTTGGGATGTTTGTCAATATGGCCAACTCTACGTTCTGAATTTTTTCCTAACTGTGAGAAGAGATGGTTCCTTATAGGAACTTTTATGAATTGTGAATAGCATGCAGTATTCTCTTCACATAAGAATAATTAGAATATAAACATTTTGCCATGTATTCTTTCGTGTTTGCTGCTAACTCATTTAAATCCTGTCTGCCTAATAAACTACGAAACTAGAGTGAGACAACAGCAAACACGGAAAAATATAGATATCATCCCATATTTATATTTGTATTATTCTTATGCCTAATAGTGATACAGTCAGAAATGAAGCACGGCAATTGACTAGATTTTTAAATCGAAGATGACTAATTTCAGTGCAGAATGTAATGTACTAACGAGGTGCCTGCAAAGATTTTCAAACGGAGAAAAATTTTCGCTAAACTCCCGTTCAGAATATCTTCTATCGTACGCTGTCTATTATTTGGTTCTTGTTGATCATTCTCAAAGAAAGCAGGAGTGTAGGTAACAGTAAATAGCAGTCTCTTGCCATTGTTTCGCTAACGAAGTACGCGAAAGAGGAAGGGTACCCGTATAATACGGACGGAACGCCTGACGCATAGTAATGGCTACCAGGTAAAGCTTAACTACTGAGCTTACGACTCGAACCAAACTACTGTAGCTGTATCGTCATTCATTTGACCTAAATTGTGTCTCATATTACAATGGACCAACTTTGTTTCGATTTGGAGGTGCGGCCTAAAACTTCTCTCTCCCCTTGAATTTCAAGTCTCAAATTTCAGGTGCGGCTTAGATTCGGGAAAATTTTTTTTCCTGGATTTCGAGTCTCATTTTTCAGGTGCGTCTTAGATTCTAGTAAATGTGGTACTAAGCAAAACAGGGTCCACTCAAGTCTCTAAAAATTGGTTTTATTTCATTCATAACAGGCTCAAGAAGATAATGCTTATGATATTTTGATAGTATATTTGACCACTTTCTTTTGCTTTTTGGTAAGCACACCTAAGAATCTACTCCTTTAGGGCAAAGTCCATGAACAGTGTGGTCATCTGTGGACAACTTATGAAAGTAGGTGGCCCATACAGCTTTCCTCATTGCTGTATCATCATTCAGAGGTGCAGTTTGTCTAATGGCCAGTCCTTAATACCTCTGAAGGAGGTCTATTTCAGTTTTTGTCAATCTGTCTCAGCCAGACAGAGATTTTCCATCAGATAGCAATTTTCCTTTCATTTCTCTTCTTAGCTTCCTCAATCTAGCACCCATCCTCTTTTGCACATGTCCACAACACTCCAGTTTTGTTACAAAGCTATCACCATAAACATTGAACTCATTAATTTTATTGAAAGCTTTAGATTCCCCATCACCTAGGTACTTTGTATATCTAAGGTTATGAACGGGCACTGACCTCTGAAATAATTTTAGAGCTCCATCACTCTCCATACCTCTACTGTAACCATCATAATTATTATAACACTGATGTTCAATATGTCCTTCAGTGTTACTATGGCAGGTGTGGCAATAATTAGATAAGCACTCAACATCAAAAACTTTTCCATTCTCCACAGAAGTAGCACTTAAAACACCATTCAAGGAACGATGTCCTCGATGTTGCCATGTCCCATCAAGTGCAACAGCAATGTCCCTTGTTTCACTAATATTAACAGTTTTTTCTACTGCACATTTCATAGATGCTTTAGACACAACCGTCAAGGCACCTAAAAGTATTCTTATGTACTTGCTGAACCTACTGGGAGGAGGAAGATCAATCAAATGACAGAACGTTTGTGCAGCCTTTTTTTCCTTTTCCTATTGCACGCATTGCGTACACTAACTTCAAATTCACATCATATGAATTATGCACAATGTTCGAAGTCATTTTCGAGGTAGATTTATTACAGGATCTACACAGACCAACTAATTTTGGCGCTAAACCCTTCCTGCTACTTTGTTGTTCAGTTAGTTCCAGACAGCCTACACCATCACATTGTTTACATTTTTCCACTTCCTTTATCAAAGAAGATAAGATACCCACACCAACAACAACAAATCCACTACAAACAGCGTCATTTTTAACACAAAAATTTGAATCACCAGGAGGCGTGCCACATGTGAATTTCTTCACTGAAGAACTGACACGTAGGTTACTTTCAACAGTGTGGCTTGTTTTGTTTGTCAACTGGTTACCACAGAATTTCCTTTTATTGAATTTCTTGATGTGTGGCACACTAAAAAATATGTATTTCCACAAATATATGTAGCACTTGGGAAACAAACGTTTATTAACATGTGAACAAACTGCTTCAGAACACAAAAGTAAATACTTGCAAAGATAATCATTTACAGACGCTAGAAACCTGCACTGTTACCAACATATACAATGTATCATACATATAATCGCTGGAAACAGAAAGAAAGTGCACAGTTCTTTTCAAAATAATACTGGTTTCTGTAACAGAAATAAAGGGGGCATGGCAGTATACAAGGTGCGAATGTAAAGTAATGACACTGATGTGAAAAAAAATGTTGCTTACAGTTTTAGTCAATTTTCGTGTTGTCTCCTTCAAAGTTCCCTTCTGATTGCACACACTTTCTTTAGCACTTCTGCCATTGATGGTAACATTTCTGGAACTAATCTTCTGTAATATCCTCCAAGACCTTCGTCACAGCTCTTGGGACATCTTGTGTTATTTGAAAATGGTGTCCTTGACCGCCATTTTGACTCTTTCACAGAGAAAAAAGTTGCACGGAGCAATATTTGGTGAATAAGGTGGCTCTGGTAGTACCGAAATTTGTTTTGAGGTTAGAAATTACTGTACTGACAGAGCAGTATGGGATAGTGCATTATCGTGATGCAGAATCCAATTATCAGCAATGTTATTATTAGACGAACCGTTCCTCGATTGATGTGCAGTTCTCCTGCAATCATTTTCATGGATAAACTTCTATCAGATTTTACGAGTTCATGCACCCATCCGTGAGGTTGACAGTCGTCCACTGCAGTCTTCATCTTCAACATTTGTTCTGCCTTCACTAAACATTTTATGCCAATCTAAAACTTGAGCTTTTGACATAACCTCCTCTCCAAAAGCCTTCTTAAGCTTACCGTAAGTTGTCGTCGCGTTTTCACTCAATTTAACGCAAAAAGAAATGGCATACTGTTGCGCAATATTATGCAGTTCCATTTCTGTGATGAGAGACACTAACACGTGTTAACTTATTACAGCACAACTCGTGACTGAGCAGTTGCTTCAACATGCCGCTTGGACTAGAAGCGGCTTATAGACCAAGGTCACAGATATTGTGCCTACGCAAGCCTGCAGGGGTGCCACACCTTGCAAAGAAAATCAGTCTCATTACTTTATTGTCGCACCTCGTACATGACCGTAACTTTAAAATTTGGTATGTATAGGTCTTTTTTCATTTCAAACCCTACAGTGTATATATCAATGTAATCAGGAAAGACTATAGAATTTAATAAAGTCATTTAAAAATTTTTGATTTTTCCACCATTTATAAGTATCCTGTATCCTTAAGTGTTCGGCAGAGGATTCATCGAAAAGCCTTCAGACTATTTCTGTAACATTCCACTCTTCAACAGCACTGGGGAAAAATATCATTTAAATCTTTCTGTGGGAGCTCTGATTTCTCTTACTTTATCACGATAATAATTTCTCCCTATGTAGGTGGGTGCCAACAAAATATTTTGCCATTCAGAGGAAATTTCCTGAAAACATCTCATCATAACAAAAAACACCTTTGTTTTAATGACTGTCACCCCAACTTGTATATCATGTCAGGGTATACGCGGACAAGGAAAAAAAATTCCCAGTTTTCTCAGTCAAAAATACACTTTCTCCCAAGTGAAAACATACTTTTTCCCTGTTAACTGACGGTATATTTTCTCTTGGAACTGTATAACTTATAAGTCCTTTGATTATGGTTTTATACACGGGCGTAGAATGTCCTGGCGCTTTAGGGAAAAAAATAAAAAAAACACGCATTTTGGAAAGATCTTTGATGTGCAGCAACATGTATGCTGCATATTTTTGTATTAGGAAAGTATGAACTCGAATTCCACCAAACACCGCATGTTACTTTCCAAAGCATTGAAATTGAGATTGGGATGCGCTTTTGTAAGTTAGTCATAGCTCATTTCATGCGATTTCGCCAGCAGATCACAGCAGGTATTCAGAGCTTAGGACACGTGATGTAGTCAACCAACAGCAACATCACTGTTAAGTAGCGCGAACACACAAACAGAAAAAGTTAATGGTTCAAATTAATGTAAATAGTGTTGCTAAACGAAACGCAAAGCCTTCACATATAATATTGGTCTATCAGATTAATACGCTGCAAGAGAAGCTAAGCTTTCACATAAAATGTTGGTCTTTTATGCGCGTATTACAATTTAAGATGTATCACACAAAGGTGCCAGTAAAATTTTTAATAACGACATAAATGTCTGATCTTCCAGGCTCAAAATTCATCTAAATGGCTCATCATCAAAGAGTTGATTTTTAAATGAGAGTCAAACACTTTGTGATTTAAGAAATTCATCGTATATTATCTCACATAGTTCTGGTGTAACTGCTAGAATGGTACTTTGATGGTAACGATTTTCAACCCACCATTCGAAATATTTTCCCACGACCTGTTAGAAATAGGTTCGTATCTGCAGTTGCCAGAGAGCGCCAGATGACAGGCATCACTGCGCAAGCGCAGCTACGATGTCGTAGGGAGCCCGCATGTTCGTACGTGTGAAACAATAAAAGATATTACATTATGTAAGAAACAAGACATCAGAGGATACTCCAAGAGAATCAGAATTTCATGACCCATACTAAAATGTTCACATTTAAAGTGCAAATTTGTATGTCCAGAATCCCACGACCTGTTATTAAGCTTTTCTATGTGGTTTTTGGGATGTAAATTTTCTTGGAGTACCAGTACTGTCCTGTCTCATATTTGGTTCTTTATTATGGCGTAATGCCAAATAAGCTAGAAGTTGAAAATGTGCACTTGAAATGCAGCAAACACAGTGTGTGGAATTAAACACTTTGTCTCAATTATATTGTCTGCCTTAGTGGAAAACATCAATGAAAGAAAATAACTTTGGCAAACCAACAAAAATAACTTCATTGTTCTAAAAGGCAATTAACGCTTGACTGTCAGAAAGATGGAAATAAAATAAAATCTGCTACTAATAACACAGTTTAGCCTTCCATAATTATGTGAATGTATTTTAAGTCACTTGATAGCTCCCGGCCACAGAAATCTGTTTTGTCTTCATTTGACGTGGGAGCAGTAAATGAAGAGGAAACAGCAAAAACACTAAATGTAAAAATGGGTCACGTGGAGACTACACACTTCCCAACTGTAATTCAGACTGTTCTGCGCATCGGTCCCGGATCTCTAATATTTCCGAACCGGGGCAATACCCCGCCATCCCCTCGAGCGTTTGAGATAGGACGTTAAAAAAAATTTTATATATCCCGGGAGCAGAAAGACTTACCTCAGGGGGAAAAAAGGACGGGTATACACTCGCGCACACACACATATCCATCCACACATATACAGACACAAGCAGACATATTTAAAGACCACATATACAGACACAAGCAGACATATTTAAAGACCATTTTTTTGTGGGGGTGTTGTGAGGGTGACATGGTATTAGAAGGTGGAAAGTGTAACATGAGGTTGAAATGAAAATGAAAGATAAAAAAATATGGGGAGAGATAAAGGTGAACTAGAAACTTAAAGTAGCTGCTAGCTGTGGACTGTACAACTCGCCCTTACTAGTATAGCGATCTGCCCAAAAATTTTTTGTCAAAATTTCATTTTTTTATATATATATATATATATATATATATATATATATATATATATAAAAACAAAGATGATGTGACTTACCAAATGAAAGTGCTGGCAGGTCGACAGACACACAAACAAACACAAACATACACACAAAATTCAAGCTTTCGCAACAAACTGTTGCCTCATCAGGAAAGAGGGAAGGAGAGGGAAAGACGAAAGGATGTGGGTTTTAAGGGAGAGGGTAAGGAGTCATTCCAATCCCGGGAGCGGAAAGACTTACCTCAGGGGGAAAAAAGGACGGGTATACACTCGCGCGCACACACATATATCCATCCCCTCATATACAGACACAAGCAGACATATTTAAAGACCATTTTTTTGTGGGGGTGTTGTGAGGGTGACATGGTATTAGAAGGTGGAAAGTGTAACATGAGGTTGAAATGAAAATGAAAGATAAAAATATATGGGGAGAGATAAAGGTGAACTAGAAACTTAAAGTAGCTGCTAGCTGTGGACTGTACAACTCGCCCTTACTAGTATAGCGATCTGCCCAAAAATTTTTTGTCAAAATTTCATTTTCTTGTATACACCGAGAACGTAATACGTAATCATTCTTACCTGTTATTCGTTTATTTCCACTCCTGTAATCTGAATCTATGGATTCCGCTAGTAATTACAACAACGCTCATCATTCGCAAACACAATCAACCACACAATCAGACAGCGGTTGGCATTCATCCGTTCAGCCTTACTTCGCTCAGCTCTGTCAGATTCCACTGACAGAGGAAACATGTACACTACGCACGCATTCACAAATCAACTTACGATTCATTCAAAATCAACTTAGAATGTGTTAAAAATGTTCAAAAACCGACAGGGATGAGTTTCAATGTAATATGAATAATCGATAAACTAACAAACTAACGTGCGCTGGATGCGAGTCGCTTTGTGAAACAAGGTTTCCTCCCCCCCCCTCAAGAATATGAATTTGCCCCCCCTCCCTAGATTTGGACCTCCTGCGCATGTATAAATCTGGCAGCTTGGGCGCTCCAGTAAAATTTTTCCCAGTAGCATCTAGCTGCTTGCTGCAACTGCTTACAGAGCCAACAATTTCTGTAGCCAGAAGCGGGAGAAGGTACTACTCAACTGTGCATGTGCATGATCGAGCTCGTAACTGTTAAAATGAATTTAATGTAAACAGTTGTGACGTCACGCTCAGCAGAGGCAATTTGCTGTTACAAAGCATTGCACAGTCTTCCTAAGGCCTTTGACGCATTTTACTGTTGGCGGACACTTGTATGAGCACCGTTTTGTTGCTGTATATGGTGCATTTCCCTTGAAATTTAAGTTTTATTTTCGTTTTTTCTCTTGTTCATGTTTTATTGCTGCAGTATTGAGACACAGAAATATCCTTTGTTAGAGTATTGGTTCTTACCAATCAAAATTACACAAATTTAACTGAAAACAAAAACAATGAAAAATTTCCCGGGTTTTTCCCCGGCTCTTCCGGGTCGTACACACCCTGCATGTCCATGGCGCACTCCCCCTTCTTAGCAATAAAACAACATAAGTTGCTCTTCTTTGAATGCTTTTTCATTTCCTCTGTCAACACTATCTGACAAAGATACCATAGCACACAGGGCCATAACTGTAGTTCAATAGTGTTTCAGTGAAAATTTTTTGTGTGTTTTCAGTTGTATCACCATCCACCATCTCCCTTCCAATTTAACAGTAAACACTGAAACACTATGTTATGCAGATAACAACCAACCTTAGGCTACAATTCCCCATTGGAAGTCACCGACATCAAAAGAAAAATTCAACTGAGAAAATTGAAAAATGATGCTAACGACTGTCTCTCAAATAATAATGTATCACAAAGTTGACCAAATATTAGTTTACCAGTTACTGACCACTAATTTGCTCGGTTCTTTGCCATCAGGACCCTCTGGACCAAAGACACCTATTAGAACATACTTAAATGTTCCTTCTGGGTCGATATCCACATCAGGAACAGCAGCAAGCTTCTCCGCTGCTGTCATTAGTGTCCTGTTAAACAGGTGATAAAATTATTCCAGAAATATTTATATACAACAGGTGAGAGAAGAGTAGTGCTGCAGTCACAATGTAAACAATACAATTCTGCCTCTAGGATTTATACTGGAAAAAATGTTTCCTTCAGAGAAATAATGATCTAATATTTGGATTTTGAAACGTGTGCCTATTAAATAAATACAAGCATTCTGTGGAAGATCGTACACCATCCAAACCATAAAACTATCAATTAATTGTATCCAAAGGGAAACATACTTGAGAAAGCAATAAAATTACAAAGAGAGACAACTGCATTCTCGTAGAAAGAATTCGCTGGGTGAATTCCTTCATGTTTGGTGGACTCAAAAATATTTTTTAAAAACATTTATTGGTTATCGTTTAGAAAGAGCAGCCATTTTTGTTTCAGGCTGCAAGCATTCTTACACTTTTATAAGCGTCTGTGGTTTTTTAAATTATTCGGTAATGGATTGCGCCAGACCTTTCATATAAGAGGTATTTATTTCAGCAGACACTGGACCATAAATTAAAACCATGATCACCCTGCTGAATGTATTAGGGAATACACTTTTAATGTCTCAAAGTTGTTGGTTGTAAATTTAAAAAACCCATTTTTAATACTATCTTTCCAAAGAGTAGTTTCTTAGCCTTAATACATTTTGTGGTATTACACTACTCAGTATAGATACCTTTTTTTTTTTTTTTTTTTTTTTTTTTTTAGAGAAACAATTATGACAAGCTTATACTTAAAAACACTTTAAAAACAAATGTTTTGAATTTTTTCATTCTTTGGTCTGCAAATCTTTGTTAATGGACCAGATATAAATCTGAAAATTACACATTTAATAGACCTTTATGATATCAAACTTCTGTATAAATTTCAACCTTGAGATTCCATGGACAAAAAAATTTCAAATACGAGTCAAAAATATGTTTCTTACTGTTTGCAATATCTGGGCTGATGGAAACAGTGTATAAATTACATAATTTAAAAATATCTAGGATAACTCTTTAAAAAATGAGACAATTCATTACATTATCCCGTTCTCAACTTATTTGTTTTTACTATGTTGTTTATTGAACAACAGAGATATTTCTTCACTCATGTTGGGCACAGGGTTAAATGTTCGCCTAGTCACAGTCATAAATTCCAGGGGAGAAGACAACTCCTTTAATGATTTTTAACGGGCCTCTCGAATTCATCCTTTTCAAATTTTTTAAACGGGGTTCTTGGTGCTGGTAAAATGTAACATCCACATCTTGGTTTTGACGAGCAATGTTACCAACTTTGGCAATCCACCACTGTTCGTCATAGACACAAGCCACTATGTCCTTACTTTGAAGTGTCAGTGGTACAAGTTTTCCACAGTGATACAGTTGAGCAAGTTGTATGACTAAGGTATAAAACAATGAAAAGATCAGGTGCCTTTAACCTTCTGACAAGTTTTGAATCTTTCCTCCAAGACATTGGCATAGAGTTCTCGTATTTCCTCACATTTAATGAAACATACGTAATCCCTTTTACCTATTCTTTATACAGAATGTGAACATTTCTTGACGTGTCCAGATTTGGTTCTCATAGGTCCGTTGCAGACTAGCTTTTGTGACAGCTCACTTTGTTGTACCCTTTATGCCATCACACTCACTCTTCCCAGGGCATGATGCAAAAAAGTGCTATTCTGCACCAAGCCAACGGTCTTTTTTTCTCGGAGAAAGGAGATATTAATATTTGTTTGCTTTTATATTGGCTTGCAGCACCATCAGAGAAGTTCATCAGTTTGTTTATGGAACTGTCGTGCTGTTTTACGTAGTTTGTTAACTGCAGGTGAAAAGCATGCACTGCTGTAGCTTTGTGCTCAAAGTAATCATTTGCAACACAAAAACTATGACTCTAGTTTATCTGGATCTTTATAACAGAACATAAATGGACAAACTGTGGCCTGTTTGTTTACCCAGTGGTGCCCTTGTATTTCACTTGAACAACAAAGGAATAGTTTTCAGAAAAGTCAGCAAGAACTATACATTCATCAACTGCCAAGGTTTGCTTTTGTCCTTCAGAAATTTATCCTGACTTTGGCAATTAAATGACACACTATTGAGTTTTCAAGGTTAGTAACCAACACTTAGAAAAACTATTCTCATTATTTTGAGACTCGATTGTTCAACTGCACACTTCAAGGGCTCATTATTAACTAAGTGTGAGTGAACAGATGTTGGTGGAAGGGGGATGACAACACACAGATTTGTACAGGCTTGTCTACATCTACATGGATACTCTGCAAATCACATTTAAGTGCCTAGCAGAGGGTTCATCGAACCACCTTCGCAGTTCTCTATTATTCCAATCTCGTATAGAGCGCAGAAAGAAGGAACACCTATATCTTTCCGTTCGAGCTCTGATTTCCCTTATTCTATCGTGGTGATCGTTTCTTCCTATGTAGGTCAGTGTCAACAAAATATTTTCACATTCAGAGGAGAAAGTTGGTGATTGGAATTTTATGAGAAGATTCTGTTGCAACAAAAAATGCCTTTCTTTTAATTATGTCCAGCCCAAATCCATTATCATTTCTGTGACACTCTCTCTCATATTTCACAATAATACAAAATGTGCTGCCCTTCTTTGAACTTTTTCAATGTACTCTGTCAGTCCTATGTGGCAAGGATCCCACACCGCGCAGCAGAATTCTAAAAGAGGACGGACAAGCGTAGTGTAGGCAATCTCCTTCGTACCGCCAATAAATTGCAGTCTTTGATTACACTTCCCCACAATATTTTCTGTTTGTTACTTCCAATTTAAGTTTGATATCATGAAGATCCATTAAGTGTGTAATTTTCAGACTTTTATCTGCTCTCCTTACAAAGATATTGTAGGTCAAAGAATGAAAAAATTCAAAAAATCAATTTTTTAAAATAGTGTACATTTTGTGTAAGCTTCTCACTATAAGAAGTAGTTATACTGTATAGTGAAATAGCACAATAAATATTAAGGCTGAGAAATTACTCTTACTTTGGAAAAATACAATTAGGGTAGATAAAAAATCTACTCACCAAGTGGCAGCAGAACTCGCACATAAAAGACGGAAGAGGGGTGAAGGAAGAGAACTGAAGACGTCTAGGAAAATTGGTAGATATCGGGAAAGTCACCCAGAACAGCGGGTCAGAGGAGACTTGCCGTAAGTAATGTCTTTCCTTCTCATCCCGTACGGTAAGTCTCCTCTGACCCGCGGTTCTGGGTGACTTAACCAATATCTACCCCTTTTCCTAGACCTCTCCAGTCTTTCTCCTTCACTCGATTACTTCCCCTTCCACCCTTCTGCCTGAAGAAGGAGCCACTGGCTCCAAAAGATTGCTAATTACAGCTGTCTTTTATGTATGTGTTCTGCCGCTGCTTGACGAGTAGAATTTTTATCTATTCAATTAAATAGTTTAAAGAATGAGCTTTTTTAGCTTGCAATCAACAAGTTTGAGCCATTAAAAGTAGGGCCTATATTAAGGAATACATTCAGCATGGTTATCATGGTTTTTAATTTATAGTCCAGTTAATGATTCTTATTTGAAATTTCTGGGGCAACTCAGTACTGAATAATTTATATAAAAACAGATGCCTGTAAAAGCAAAAAATAGCCACTGTTTCTAAATGTTGAGAATAAATTTTTTTTAAAAATGTCTTTAAACCCATTAAACATTCGGGAATTCATCCAGCAAATATCAATTTTTTTCTGAAATGACCGAGCGACTGGTTACTTTTTTCCCTGGCCCACTAGTCCTAGCTTACATAACAGAAATTTTGATTTTTATCAATACCAACTGTCTGCTTTCACCTATCACATCATCAAAATGCTGGACATAAATCACTCATCGAAATCAGCCACACACTGCAACGACAAGTAGCCCAAGTTACCTATGGTGTTGTAAGTTGCCACAAATCAGAAACTGCTGTGTTTCCAGTAGCAAAACATACTGTTGCAAAATTGGCAGCAAATGGGTAGCATCACGTTGTGGCACAGCAACCATAAAGCTTTGCTTTGTCTCAACGTCATAACCACCAAAGACCCATTGCTCTCGCACCTATGACTTCGATGGTGCTGACGAAGCAGCTCTCGTCTATTTCAACAGTATGGCCAGGGCCGCCCAAAACTATTGGCTCAACTAAGAAATATTCATGGCAGATATCTCTACAAAATTGGCACCAATCGAACACAGTGTGCTCACTGCCAATTTTGAGCTCCCTTATTAAAAACTTTTGCCTACTGAGTTCGAAAACCCACATGTAAGACAGTTGCACAATTTTAGAAATGTCTAAATGACTGCCAGCAAAAAATGACATTTTCCTGACTGAACATTTCTTTCTACAGTCCCTGCCAATGGAGCAGCTCCAAATTTCGCCATCTTTCCCTGTAGTTTTCTCCAGCTTCATCTCGTTGTATCCAACACAATACCTATTTTCACACACCATATCGTTCTTCATAAGACCTTGTTGCCTAGCCCATTGTATTGAGCTTCGGGTGTTCTCCATAACATGGTATAAATCTTCCATTACCAAATTGCTCAAATCTGGAAAATTTCTCGCCATTTTGACACACGCAGTAATATACGATACTTCAAAACGGACAGCCTCAACAGAAAAATATAGGTTGTTGGGCGCACTGATCAAGATGCATAACTGTGAGCAACAGGGACAAATACCATATGCAACAATATGCAAAGCCAACAATAGCTATCATGGTAAGGATGTATGAAACTGTCAGCATTACCTATGGCTAAAGAACTCTGTGAAGAAATATATTAAAATGTCTGCAGCATATTGGCATAGCAACATGAATAAGCTGGTGAAAGCAGACAGTTAATTAATCTTCCCCCCCCCCCCCCCCCCCACCTCCATATGAAAATAAGTACTTTTTTGGTATTCTGTGCATATATATGCTTATATCTTAAGAATATGTGTTTGCTTCAAAAATAGGTATTTTTCTCATGATCAGTGCATGTACCCCCTAAACTGCGTAAGTGCCATTTTCGTTATTGCAGATGTTCGTTTTTTGGTATTGTGGGCTTGGTTTGAGCTATATAGGTCGAGTGAACTGTACGATTCCTGCTGGCTTTGTGGCTGTAGCATTATGTCGTAGGGTGAGACTTTTTTTAGGGGTGATGTGATGTGATGTTTTGTATTGTTAAAATTAGGTTGTCCTTGCGCTAGACCCCCTATTTCCCGCGGTTGTTCTGTAGTTTCATTTTATCATTGAAGTAAGATTACTTTCACTGTTTCTATTTTCTCGATCCCTTTACAAACGCAACCACAAATCACATGGAGTCAGTCTGGCAAAAAGCTAAAGAAAAAAATCCTATAAGGCCTTTCAGAACTCACTGTGCTATGCTGAATAACTACCTGGCGGAATTTCTCTGGTGTCAACGTTTTGGGGAAAACCCATTCCACAATTTTGTTATTAATTCCACCTTTCTAGAAGAGCGAGAGAGAGAGAGAGAGAGAGAGAGAGAGAGAGAGAGAGAGAGGAGGAAAAAAAAAAAAAAAAAAATTAAATTCCGTGCATACATATGCAATATGTCATTTTTGATACAAAAAAATTTTTTGAGACAGTTAACTGATTTTTTTCTTTGCATCCAAATGAAAAATAAGTACTTTTTTGGTGAAGAGCGCGTCAGATATGACTGTAACACTCAAGTTTTGAAATAAAAAAATTTTTGGCATTCAGCGCATATATATGCTTATATCTTCAGAAATACGTGTTTCCTTCAAAAATAGGTACTTTTCTCATGATCAGCGCATGTACTCCCTAGACTGCCTAAGTGCCACGAAAAGCAGAATCAGATGTTTCCCTCGACCTCTACAGCTGAAAGGAAGCCCAGATAGCAAGGAACCAATACAGCTGAAAGGAAGCCCAGATACCAAGGAACCAATAGCTACAACCTGAAGAGTGGAATCAGACGTTTCCCTTGACCTATGTAGCCCAAATGCAGCTCTCAATACCTACCAGCAATAATAATAATAATAATAATAATAATAATGAAAACAATGTAAACTTCACACACCAACATAACTCAAAAAACACCACAAAAACCAAAACCTTCAACAACTCGAAAACGCAAAAACCTGTATATACACCAGATCAATTAAAACCAACCAAAGTACGATAAATGTAAAACAGACAGAACATCAGAATTACTACAGATTAAAACCAAAATAAAAGTTTATTACCAACAAAAGCATGCAACAAAATCACCTAGGCTGACCGCCGCTACCAGTACACACACACACACACACACACACACACACACACACACAAAACTAATCAAACCTAACAAAATGCCACACACATAAAAAACCATCACTGAAAAATGAAGATTTCCAAACCCACATTGCAGCACTGGCTACCCAGACTCAAATGTTACCATAGTGATAATGAACCCAATATCACATGTTAAACTCAACAAACACAAACCAATTCAAAAACACACACACAACACCATTATGTCATGGGTCAAAGGAGACAGGTGGAATAGAACACTTCCAATGGCCCCTTAACTTAGTTCCTACCTCACGCAGACAGACAGGATGTGAGGACAAGAATGAATAGTTCTGAAAAATAAGATTAGTGTTTCACTTTTAAAAGTGTTAATCAGCAGTAGGGCCTCCTGGGATCTTGCTTACTTGACTATCAGTAGTGACCAGCCATACTGTTTCTTTATAAAACAATTCCTTAATAACTTCATTGTTTAATATTTGGATTCTTGCACTGATGTCACCTCACGTGTAAGATTGTTCCCCCTATTGTTATCTAGACAACAAACTTGAACTCTAAGACATGATATCACAGTACATAAAATGATTTTTACATGTTAGTCTGAGAACGTGGACAGTGACCAAGAAGGCATACCCTAAAATTGCACTTACTTTAAGTTTTCAAAATGTCACAACCCCTTTCTTCTGTCATTTATCACTCTTTAACCTCTGGCAACAATCTGTTAATATAAAAACTGCACTGTTTTTAGGGTTCATGTTAAACCACAGACCTCTCTATAACTGACTGGTTGGAGAAAGGCAAGACAAAGAACTGGTTATGAACTGTTGTGTCCAAATCAATCTTTGAAATGCCAAAAACAGGATTAGTTAAAAATGTGATACCAAGCTTATGAACGACAACACCCTTAACGTGGTGGAGATATAAGACACAGAACTGATCAACTGCTCACCTAACTAATAACACGTAAATGTTAGCGAAATAAAATGCTAGGGACTAACAGGATCTCTGTGAGAAAAGGTAGTTTTGGGCCCAGGATGTTCTTTCTATTAGTCCTTCAAATATATTAAAAACTTGAAAATACCAGACCCCAATTCGAAAATGGAGCCTCACATAGGTACTTAAATGTATCTATGGAATGACCTACCAACCCAACCTATCCTAGATATATGTTTACACCAGTCTACAGATCAGCCTGTCAATGTAAATGAACACATATATACATCTTGTATGTCACAAGCATTCCCCCAGTCGAACACAATCTCCAGTAGGCCTAGACTTAAAGTACACCTAGCAAACAATACAGTCTAAGCTACCAGCCACAAAAAATAAACTTCATATTATGATCAAAACACACACTCAAAATATTTCACTGAAACAAACGAAATATCCTAGATGCCATATCACATCACATTTCATATAGGCTACCTATGGCTCATGTTGTTCACTGGACTCCAAACACGTTTATTTTTTCACACACATGCATTTATTGCTTAGTCCAGTTTCTTGAATAAGTATCATGAGGCTATCGTGGTTAAGTTTGTCAAATTAACTCCCAAAAACATCTTTTTGATAGCAATATTCTTGAATACTGGTTGTTTCTCAGATTCCACACCCCCTTCGGAATACCAGCTTGGTGCTTTCTGGGGTTTAGATATTAGCTACACAGTCATAGTTATGCTACCAAGACCTTGTAATGGATCTGGGAGATGTTATTTTTTTTACCGTATTTGTCGATACCGAATTGTAAATGTTTTCTTATATTTTTGTCAGAATTTATTATAATTTGTCTTATTATATGTTAATTTACTTCTGTTTTTGAGAGTAAAAGCATATTGATTACTATTAGAAAATGTATCCACAGTCTAATATAACAGTCGCGACACTCACTGCTGTAAAAATTGTTGCCGTTTGACAGATGGAGCGACACTAGCGCTCCAAGTGGCAGGTAAGGTGAACGTCAGACGTGTCGTAAGCATAATGTTTGTTTGCATCCATTTCCTTCTTCATTTCCGAATTATTTGAGTTATTTTCTTGGCTCCAAGGGTTTGTGTGGTACCAGAAGGCATATATGTTACTAAAAATGATTCTAAAAAATGCGCAAGTAAGGACAAAAATCATGAATAGAGTGGCAAGCTACAACACATTCGTGAAGAAACACTTTTGACATTGGACAGAATTGCAGCTTACCACGTTGATATCAAAAGATTATAAACACACAGATTCACATGTAGGAAGCACATACATGTACCTCTACATGCAAAAACGACCGACAGCTCGTTTATCGTACTGTAGGCCTACTGCGTTTGTCATTTTCGCCCGTTGCCACAAGTACGACCTTCATCTTTATATTATTCTAAGTGACACAAGCAACTGCAAAATAGTGGGAGAAATATGCTAAAAACATTATAATGAGCTGATTACACTACATTTCAAGAAAAACCAAATATTTGAATAATTTTCAATCAATCAGTCAGTGCACAAGGTGCTGACAAAATAATGTCATCACACGAAAGAAGCAAGGAAAATTAGGTGACTAACAACAGAAGTGAACAAAATACATACCAAAGAAATCAGCAGCCCAATTATTAGTTTCTTGTTGTTAGAAACTAAGTCTTGATTCCAATATTTGAGCCGGTAAACAAGTCTCACTTTAACAAATATCTTGATTAACAGCAGCTTAGTTTCTTCACAACATCCAGGGGGAAAACTTGGGACAGCCAGCAACAAGTTTACATATAATTCACCACAGTTTTTCTTGTGAGAATGTTCATCAAAAACTGATGCCATCTGATTTTCACAATCCCTCAAACATAAATATTTTCACTGCAAATAACCAAGCTTCAAAATTGTCTTCGTAACTTTTGAAATGGCAATAAAATTTGTCATTTGCATCTAAGTCCTGGCTGTTGTCTACAAGTAGATTCCTGCACTTGACACAATTATGTAAAGAAAAAAGTTTCTTCAACATGTAACCAAACACATATCTCATACTGTTTTGTTCTTCAAGGTCTGCTGGAACATCCACATTTGGTAGCTTTGTTGCAGAACTTGTATCACTACTGCATAACAACTGAGAGACCTTTAATGTTTGAGCAGATTTCATGTCCAGTATTGCCTGACCCCAGTCAATTCCTTCACAATTACTGCTTGCCACATTAGAGGAATTTATCAGTTTGCTTAGTGTACAGTTGTTAAATGCAGCACAAAACTGCCTTGGAAATGGGTTGCTGCAAAAACCACCTCTCTGCCTCATAGTTGAAAAAAAGTTTTCCAATGTGTCTTGGTTAATTTTACGTGAGAATAAGTACAATTTTGTTCCAGTCAGTACCTCGGCAGCAAGCATTTCCAAAGCACATATATTGCTTAGAAGCCCCTTTACACATTTTATCCTCAGGGAGTAATCTTTTCCATCAGAGCCTACAAATTTCCAAGAGTGAATCCATGGCTTCATCACATGTAGAACATCCAGATGCTCTGAATCACTCCTAATACAGTTTCTTAGATGCACAGGCCCTTTCACACTGTATGTATTAAAGAAATCAAAAATGTCATTAACTTTCTGACAAAAGTCTGAAGTGCCAGTTGCAGATAATGGCATACTACCACAAAATACAAGTGTGTTAATACCAGCTGCCACTGTGTGGCTTAACACACGAACTGCAGTACCCACTCTCATTTTTGAAAAAGCTGGCAGTTTGACAGCTTTTTTAGTCAGCTTCGGAGCCAACTTGTATTTCCTGTGCAAGTCATTTGAATAGAGCTGAGAAATGTCCTTCCAAGAAGCAGTACCAACCAAACCATCATTTGATGTATGAATTATGCCATACCTAAATAGGTTGTTTCTGATGCTCTTAAACAAATGTGGGGTATCATAGAAGAAATAGATCTTCTGCTCCTCATATACCAAACTTGGATTGTCTTGTGTAATTCCCAGTCTCTTTCTACAGCCCACAAAATTTGAACCCTGATCAGTCACACAGGTCTTTACAACCAAGCCAATTTCCTTAAGTCTCTTGAGTACTTCATAAAATATAGCAGTCAAATGCATAGCTCCCACTGTTCCTTTACAAAAACAGTACAGCAATGGTTGTTTGAAACATGAAAAAATGCCACTAATCATTATCACCAACACACTGTTCGCAATTTTAGCTGTGCCTCATATGTCAAATTTGCCATTAGAGACATTTCATCCAATGACATATTCACAAGTTTATCAATATAAGAAAAATGTTGCACCTTTTGCTTTAAAAGATGGAATATAGAGTCACTTATCCCACATTTTATTTGTATGCCTTCCACATACCTTTGTAATGTACGCACTGATGGAAGCATAAAACATTCTGACAAAAACCTGTATGCCTGAGTGCTGTAATATAATAAATTTAGAGGAAACAGATTATTTTCGTCTTTCCATCTTGCAGCACGTTTTTCTCTCAATGGCATGGTAATCTGGCTTACCAACAAGTCAAGGGCACTTTTTTTAAATATCGGGATCCTACAGTCTTTAACATTCGTTTGTCCTTGTTCACTTGCTCCTTCTGATACAGTTTCTGTCGCTGTCTGTAGGCACTTTCCTTGTCCCGTAATAGTTTCGCTCAAAGTCTAGCGATTTGCACATTCTGACACTTCACACGCTTTTGTAAGACACGAACAGCTGCACTTAATCTAACCACTTCATCGTCAAAGCAAGTCTGTGTTGACGATTCACACGAATCTGGCACTGATACATGCAGAGTTGAACCGGCTGCTTCTGTGTCATAGGACTGTTTTACTGCTTTAGATTGACTGTCGAATCTTTGTGACAGTTTCCTCTTCATCGTCAGCTGAGGTGGCTTATTTGGAATGTCAAACAGTGTGGGTACTGCATTCCACACGAGTCTGTTGTTGTCTGCGTTCATGAACTGGTTTTGTTCGAAATGTGGCGAACAAAACCTAATATTATTATACAGGTACACTGGTTCTTTCTTAATGAGGCCTTCTCGCCTGCTATTAACAAGCCATTTTCTGCTCCTAAAACGAAACATTCATCATTTATACACATATAGTTTGCAAGTGAATCCTGACGATACAGTTTAGTAACATGATGGTATATACCTCTCAGGATCCTTAGGAAACCTAAAAAAAGACAGCTGTGGTGTCTTCTTCCTGTTGTTAGTGCAATTTATTGCGCTACAAACGCTCCCGCCAGTAAAAGCCATTGTATAAATCGAAATAAACAACCACTATTCTCTTTCACGATCGCGGCGAATTCACAGTGTAACGCAGCAGCCTCTTGGGGCGCTGCTGGCGCTGTAGGCAACAAAATCGAGGCGAAGTGTCGCTACTGTTATGATGTATCGAAGAATAGCAAAGAGACTGATTACAAGTGGAAACTTGTGAATTGTGTAAAATATCTTTGACGTTGGAGTCGTCTTTGACTATTGTTTTGGTGTGTGTTGACGGAAGAACAATGTGAAGGTCGCCGTCATAAATAATTTTGAATTATGTTACTATTATTTTTGTATTAACTAAAAAGAAGAAACTACATTTGAAGAAACTGTATTTGAAACACCAAAATGAGAGAAACACGTTGAACCACGTCTTTTCTGCAGCCGACAACGATGCATTGTGGAATCATACTTAGACAACTGAAGCCAAGACTAATATCGCCTTGCAAACGTCTAACGGAAAAGGTACTGTCACGAAATATGGCAAATTTAAGTAAATAAAAAATAGTGATCATATTTTCAACTTGAGTCTTAGCCGGGATGCCATATTTCAACTGGGGACTGTAGCCGGGATATTGTGTTCACGAGATTTTCAACAGTGCTACGAGGAAGAACAGTTTTGTGTGTTAATACCTGTTTCTTCAGAATGTGTGTTACAGTGTTTGTGTTCATCGGGAAGTAAAAGTTTTGGAGAAGAAATGTTTCGGCAAAAAATATAATTTTCGACAGAAGAAAATACTTCAAGAATTTTGGTCAACAATCACATGGATGGAAAACGTGGTTTTGCAACAGTAGAAGAGTGTTCCAGATAAGTCACGAAAACCTCGTATTTTGTTAATACAATATTTTTATCTTGTTTTATATTGTTGTGTATAAATTTTTGTTCTTCACAATGACTTATGAGTTTTTCGAGAGTATTGTGCCTAAAGTAGAAAGTAGTAATTTAATAGACTTCGAACATCAGGACAGGTCAAATCAAAGAGAAAGAACCGATCAATTTGATTTAAAAAGTTTTCTTGTAAATTTCACGAAAGAAATTAAACAATCAGTTGACGACAATAAGACTTACTGGGATGAAAAAATTGATAACATTTTGTTGCAAGTCCAAGCAGTCAATACCCAAGTGGGTGAGCTTTCGAACAGAGTTGGCAGTGTTGAGGAAAAAATTGAATCTGTGGAAGCAAAAGTAAATGAAATTGATGCTAAATTGAGCGGTGAAATTAATACTGTAAAAAATGAGTTACTGGTAGATAGGGAACGAAATTTAATGGATTTTAATGAGATAAAAGGGGATATAAAAAATTTGGATGAGAATACAAAAAGTTTGACAATCGTTTGGTTACTCTAGAAGAAAAAGTAGAATGCAATGATTTAGAAAACAAAAAATCTGTCAAAGAACTTAGCGAAAAAATTGAAAGTTTTAACATTGAATTTCAAAGCAAAAATTACAATGTCAACACATGTAATCTTGTATCTAATATTCCACTGAAGCACTTTTCGGTAGATGGACCCTTACATCCTGTTGATTTTATGCTGTATTGTAAGGATTGTTTTTTACCTCACTCACCAGATGAAATAAAAATTAAATTTGTGAAAAAATTCTTAGAAGGGGAAGCTTTGACTTGGGCAAACCAGATTGTAACTCTGGAAAAATTTTGGGATGATCTTAAACAAACTAGAATCAAAAGTGAATTTTTGAATGGGCGAAACTATAGAGAATCAGATGGGAGCATGAAACAATTTTGCAAAAGTGAACTTCAAAAACTTATTCATTTAACAAAACCTTTGGATGACTTGATCAAAATTGATACCTTAAAGAGAAGATTGCCATCAGCAATGCAGTTGAGTTTAGTTCATTGTCCTGATGGGTTTACTCAGAAAGGTAATGGTCAAAATTGGGGAAATGACAACTTTCAAAAAAGGGAACAAAACAATTATCATGGCATCAGTCAAAATTCAGTGGGATATAACAATTTTGAAAAGAAGGACCATAAATTTTATCCAAAACAAGAACAACATTTTCACATTAATAATCAACAAAATAGAGAACACTTTAGGGATCAAAATCACAGAAATTTTGATAGAGGTCCGTACAATAGGAACTACCAACAATCAGGTAATGTTTGGCATAGGAATGGGATCAGAAATGTTGAACCGAGCGAGGTGGCGCAGTGGTTAGACACTGGACTCGCATTCGGGAGGACGACGGTTCAATCCCGCGTCCGGCCATCCTGATTTAGGTTTTCCGTGATTTCCCTAAATCACTCCAGGCAAATGCCAGGATGGTTCCTCTGAAAGGGCACGGCCGAATTCCTTCCCCATCCTTCCCTAATCCGATGAGACCGTTGACCTCGCTGGCTGGTCCCCTTCCCCGAAACCAACCAACCAGAAATGTTGATCAGAGACATTGGCAGAACCACAATCACCAGTTCATACAGGAACCAGAAATAAAAAACGAGTAGACGCCCCCTTGAAGGTCCGCAAGGTTGAGGCAGAAGGTGAGCATGATGAAAGGACCAATGGATGTGACTATCATAAACCCAAACATGACAGTTCCAAACCTAAGCTATCACATGAGGTTATTAGTTGTTACTTATTGAAAAAATTTCAAGAGGAAAATAATATTGATAAAGATAAAATTTTCAGTACACAAGAACATACAGTAGATAAAAGTAATTGTGATTCATTTAATTTAACAGAGTTTTACACTCGGGCAGAAAAGATCAACACTTTGTCAGATGATGTAGTTTGTAGTAGTTCAGAGATGTGTGTGAATGAAAGAGAGAATGCATGCTGTGAGAATGAAAATGTTGGTGAAAGGGATCTGGTAACTTTAGAAAGAGGAAATAATATTTTGGGGAATAATTTGAATGTGTATGACCTGAATATGTGTAATGATAATGATGTTGTTGATAAAGTTGATAATGATGGTAATGGTATTGATGGTGATGTTGAGGAAAGGTATTTCATTAGTTTAAATAGGGAATTGGGTATATACATGGTTGAAAATGGATTAAATAGTGAGAATATTATAGAAATTCCCAGGGATGTTACCAGGATGAATAAAGCTCACAAGCTGGATGTATGTGAAAGTGTGAATTTTGATGTTGTTGATAAAGAATCTGACTACACAAATGACAATGACACATGTATAACTTGTAACCTAAGTGAAACTTTTACAGATACTAATGATACACACACATTTCTTATGAATATATGGCTCAACAGTGAAACTATTTCTTTTGACAAGAACTTTAGAAAGATGCTTATTAATGTATGTGAAACTGTATGTCCTGAGTGGTGGAAAAAGATGAGATATTTTATTTTTGAAAAGCTGAAGGATAAGTACTTCAATAGTATACAATGTGATTTGGATGAAAATTCTTGGCTATTTGAGATAATAGAGAGTACTCATGACAATTTTGTGTCTTGTGCAAATTTTATAACTGTGACAAATAATACATGTAATGATATGCCATATGATTCTGATAAGTATAGGTTTGGGGAAATTGAAAGTGATTTATTACATGAGGATACAGGTTCTGAGAAAAGTGATCAATTTTGCAGTCCCTATATAAAAGTTCAAATTGGGTCATGGATTGGTAAATGTTTAATTGATACAGGAAGTGAGATCTCAGGAATATCTGAAAGGTTAAGCAAGAAATTGAAAGTGGGGAAAGATTATGTTGAAATGCCAGTTGTTGGGGTAAAGATAAAAGGTGCTACTGGGAAGAGCAGTAAATTGGTAAAAAGCCAGGCTTTAGTGACATTTTTAATTGGAGGCAAGTTGTTCACACATGGATGTTTCGTAATTCAGGAATTTAATGAGGATTTTCTTTTGGGTATGAATTGGATAGTAGAAGCAAATACAGCATTTGATTGGGTTGGAAAAAAACTTTTGTAGAAACTAGTGAAAGGGAGTACATTCAGACAAATTTTGCGAACACACTTGGTGATCAGAGTAATGGAAATTTTGACAGTATCAATTTACTAAAAGAAAAAAGATTGGAGAATATTGAAACTCATAGATTTGATACCGATGAAGTTGAATTTGGGAATTTAGTAAATTTGAAAATTTCAGAAACACAAAATTTATCTGGGGAGCGAAAACAACAGTTAGAAAATCTGCTGTGGGAATACAGTGATGTTTTCAGTGACATACCTGGAAGGGTAAAGGGTTGTCAGTGTGAGCTTCAGGTAAAACCTCATGAACCATTTTTCATAAAACCATACAGTATTGCAATATCAAAAAGACCTGGTGTTAAGAAAGAGCTGAAAAAGATGGAAGGATGTAATATAATAGAAAGGAGTATCAGTGCATATAATAATCCTCTAGTAGTAGTTTCGAAAAAAGATGGTGGAGTAACATTGGTTTTGGACTCTACACACTTAAACAAAATTTTGTTCAGACAGATAGACCATCCTGAAAATATTGATGAGTTACTCTATAAATTTACGGATTTAAAATATATGTCAAGTTTGGATCTAACTTCGGGTTTTCATCAGGTACCACTTTCGGTTAATCCTAGAAAATATACTGCTTTCTTGTACAATGGTAAGAGTTACCGTTACCAATATTGTGTTGTGCCATTTGGGTTAAATTCTTCTGTTTATGAATTTATAAGAGCTTTGGATCATGTACTGGGGCAAGAACTTGCGTCTAAACTGATAATTTATGTAGATGACATTTTGGTTACAGGGCAAAATTGGGAGGAACATTTTTTGATTTTGAAGTCAGTTTGTGAAAAACTTAGAAAAGGGGGGATGACATTGAAATTAGAGAAATGTAAATTTGCAGTTTCTGAATTGAAATTTTTGGGTCATGTTGTCACAGACAAGGGAATTTTGGCAGATCCAGAAAAAATTAAAGCAATTTCAGAAACTCCTATTCGTAAGACTAAAAAACAATTAAAGTCGTTCTTTGGGTTATGCGGTTATTACCGAAAACATATAAGTGATCAGAGTCTGAATGCACCATGTTTAAGCCAATTACTTAAGAAAAACACTGTTTGGGTTTGGGATAAAAGTTGTCAGGAAGAGTTTGATAAAATTAACCAAGAGTTGAGAAAGCAACACTTATTACACAGACCTGATTTTAGTTTTCCATTTTGTTTGAACACGGATAGCAGTAATTATGGGCTTGGAGCAGAGTTATTTCAAGAAAGAGTAGAGAATGGAGTTAAGATACAGTGTACCATAGCATTTTCAAGCAGAATGTTGCTCAAGCATGAGAAAAATTATACAGTCACAGAGAAGGAACTTTTGGCAATTCATTGGGCTTTTACAAAATTTAGAATTTACCTTGTTGGACATAAAACCATAGTATTTTCGGATCACAAAGCTTTGAGTTACTTACAAGAGTGCAAATTATACCACAGTAGATTGACCAGATGGGCAATTTTACTGCAACAGTTTGACTTTGAAATCAAACACATAAAAGGTTCTGAGAATGTAGTAGCTGATTCACTTTCAAGTTTACCAATTGGGGGAGAAAAGGAGATTTTTGAACAAGAGGAGGAAAAGCAATTTAAAATTAGATACTTGAAAGGGGTGGAAAATGAAAAAACAATTAGAGCTATGTGTAACAAAATTAGAAAAAATCAAAATTTAGATCAGAGTTGGAAATTAATCAAAGAATGTTTAGGCAAGAAGGGGTATGAGAAACTTGATAAATTTTACAAATTGCATAAGGGGATTTTGTTTCGGAGAACAGATGTAGATTCTGATAATTGGAAACTGTGTTGATCAGAGGCAGATGCTGATAAGCTGATCATTTACATACATGAAAGTTTCGGTCATTGTGGGATACAGAAGTGTATTCAAAAGATACAAGAAAATGTTTATTTTTACAATATTGGAAAGAAGGTAAGAAAAGAATTGGCAACCTGTGACAAATGGCAGAGAGTTAAAGTAAGCAATCAAAGATGTGGTGGAGAGATGCAAAACATTATTCCGGAAAAACCTTTAGATCTTATCGCAGTGGACGTATATGGAATGTTACCAAAGAGTAAAGGTGGTTACTGTTACATATTTGTTATGGTAGATGTATTTTCAAAATTAATTAAACTATATCCAGTGAAAAAAGCTACTAGCCATGAAATTATAATAAAAATTGAAAGAGATTATTTCGAACAGGTGGGTAAACCAAAAGCTATATTATCAGATAATGGTTCACAGTTCACCTCTAAAATTTGGAAAAAGTTTATTGAAAGATAAAAATTGAAGCATATACTTATATCTGTTTATTCTCCGTCCACCAATCCTGCAGAAAGATATATGAGGGAAATTGGGAGACTTTGTAGAAACTATTGTAGCCATAAGCATCCAACCTGGTTTGAGCACATTCGAAATTTTGAAGATATTATGAATAGTCTACAACATAGTTCCACAGGATTTTCACCATATGAGATTATGTTTAATATTAGACCTCCAAATCTTATGTCAGAACTTATTGAATTTCCTAAATGTACACCTTTAACTATGCAAGAGAGAGAAGATATTGTCAGGGAAACTATGAGGAAACAAGGGGAAAAGAGGAATAAAAGATATAACAATAGGGTAAGATTAACCACTTTTAAAATTGGGGATCTTGTTCTGGTCAAATCTCATGAAAAATCAAAAATGTTAACTTCAGAAATTAAAAAATTCGTTGATATCTATATTGGGCCTGTTGAAGTCATAGAAAATCCACACCCTAATGCTTATCTTTTGGTGTATCCTAAGTCAAAGAAATTATTTGGTCTCAGGAATGTTGTCTCTTAAAAACTGTATAAACAGAAATCATAATTTCAAAATTTAAATAACCTATTATCATCTAAAACAAAAGTTCTCCACTGCAATACGCTTGTTAGAACAAAACTGCCTGTACAACGAAGTGTGTATATTTGCATGTATAAATTAATAATTTGAAGTCACATATTAATTGAAACTGATGAAAAACACTGTTCTAACAAAGAATGAGAGAAAGATTTATTTTTACTTTTTTACAAAAAAAAGTCTCCATAGTGAGCATTTCTGAATTTTTCTAATTTTTGGAAGCTAAGTCTTCCCTGTGGGTGAAGGCATGCATGTGAGGACATGCATGCAAAGGTATAAGTTTCAAAACCAATTTTAGATAAAGCCTCATGATATATGAGCAGTTTATTGTTGTTTATACTGATGTTGTGGGGAGCAAAAGTACTCTTCACAAGAATGTGACTTGTAGTAATATTGTAGTAGAGAGGAAAGTGTACATAAATAATTGCAAAAAATTTAGATAATACTGATGTATCTTTAGCTGTACTAAAAGAAGAAAATCATAAAAAAATACAAAATAAAAAAAACCTAAGTAAAAAAATTTAAAAAGAAAATCATAAGCAAAAAAATATACAAAAAACAAAAAATCCATGACTAATAAAAAAAATATAAAAATTAAAAAAAAATCAGATGTTAAAAATATATATATATATATAAAAGGCAAATATAGAGAAAAACACATTACACTATATATGTCCAATATCATTTTTACTGTACAATATGTAAGCATAATGAAATTAACATTAATATTTAAAAAAAATTAAAACCTATTCTAGGAAATGAGTTTTACCTTTCTATTATTTTCAATCTGCATGCTGTATGTTAGAATATTTCTCATGTATGTTTTATACCATGTATATTTGTCATGTTAAATAATTTCTTTACTTGAAAATTTTGTGTATGGGATTGATGGGGAAGTATCATTGCAACAACAGCCAGTAATAAGTCCACAGATTCAAAGAGTCCAAATTTGGAAGAGGCTATCAGACTGCATCATTAATGTACTAATTGTGTAATACAGATCCATCACTGAGTGTTGTCGGGATTTTGTTGTATATGTCCATAACAACAAAAGCCCTGTGGAGCAGTTTAATGGATCTGGGAGATGTTATTTTTTTACCGTATTTGTCGATACCGAATTGTAAATGTTTTCTTATATTTTTGTCAGAATTTATTATAATTTGTCTTATTATATGTTAATTTACTTCTGTTTTTGAGAGTAAAAGCATATTGATTACTATTAGAAAATGTATCGAAGAATAGCAAAGAGACTGATTACAAGTGGAAACTTGTGAATTGTGTAAAATATCTTTGACATTACATTGGAGTCGTCTTCGACTATAGTTAGTCGGCAGCTAACTCTTGGTGTATGTTGACGGAAGAACAATGTGAAGGTCGCCGTCATAAATAATTTTGAATTATGTTACTATTATTTTTGTATTAACTAAAAAGAAGAAACTACATTTGAAGAAACTGTATTTGAAACACCAAAATGAGAGAAACACGTTGAACCACGTCTTTTCTGCAGCCGACAATGATGCATTGTAGAATCATACTTAGACAACTGAAGCCAAGACTAATTTCGCCTTGCAAATGTCTAACGGAAAAGGCACTGTCACGAAATATGGCAAATTTAAGTAAATAAAAAATAGTGATCATATTTTCAACTTGAGTCTTAGCCGGGATGCCATATTTCAACCTTACCAATGATTTACGCTACAATTAAAACAAAACTTATTCACAATTCCAATTACAATAGCTACACATTTCATGTACCGGTTTTCGTAAATACAGATCTTTACGTACTTGGTTTAGGTGAAATAATGCCAATGCGTCACAATTATTTCGATGTGAGCAATGAAACTTCACGTAAAACATGACTGCGATAAAATGCGTAATAAAATAAATATACCGAGGTCTAGAAATAAGCATGATTACACATAAAAGGGATGATTAATACAGTTCAATATTAAAAATGTGTATTCAACAAAACCGTAGTCCTACAGAACTGGAGGGGTGTGACGGTAATGGTTTTATTTTATCAGTGAAATTACATACCGGTACTGGATGTTACTAATGCACCTGAAACCATCAAATAAATGATTACAAACTTAATTTACCAGTTTTTCTCCCCCGGAATCCAAAACATCAGACAGTATATATAATAATGGTATGAGACAATGAAGGGAGATTATTTGAGGACGTATTTTCATCAATTTTGAGACGTTATGACTCGTAATAGCCCTGGAGACGTCTTTTACAACAATCGAATAATTTGTAGCAGTACACCGATAAAAATAACTGCTTGCAACTAGCAAGTAATTGCGCAACGCGCAACCAAACTTCGAACACACAAATAACTTCTTAACACGATACGATTACATGACAATGGACACCATACGCATACTCAAAATAACAAACCTAGATGAACACAGCACCGGTTTTTGTACGCCTCCAAACAAACTGCTTTTCAGATATTGTATTTTAATAAATGAAGACATACCGGAGCAGTGGATTTTAATAATACCGACAACCAAAGACAAAAAAACAACTGAACTACGCACTAGAACAAGCCAGTTTATTTGATTAATTTAAAATGTTTTGTTATTTGCTGACATGAATCCATGGCTTTTTAGATTAAAGTACTGACTTCGAAAGTGGGGGCATTTGATGACAGAATTAAAAATCATTATTGACAAAGCCAATCCAATCCAATAGAGACCGCAGATCTTACACTAATATCTAAACAAGAAATTTCCAGAAACTTACCTCCGCTTATAAAAATGTCCACAGTGTGCGTTAGAAAAATGTGTAGAAGAATGAAACTCATGGAGAAAATACGAATTGCTTTGGAAGTAAAGGATACTTATTATAAATGTCACTATCTTTATCGTAAGTTTTGCATATGATTTTTACGGCTTAATGCTTTGGTTGCTATTATTGGCTCGTTGTAATACGAGAGTTTCTTATTTAAATTTGAACGAAACCATTAAACAGAGGCACATTTTCGAAGTGTTGTTTGACTGATTTAGTCACTCAGTACCAAACACCTTCCTATACTCTTTACTAGTTTAAAAAAATGGTTCAAAAGGCTCTGAGCACTATGGGACTTAACTTCTGAGGTCATCAGTCCCCTAGAACTACTTAAACCTATTTAACCTAAGGACATCACACACACCCGTGCTCGAGGCAGGATTCGAACCTGCGACAATAGCGGTGGTCTGATCCCTGAAAATGTTACTGCAACTTTTCTGAAGTGTATAATCCTTGACTCATTTGCCAGATTTATGCATTCTGTAATCTCACTAAATAACTCAAGGAAAATAACAGAGACAGTTCTATCCTTCTCCAATCCGTGCATGTATCATGTCTTCAGTGAATTCGGCACCAACAGGACATTACGAATTTGACTTTTTTAAATGTCCAACCACACATGCATATTTCCTTGTCCAGCAGTTCATTCGGTTGGGCAGTCTCCAGTATATGTTTCCTTCTGTGTTTTGTTTGTACAGACATACCGGAGCAATGATCATTCACATAGATTTTAACTTATTTTTTGCCAGTGCACTGTTAGTATCTGCGAAAACAAAAACTGCTGCACAAGCTCTGCAAACAACAAATGTGATCTTACAAAACATCAAACAATGGTTCTTCGACAATAAAATGAAAACGAATGAAGAAATAACACAACAAAATTTTACATGCAGCCTTACAAATGTGGCATACCCCGATAATATGGAGGCTATCAAACTGCTGGGATTCCTGATTGACAGCAAATTAATAATGAATGAACAAACAGTGTATGTGTGCTCCCAGATCTCCGATGTACTGTCTGCAGAAAGTAAGTTGACACTCAGCGCCGTGGCTTATGGGAATGACTGTAAATGGGAGATGCCTCCACTGTCACTCGCTTCAGCCACCGCGCCGAGTGTCAACTTAGTTTGTGTGTACAGTAATATACCTTCTGAGGAGAACAGAAGGTGTATTAGCTGACCCATACCTTATAACAGTGCATTATGCAATATTTAATAGCCACATCAATCATGGCCTACTGTTATGGGGATATTCTGAAGGCTGCAAGTATGTGGCAGTGCTACATAAAAAAAGCAGTCAGAATCTTTGCATCAAGCTAAAGACTGCAGCACTGCAAGCCTATGTTCACGCAATTCGACCTGGTGGAGGCTCTGTAATGGTGTGGGACGTGTGCAGTTGGAATTAAATGGGACCCCTTATACTTCTAGATACGATTCTGACAGGTGACACATATGTAAACATCATGTCTACCTGCCTCCATTCATGTCCATTGTGCATTCCGACAGACTTGGAAAAATCCAGCAGGTCAATCCAACACCCCACACGTCCAGCACTTCCGCTGGCCTCCATCTCTCCAGACATGAACATGTTTGGGCATACCTGGGATGCCTTGCAACAAGCTGTTCAGTACAGATTCGACCCCCTTCTACTCTAGCAGATTGATGGGCAGCACTGCAGGATTCATGGTGTCATTCCTTCCATGACTACTTTAGACATTAGTTGAGTCCATGCCACGTCATGCTGCAAAACTTCTGCATACTCGCGGGGGCCCTACCCGATATTAGGCAGGTGTACCAGTTTCTTTGGCTCTTCAGTGTGTGTATCATATATATTTCCTTATATATATGAAAAATGATAAATAACTCTTGCATATTTAATCTTCACACAGTCTGTCCAATCATGACTGGTAAACGACATAGATCCAGAAATTAAAAACATCAAGTTACTGGTATTTCTATAGATACGTTAACTTTGCACACCTTATGTTATGGAAGTAAGAGCTCTGGAAACCAAGGGGCTGTTAGTTCTGTTTTGCATATATATCTACTTGATTAGTTCTCATTAGTTGGAAAATAATATTGTGGCAATATAAAATCTACCACCCCAAGAAACGACAGTGAGAAAATGGATGTCATGTAAAAATAAGCAAACACTGCAGAAAGTGCTAGATTCCCAATTTCTGGAATAGACAGGAAGATTTATGGGTCTCTACGTCAGCCGAACATAACGAATAGAATAGTTTGGTAAATACCATAAATGGATATAAGTCTGCCACAGCAGCCTGTATTCGAGATGACTGTAACTGCAAAATTATCTGAAAGGAAAAAAGATCAAGGTCAATTACAAATACACACTTTCTATCTAATCAAGTGCTTCAGATGAAGGATGTTTCATTTATTTATTTATTATACACCTTTAAAAATGCAACCAACATAATCTTTTGTGTACACAGACGTAGCAATACAATTACATAAATAACACGCACAGACTAAAAAATATTTTACGTAATTACTGTTCGACATTAAATTGTCCATCATACTGCGCATGATGTATTATGTAGAATCACATACATAAGTTTAATGTAATGAAACTATATTACTGTCTGAGATAATTTTTAAAGCCTATTTCGAACTCTTCTATTGTATAAAATGCTTTTTCTCTCAAAGCCACAACTGTGCGACGTCTTTAAACATATTGGTGACACATTGTGTACCTGTAGTGACAACATATTAAACTGTTTTACCCTCATGTATTTGTAACTGTCTAGAGTTTCCTTAAGTCTAGCGACTGTGATGTCTGTCTTCTGTTTTAGGTGTGTATTATATTGACGGGCCACGAGGCTACACCACCGCGGGGTCGAGGCACCTTGTCACAGTTCCTGCAGAACCCGCCCCCCCCCCCCCCCCATCAGATTTTCGGATCCTCCCTCGGGCGTGGATGGGTGTGTTATCCTTAGCGTGAGATAGTTATAGATTAAGTAGTGTGTAAACCAATGACCTCATGACCTCAGCAGTTTGTCCCAATAGGAACGTACCACAAATTTCCAAAATAACATCAATGGATAGAGTGTTTTAGTTTGTAATAATGCTAGTTTTCTTTTGTATGTATTAGACAACTTAATATGAAGAGGAATGTAGCTGTGGGTATTTTTATTTATTTATATATATATTTTTTTTTAAATAGGGTTCCCAAGACATTATTTATAGCCCCACAGATGCATCTGAACTCCTTATTTTTGCCAAATGTGATCTTTTTTTGCTCCAGGGAAATTCCTCAATAACACAATGACATGTCAATTGTGCTTGGAAAAAGGTATAGTATGCATTTAGCAATAGCTTATCATTAACACATGACCTTAGTTTACCTAACAAATATGTAGCACATACTAAGTTAGTAGAGATATATTTGGTATAATTCTTCCATGTTAATTTCGTGTGAAGACAGAAGTCAAGAAGTTTAGCTGAAGCAGTTATTGCCATCCTCTTTAATTGATAAGGTAAAGAGAATATTTACAGTTTGTCAGTATTAATACAAAATTCAGTGAGATGGAACCACTTACTGGCTGCTCTGAAATGATCCCTACTTTACTGCTTTAATGCTCCTCAATTTTTACCAGCTGGAACAAAAGTGGTACCATCATAACATAAATTTTCACATACTAATCACTGGTTATGACATAACGTATTGTGAGTCACTAAAATTAGGAAGTATTATGTTATGTGGCTGGCATTTGGCTGAAATCAGAAATTAGTGGCTAGTGTTTGGTTGAAATCAGAAATCGGTCATGTGACATTCCTCACTCACTAATTTTGAGACACAGTATTGTATCCATCATATTTCGTTGTTTCCATGTTATAACTTTGATTTTTTGACAGTATGCAATTTGAAGGCAATGTCAAATAGAAGATTTATCACAAACACATCACTCTATATACAATTTGTTATAATTAAATATCTCTTAGACACATCAGTCCTTAAGAGATTTCAAGATGAAATGCATTCACTGTGGTTAGAGACGTAGTGTTACAGAACTGAAAGAAGTAGGATAATATCCTAGAACACACTAATACCTTTTCTCTCCAGCTTTGCTTTTGTAACACATTCTGGGTCTTCTTATTTATGTAATAGAAGCATGTCCCACAATATTCGATGTTATTTACATGAAATGAGTTTCTTCTCTTTCATGGCTTCAAGCTTAAAAAATGAACGATGAAACTGCTGCTAGTGAAACAAGCAGTAAAGACATTTACATCATATGAAATTTACATTTTTTCTTATCACAAATAATTGACTTTTTTTTAATATGTCATGATTCCTGAGGGTGTGGTTAGGTGGGAACCTACAAGTAAAGCTTAAGTTACTGCGAGTGAAACGAGCAGCAATCATATGTATAGTCTTGCTTGTTACCAATGCTTTGTGATTTCTTTGAAATAAGCCACGATTTTTGAGAGTGTGGTTATACACAAACCTAAGAGCACAGCTTAAATTGGTGCAAATGAAATGAGCAGCAATCATATTTGTAGTTTTGCTTGTCATAAATGCTGCGTGGGATTAGCCGAGCGGTCTAAGGCACTGCAGTCAAGGACTGTGCGGCTGATCCTGGCGGAGGTTCGAGCCCTCCCTCGGGCATGGGTGTGTGTGTGTGTTTGTCCTTAGGATAATTTAAGTTAAGTAGTGTGTAAGCTTAGGGACTGATGACCTTAGCAGTTAAGTCCCATAAGATTTCACACATATTTGAACGTTTTGTCATAAATATTTAGTTATGATCGAATCTTTAGCAGCGCTTTCATAAATGTGGTAGTCAAGACATAGAGCACATTACACTGGGAGAAAGACATCATGTCACAGTCTGATTTCATGCAAATGCCAGTCACACACTGTGGTACTTCCTGATTTCAGTCACTCATAGCATAAGAAACAGTCCCTAATACAACATAAAAATGCTATCAGTTATTGTGTCTTTTCATATAAATCTTTTCACTTATATCTACTTTATCAGCTTTCACTTTGTAATTTAAGTTTTCTTATTTAGAAACTATCATCAGCATTACTAACACTTAGTGGATATCAGAACCACCCACAGTAACATTATGTGTGTGGAGGATGGCTTCTATGGACTAATCCCACTAACTCTGATACGAAAGTGTGTTTCACTTTGCTTTTTGGTACTTTCGTTAAATATAGTTTTTAAGCATATGAGATAGATTGATCAAACTGTGAGGTCAAAATGCTGTGATGGAAGTGATCTGATTAATCTAAAAGAAGATGTTTTAGTCATTATTAATTAACTAAAGCAGAAATAAGGATGTAGCAGCAAATTTCGAGATAACTCAACCTTACAAAATCTGACGCCTAATACGTAATGTGCTAATCAGATACAGTCTTTTAATATACCAATTAAATTATGTACAATTTTGATTTTGTAGTAATTATTGTTTTTGTAACTTTTAGCCCTTCTGTCCCCACACCAAACCAGTTTAGTCAATATATTACAAACACGATTTGCCTCGAAACAACAGAGACAGAGTGTAAGGATACCTGAACATCATTTTGGTTGTCTTTGAAATTGTTTAAACGATAATTCGATTGAAAAGTCATTGTGTAATTCTAACCTGACGCCATAAGAACGACATTACACATCACCATTGTAAAATTAGCTGTTATAGGCAGTTATCTACTAACCAACTAATAAGGGACACATTTGTTTGGTTTGACAGCTTCAGATGACAGTGTGTATTTTCTTTTCTGAGCTATGATATGGTGCAAACATTGATGGCAGCCATATTTAAATGCAGCAAACGTGGATGTTTGCAGAAATTTATTCAGGAGTGGTCAAGGTTTTAAAATTTTTGTATTTGATATGGTCCTCAGCAGACAATTATACCCTAAGAATAAATTGTAACATGGTATTATCAGTTTTATTGTATCTCAAAGCATTGGTAGTTGACTCAGTATATTTTGAAGAACACACTACTTTCATAACCCAAAAGGCAAGCATATTTCATAAATAAATGCAAAGTAAATCTTTTTGTACTAGTAATAATGAATATGGATACATTCTTTTCAATTAAACGATCAAAAATGACATCTGCATATGATTCAACAAATCGGGAAATTATGGCAGACAATATTCACTAAAGATATTTTCATTCATATAGTTATAATGTTTAGATTGTCACTGAATACTGCAATAGAACGAAAAAGTCAGACAGGCTACATAAACCTTGTTGAATATCACAAAACTAACAATAAAAAGTGACTGATTAAAATAGTAACTTTGAAGTCATCTGGCTTACAAAATGTAAAGTCTGATCATGTGAATGGATTTATTAGATTATTTTCACACCATCCAGTGTTTAGGGCTGACCTGCATAATTAAAGTAAAATGAAGCTTCTTTTTTGGTTTGTTTGGATAATGTGCAACCCACAGTCAGCATTCTAAGCTCCCAAATCGAAGAGCATGAAACACAACTTTAAACGTAATTTTAAATCTTCGTTAAATTTTTTCTCCCTTACATGGTTAGTGTCGAATATTTAACACCTTACCTCATTCTCGTATTTATCAGACGTTTGAAGGTGTTTCATACATATGAGTTTGAATCTTTAAAGAATTGGGTGATGGGTTTACTGATGAGGCACGTAAAAGTTTTAGTTGATTTTTGCTGTTTTGACAGCAAAGTAACTGAGGATGGCGGGAGCAGAGAGGATATAAAATGCAGACTGGTTGTAGCTAGAAACACATTTCTCAAGAAGCAGAATTTGTTAACATCTAATACAAATTTCAGTGTCAGGATGTGTTCTCTGAAGCTATTTGTGTGGAGTGTAGCCTTCTACAGAAATGAAATGTGGATTACAAGCAGTTCAAATAAGAAGAGAATAGAAGTTTTCCAAATGTGGTACTACAGAATAATGCTGAACATTAGATAGGTAGATCGAGTATCTAATGAGGTGGTACTGAATCTAATTGGGGAGAAAAGAAATTTATAGAAGAATTTGACTAGAAGAAGGGACCATTTGGTACTACATGTCCTAAGGCATGAAGGTAGCGGTAGTTTGATAGTAGAGGGAAGTGTGCTGAGTAAAAATTGTAGAGGGAGGCCAAGCGATGAATACAGTTAAGCAGATTCAAATAGAGGTTGCTGTATTTAGCCAACATGAGGAGGCTTGCACAGGATACAGTAAAGTGGAGAGCTGCACAAACCAGTCTTTCATTCAAGACCACATCAACAACTACATCACGTTTTATTGGTAGCATTATTATTATTATATTTTCCTTATTACTATGCTTGAGACGCTGGAAACAAAGGGAATGGATACCGCTACTAGCTTCACAGTTGTGTTAGGCTTTAACCATAAAGATTGCACTGTCTGAGAGGCTAATTTTGCATTTTTGAATTGATGTGTTAATCCGAGAATGTTATTAAAATTGTGTTTAGAGAAATACAATATCACTCTTTCCAACAATCTGTGTGCTGAGATGATGTGGATGCGACCACACCCTGCTCTGTACTGCTATGAGAGTATCACGCCACTTCAAGGCAGCCAATCCCGTGTCAGCACATCGCCACGTGACCGACGGAATGACGGCAGCCTACGGGACTTTGTCCTTCCTGTTTCTTTTGCGCAATACTCTTGCCATACGACTGGGCAAGCTGACACATTGGTTAGCTCACTGTACTCGCATTTGGGAGGACGACGGTTTAAACCCACGTTCGGCCTTCCTGATTGAAGTTTCTGTGATCTCCCTAAATCGCTTCAGGCAAATGCCGGGGTGACAGCTTTGAAAGGGCACGGCTGACTACCTTCCCCGTCCTTCCCTAATCCGATGCGACCACCGATGATCTCGCTATTTGGTCCCCTCACCCCAAATCAACTCAAACCCTCTTACCAAATGAGGCAACATAAAAGAAATCTATTGCTTCTATTAGTGAAAACACGATTTCTCGAAAGTTTTTTAAAAAAATGTTAATCATGACAAACAACAACCATCCTGTGGTTTTCCACACTCATGCAGCATATTTGTTTGCAGAACCATTATAGCCGTGGTTACGGCATGAGTGAAGAAACACAAAGTATGAAGAAAAAATTACGACTAATCGTGGTAATTTAGAAATCTGATAATTTCCGGTATGAAAAACTGTCATCATACCCACTCCTGTGTGTGAGTTTCGTCTGAGGCGAAACGACGGGAAACTCAAAGCGGACACAAGTCAGTGTAGTGCGATTTAGGTTTAACAATAAGTTGTAAAACGAAGGGCAGCAGCGATCGAGTATTCGCTGCTGCATGGTGGTCTTACGTAGCAGTGGTGTGCGAGACGAAAGTGGAGGAGGCTGGCAAAGAAGGCGTGGCCAATATCTTACTCACAATCTCTCGACGTCAGCTTTTATCGACTGATCGAGAAAAAGAAGTAGTCCATCTTTAGGCAAAGCCTTTACAAACTATTTCATTATGCCTAACTTTATATGTAGAGGTGGCAGGAGGACGTTATTTGGATCTACTAGGTTTTGTGTAGAATGTTCTTCTCACCAGGTTTTAAAGACTTCCTCACAGACGAGTTCTTTCTGTACCAGTGTTCATCCCTAGCCCTACTGTCCCATTCACACAAGAAACATGGAAATTTGGTAAAGCCACCTTGCTGACCAAGGAGCATGCATGTTACTTTTAGATCGCCACATTTCATCCAACCATGAGCAGAATAGCCTATTTCATTTAACATTATTTCTAGATTTTCATAGCTTTTTTTCATGTGTACAGAATGTCCAACAGGTATAGATGCATACATGTTACAATTGTCTAATAAAACAGCCTTGAAACTAGTTTTGGATGAATCAATAAGCATCCTCCAGTCTTCCTTGTTGTATTAAGTACCAAACTCATTCATCAGACCTGGAATATCTGAGCAGCGCACTAAATCACCTTCTTGTTGAAAAAAGTTGGAAAATTGCTGCTCACTCTTTCTATGCATGTATATGCTGGTTTCAACTGCCAATAAGTTCTTTTCTTTTAATCTAAAGCCAAGCAATTCAACTTTTTCTCTCATTAAGCCCAGATCCCTAACCAAATCGTTAAGCTCGGTCTCAGTAAACAATTTGGGCTCTAGACTTTCTGTATTACATTGGAATTCATCATCGTCTGGTTCATCTAAATCACATTGTGCATCAGAAAATACTTCTGTTAGAACAGAATTTAAATCATCTGGTGGGTCAGGAAACAGCAAATCTACACCATGCCTTACTGGTCGGATGGCAGATGAAAGGTTAGAGTAGCTTATTACCTTTTTTGTTTTCCGCATAATGACCAGTAATATCAACACTGCAAAAGTAGCAATCATCGGAATGATTTCTTGGCTTCCTCCATATCATGGGAACAGCAAATCTAAAGGCTTTTCTCTCCTTTTTCAACCATTTTCTCAGGTCTCCAACACACACACAATATACCTTGTGTGGCGCCTAAAATTTATCTTGATGACCAAGTTTAGATCGAAAGTATGATAAATAAACCTTTTTCAAAAAGTCAACAATGTTTCTTTGGTGTTTTTAATCACAAATTCAACACAAATATAACAAAAACTGTCAGCAGAGTTTTTACAACCACGATTAAACACTGTATTGAGCACATGTACAGGAAACGAGAAAGTGAAGTTAGATTGACAGTATACAAACCACCATCTGTTAACACAAAAATAGAATTGACCTTTTGTGCCAGCAAATGTTTCTCATCTACATTTATTACACCTCATTTTAAATTATTTTAACTATACAAAATGACCGAGCGAGGTGGCGCAGTGGTTACACACTGGACTCGCATTCGGAAGGACGACGGTTCAATCCCGTGTCCGGCCATCCTGATTTAGGTTTTCCGTGATTTCCCTAAATCACTCCAGGCAAATGCCGGGATGGTTCCTCTGAAAGGGCACGGCCGACTTCCTTCCCCATCCTTCCATAATCCGATGAGACCGATGACCACGCTGTCTGGTCTCCTTCCCCAAACCAACCAACCAACCAACTATACAAAAGCTGTTAAATTCTTTAAAAAATCACTTACTTTAATAAATTTAACTGTAAAGTGTGAAGAAATGGTGGGTGATACAGTTTTTGAAGTATCATATTTAGATTTCCCACCCTAACAATAAAAAGAATAAGGTATTTTCACCAAAAAGTTTTCCATTGTTGGTCTGTGTAATTATTTGTTAATATGGATTTCTCTTCACTGTAACTTTTCTGGTGGTGTAAGCTGTATATTTTTCTCAAATTAGTAACTTTCTGCTAATTAGGAAATAGCATTTCTTTGGAAGTACAATTGTACTGACCATTCATATATGATGCAAAAAAACTTCATAAAGGTTTGTTTTCAAATATGAGCTGTAACGTTACATGCATTCTGCTTAACCTTAATGAAAGTTATCTTAATCCATTTTGACGTATAAAAAATGTTTGTTTTGTTTTTTTCTCTGCATGCAATAATTCATATTGTCACAGAGTATGCAGTTTCATGGTAAGTCACATCTCCGATGGAATAAACAGCCGAACCAGCAAGTACCACAAAAGTATAGTAAAGCAGCTGCCGTCATTCCACCTTGCAGACACGTGGCGCCCATCCTTACCCATGTACATGCACAGACAGTCATAAACTTCCAAACAACATGCTATTCTAGAACAACAAACATATAAAAGACCGGTATGCTCACTATGATACTCATCATTTGTCGGCCTGGTAGACATTGTGCAACACATTGCCTTACCCAAGTGGTATGTTATACTGTATGTCACCTTTTTGTGTATGTAAATGATGTCATCACAACCACAGGACGTAGAGAAATAAATAATACTGCTAGTTCAGATTGTACATTTGTCTTCAGAAACGAAAATTGTTAAAACTTTGTAAAATAAAAACCCTTTACTTATGGTATTTGAACTAAGTAATATTTCATATAATTCCATTTCAAAACATCTTTACTCATGACATAGCCCTAACGTTACTTGATGATTACTTGTGGATTACTTACAAAGACTCAGTAAAAATTTATCATTTCAATGTATCTGATCTCAAATACTTTGCTTGAGGTCGGATAAACACTGGTGCAAAGTAACCATTCTTCAATAGGAATTTGAATTCTTGAAGTAAGTTATAGTCTTAAAATGTTATGACCATATATTATTTTTTCATTGTCTCTATTTCTCTATGTATGTGGACCAGCCACAATGGTGGCTGGTAAACCAGCTGTACCTCTGTTTTAATTATCAATGGTCTATTCAGACACAGGGAGTATTCGTAGCCTAGTCATGCTGACTGGACATGGAGTAATTATTAATTCCTATTATGAATTGATCATAGTTGTATCTTCATCTGGATTACCAACTAAACTTGTGAGGAAACATAGTCTTAGGAGCCTCATTTCTTATTTCCTCTACACATCCTTCAAGTAGGATAAGGTAAGCAGGCAGTTAACCTACTTATTCTAAGTTAAGCTAACATTCCCTAAAAATGTGTATAAACTAAATCATGTGATTTAACCATCGAAAATAAGTAAAAATTCCCCTTGTAAAAAGCTCCTAGCAAACAAAGGTACTGCTAACCATGAGAAAAGTACAAAAAATTCTAAGGAATAGTTGTGAAACATGCAAACATCCCAAGTCGTTGGATGTATCCATTCAGTTCTGACAGCAAATTATAGTTTTCCATAGACACTTCGAGCTTTTCGGAGTTTATATATTAATCTGTCAATTCCAAACAATCAAATGTAATAAATGTTGAGAACAACTAGTGTAGTGAACTCGTTAACTTCCTACTTTCTGTGTTAAGAGCAGCACACAAAGTTAAGACAATTCTGTCCTAGTTATCCATTTCTGAAATGAGTATAAGAATTAGACCACAAAACTCAGGTTCGTTCCTGTATTTTGCAACTTTATAGTAATCCTCAAAGCTAATAGTATCCTACTTCTGCAGAAACCCATAAATACTCCTCCTCCTACAGAAAAATCCTTCATAAAGACCATTCAAATTTTATAGCTGTATTGGCCCTATATATATGCCTCCATTTTTCCTCCATTTAAACTTAAGTAATACTCCCTTTATCCCACCTGCACTATTCATAATATAATTCATGTATATATGCGTATCATAGCCTGTTCATTATTACATCACTCCCACTAAACTGCTACTTTCTCGTCTTCCCTCTTATAACTTTAGTTACCTTAATTCTATTGTATTTTGAACCCATACCTTATTACTGAGCTTCCTCTTAAATATACTACTGTCTCTTAAATATACTACTCTTTGTTCAACTCAGCATGAGCAAGAAACATTATTTTGAGTAAAGTCGTCTAGACCGATATTAAAATTTTCTTCATTTATTACACCACTTCAGCTCCTGCCACTATCAGAGATCGAAAAGCTTAGAACTTACAGAACAAGGTTGTCCTTGACAAAATATATGTTGTTCCTTTTACAGAGTAGCCTTTTTGGACTTAGAATGTAATCTGGATATTCTTGCCATTTATTACCATCTCTCTATGTGGTGATGGCTATGCATGTAAGAGAGAATCTATTCAGTTCTGATGTCTCTTCTGATCTCTTGTTCTTTTTAAATGTGGGCTGTGGTAAATTATGGTGACTTCTTTGAGTAATGAGTAATTCCTTAATAGTAAATGCTATCTTCTCATGCATACTTATCTAGATATTACTCATAAAATATTTATTCTCATCTATTATGTAGTGAAGTTCATAGTCAGTGCGAAATAGTGACTTGTCTTATTTCCATGCTTTTGCTTTAGCTTGCTTAATATTGCTAAAGTCTTCTTTTGTACTTTCATCACAGTTCCAGATAGTTTTCTATTTCAATAAGTTCGATAAATGAGCATCTTTCATAGCCTAGCCTCTTACAAAGCTCCTATAGAATCCAGCCAAATCTAAGTGATCATAGATGCTTAATATTTCTAGTCTCTGGACAGTCTTTTATAACTTGCATTCTTTCTGGACATAGTTGTATTCCCATTATTCTCACACTGTGTCCCAAAAAGTCAACTCTTGTCACCAAAAGTATGTTTTAGAAACTTTTATTAGTAACCCTTTTTCTTCCAGTCACCTCAAAATATATATCAATAATTGTCAACAGTCTTCCCAAGTCTTGTAGACTATTAATAAATCATTGACATACATTATTAATTCTTGCACTAATTCCCTCCCTAATAAATATTGAGCAGGAATGAAAACTGACACAGGAATGTCCAATTCGGTAATGGAGTAATTCAATCATGCTTGCCAAGACTTCAACTAATGAAAGCTGTTGTTCTGTGATCACCTTCTCCTGGATTCCATTCTCCTTGGTACAGCTCACAACCCAAGGCGAATTGTAATACTTCCATGGCATTTACTTTAAACTGAAAAGATTTTCTTTCAAATAAGAAGGCTGTGTATGGCCTTGAGTGGTCATGTAATGCTACCTGCCAGTATCCTTCCATGAAATCTATGGAAATATGAAATTCTGCTTCATCAAAGTTAGATAACATCACTTCTGTACTCAGGGTTCTAACCCTTTCTGTCTCTTTGTGTTTATGGAGTGATCATGAATCTAAAACTAAATGAACACCTACCACAAGTCTCTTAAGTACCCACAACAGACCCTAAAAATACATTGAGTTATGTTGCTGTCTGTCTCCTTTCATATTTCATCTCTCACTGCAATTCGAAGGTTTATTGGTAGTGGATACGACTTGCAAAAGGAAAAAAAACTGTGTCATCTTTTACTTTAAACTTACAGAAGTATTCCTTCATTAGTCCCAAGTTATCTGTGACCACATCTTTATGTTTTAACAGAATACCTTTTAATTAAGATTTCTGTTCTTCTGGCACTACAGGTGATTCTCTTGCTATCAATTTAATGCCAACTCCTCTTGATTTAATACTTCCCTTCTTTTTCTTGTTTATTTTCATCTGTTGCAATAATATCAGTAAACACAACTAAATGAATATGCTCCTCTGATGATGGGCCTTGCTTAGATTTCAATGGATTACTTTGGAAAGCTATGCTAGCTACCTTTTTACCTATTTTCCACACAAATATTTTCTGGTTGAAATCCAATCGATAATAATTATCAAGTAACCAATCTTATCCTAACAGGATCTATGGCACTAGCAACAATGTTTGATGGAAGTTCCACTTTTTAATCGTAACTGGTAGTCATGTTTCTTTTTTAATTTGCTTCCCTTTATTACAGGTGGTTCCGGTAACACACACTCCCATTACTGGTACTAGGAGGCAACAATATTTCTTCCTCATTAGCGCTAGCCATGGTGTAAGATTAATGATATTTTATGCACAGAATATAGGTGAACATCAACTTTATTTCCAAAAATGTCACTCACTACTATTGGTTTACAATGTTCTCCCTTAGCTGTTACTTTTCCTTCTTTAAACAACTACTCAAGAATAGGTCTCAGCCATGTGAGGATTACTGTCTTCTCTGAATGAGGGCCTACTATTCTATTATTAGTTTGGCATGGGTCTTAGTGTCAAATCTTTTTCCTGAACTTTAGGGTGAATTTTACAGCAATTCATCCACAAGGCTTTAATGTAGCAAAAATTATGTTTATATCTTTTTTAGTAATAGGTCAAATTTCGGACAACTTTTTCCATAATGAATCATATTTCGACCAAATTTTTTTCCAGAAATCCAAATGTTTGTCGTATTTTTAAGTACACAAGAATATAAACACGAAAATTTTACTCACATGACAATGTTTGAGGTAATGTTGTCACAATTAAACACAATTACTACAAAGATTTATTTATCGGGTTTATAGTAGACAAGCAGTGTAACACATTATGTAGTCTGTTCACTGATATAAAGATTGTTGCACAGAGTCTACAAAACATTCTCGAAGCCAACAAGGGTGGCTTCTGGCGCAATAAACATAGCACAAGTAGTCGCCCCATTCAGTTTGAATACAAACTTAGTCCTATTCGACGAAACCAGGGGAGAAATTCTTCAGCAATGACAAGGAAATATTATTTTATAAACTATATGAAGTTAAGGTTAATGGGGGAAATGGCTTTAACGTGTAAAAACACTGCAACACCTCCAAACACAGTAGCTGCACAAAGATAAGTGCTGAGAAGGACAGCAGACGAACGCTGTTATTTGAGTAGACATGTCCATCTTCAGAGGTGCAAGAACTTGTTTAAGATGGTGGTGTCTTGCAATGTCCTATTGGAGAAGCTGAAGAATCCCCGCTTCAGACAGTTCTTGAAGTACAAAATAAATCCAGTTCCAGATGAAGCTACGCTGAGAAACGACTATTTATCTGTGTGCTACGAGGAAGTGCTCGACAAAATACGAACTAAAGTTGTTGACCAAGAGATTAGGGCGTCTATCGGAAATCACCAATTTGGATAGGGGTTAAATTGTAAATACTTTTGTTGGTGTCCTTAAAGTTGACGGACCTGGAGAAATGTTTCTCCTAAGGGTGTGAAGCTCTCAGCAGAATAAACAGCTCGACAACTGCCTTTGCGTTTGACAACTCAATGAAGCTACTGTCACTGTTGGTGTGAATAGAGACCAATAAATGGTGCTTCATACATGGCTGTAGCAGCCTACAGACTTCAGAGTCTCTATCCCAGTGTGGCACACATCACTTGCCTTGCACACGCATTGTACAGAGCTGTAGAAGAGGTGAAATTAAATTGCACTGATGTGAGCCAACCGATCTCCTCTAGCAAGAAAATCTATGTGAAAGCTCCACTAAGAGTACAAAAATTAAAGAACAGGGAGCTTCCCTCCATTTCCCCCTCAGCTTGTACTTACACAATGAGGTTCTTGGGTTAATGTTGTTGAGTATTACTGTAACTATTACACCAAAACAAGACGATCTTTTCTGAGCCTGATAGTGATTAATAAAGTGCTATCAGAACTGCCAAAGAGTTCTTTACAGATACGTTGTCTCTAAACTTGACATGCATCAACGCGCTGTGTCATCCGAACAAGACACAGGTGCAAAGATGCGAGCTGGTGCCAGTGCCATAGAGACTCTCCACTTGCGCGAGTTCCACCTGCGCCACTGTCGGCGCTGAGCATGGAGGTAAGAATAGAGGGAGACGCCGTGATGTCACAGCTGTGAAGTTATGTGAAGCCGAGGGTAGCCATCTCAATCCGACCAAAACATTGCTGCTGTAAACTTGTGTGCATAGGCTTGTCGCTCACTTTTGGAAGGATTTTGCGCTATTATGGTGACTTGTGTGGTGTTCGGATGTACGAATCTTTCTGATTGTGATGCGAAATCGAAGGGAATAACATTTCATGTGTAAGTTGTCTCGTTAAGTGTGATTTTACAACTTCATTGTGAATGAACGTGTGCTACATCGGTACTTGTACTATAGCGTGTTTTTCTCCTGTAGATTTCCTAAAAATGAAAGTCGGAAAGCTCTGTGGGAGAATGCCGTGAGGAGGAAGAATTGGTGTGCGTCGAAATGGAGCACTATATGTTCTCAGCATTTCCGAGAAGAGGACATAGACCGAACTTCCGTTTCAACAGTAAGGCTCCGAGAAAATGCTGTACCATCAATTTTCCCTACACACCCAAAACATTTGCAAAAGGTATGTTAATTCAAAGAATTAAATTCTTAGTTTTCAAGTTCACATTTCAGTATAATACGTACGTATCGTCGATAATCAAAGTGTTGAGTAACTCACTTTGTCTTCATGATGTACCAAATTAAAAGCTAACACTACATTAACTGTCCTAAACAGGACACTGTGTAGATTTGCCATTCTATGTACCTCATTTCAGTAAATATTGGTGGTAATGAAGAGTGTTTCCCAGTAGTGTAACGTAACTGAAATGTCCCAGCATGTATTACAAACAAGATGTATTTATGGGTCTTTGGAGGGAGGGTATAGCTAACTTAGTTTTCAGTTTCTATTATTTAGTTTGTGATACACGTTTATTACTGAATTAACAACATTGTATCGTTTACATTGAAGGCTAGCTGTTCGTAATATTACATTAAAAACTATTTTTAATCAGAAGAAATGCAGAATTTCGCTTTTACGAGATTTTATTTTAAACAAAAACTTTGAAACAACCAATCTGATGATGGTGCAATTAGCGACTGTAATACACGCAGCACTATAGCACACTGACAATGTTTTGGTCAGAGTGTCATGGCAGTGAGCCACGCCCCCATGGCTTCAAAATGTAGTACAGCTGGGATACGTAGCGCCATCTCCCCTTATTCTTACCTCCATGGCGCTGAGGGTAAAGATATCGACCTCGCCTCAGCCAATTGCTGACCGATTACCGTCCGCCAATGACCAGACGACAACGGAAAGAAGCCCGCTCGGACGATAGAAGAGCAGCTCTCGCCCACTTGTTTATAGATCATCGTCCAGGGCTGACTTGAACAGGGAACGTCATTTAGTGAACTCTTAAAAGTGAACAGACAGTTCTTGTAAAAATTTCATTTGCTATGTACTGTGAAGTTTACCTTCAATCATTTGCACTTAGCCATTGAGGGCCTCTTTTGTCTTATATTATATGCAGTATTGCAGACTTAATCATTCAACAAGTCACAAAGACAAGTAAACCTTTTTAACTCATTTGTGTGACTTTGTTGCTAATTTGTTGGAGTGTTGTTGAACCTTCATTCACCTATCCTGTCACCTGACCCTGGGGCACAGTTGTGTAATAGTGGCAGGGACAAATTGTCTTAGCGGTGTACTGCACCAGAAGCCATTCCACAAACTCTCAAACTCGGCCTGCCGTAACACGGTGGCAACTCGGCCTCCACAACAGTATCGACGAGCCCTTTACAAAACTGGTGATGTGAGTTTGCAAAACAACGCCAACTTTCCAGTGGTATCAAAAGGCATCACATGACTGTAAGCTGATGGTACTCAACTGTGTGATGCCCTGTCTATTGTGCAACACAAGCAAAGTGAGTTGCATTGAGCTCGTGTTCATCTGATCAATAAAGTGAACAACAAACTGCAAGGTGTTCTCCAGTCAATCAGCATATTAGTACTTACATTACTGTTCACACAACAATTTGACACTCGGCACGGTGGCTGATGGGAGCGACAGCTGCTGGAGATACCTTCACATCAGCCACCACACTAAGTGTCAACCTAGTTCCTGATGATGTTGTTTACATTACTAGAATGAATTGTCTATGCCTCGTTACTTCCTTGATTATTTCTCCTATTATTATTCCACATCCTTACTTCACAATACTTCGTATTACTTTTTCATTAAAATGTGTGTGGATACCTTTCTCTTCATTATTGTCTGGTTGGCAGTTGTCACCTTGTGCGTAGTCTCCTCATTCTTTGTTCAGTATATCAATACCTCTGATAAATGTCAATAAACAGTTTGCCGTCATCTGCTAAAATATTATATATCTTTCTTGACATAGTAAGGTATCCTCTGCACCAACACTTTAGTTACAGGCTGTCCTCTATAGGATTGTCCACGTATTTTGAGCATTTTAGCTACCACTCAATATACAGGGTGTCCCAAAATAATGTATACGCTCTTTGAAACAGAGAATATCTTTAATTACAGGAGACAGAAGTACAATTTTTATGGGTAATAATTAAGAAGGCAGTGAAAAACATAACAATGATTTCTTCTGTTTCAGGATTGTCAGCGAACATGGCGTTATCGTTTGAACAAAGGAAATGGATGCTATAGTGTTACTGGAAAACAGAGAATGTGAGTGTCGTATGCTGACATGTTGTTGTTGTTGTTGTGGTCTTCAGTCCTGAGACTGGTTTGATGAACCTCTCCATGCTACTCTATCCTGTGCAAGCTTCTTCATCTCCCAGTACCTACTGCAACCTACATCCTTCTGAATCTGCTTAACGTATTCATCTCTTGGTCTCCCTCTACGATTTTTACCCTCCACGCTGCCCTCCAATGCTAAATTTGTGATCCCTTCATGCCTCAAAACATGTCCTACCAACCGATCCCTTCTTCTAGTCAAGTTGTGCCACAAACTTCTCTTCTCCCCAATCTTATTCAATACCTCCTCATTAGTTACGTGATCTACCCACCTTATCTTTAGCATTCTTCTGTAGCACCACATTTCGAAAGCTTCTATTCTCTTCTTGTCCAAACTAGTTATTGTCCATGTTTCACTTCCATACATGGCTATACTCCATACAAATACTTTCAGAAATGACTTCCTGACACTTAAATCTATACTCGACGTTAACAAATTTCTCTTCTTCAGAAACGATTTCCTTGCCATTGCCAGTCTACATTTTATATCCTCTCTACTTTGACCATCATCAGTTATTTTACTCCCCAAATAGCAAAACTCCTTTACTACTTTAAGTGTCTTATTTCCTAATCTAATTCCCTCAGCATCACCCGATTTAATTTGACTACATTCCATTATCCTCGTTTTGCTTTTGTTGATGTTCATCTTATATCCTCCTTTCAAGACACTGTCCATTCCGTTCAACTGCTCTTCCAAGTCCTTTGCTGTCTCTGACAGAATTACAATGTCATCGGCGAACCTCAAAGTTTTTACTTCTTCTCCATGAATTTTAATACCTTCCCCGAATTTTTCTTTTGTTTCCTTTACTGCTTGCTCAATATACAGATTGAATAACATTGGGGAGAGGATACAACCCTGTCTCACTCCTTTCCCAACCACTGCTTCCCTTTCATGCCCCTCGACTCTTATAACTGCCATCTGGTTTCTGTACAAATTGTAAATAGCCCTTCGCTCCCTGTATTTGACCCCTGCCACCTTCAGAATTTGAAAGAGAGTATTCCCGTTAACATTGTCAAAAGCCTTCTCTAAGTCTTCAAATGCTAGAAATGTAGGTTTTCCTTTTCTTAATCTTTCTTCTAAGATAAGTCGTAAGGTTAGTATTGCCTCGCGTGTTCCAACGTTTCTACGGAATCCAAACTGATCTTCCCCGAGGTCTACTTCTACCAGTTTTTCCATTCATCTGTAAAGAATTCGCATTAGTATTTTGCAGCTGTGACTTATTAAACTGATAGTTCGGTAATTTTCACATCTGTCAACACCTGCTTTCTTTGGGATTGGAATTATTATATTCTTCTTGAAGTCTGAGGGTATTTTGCCTGTCTCATACATCTTGCTCACCAGATGGTAGAGTTTTGTCAGGACTGGCTCTCCCAAGGTTGTCAGTAGTTCTAATGGAATGTTGTCTACACCGGGGTCCTTGTTTCGACTCAGGTCTTTCAGTGCTCTGTCAAACTCTTCACGCAAAATCATATCTCCCATTTCATCATCATGTACATCCTCTTCCATTTCCATAGTATTGTCCTCAAGTACATCGCCCTTGTATAAACCCTCTATATACTCCTTCCACTTTTCTGCCTTCCCTTCTTTACTTAGAACTGGGTTGACATCTGAGCTCTTGATATTCATACAAGTGGTTCTCTTCTCTCCAAAGGTCTCTTGAATTTTCCTGTAGGCAGTATCCATCTTACCCCTAGTGAGACAAGCCTCTACATCCTTACATTTGTCCTCTAGCCATCCCTGCTTAGCCATTTTGCACTTCCTGTCGATCTCATTTTTTAGACGTTTGTATTCCTTTTTGCCTGCTTGATTTACTGCATTTTTATATTTTCTCCTTTCATCAATTAAATTCAATATTTCTTCTGTTACCCAAGGATTTCTATTAGCCCTCGTCTTTTTACCTACTTGATCGTCTGCTGCCTTCACTACTTCATCCCTCAGAGCTACCCATTCTTCTTCTACTGTATTTCTTTCCCCCATTCCTGTCAATTGTTCCCTTATGCTGTGAAACTCTGTACAACCTCTGGTTCTTTCACTTTATCCAGGTCCCATCTCCTTAAATTCCCACCTTTTTGCAGTTTCTTCAGTTTCAATCTGCAGTTCATAACCAATAGATTGTGGTCAGAATCCACATCTGCCCCTGGAAATGTCTTACAATTTAAAACCAGGTTCCTAAATCTCTGTCTTACCATTATATAATCTATCTGATACCTTTTAGTATCTCCGTGATTCTTCCAGGTATGCAACCTTCTTATATGGTTCTTGAACCAAGTGTTGGCTATGATTAAGTCATGCTCTGTGCAAAATTCTACAAGGCGGCTTCCTCTTTCATTTCTTCCCCCCAATCCATATTCACCTACTATGTTTCCTTCTCTCCCTTTTCCTACTGACGAGTTCCAGTCACCCATGACTATTAAATTTTCGTTTCCCTTCACTACCTGAATAATTTCTTTTATCTCGTCATACGTTTCATCTATTTCTTCATCATCTGCAGAGCTAGTTGGCGTATAAACTTGTACTACTGTAGTAGGCATGGGCTTTGTGTCTATCTTGGTGACAATAATGCGTTCACTATGCTGTTTGTAGTAGCTAATCCGCATTCCTATTTTTTTATTCATTATTAAACCTACTCCTGCATTACCCCTATTTGATTTTGCATTTATAACCCTGTAATCACCTGACCAAAAGTCTTGTTCCTCCTGCAACCGAACTTCACTAATTCCCACTATATCTAACTTTAACCTATCCATTTCCCTTTTTAAATTTTCTAACCTACCTGCCCGATTAAGGGATCTGACATTCCTCGCTCCGATCCGTAGAACGCCAGTTTTCTTTCTCCTGATAACGACATCCTCTTGAGTAGCCCCCACCTGGAGATCTGAATGGGGGACTATTTTACCTCCGGTATATTTTACCCAAGAGGACGCCATCATCATTTAATCATACAGTAAAGCTGCATGTCCTCGGGAAAAATTGGAGACATTGGAGAGCTGAATTTGGAATACCACCACCAACAAGAGTAACAATTCTAATAATCAGAGATAAGTTTGAAATCGAAGAAACAGTGCAGAATGAGAAGAAGAGAAATAGCGGACGAAAGAGAAGTTCAACAGACAACGAGGGTTTTGATGCAGTAATCCAGGCATACACACGATCCCCGAAGAAATATGTGAGGCAATGCTCTCATGGGACTGGGATCTGCAGAAGCAGGGGTCATACAATTTTGCCATCTCAGAACTTTAAACCTTACATTCCAAGACTTCTCCATGCTCTTAACGAGGATGATCCTGATAGGCGAAGCGAATTTTGTGAGTGGCACATTAACAGATGTGAAGAAGAGCAATGTTTCCAAGATCGAATTATTTGGTCAGATGATGCGACGTTTGAACTTGATGGAGCAATTAACAACCATAATTGCGTGTACTGGGCCAGGGAGAATCCATACGTAACTGAGCAAAGGCATGTTAATCTACTAGGAGTAACAGTCTGGTGTGGTCTGTCTTCTAGAGTGTTAATCAGGCTGTACTTCTTCAACAACACTGTCACGGGTGACTCGTACTTGGAAATGTTGTAAATGATAACTCCTGGTCTTAGCGTTGTGTCTGGAATGGAAGATTATTACTTTCAACAGGATGGGGCGCCACCTCACTTTCACCTGGATGTGAAGACATTTCTCAATCATACATTCCGTACCAGATGGATAGGACGAAGATGGAGTGTGGAGTATCCCACTCAATCTCCAGATTTAACTCCTCTAGACTTCTTTCTTTGGGGTACTCTCACGAATACAGTTTACACTGTGAGACCACACACACTGGATGACCTTAGAGAGCAAATTAAACAAGTCTGTGCTGCTATTCCGTTGGAAACAATAACATTGGCATGTCGCTCAGTTGTAAGTCTTTGTCGATAGTGTATTGCGATGGACAGACACCACTTTGAACATTTACCATCTTAAGTCGGGCCATGAGGCACCTAGTACCACTAAAATTGTATTTCTAACCCCTTTCATTAAAGAGATGTTCAGTTTCAAATAATGTGTACATTATTTTGGGACATTCTGTATTTCTTATAACTACCAGGATGCCAACTATTACTATAATATTTTGGGCCAAATAACTCTAGCATTAACTTTTCCTGTGTGCTGGACAACCAGTACTTCTTAAACATTTCCTGAATATCATTCCAAGAAGGGAATTCTTCGAATGACCAGTTCCTCATTTAGCATCATCCTCTTCCAAATAACTCAGGGAAAAATCAGTTTTTTGGATTCATCACAACACTTAAGCAGGGACTTATAAAATATCTTTAAAAACATGTAGAATGTACATCTGCCTCTGGGTTTAACTTAATACCTCCAGTTTCAATATTTGCATAAGTAGTATCCAATTTATTATTAAAGTCAGATTTTAATTCTGCAAAAATCTTGAATAGCTCTTCCATCTCATATTGGCATATGGTAAAACCATAACGAGTTTGCACCTAATATTCTACTGCTGCTAACTTGAGGCTAAACAAGTGCTGTATCATTATAAGAGGCATAGGGGAAAGCTAGTGTGCAGGGGTTTACTCCAATTCACTACTACCAATGTCACATCATCATAACATCTGTGCTTAACATACAAAGGATTACACCATAATATAATTGTGACATTAAATCTAAAATAAATGCTCCAAACTTGATCAGTGTAGGCTTAAGTATATTATTTTTAACATTTTAAGGTCTCAGAATGATCAAATGAATATGAAGGGCTTATTTCAATAGTCGTACAAGTACATTTTTGTTCATTCTGAGATGCAGAGTCCTAAAATTAAATGAGCGCTGAAAAATCTGCAGTTGAGATACCAGAAATATTCAATTATACTATTGAAATAAGCCCTTCATATGTCAGGCAAAATATAGGACCTTAAGAAAAAATAGTGGCACTAAATAATAGAACTAGAGAGCTAAAAACTGGTCATAATATACAAATGCACATCATGTACATCACAATCAAAAGTTATTTGGGTTTTTATGAAAAATTAAAGGCTCTAAATACTAGACTTAGAAACATCCTCAGTAAGATGTAAACTTCTTCTATATGTAGCACCAATAAGTTACCTCTTTTGGTTTTCAAATTATTTACTAAAAACCAAATTTGAAATGAAGTCCTTACTCATAATTGATTATCATTTGTATTTGTAATAGAAGGTTGTACTTACAGTACGCGATTGCAATAGTGCAGTAATACAGCTATAGCAAGTTTCGGGACAGTTCATAAATAACTATGAGAACAAGGAATCTTAAAAAGGCAGTTCAGAGGTCATGTTCTACTGTCGATTCCGCTTTAAAAAATTGTAGCCAGCTAAAACATTTTAATAACTAAACCAAACTTAATTCTATTTATATACAAATTGAGAAGATTACAAATTGTTAAACAATTATTATTAATTAATACGTGTCCGAGAAATGGGCCTTTTAGATTCTGACCCTGTCCCTAGGACGACTGATAGCAGATGTTCCCTTTGGTGGTCCACTGTGGCCATATATAAATATGGCCTGAGAGGCAGTTAGGAGAGACACTTTGAACCAGGATATCAATATGTTCATGTCAGTCAAATGCCTGCTTGCCTGGTGTCTTGGACGACGTCAGAGCTTGGCAGAGTTGAATGCGATTTTCCATAAAAGCTGGAAGTGAACCTGTGAAGATATTCCACTATCCTGGTTCCCTTAAATTTCACAGAAGTAACTGTGTGTCGCCCACAATGCTGACAAAACCACGTGGCAAGTGAGGAAGTTATTTTTCCGCTATATTGGCAAGAAAGTAACTTTTGGTGATTAGAAATCAGGATGATATACCATTTTACTTGGAAGTTCCCACAGTGGTCATCTCTGCACTGTTAATAGTGCTGTTTCTGAAACGATTATTATTATTATTATTATTATTTCCTTCACTTTCTCAGACGTTAAGTCCGGTTAAAAATGGAGTGACGCGGACCTTGATCAAGCGTCACTTCCTTTTAACTGTACAGTATGTGTTATATTGCATTTAGGAACTTTCGGGTAATTGAACATGTATCAATAATTACGGATTTCTGTAGTTGTATATATATGTTTGGATGTAGCTGTATTGCATTGATGTACTGGTGGATATTGTGTGGTATGACTCGTGTAGTTGATAGTATAATTGGTATGATGTCAACTTTATCCTGATGCCACATGTCTTTGACTTCCTCAGCCAGTTGGATGTATTTTTCAATTTTTTCTCCTGTTTTCTTTTGTATATTTGTTGTATTGGGTATGGATATTTCGATTAGTTGTGTTAATTTCTTCTTTTTATTGGTGAGTATGATGTCAGGTTTGTTATGTGGCGTTGTTTTATTTGTTATAATGGTTCTGTTCCAGTATAATTTGTATTCATCATTCTCCAGTACATTTTGTGGTGTATACTTGTATGTAGGAACGTGTTGTTTTAAAAGTTTATGTTGTAAGGCAAGCTGTTGATGTATTATTTTTGTGACATTGTCATGTCTTCTGGGGTATTCTGTATTTGCTAGTATTGTACATCCACTTGTGATGTGATCTACTGTTTCTATTTGTTGTTTACAAAGTCTGCATTTATCCGTTGTGGTATTGGGATCTTTAATAATATGCTTGCTGTAATACCTGGTGTTTATTGTTTGATCCTGTATTGCAATCATGAATCCTTCTGTCTCACTGTATATATTGCCTTTTCTTAGCCATGTGTTGGATGCGTCTTGATCAATGTGTGGCTGTGTTAGATGATACGGGTGCTTGCCATGAAGTGTTTTCTTTTTCCAATTTACTTTCTTCGTATCTGTTGATGTTATGTGATCTAAAGGGTTGTAGAAGTGGTTATGAAATTGCAGTGGTGTAGCCGATGTATTTATATGAGTGATTGCCTTGTGTATTTTGCTAGTTTCTGCTCGTTCTAGAAAGAAATTTCTTAAATTGTCTACCTGTCCATAATGTAGGTTTTTTATGTCGATAAATCCCCTTCCTTCTTCCTTTCTGCTTAATGTGAATCTTTCTGTTGCTGAATGTATATGATGTATTCTATATTTGTGGCATTGTGATCGTGTAAGTGTATTGAGTGCTTCTAGGTCTGTGTTACTCCATTTCACTACTCCAAATGAGTAGGTCAGTATTGGTATGGCATAAGTATTTATAGCTTTTGTCTTGTTTCTTGCTGTCAATTCTGTTTTCAGTATTTTTGTTAGTCTTTGTCTATATTTTTCTTTTAGTTCTTCTTTAATATTTGTATTATCTATTCCTATTTTTTGTCTGTATCCTAGATATTTATAGGCATCCGTTTTTTCCATCGCTTCTATGCAGTCGCTGTGGTTATCCAATATGTAATCTTCTTGTTTAGTGTGTTTTCCCTTGACTATGCTATTTTTCTTACATTTGTCTGTTCCAAAAGCCATACTTATATCATTGCTGAATCCTTCTGTTATCTTTAGTAATTGATTGAGTTGTTGATTTGTTGCTGCCAGTAGTTTTAGATCACCCATGTATAGCAAATGTGTGATTTTGTGTGGGTATGTTCCAGTAATATTGTATCCATAATTTGTATTATTTAGCATGTTGGATAGTGGGTTTAGAGCAAGGCAGAACCAGAAAGGACTTAATGAGTCTCCTTGGTATATTCCACGCTTAATCTGTATTGGCTGTGATGTGATATTATTTGAATTTGTTTGGATATTAAGTGTGGTTTTCCAATTTTTCATTACCATGTTTAGGAACTGTATCAATTTAGGATCTACTTTGTATAGTTCCAATATTTGTGGTAACCATGAGTGGGGTACACTATCAAAAGCTTTTTGGTAAACAATGTATGCGTAGTGTAGCGACCTTTGTTTAGTTTTAGCTTGATATGTCACCTCTGCATCTATTATCAGTTGCTCTTTACATCCTCGTGCTCCTTTGCAACAGCCTTTTTGTTCTTCATTTATAATTTTGTTCTGTGTTGTATGTGTCATTAATTTCTGTTTAATGACTGAAGTTAATATTTTGTATATTGTTGGTAGGCATGTTATGGGCCGATATTTAGCTGGGTTCGCTGTGTCTGCTTGATCTTTAGGTTTCAGATATGTTATTCCGTGTGTAAGTGTATCAGGGAATGTGTATGGGTCTGCAATGTAATGGTTAAATAATTTAGTTAGATGTGAATGAATTGAGGTGAACTTCTTTAACCAGAAATTTGCTATTTTATCATTTCCAGGGGCTTTCCAATTGTGAGTAGAATTAATTGCTTGGGTGACTTCATGTTGCAAAATTATCACTTCAGGCATTTGTGGTATCATTTTGTATGTGTATGTTTCTGCATGTATCCATCGTGCATGCCTGTTATGTTGTACCGGGTTTGACCATATGTTGCTCCAGAAGTGTTCCATGTCTGTTATGTTTGGTGGATTGTTTATTTTAATGTGTGTGTTATCTATTGTCTGGTAAAATTTCTTTTGGTTTGTGTTGAATGTTTGGTTTTGTTTCCTTCTATTTTCACTTTTTTTGTATCTTCTGAGTCGTTTGGCTAATGCTTGTAATTTCTGCTTCTTTTCGTCTAATTGCTCTGTCGCTTCTTGTTGTGAGATTTTACTCAACCTTTTTCGTTTTCTTTCCGAGATTTCATTTCTTATAAATTGTGTTAGCTGTCCGATGTCTTTTCTCAGTTTTTCTATTTTGATCTGTAGCCTGTGTTGCCATGCTGGTTTTGTGGGTTTCTTCTGTGTGTTTGTTGGTTCTGATCTCTGCCTAGTGTGTATATTTAGTGTAGTGAGTGCTCCTATATAAACCAGTAGTTGTAACTCTTCCATAGTTGTGTTTTCATTTATTTTGTTGTGTATGATTGTGTTGATAGTTTTTATTGTTGTTTCGACTTGTGGGTTATTTGGTGGTCTATGCAAGAATGGTCTAATGTCTGTATTTGTGTCTTTGTATTCTATATATGTTAGCTGAAATTTTTCTTCTATATCTAACATCTGTGTCACTTCGTGTTCTATTTGTGCTTGTTCTGTTGGCTGTCTTAAGATTTCGTTTTCCTCTAATTGTTTAATTGGTGCGTGTTGTTCTTTGTTTGTTTGCTCTGGGATGTTTGAGTCCATTACTGTATTTTCTTCTTCTTCTTCTGATTGCACATTATTTTGTTCCAGTATTTGTTGTACTTGTTGTTTGATGTTTTCTAATTCTGACTGGGGTATCCTGTTATTTTTTATTATTACACAGATCTGATCAGCTAGTCGTTGTTCTGTTAAAAATTTTAATTCTGGGTATCTGGTAATAAATGTTGTGTATACTTGTGATCTGTATCCAGTTGTGTTGGTTCCTAGGTTTGTTGCTTGGTAATAACAGATTAACTTCATCTGACCATCTCATCCTCTGTCTTTGTTTTCCTTCTAGGGTGGTTGCAGGAAGCATATCCTGCAAAACACCTCTATTTGGATTTAAATCATTTTCCAGTTGGCTAGCAGTGTCGTTACCATTATTATTATTATTATTATTATCAGGGATATTATTATATTTTGTACATGTGAACTTTTACAGAATATAGCAATCAGTTAAAACTCAAAAGTTTTACTAATAGTCGTAGTTCCTGATCCTGCTGTGTAAACAGCAAAGAGGCACATTTTCTTTCAGTGAGCATAAAGAGGAATCTGGACTTGCAGACTGGAAATTATGCTCAGTATGTTCTCCACTACTTTCTGCCAGACTGCAAAAGTAGTTTCCAGGCTCTTGTAAATATCAAAGGAAGGTGTAACGCATGCACACAAAATTTAAGTGCTTATTCATAACTACATAACAAAAGAAATGACCATTTGAATATTTACCCGCGACCCCATGAACTGTCAAGCTGGCGTATATATATTTCGTTCAACGTCTCTGTTTTTGGATGTAGACACTTGTAAATTATTTCACAGTAGGTACTACTGTCACAAAAAAGTAGTATGAATTAAGTACAGCTCACCACAGTTGCTGTGCAGCATGGTGTGTAGCGGACACTGATGGCGAGCTGGATCACTGTGCCAGGTGGACTCCATTGCTTCTCAATTCTATGACATAGTTGTGGAACCAATGAAACAGTTTTAGTCCTTAGAAATTGTGATTGACGATCTTCCCACTCATTCTTCAACAGCAGAGTTGATGGCTTTAATAATTACTCATCAACCAAGCAGGTATTCTAAAGTTTCTTTATTGAATTGCTGGTAATGGCTCGTGTGCTACTATAATCTCAACTATTGGTCACATAGTTAAGAACAACAACAATATTTTTCGATGAAACCCCCTTCAAAATCGTTATTTTTTCCTGGGTTTCTGTTTATTTTTCTTATTCAGATTTACAGCACAGAAGTAGTCTGGGCTCTTCAATGAGTTGTCAGGATGAAGTGTTTTCCCTTTTGTGAGACAGTATGTTTAGATTACGGCCATTATTTCAATTTCTGATCTACTTCTTTATTGAGTGTTCTGACAATCATGTAATTCTTCTTTAATGTGGACTAATTCCCCACTGCACCTCCTCAGGTGGTGGAAGCTGTAAACTTTGTTAATTAATTATTAATTAAGATCAACCGCTACACAATTCTCATATTCTTCAAGTTTAAGATAGACCTTCTCTTTCAGCCACTTTAGTGAGACCTGTGGTACCTATGAAGGTAATATACTAAAACGTCTTGTAACTAGACACTTGTAACTACACTGCGTTTTCTCTAGTTGTTTGTGTATCTGTTTTTAATATTTGATAAGTATTATGTTTGTGCACAGGCTGCCTTAGGCTATACTGGTGGTGGTTTTCTTTTAAAGCAAAGGGACAACTCTGTATGAAGAGACATGTAACTATTAATACAATTTACTGTTTGGAATTAGGCCCACAAGATGTTTCAGTTATGGAAACAGCTAATGCTCTACTTCTGCTACATTTTTTTTTCTCCAGGAGAATCACCCCACCCAACAAAACCAAATCTTATATAAAAGTGAAAGAATGCACAATATGAACAAAGGTACAGTTTTTCAGAAAGACATTTATGTAGTTTACTCAACAGATAAAATCTGCATCCATATACATGCCAAGTAGTTTACCAGATATTCATTGGCATTAAACCAAGTATTTGATAACTTGAAGGACTCACCGTTTTGTAGTTTCAGTTTGTTCACATCTTTTCCAGAATTTGCAGTCATTGTGTCATCTGCATCATGTACAGATATACATGACAAATTACTCTGAAGATCATTAACAAACATTGCAAATGACAGTGACTGAAGAATTGATCCTTAGGCAAAGGTTCCAAGTCGTGGATGCCATAATGCCTTGGTATCTCCAGTTTACTAAATCAAATACATTAATCAGATCAGCTAGAGTGCCTTCAGTAGATGTTTTTGATTCAAAAGAAGCTTGCACGAAAGAAATAACATTTTCACATCTTTGAATATGAACCATTGGGGCCTGAAACCACACTGAGACCTAGTGAATTATAAACAGTGTGTATAAAAACAATCATCTGATTTCGCACATCAACATTTCTGAAACTAAAAATAAAATATACAATGAACTTTGTTTTTTGATGAATGGGATACTCAAAAAGTTTTTTCTACTTAAAAGGTAATTTTTTTTTTATTAAAGTTGGGTATGGGAGTGAACATCTTGTAGCAATCACTTGGGAACATCCAGTATGCTAATGAGGAAGTTATCTGCTTGAGACAGCATTCATTTTAAAATCATTTTTGAATGAGTAACATCAATTTTGAAATATTTTTTGAGCTATATTTGTGGCTCTGTAGCAAGATCTAGTACACGTATGCAAGCTGTCATGCCACCTCACATTAAATTAGAAGTAACACTGACACATCTGGCAAACTGATGTCACTGCAATATTTGTATATGTTTGTTTCACTGGTGCAGCACTTATTTTGTAATCAGAATTTATAAAGCTGTGGAGAAAAGTAATCACTCAGTAACAGCGCCAATATGAACACTGTCATATTTGCATAGGATTTTAATGATGGACAAGAGTAGTTTTAATTCTCTAAAGTTAAAAATAAACTTCTATTTCGCCATAATACTTACACTCAATGACTAAAGCAAGACCTTATTATCACTATACTGAAATAAAAAATACCTTTACAGTATTGAGTGTTCTGCTGTAATATGAACTTCGACAAGTCCATTCTGCCAGTAACGATACTGTTTAATCATTTCGTCGCTTTGAAAGATGATATGTTACTCTGATACAAATAAATGATTATAAAGAGTTGTTGAATGTTAAAAAGATGTCCCTGTCACATAGTTTAAGAATATTTTGTCACTTTAGAAGGTATTCATTAACTTAGTTGAAGAACAAGCACATTATTTTGGTATGATACTAACTTTTCACGTAAATAAACAAACAATTCTAGATCTGTGCTGTTGAATGAATCAGAGTAGAATGAGAGCAGATCCACTAATCATAGTTGCTGAAACTTGTAGATGATGGTGGAGGAGGTAGAACGCCACTTAACTTTCAAAAGTTAGGTGTAAGTTGGTATAACAACATGCAAATTGCATGTTTCCACACGTATGTTGAATTATGGGAGTGGTAGCAGGGGATCTACTTGTAAGAAATTCATGCCAGTAGAAACCCAGCTTTAGAGCCAGGTATGGACTTCTGATTACCAAGAGCAGGGGAACTGGCCTTTGTAGCATTGTGACAACAAAATGAAAGTTTAAATTTGTGTTAAGTAACATTAACATCATAGATAGCTTTTTCACACTTTCTGCTTCTACCTAATTTTATGTTAATGATAATCCAAGGAGATGGGATAGAGACCATGATGTGGAATATGAACTAGAAATAATTAAAAATACAGAAACATTATAATTAAAGTTCAACTTTCAAACCACTGTAGAAATAACACCACTGGTCAGAATAACTTCAAATTGATATGGAATATTATCGGAGAAGGGGGAAAACTTATGGCAGAAGAAAAACAAATAGTTACAAAATGTAGCAAAAGAGGGCGCTGTAAGCATCATGATTTAATAGTGGTCAACTAAAAATGAAGAATGAATCATACAACGATACCTAAGGTGTATGTTTGACTTTAAACAAACTGTACTACTCAGTGTGCATGGGTGTACAGTTGTGATACTGTTAGTTAAGTAAGCCCATCCACCATGGCAAGGTCATATCTCATAAGATGGAAAAAATCTATTTTTAATGTCCTGAAGTCAAAACCGCATAAAAAGCATCACTCACATGGGTTTTTAATTGTTCTGAGGCATAAAACCACATAAAAAGTATCAGTCACATCGGTTTTTAATTGTCCTGAAGCCAAAAACCGCATAAAAAGGATCAATCACATCGGTTTTTAATTGTCCAGAAGCAAAAAAGCACATAAAAAGCATCAATAAAAATCAAATCGTATTATTAATTTCCATGTGACTGGCGCAAAACATGTGCAGTATGCTGTCCACCGTTTTCCACAACACTATGCCTATTGACACACAGTCAACATGGGTTCAGAAAACATCGTTCCCGTGAAACACAACTAGCTCTTTATTCACCTGAGCAGCAATGTAGCAGGGCATGTATACACACCCACAGCAACGAAAGGCAAGATGATGATAATCTGCATAACTTGTCATGAAAAAGACACTTCCACTTTCACATGGATGCTGGTTGTCATCTAACTTGGGAACACCCAGCTTATGGTGTGCATGTAGATATACTGCTGCCATGATGTAATATCATCTGCACACTCAGACAGAGAAAATACAGTAGCCTTGGTCTGTCTATTTATGTTTTAATTGTTGTTGACAATGATGATGATTTGATGAAGATGATGTATCTTCAGACTGGTTTGATGTAGCTCTCCACATGGACCACCTTGTGCAAGCCTCTTCATCTTTGCATTACCACTGCAACCTATATCCACTTTAATCTGCTTACTGTATACAAGCCTTGTTCTCCCTCTACAGTTAGTGCATTACATTTTACTGGGTGCATTCTGTTTTCAGACAACAGACAAGGGAATTGTGATAAACAGAGATCACATCTTTTCTTTCTTTCCTTTCTTTCTTTCTTTATTTTTCTTTCTTTCTTTCTTTATATTTTTCTTTTTTTTATGGTTGATGCAGCTGCTGTGGATCTCTTTTTAAAACTGTATTTTGCCTGATTGATTTCTCAGTCTTTCAAAGCTGATGCTTTAATGTTTTTCAGTGTGCTTAGCTCATCTCTGTTTTGTCTGATGTTCATTGCCACACATACAAATGTATACAGGTTGGAATTCTAAATTAGGGTGTTTTTGCTAAAAATGAGAATGTATTTGCAGGACATGCTGTAGGGATAAAAGAGTGAGACCTTGTGACTCCGAGAGATTTGTAAAGAAATAAGAACTGTTTCTTCTCATTGACATCGGGGACTTATAACATGGTGGATGTTTATAGGGACCCATTATTGCACTCATTATTTTTGCTCACTTAAGGCTCCAATTGTTTCAAAAAATAATCCTAACTTCACAATCAGCAGCAACAAAAGTTATGAAGTATAAGAAAAAACAAATAGGCCATTGGACCTAGTAGGTAGAATATGGACACCATGATGAAGGCAATCAAGAATTTACAAGACAGAGAGAGAGAGAGAGTTTCATGCAATGCTAAGCTTTTTCTTTTTATCGTGATCTTTACATCCTGGCGTATTTGTTTATTTTAATCATTTTAACATCTAGCTTATCAAAATATTTTATCATTATCAGTGAAGACAATGTTGTGTGCTGTGTAAACTCGTGATTTCCTTCAACATTATGTCCATATCTTACTTACAAGGCCAGATACCTTGTTTGTTTTATGTTACACTTTGTAACTTTTGCAGCTGCTCCTAATTGTCAAGTTGGAATTTTCTTGAAACAGTGGGGAGCCTTATACATGAGCAAAAATAATAGCTGTAACAATATAAATCCCCAATGTTACAGAGAAGAAACATTTCGTATTTGTTTACATAGCTCTGTGTGTCACATGATCCTGCCCTTTTATCACTATTAGCAAGTTCTGTAAATATGGTTTTATTTTCAGCAAATGTATCCTCATTTAAAGCTCCATTCTGTTTAGGCACATCTGCTTCTCTATTATTGTACAAAATTGTGACATATTTCAGAATGAAGATAACAACAACAACAAGAACAACAGCTAAAATATCTAATTGAGAAGTCATAATTTATTCTTCAAACAGTTGGAACCTTATATAAGCAAAAATAATAGATGTTATAATAGTTCCTTATAAATGTGCACCTCGTTATAAATCTCAGATGTTACAGAGAAGAAACAATTCTTATTTGTTTACGTCTCTCTCTAGGTCATGTGGTCTCACTGTTTTATTACCATAACATCTCCAGTACATGCTTTCATTTTAACCAAAAACATCTTTATTTATAACTCCAATCATTTTAGGCATATTTGCTTCTCATCTATTATCCAACAAGTATAACATGTTCAACAAGTAAGATGTAGTGTAAGTTCACATACTCCATATCATGTAACACAGATATGATAACAGTTTGAAATTCTGTTTACAGTACAGAGTTGGAAGGGCACGATATAATGAAATCAATTGCCTATCAATGTATGTGTCAAGGTCTCACTGCAATATTGTGAAGAAAGACAAAGGATTATACATAATAGATGGTGGGGTAAGTTATGTAATGTAGAGACTCGAAGTTAAAATAAACTGATTACTTCCTTGTAAACATTTGAGTATGAGTGTTTTATTTAATACACATTTTATTATTTAAACTGCTGCATGTAACTTTAAATGTCATATTGGCTCGAGGAATAGGCTCAAACCCTTTTTAATGTGTACTTGCTAGATCTAAACAACAGTATAATATAAGAGAAACCAGTGGAGTGAGGTGTGGCATATAGAAACATGCAGTAGAAAACAGTATTCGTATTAGCTTTCGAGCTCTTACGCTTTCTCTAGAAAAAGTACACATATTTAGGCAGACAGACACCCAACCACATTCCTGCAGTGAGACTGGCTGTTGATTATCGCTTATTGAGAGCACTTGCCTGCGCAGATGGTGGTGGGGAGGGAGGAGAGAAGAATGCACTAGAACTGAGGGGTTAGTAGGATAGTGTGAAGGAGGTCTTTCGACAGATGACTCAGTGTCTGCACAACAAGACAAAAGAAATTCAGAGGGTAGAGTTTGTAAGAGATAGAGAAAGGAAGTGGGGTTGAAAGGGATGGGAGGAAGGGAGAGGAAGGTAGAGATGAAGAGGGAGACAGGAAGGAAGGAGGAAGGATGGAAAAGGGTAGAAGGGTGGGGGGGGGGGGAGAGAGAGAGAGAATGCATGCCACCTCTGGGGGTGGGGGGAGAGTGCTGGGAGAAGACAGTACATGATCTGGAGTGAAAAGGAGTGGTGAGGACAGAAGAGAGAAGGGAAAAGGTAATGAGGAACTGATTAACGGAGGTTTAGATCAGAGGAATTGCGTGAGTGCAGGATGTGTTGGAGAGGGAAGTCCCGCCTATGTAGTTCAGAGAAACTATTCTGGTAGGGGAATCCATTTGCGCAGTTACTGAAGCAGCTGTTGAAGTCATTTGTGCTGTGGTACACAGCATGTTCGGGAACTGGATGATCAAGTTTGCAGACTGCCACAGTTTGACGATGGCCACTCATGCAAGTAGACAATTGGTTACTTGTCATGCCCACATAGCATGCTGCAGAGTAATTGCAGCATAGCTGATGTAAACTTTTCGGATTTTACACATGACCTTGCCTTTTATTGGGTAGGAAATTCTCTGTCTGGATGGGCCCTGGGGGGCCCAAATGGTATCAAGTGATTGCCACAGCAGGTTATAGGCGTCACGGGATGTGGTTGTGGAGGGGCATGTGGTCAGCCCACTGCTGTTCTGGCCATTGTTAGTTTTTGTGACCGTAACTACTACTTCTCAATGAAGTAGCTCCTTACGTGGTTGTCTCAACGGCTGAGTGCATCCCGCTTACCAACATCCCAAGTGCTAGCCAAGCCTGACAGCACTTAACTTCAGTCATCTGATGGGAACCAGTATTATCAGTGTGGCAAGGCCATTGGCCATTGGAAAGGAAATGCTGTCATATATTAACAACTTATTGAATCATTCACTGTTAAGCTTGAGACTGTTGAGAGTCAGCAAGAGTGCTCCGAGGCAAGAAACCAGAGACACACTGTAGGTACAGGCGTAAATCGTAGCTTTTAGGTTACTCTAGGGAAATAGTAATGGAGGAAACTTACGAACTGCAAATACTTGGACAGCTGTCCCAGGGTATAAGTCATGATAAAGAGAACTAATTAGTATCTCCACAACCATCTACATGTTGTTGTAAGTAGGCGATAATCATAAACAGGCATTTCTTAGCACATGCAGCAAGAATGACCATTACACCTAAGAATAGCCGCATCAGTAGTTTCACAGAAGTTAGATTGAGAGGGAAAATGAAGAAAACTGCTGAAGTAGAGGCCTCTGCTCATGAGATAGAAGCCTGCGTCTGCAGGGTGAAGCATGGCGATGTAAAACACTGTTGTTCCTTACCGTACTAAGAAGGGCAGTGATGTTTAGCTTTCAGCTGGATGCTGTTGCTACCAAATGTACAGCTTGTTAGTCTGAATGCTAGAAGCAGTCATCCAGCAGAGAAGAAGAAGGGGAAGGATGCAAAATGGAGTTGGTTGGAGGCACCATGAAGGAGAAAAGCCCCATGTTAGACTGGCAAATGACTGTGACATTCCAGTAGTGTTAGTGGGGTGGCTGCAGAAACATTGTGCTGTCAGAATACTTTCTAAAGCCTCAGGTTTTCGTATTCCAAGTATTTGTCAGTCAGAGTGTTGGGATTACGTGTTGCTCAACACCAACCTTGGGTAATGTCCAATTTAAGTCTGTTTTCTCACTTTTAATGTTGCTCTCAAATGTTTGTACTTAATGAAGCACTGGGTGATTCTTCTTCTGTTCTCTCTCATCTATGTTTATAAATGGTCTTCAGTGTAGTAGTTAAGTTGGAATAAAGTAATTGATTGTTATGAAACTCTAGAATTCCTTGAGTCTCCTATAATATTGTGAAAGGATAGTTGCTACTCACCATATAGTGGAGATGCCGAGTCAGATAGGCACAACAAAAAGACTGTCGCAAAGTTGTTTTGTTGTCCACATCTTTGACCCAGCATCATTGCTATATGGTGAGTAGCAATTATCCTTTTCATAATATTGTCTTCATTCCATCCTGACTTTTCGATTGTTTGAGTCTCCTACAAGTATCCTCCAAGAGTCGCAAAATCCACACCACTTGTAGGTGCTCCCTGTGACAGTGTTTGGTGCTGACCCAAGGAGCTACCTGCTATCACTGGATGTTTGTCTTTCGGCATTTGCTCCTGACTGCTCGAAAACTATGTCTCACCTGAAACTCCCCTAAAGTTCTCATACACTTCATCTAGCCTATATCAGAACATTACAATGCATATGACTTGACTGCAGTACGAGGTGGTGGATGGTGGATTGGTGTATGGAAGTGTCTTGCTCCTGTGTTGACCAGAAGGAAATGACCCATGGGGTGCAGGATTGGGAGCTGTATGGCAAGGATATTCTGTTGGTCTGGTGCTTGGCAAACCACTACTTTGGTTGATGTGGGTATGATTTAAGGTACAATGTCCCTCATCTCAGAGTGTAATGAGAGGTAGTTGAAAACCTGGTGAAGGGTGTGGTTGAGCTTTTTGTTGATCTTTTCAAGGCCAAGGTGATACTAGCAGATCAGAGGAGTGCTGGTCGGTGGCTGGTTAACAGGTTTACTGGTGTTTCAGGAGATGACACAGCAGATCTGTCTGTGGACTAGCTCGATAAAACCTTATTGACAGACAGTATCCTGTTCACATCGTGCAGTGTTCTACTGCCCACGCAGTTTACAGAATATACTTATCCGTCCCTATTCCAAACCTACTCCGAATGCACCCCATGGGTCATTCCCTTATGGTTAACTCCAGTGCAAAATATGTCCCACACACCTAACCATCTCCTATCACAGTCCACTCACTGGCATTTCCTAGCCAATAAAAGGCAGGGCCACATTTAAAAGCAACCATGTTTTGTGTCAGCTATGCTGCAGTTACTACCCAGTGTTCTATGTGGGCATGACAAGTAATCAACCATCTACTCGCATGAATAGTTACCTCCAAACTATGGCAAACTGCAAATATGACCAACCAGTTGCCGAACATTTTGTGCACCACAACACAGGTGACTCCCACAACTATTTCACTAAGGGAGCCATTTGGATACTCCCTGGCAGCACTAGTTTCTTATAACTACACAGGTGGGAATTGTCTCTCCACCATATCCTGCACTTGCACAATCCCCTTGGCCTAAACCTCCATTTAACTGTCTACCACTGCCTCACCTGACCTTTTCCCTTCTCTCATCTGTCTACAGCATTCGTTTCCTGTCCAGATTATGTCCTGCTGCTCCCTCCCCCCCTCCTCCTGCCTCGTGTCGTGTCAAGTGGGCTCTCTCTCTCCCCCTCCCTCCCCCCTCTCTTTTTACCTCTCCCCTCCCTCCCTCCCCTTCTTCTCTCCCCTCCCCTCTCCCCCCTCTTCTCTCCCCTCCCCCTCTCTTCCCCTCCCCTTCTCTCACTCCCACCTCTCCCTCCCCCTCTCCTCCCAGTCTACCTCCCCCCATCTGCCACCTCCCCTCCCCTCCTCTTACCCGCACCCTCTCCACTTCCCTCCTCACTCCCCTTCCCCTCCCCCCTCCTCTCTCCCCCTTCCCCTCCCACCCCCTCCCTCTCTTGCCCCTATCCCTCTTCTCTCACTCCCTCCCCCTCCTATATCCTCCCCTTTCTCACCCCTCCCCACCTTCCCACTTCACCCCTCTCTCTCACCCCTGTCCCCCCTTTCCTTTCCCCTCTATCTTCTGCACTACTTTTGTCTTGGTGTGCAGCCACTGAGTCATCTCTCGAAAGATCTTCCCCACATTAATCCCACTATCCCTCCTTGCCTTGTGTGTCCTTCTCTACATCCTCAGCACCTGCAGCTGTGCAGGCAACTGCTCTCAATAATCAATAATCATTAGTCAACCTTTCTATAGTTGTTTGAGAGTGTGCTTGGGAGTTTGTGTGGTTGTGTGTGTGAATATGTGCATTTTTGCTGGAGGAAGGTAAAGAGCTCAAAAACTAGTGTGAATCATGTTTTCTGTTGCGTGTTTACATGTGTGATACATCAGTCCTCTACAGTCCTTATTTTATGTTTTAGTTCATCCAGAAATTTCCATTGTTGTTATATGGCAATATGGCAGGCAGTGGGTTATAAATTCCTCTTATTCTTTCAATGTGAAAACAAATTGACTTTTTCAACTTTAACTGCCATGCATGCCTTAATCTATATTAGATCCTGCCAAATATATAACTGAAGCTGATTCCTTGTACTGATCTCCTCCTATAGCAGACCGTAGCAGAGTGAGTGGATTATTGACATTTTTTATAAAACTGTGCTTGAGTTCACTCTCATCTCGAGTATTGAATAATTTCTGTGATTCAAAAGTCCTTAACGTTAAAGGCAGATTTCAAAAGAAATGTCCGGAATGTCTGTTCCAGTGCCAAACTGTAAATGAAATTCATGAATTTATTAAGTAGCGAACAGACCCAAATCTGAATACAAGAATGTTTTTATTCTGTCTGTATGTTTCTGCAAAATAGAGTACCTTCACTTAAATTTTTAAAAACAATAAAAACTCATAAAAGATGTGTATTCACTATATTTCTGTCTTAAATTGCACAATTTTTCGATTTTTTTATGCTTCATAAATAGCTGTTAAGTATTTTTGCAGAAACTATAGCCCATGTAGGAAGGTGTTATCACACAGTGAAGTGGAGCAGTAGAGAAGTGTGGAGGGGACAAGATTTACATAAGAAAGGCAGTAGAGAGTGGGCAGACAAAGTCTGCATTGCAAGACCTTGTTGCTGTGGGCAACAATCAGTTTCATTTGTTTTGGTTATGTGTTCCATTGATCATTCTCACAGTAACCATTATGATGTGGAATGTGTCAAGTGCATAATAAATGCATACATGAATCAATTTTTTTATGCTTAAAATTTTTATCATGTACCCCATATTATTAAATGGCACAAAACTCATATATTATACCTATAAATTTATTTATTCCTATTGAAGAATTCATGTATGGTCTGTCAAACATTTTATTTCATCTGGTAATTTATCAAAAAGTTTTACAGCAGCATATTTTACCCCTTCCTGTGCCAAATATAGGTAAAGAAGAGGAGAGTGTAAGTCTTTCTTCCTTCTAGTATCATAATCATGAATGTCACTGTTGTTTTTAAAATGGTCCATGTCATTGAGAACAAATTTCATTAGTGAGTAAATGTACTATGAGGCTGTTGTAAGAATTCCTAACCTTTTAAACAGATGTCTAGATGTGCGACTATGAGTCCCACAAATTATTCTAACCTCTTTCTTCTGAACAGTGAATACATTTGCCCAAGTGTTGAGTTACCCCAAAATATAATTCCGTATGACATCAGAGAGTGAAATTGTGCTAAGTATGTTAGCTTACTAATTTCTATATTCTCAGAATTGGCAATTATTCTGATTGCAAAGTTCCTGAACCTAGTCGCTTTAGGAGATCCAAAATATGAATTTTTCCAATTAAGAATCTCATCTATATGTCCACCTACAAACTTAGTATCCTCTACCCTGTCTACTGACTTCTGTTGATGTGTTATTTTTATTGAAGGAACTGTACTCCTTGTGGCAGAAAATTGGATGTACTGTGATTTTTTTTTAAGTTCAGAGCAAGCCCATTTGCAGAAAAGCAATGAACAACTTTTGCAAATTCATTATTTGTATCATTTTCTATTGGAGTTTCTTTTACTGGATAAATAATGATGCTTGCATAATCAGCAAATAGTGTCAGGTTAGCTTCTTGTTTCAGAGAAGGTAGGAAGATCATTCATTTATATCAAGAACAGAAGGAGACCCGGGATCAAACCCTGTGGAACACCTAATGTAATTTCACTCCAGTTACATAAAGTGGCAAACTTCCTTAAATCATCTAAACCATAGAAAGAAACTTTTTTGTTTCCTCTTTTGTAGATATGGCTTAAACCATTCATATGCTGTTCCATTTATACTGTAGAATTGCAAGTTCTGTAATATAATGTCATGGTTCACACAATCAGATGCTTAGGATAAGTCACAGAAAATTCCTATTGGTGATATTTTACTATTTAAAGACTCTATTACATGGACAGTGAAATTGTATATAGCTGTCTCAGTAGAACAGCGTTTTTGAAATCCGAACTGTGATTTACTAAGTATCCCATTACTGTTGAGATGGCTAACCATTCTTGAGTACATTACATTCTTGGTGATTTTTGAAAATGCTGTAAGCAAGGATACTGACCGGTAATTATTGACATATGTGGTGTCCCATTTTTCCTAGAGAGGCTATGACAATGACATATTTTAAACTGTCTGGGAAAATACCTTGAGTTAGTGATGCATTACATATGTGACTCAGAACATCAGTTGTAAATTCTCCACATTGTTTTAATATCTTGTTAGAGATGTCATCTACTCCAACTGAACATTTATTTTTCAAAGATTTAATGATTTTCCTTATTTCATAAGAGGTTGTTAGGTGAAAATTAATTTAAGATTTCTCCAAACTGACTCTTCCACGTGCTGCTTGTTTTTTTTCCTTGAGCTGTTCTCACCAAGTTTTTTACCTACACTTAAGAAATGGCTGTTAAATACATTAGCTGCTTGTGTAGTTGTTAAATACATTAACTGCTTGTGTACTGTTGGTTAAAATAGTCTCATTCCCCTTAATAGTAATACTACATACCCCCGTGGTTACTTTTCCTGTCTCCCTTCTAACAACATTCCATATTGATTTGATTTTATTGCCCGAGTTGTTAATTTCATCTCTAACATATGTATCTCTTTATTTTCTGACAACTTCTTTCACTATGTTACAATAACTTTATAGTGTAAAATTACTCCTGGGTCTATACTAATTCTTGCTATCTCATACAGTTTTCTTTTTCTTTCTGAAGACATTTTAATACTTTTAGCAATCCAAGGTTTCTTTGAAAAATGGTGTTACATTTAGTAATTTTTTTGGGCAACAATGTTCAGAAGGGGATATAAACCTATCAAGATATATGTTGCATTTATCATTAGCATTTGGCTCATTATATAGGTACATCTCCCCAATTAACATTTCTTAAACTTTCTTTGAAGTGCTCTATAGGTACTGGACTGAGCAACCTTACACTGTTACTTAATGGTTTCTGAACTGTACACCCTGCTAGGTTTTGTAAGTTAATCAATTGTGCATAATGGTCTGATAATCCATTTGTCACAGGGAAAGCATGTGTTAGTTCTGCATCCTCTTGCTTTACAAATACATTATCTATTAGAGTGCTACTGTCTTGAGCTATATGTGTAGGGAAATTGATCATTGATTCTAAGTTACATGTCATTAATAACACTTCTTGTTCACTTTTCCTATCAGAGTTGCTTAGAAAGTTTATATTGAAATCACCACAGATTAATAACTTCTTCTTTCTGTCTGACGGACAGCATAATAGGAAGTCAAACGTTTTTTATGAATAGCTCCCATTCTCCTAATGGGGACCTGTGCACTGTTGCTAATATCAACATACACTAGCTAGCTGTAGTTCACATGCACAAACTTCAGAGTGCTGATCAACACAAAATTTGCTTACTTCTACAGTTCTGTATTTGTACCCTTGTTTTGTGTAAATGGCAATTCCTCCTTTATCCATGCTAGATCTGCAAGTATAAGACGCTGAATTATACCCATTTGTACTGACACTTTCCATCCCCACAGTTACATGGTGTTCAGACAGACAAAGTATATCAATCACATTCTTATTTTTGAGATCATCTAAACACACGAATAGCTCATCTACTTTATTTTTTGTTTCCCTGATATTTTGGTGAAGTAAGTTGATAGTACCCATAGCTTTATCTCTATTTGCTGTACATATTGCTTCATTTGTACTATTTTTCTTGATTGTTGTCTGTCTGGACTTTGGCTTTAATCTAAAGAACCTGTTTGCCTGGTCCCATTAACCACAGTGATCGTCCCATGTGTAACTGTGGCCCTCCTTACAGTATCTACTAATAGAGAAGCGACCTTGTCTTTCCCCTTCATATTTAGGTGCAGGTGTATTCCCACTTACCAATAGCATCAACTGGAACAACACTTACATGAGATTTTGCCGGTGTCTGGGGCATCCTGTCCAGTCGTGCCTTATAGCAGTGTTTATCCAGAGCCGATCATGGCATAGAAAGAGCTCCACAAACCCCACATTTGTGTGCCCATTTTCTGCTCCTGTTTTATCCAGGTCACTCCTAATGATTTATCTTGGATTCATAGCCAGGCTGTCTCCTGCTCCTCCAATTATAATAACCTGATGTTCCTTCTCAGAGTTCCTGCATAACTGACCTAAGTTTGCTGTCACCTGGCTAAAGCTAGCACATGGTTTCACAAAACTTGTGACCTATTACCCTGCGCCTAATTCGTCCTGAAGCCGCTGGCCTACACCCCTCCCATGACTGCTACCTAGAAGCAGAATTCTTCTTTTCCTATTCTAATTTAATCCCAACCTGTTTTTTCCTTTAAGCTAATATTCTGCTTCAACCTACATTCATCTACATCTGGGTGAGACCCTTCCTACATTGCCTCAGATAGCAAGTAAAACTGATGATGTGTTCAAATATGTGAGGGGAACAACAAATTTTAAAATCTGATTTGATTTTTTATTGGTCCAGTTTTATCATACAGCACAAATTGTACAATTGATATTGGACAGGTCAAATATAAGTTACAATAATACATAGTATAAGCAAAATAGTAGGCAAATTAAAAATAGGTACCTATTACAATTAATTTCGTTACGTATTCAGAAATTCTCTGGCAGAATAGAAACAGTGCTTTATTAGAAATGCCTTTAGTTTAGCTTTAAATATTGGATGAGTAGCATTTTTTATTTCCTCTGTTATCTTATTATGTAGTATTACACCAATGTTAATTATGCTCCTCTAATAGGTGGTTGTTCTGTGATATTTTTGATGTATATTTGATTTCCCTCTGGTACCATAGTTGTGTACATTTTTGTTCTGTAGCAGTTTGCTTGTTTTCAGGAGGTAGTCCCTAGTGAACAAGACAGTTTCATAAATGAATAAACTTGGAACATTTAGAACACTAAGCTCAGTAAAATGGGATTTACAGGAGTCCATCTTTTTAAGGCCACAAATTATTCTTAGAGCCCTTGTTGCATTCTAAAAACCTTTATACTATGAATTGAGTATCCCCAGAAAACGATCCCATATTGGACTAGTGAGTGGAACTGTGCATAGTATGCCTGCAGTACTGTTGTTTTGCTTGTTGTAGCCTTTAAAATTCTTAGGCCATAGCACACAGATTATAGTTTTCTAGACAAGTTATTTATATGTGTGCCCCACTTTAAGTCCTGCTGAACCAATAGACCCAAAAATTTTGTGACACTTACATTTTCTAGGGTATCATTTTTTAATTGTGCTTGAATAGACATTTGATTAGTTGGAGGAATTAAATGAAAATCGACACACACCGTTTTTTCTGTATTTATAATGAGTTTGTTTTTTTGTGAACCACTCAGAAAGTCTTTCCACAGAACTTTTTGCTGTGGACTGCAAAGTTTCTGGATTGGATCCAGTGAGCAATATGCTGGTGTCATCGGCAAACAGGATGGTTTTTGTGGGACTCGTATATTCAACTAAGCCATCCACATAAATCAAGAAGAGTAATGGACCTAAGATTGAGCCCTGCAGTACACCAAGTTTTATTGTTAATTCGCTAGAAAGAAAGGAGTTGTTTCTTATTTTATTAATTTTGTTGAATTCATACTGAAGTGATACTTTCTGCCTGCAGTTTTTTAGGTATGAAAACAACCAGCTATGTGCTACACCTCTTACTCCTCGTCTTTCTAATTTTTCGAGCAGAATGTTATGGTCCAGGATATCAAAGGCTTTTGATAGATCTAGAAAAATACCTGCAGCTAATTTATGTTGATCAAGGGATTTTAAAATGCAGTCTAAGAATTCGAAAATTGGTGTCTGTGTAGATTTAGACTTTCTAAAACCGTGTTGTTGTACTGTAAGTGGTGCATATTTATTTATGAAACTTAGAAGCCTGTCATAGAAGAGTTTTTCTAGACTTTTTAAGTAGAAACTTAACTGTGACACGGGTCGGTAGTTTGATATTTTTTTCCGAAGACCCTTTTTTTTAGCATTGGTGTAACTTTTGCTATTTTAAAAACATCTGGAAATACACCAGTTTTTAAAGAGAGGTTGAAAATTTTTGCCAAGGGGTTTTCTATGTGGTGAGCACATGTTTTTAATATGAAATCAGGTACTTCATCAAGACCACTTGACATTTTATTGCTTAATGATTTAATTTTACTTATAATTTCATTGGGGTTTGTTTCATAAACATACATAGAAGCAGTCAAGATCACTGACTTGCTGGAGAAACTTGGGACTGGTCCTTGACAGTGTACTTGAATGAGGTCTTCAGCTAGTGAAGTGAAGTATTCACTGAATTTTTCCACTATCAAATTTGGGTCTGTGACTTTTGAGTCTTCTAGTGTTAATGATACATTCTTTTTCTTTGGAGCTGAACTACAAGTTTCTTTCTTTATAACTCTCCACGTGGATCTCATTTTGTTAGATGAGTTTCTTATCAAATTGTCATTCCACATAATTTTTGCCTCTTTGACTACTCTACCATAGATTCTTTTGTAGGCTTTTGAATAATCAGTAATAATGATCAATCGGGTCAATATAACTTTTACTGACATCACAGAACTTTATTTGTTTTTTCACAAAGATAGCAGAGCCACCATGTTTGGAAAACTCTCGGCTAAAATGACTTGCTAATCTATATCCTGAGATTGAGGTTAATTTTACTTCGGCATTTCATAGCCAGTGTTCAGTAATGCAAATTGTATCTACATTTAGTGCATAGTGGAGTAGTGCTTCCAACATGGAAATTTTATTTGTGAGTGACTGAACATTATGGTGTACGATAGCAAACCCTGGGTATTTAGTAACTTTAGTGGAAATGGTTTCTGATTCTTTATCCAATGGCATTTCTAATACAGCACTTACCCTAAAAATTTTCAGTACCTTTCTTGTGTATGGCTTCTGTTTTCTGGTGGCAATCAGTAGGTTAGTTAACTTCTGGAGCTTGTATAAGTTTTGCTTCATCCACATCTGACCTCTTCAGTTTAAACCATTTCGTAATTTTCGTTTGGCTGATGACTTGATTGTTTGTTTCTCACCTAATCGGTTTAAACCACACTGTTTGGCAGATGGCACAGCTTGTAACTTGTCTAAAGCACTTCTTAATCTCCGTTTGTTTGTCACTTATACTTTTTTCTTCACTCTTCTTTGAGATGCGAGTACATATTTTTTTGGCTAGTAATTTCTTTCCATTAGTCGTCTACACGAGACATGAGCTGACTATGTTGTGTATGTTGCTCCACAGCTATAACCTCTGTGACGGCAGAAGGTGAAAACAGCTGATGCGGCTTTGTGAAGACTTTTTAAGTACAATTTTTCTCAAAAAAATGATCGTCTAACGATACAATCATCAAAATTGGTTACAGTGTTTATCATTTTAGTAAAAGCTGAACAATATTATTAGTAAAAAATGTAGTAACAACCAGATTAACTTCAAGCAGAAACCAAAATTGCTATACTTGATTGACAACTGCTTCTACTACATAGAATTTTAAAAAAAATGTAAGTTTATATTTTGTGTGTGTGTGTGTGTGTGTGTGTGTGTGTGTGTGTGTGTGTTTTACTGTAGTTGAATGTAAATCACTGTGTGTAAAAAAGAATTACTTATCACAATTCTTTAAAATTATAGTGGTTGGGGGGAGAGATGATGTGAATTGTCCAGATCTGAAGTAATTATCATTTAGCCGCAGCAAAACTTGTCCATAAATGCGCACAGGTATAGATGCGTACATGTTAAGAACATTGTGGCATTGAATAAATGTTAATTCCTGTTAGTTTGGGTGCGCGGCGTGGTATTTACCTTTTCTCCCCAACGATGTACAACAACATGGCTGCAGCAGCTATTCTCTCTTCAGGTTGACTTCATCTCCAAAAAGGTCCATTTAAAAATGCAAGCCCTTGTCACATTGGGAAGTAGAAAATAAGGTGTAGCTAGGTACGAGAATGAAAACTTGTGTCTTCTGCATATTGTAACTTTTAATTAAAAGAATATTGGTAGAGTGCAATTACATACGTCTTTATTTCACCAGCTCAAAAGACCAACAAGACACCGAGATATATATACGAGGGCGGTTCAGAAAGTAACCTCCGATTGGTCACAGTGCGGGTTGTGGGGGGAGTAGCGACGCCATCTGTGCGTTCACACACTCAACAGGTCAGTCGGCATCAAGCCGTGGTCAAGTGAACGCCGTACCTGCGCTAGTTTAGTTTTTGTGGCAGTTTGAAATGTGTGCTGCAATAGAAAACCCCGCCAAATGTGAAGTGCGTGCTGTCATAAGGTTTTTTACAGCCAAAGGATATTCTGCAGCAGCTATTCATCGTGAGCTTTGTGCCGTGTACGGACCAAGAGTTATGAGTGAAGGAGTTGTCCGTGAATGGGTACGTTTATTTAAAAGTGGATGAGAAAACGTTCATGATGAAGGGAGGAGTGGTAGACCATCATTGGTGACTGACGAACTCGTTCAGACAGTTGATGCAAAAGTTCGTGAAAATCGACGTTTCTCAATGTCGGAGTTGTCTACTGGTTTTCCACAGATTTCTAAGACTCTCTTGTACGAGATAGTGACAGCAAGATTGGGTTACCGTAAGTTCTGTGCACGATGGGTGCCCAAAATTCTTACCGACCACCACAAAACTCAAAGAATGGCCTCTGCATTAGACTTTCTGTCACGTTATGAGGACGAAGGAGAACCATTGTTAAACAGAATCGTGACCGGTGACGAAACCTGGATTAAGTACGTGAACCCTGAGACAAAAGAACAATCAAAGATGTGGGCACATTCAAATTCACCTACCAAACCAAGAAAAGCCTCGCAAGATTTTTTCTGCCAGAAAACTGATGGCAACGGTGTTTTGGGATGCCAATGGGGTGTTGTTGGTTGAATTCATGGAACGTGGTACGACCATTAATCAAGACGTGTACTGTGAAACAATAAAAAAGTTACGACGGGCTATACAGAACAAACGCCGTGGTATGCTGACTTCCGGTATCGTTGTTTTGCACGATAACGCCCGTCCTCACTCTGCTCGCAGAACAACGGCCCTTCTTGAGTCCTTCAAGTGGGACGTTATCAACCATCCACCTTACAGCCCAGACCTGGCGCCAAGTGATTATCACCTCTTCATGCATTTGAAGAAATGGCTCGGGTCACAGCGGTTTGATGACGACGAAGAGCTCAAAGATGCGGTGACAGGCAGGCTCCAGGCACAAGCGGGTGATTTTTATGCAGAAGGAATTTCAAAGCTTGTGAAGAGATACGATAAGTGCCTCAATCGCTATGGAGACTATGTAGAAAAATAGTGCAAAGATGTAGTTGTAAGATGTATATATTAAAATATTTTTATTTAACTTGGTGTATTTTTTTAAATCAACCGGAGGTTACTTTCTGAACGGCCCTCGTATATATATAAACAAAGATGATGTAACTTACCAAACGAAAGTGTTGGTATGTTGATAGACACACTAACAAACACACACACAAAATTCAAGCTTTTGCAACCCACAGTTGCTTCATCAGGAAAGAGGGAAGGAGAGGGAAAGACAAAAGGATGTCGGTTTTAAGGGAGAGGGTAACGAGTCATTCCAATCCCGGGAGCGGAAAGACTTACCTTAGGGGGAGAAAGAGACAGGTATACACTCGCACACACACATATCCATCCACACATATACAGACACAAGCAGACATATATACATAAAGAGGTACATAAAAATCGATAGTTTTGTTTTTAAATTTTCTGTCAACGTAGATGTAATCATACCTCCCTATGATATCTCTGCCACGTGGGGATGGTGCGACTTTTTATTGATATGTGTAGGTCATTTAAAGAACCTACACAATTGCAACCCCCCCCCCCCCTCCCTTGCCACCCCTTACCCCTTACCCCTCCCTATTTATTGTATACTGGAGTGATCCATATCACTGGTCGCTGGATGTCAGTATGCAGTGGTGGTGCATTAACACCATTTAACTTTTCTGTGCTTTAAACTCTTGGCCTGCCATTGTACTGAGACCTTCATTTGTGCCCAAGTTTACCTCATGTACTCTCAGAACATGCCATTACATAATGTTTGTATCTAATTTTGTTTAATGTACACTTTACACATTATTACTACCGCTATTTAGAAAATAATAAATGAATAAATAAAGGTTGCATCAACAGGCACATTTGAATTCAGAGTCTGTAGTTTGATTATTGGAATTTAACTGCTGCTATTGCGGCATCGTCCAGAGTGCTCACCTCACATGAAATGTGGTGCAGGCGCACTTGAGTTTGTTAATGCTGCTGTTAAGTTGAACTGTCCATGAATGTGCTACAGTTTTACTTGTTTACCAAAGTCAATAAAAGTGTTCATCCCTTTGCTGGAACATGGTGTGCTGAGGCTTGTGCATAGTGGAACCATTGATACTGTGGTGAGGAGGGTCATCATTTATGGCCCAGGCATTTGTTCCTCTCATAATCCACATGTTTCAGTGGTTGAACCAAGCTCACGCTGTCAGCATTCTGAGGCAATTGAATGGATTCAACGTAAGTCTCCAATGCCCTTATTCTTTTCCATACCACGTCTGTGGTAGAATGCTTTGTCGATACTCAAGTCCACTGATGATACTAATGTTTGATACTCTTCAGCACTGGCACACGGTTTTTACAGGAACACACCATTGAATTGCGAGTTTCAAACCTTCATAAAATGTTCGTTGCATATTTGGTGTTATATTCAGCTCTACATTACATCACAGGCTGCCACGTAATCGTGACTTATTTAGTTTCATAATCGAAAGCAGTCTTTCATGCATTTATGTTGATCAAAACATTGTTATCACGTTTGCAATCTCATTATATGGACGTGGAATGTCGAGCTTCAGGACAGTTTCAACACAGATGGATTTGGCTTATAAACGGGAAATACGTTGCAGATCGATAAGCTCCATCTGCAGTTGCCCAGGGGCGCTTTAAAATGAAATGCAAAACGGTCTCTAAAAGAGATCACAAGGAAATTTAGAACTGGCAGTGCGTTCAAATGTTTGGAAAACTATTTCTGTAATTCTTTTAACGAGACAGAAGTTTGTTCAAATTCATGTTTTCTTTAACACCAGTGAGTTTAGGGAAATGGACGGTGTTTTTTTTTTCATAATTTATCACCCGCACAATGCTACTTTTTTAAACATATCCCCGTCATATCCAAAATAGATTATTTCTCACCTTGCAATATCTTACTGTGGGCAGTGTGCAGTCAAATCCACGTAAAACGCAAAGTCTTCAGCCCATCCTGGGTGTTTCAATTTTCTTTCCTCCTTTCATTTTTCTTTCATAAATTTAACAATAGCGGGTTTCAATTTGAACAATCGTTTCAGGCATGCCCCTTGACTTAACCAACGTACTTTGAAATAATATAGTCCAGTTACAAAAGACCTGACACCCCTTTAATTTCCTGAACGGTTACAGATATCGAAACGAGGTTTCGTGCAATTGATAGTACCCTGAGGGGCACTGTTTTGTATGGATAATGCCCTGATATCAGGCATCAACCGAGATGTTGATACAAGTATGATTTTTTTTAATGGAAATGTATACTTTTCATAACTATATTCAGTAGGTCTTGGAAAGGCAGTTACAATGATATAGCGCTTTTATTACTGACACTGAAGCCTTTCGCAAGAGAATCCGAGAAATGCACTAAAACTGGGAAGCAATGAGGCGAGAGTAGGCCATTGCTGTGAAATAACATCAAGCTCTCAGACCAGACTCAGCCGTTATATGCCGATGCAGCAAGGCACGCCTTCGCTACTAAAATAAAACCTCATTTTGTATACGACCTAGAAACACCAACGATTTTTTTTGTGAGACTATGGCATATGCTAGTTTCTGGCGTATCAGATGGGACTAAGGAAAGCTGTTTCAATTGTACGTACTTTTCCAGGTTTTTGTTGGAACAACTACAGTTTTTCGAGCAGTTTTTCATTACTATTTTCACAGAATTTTCTTGACATTCGTCTCATAATAGCGTGTCTAACTTTTGCACATTGGTGTACATGTCAGCATGCAAGAAATTATGAATCATAAATGATCTGCTGACAGACAACACAGTTTTGTTAGTTCTGGGGCACAGAGAAGTAAACAGTCGAAAAGCTTAATACAACAATGTAGACTGGCATGACCATGTTTACAATGTAATATCTGATTCCGGATGACTCAGTTTTAGAATATTTCTCTCATTCTTTTGCAAGGAGCTTCTACTACAAAATTAACAAGCATTGTATCACTGCAGTCGTCTTCTCATGCGCTTTCGGATGCCGTTAAGAAAGTATATCATTCTCTTTAAAAAATTATACTTGCCTCATAATCACGATCAATACAAAAGTGAAGATTCTGTATTACACACCAAATTACGTGTCCCTTAGCGTGCTGTCATTGGCCCAAAACCTAGCTTCGGTATCTAAAATCATTCATGAAATAAAAGGGGTATTACGTCGTGCATGACTCATCCTGAATATACTCCCTTTGTCAGAAATGTTACAGGACAGATTAAAAAAAATATAGAAAATTGTACTTCAGTTACCAACGTTTCTGGAGGTCTTGAAAGAAAGCAGGGAAATTTTCAACTTCTATGCTTGTAAGCTCATTTGTCACAGGCTGTCGTATGTATGTGATATCTTGATGGAGTTCTCTTTCAGTTGCATTCTTGAAAGGGCCTCGCTGCAGTTGCTTAATCATCGTCCACATTTCACTAGGGTTTTCCCAGCTTAACGCATATCTTATTGTTCACTCTTTGCTCACAATCAGCATCGATTGTGTCACCAAAACTAATGCGCCAAGAATCCAGACAGGGTGTTGCTAAGCACAGCCTTGCCACATAGTGAGTTTCACGGAAACACGTGCAAGGTCATTTCGAGGACACACACATTAACATGAAAGCAACATTTGTTCCCTTTTGGTATTGCAAGCTCAGAAATAAAAAAAAGCCTGTCCTGGAACTTTTTCTGCGAAATGGATTAGTCTCCATACTCTTCGTACAGTTTCACTGAAACAGTTATACCTGACGGCATAGTAATGTATTCTACTTCCGAATATTTGCTACTTGAACCATCAATGTCATCACGTCAGCTACGTCTGCTAATTTAAAACAAAGTGCTTTTTGATGTACAGAACACAGAATCTCGTCTGCTAATCTTTGTAATTTCTGGTTCTTTCCTCGTCAACTAAAAAAATGGTTCAAATGGCTGTGAGCACTATGGGACTTAACTTCTGAGGCCATCAGTCCCCTAGAACTTAGAACTACTTAAACCTAACTAACCTAAGGACATCACACACATCCATGCCTGAGGCAGGATTCGAACCTGCGACCATAGCGGTCCCGCGGTTCCGGACTGTAGTGCCTAGAACCGCTCGACCACCCCGGCCAGCCCGTCAACTAAATCTTTAAATTCTATCTGAGTGGTGTGTAATGTTCCATAGGAAATTTCTGCTACTCATATATTACTGCGACTGCATAATGGATATGGAGAATTTCAACCTTCTGTTCTCATTCCCATCCACATCTTGTGACGATAGATCACTAGACTGCCTGTTTTTGTGCAAATAACCACTGGACCAACTTCCTTTATACCACGAACAAATAGCGAAGGATAAACAGTGCTTACACCAAGACCCTGGCGAGCTGAAGAAAGCCGTGTCGATCAAAAGAAGCCTCATCAAATGCTGGAAGGAAGTGTCGCATCGCTCTGCTGTGTGAAATGTGGCGCTATACCGGGAGGGACCGAGCAAAGGCGAGACGTACCAAACAGTGATGAGACAGACCGAACCTCGGAGCGCTTGGAAGCAGCACATTGTGCAAAAGTGAAATTTTGCACGACTTGGTCGACCATGGTGTATAACAACTGACGCTCGGAAAACCGATATTTGATCGGAATAGCAGAGCCGAATGAGACAACGTGTGAATATGATAGTGAAAATGGGCCTCCGGTATCTGGCGAGCTATGCGGGCGCGCGCGGGCCGCTTAGCGCTTACCTCCTCGCGGGACAGCGTCTCGTGTGGCCAGCGCGCGTCCAGGTCCTGCAGCAGGCGCAGCAGGATGCGAGTGTCCAGCGGCGAAGACAGCGCCTGCCGGCAGTAGGACGTCCAGCGCACAGTGGCCAGCTGCAGCTCCGTCACGTCGCCCTGGATCGCGTGTTGGTGCTGGATCGTCTACGCCACATGCGGCAGCTCGCCGCTCCACTCCCACGTCGGGCCCTGCGGGCACATCGCCGGCACCCGTCACTACAGACAATCTCACAGGACAAAATATCAGCCACCCCCTCAAAAAATCTCAACTCGTCGCTTTGGAGCTCTGATGGTGGCAGGGGTAAAATACAGGGAGCGAAAGGCTATTTACAATTTGTACAGAAAGCAGATGACACTTATAAGAGTCGAGGGGTATGAAAGAGAAGCAGTGGTTGGGAAGTGAGTGAAACAGGGTTGTAGCCTATCCCCGATGTTATTCAATCTGTATACAGAGCAAGCAATAAAGGAAACAAAGGAAAAGTTCGGAGTAGGTATTAAAATCCATGGAGAAGAAATAAAAACTTTGAGGTTCGCCGATATTGTTGTAATTCTGTCAGAGACAGCAAAGGACCTGGAAGAGCAGTTGAACGGAATGGACAGTATCTTGAAAGGAGGGTATAAGATGAACATCAACAAAAGCAAAACGAGGATAATGGAATGTAGTCGAATTAAGTCGGGTGATGCTGAGGGAATTGGATTAGGAAATGAGACACTTAAAGTAGTAAAGGAGTTTTGCTATTTGGGGAGCAAAATAACTGATGATGGTCGAAGTATAGAGGATATAAAATGTAGACTGGCAATGGCAAGGAAATCGTTTCTGAAGAAGAGAAATTTGTTAACATCAAGTATAGATTTAAATGTCAGGAAATCGTTTCTGAAAGTATTTGTATGGAGTGTAGCCATGTGTGGAAGTGAAACGTGGACAATAAATAGTTTAGACAAGAAGAGAATATAAGCTTTCGAAATGTGGTGCTACAGAAAAATGCTGAAGATTAGATGGGTAGATCACATAACTAATGAGGAGGCTTTGAATAGAATTGGGGAGAAGAGGAGTTTGTGGCACAACTTGCCTAGAAGAAGGGATCGGTTGGACATGTTCTGAGGCATCGAGGGATCACCAATCTAGCATTGGAGGGCAGCGTGGAGGGTAAAAATTGTAGAGGGAGACCAAGAGATGAATACACTAAGCAGATTCAGAAGGATGTAGGTTGCAGTAGGTATTGGGAGATGAAGAAGCTTGCACAGGATAGAGTAACATGGAGAGCTGCATCAAACCAGTCTCAGGACTGGTGACCACAACAACAACAACCTGTGTAGGACTTCTGCCAAGCTGTCACGTTACCCTCCACCGCTCTGAAGTATGTCATGCTGGCCAAGTGGTGGGTACACCTTCTGATCAAAAGTGTCCAGCATCTAGTAATGGACATAAAGGGCACTGCGCACACACACCAACCGACCGACCAATTTCCTGTACAGCCTACACACTTTATGACCTACTTTACTGAGTGACTACAGGGACAAAAGATGAACTTCTGTTGGTCGGCTGGCAGGGCAGCGCTACACATAACATAATTTTTTGGGTGGAGTGATTGGGGGAGGGAGGGGTTGGGTGAAATTGTGACGGAGATCATGCGAAGGGCTGGTGGGTCGGCTGTTGGCTGTGTGTGTGTGTGTGTGTGTGTGTGTGTGTGTGTGTGTGTGTGTGTCCCTTTATTACTCATGGGATATGACCACCCTTTAATTTATGATAGCTGGAATTCTGCTGGGGACATTTCCAGTGAGGTGCATGAATGTCAGTGAGGGAATGACAGTCTGTTCTTCTTTAAGTGCTGAAACCAGAGGTGGTAGTGATGTTGGATTCTGGAGCGAAGTCGATCTTTTAACACTTCCCAAATGAGTTTCATTGGGTTCAGGTCGGGACACTGGGCAGCATAGTCCATTTCAGGAATATTGTTATTCACAAACCACAGATACTGCCGCACAACAGGGTTTACTATCATGCTGAAACAATTATAGTCTCCGAAAATGTCCTGTGCTGAATGCAGCCTAAAGCTCCACAAAATGTCTTCATATACTTCTGCATATAGCGTTTTCCTAAGTGCAATGAGGGAACGACACCCTAAGCACGATAAACAGCCCCATATTGTAACATCATCTCTTCTGTACTTCTGTGTTGGAATTATGCATGATGGCAGGCATTCTACAAACCCTTTCATTGGATTTCCAAAGTATGTAGCGTGGTTCCTCACTTCAAATCACCCCTTTCCAGTGATACACTGCCCAATGGCGTCATTCTTTACATCACCCCATGTTTTGCTTAGCACTAATTACAGAAATTTGTGGCTTGACAGAAGCTGCATGACCATCGTACTCCATTCCATTTAACTCTCATTCATTGTGCTAGCTGGACTACTGGTAGTACTTTGGAACACACGAGTGATCCCTTCCACTCATTTCGTGCGGTTTCTTACAACCACCGTCTGCTAGGGTTGGAGGTCCTGTCCGTCAGTACATGATGTCTGCTTCATCTAGGTTTAGCTATTAAGTTTCCTCCCCACTTCCACTGCACACTCCCATCGCTAGCAGTCGACTTGGGCAGCTTTAGAACGTCTGAAATGACCCTGATGGATTTGTTACTCTGGTGACATCCAGTCACTACGTTCGAGATCACCGAGCCCTCGTGAACAACCCATTTTACAGTACTGTTTCTCTGCTAATAAGACAATGGCTCCCACCTCCAGTTACCCTGTCGAGTCTACCTCTCGTGACATATAGTCGCCAATTCCGCATCACATAGCGGTGTCCAGATACTTTTGATGAGATGGTTTATGTGCCAGTCAGTTATAAGGAACACCACAGTAAGAAGGCTCTACATGGAGAAGTGACAGGATTGCAGTTAGTAGTAATCGTGTTTGGACTCTCCTGTGATCAGATCGTGAGTGCAGTCCACCGATTTGTTGATGTATCAAGACAGTAATGGTAGATCTCTTGCAGCCATGTAGTACGGCGTAGGAGCAACACTAGTAAGAAGACTTTAGCTGACATGGACCAGAGACAATTGTCATACACTACCAGATACAATCGGTTTCAAACATGACAAGGAATTGCTGCTCACAGCGAATGCTTTGGATCGCTCTAAGTCACGTAGAACTGATACCAGACGGTTGTGTGACACTCCACTGCTGACCTAATTCAGGACAGTGCCTCTTTACAATGAAATTCTGTGTATGTGCCACTCAATTATCCGAAATTTGCGCTGTAAGATAGGTTGACGAGGTAATAGGACATGTACATGTGTTAAGACATTAGGCAGTAACTTGGATGGTACTAGAGGGAGCTGTAGAAGGTAAAAACTGTAGGTGAAAACAGAGATTGGAATATATGCACCAAATAATTGAGGACATTGTTCTTCTGAGATGAAGAGGTTGATTGGTGTATCATTGTGGATTGTCTACAAGGAATGGTGGACCACTCACAGTCATGTAACACATGTTAAGAGCAGCCATTGTTAAAACACCCTAACCGACAGTGACTAGTGACGGATGTCACACCTTGCCAATGACAATATTTTTCCAACCCGACAGAAATTGCTGCAGTCATTCAATGCAGACACGGATCCACAGTAGGATCCTAATGGGGGGGGGGGGGGGGGGGGCTCTCAGTTTCTTACTTTCTCACCTCTCCCACCGGAAGGATCCAGGACTGAAAGAATGCAACAAGTTTCCAGCGAACCAACGTTGCGAATGGAACTGCATGCCATGGACTTTCGGAACGAGGTACTTCGCAAAAGGTCATTGCTCTCAGTGGCATGTGGAGTTGGACGTCTTTAATTGGACAAACAACACAGTATCTGGGCAGTAGTTGACTGGAGTGCAATCATGCCATACTGAAGAGTGGAAGTTGTGGATCAGGCCGGAGGTGGTTCTGTGATGTTTTGGGGCAGTTTTCGCACCGTGACTTGCGACCATTCATTGCCATGAAAATAAACCACGATGTTCACCTCTACATTATCTGTAATTAAGCATTACCCCTCTACATTTTGATATGGATATGCTGTGGACCCTCCCGTCTTCCAGGATGACAGCAGCCATTTTCACAGGGTTGTATTCTTATGTTCCTGGTATGACAAACACTCTCACTCCTCTCTGCAGATGACAGCTCTTGCAGGGGTGGATTCGTCAAGTGGATGTGGCATACCTGAAGAAAGTTCTGGAGCATATCATTGTGTGGAACTGAAATATATACCAAGCGAAAATTTGAGAAGTATAAATTAGAAGGACCGAAGATTTGGCTTCCCTTCAGCGTCGTCATGACTAGAGACTGTGCATAAACTGAAATGTGTGAAGGGTGTGAAGGGAAATCGGCGTATGCTTTTCAAAGGATCTATCCATGCAGTGACCTGAAGTGGTTCAGGGAAGCCACGAAAATCTGATCTCAGTGTGGGGCGAGTATTTGAATCCACCGTCCTCCCCAGTACGAGACCCTTACCTTCATCACTACGCCACTTCAAACGATCAGAAGTTGGGGAGAATTTGATCCTTTCAGATGAGGTACTATCGAAGAAGGTAGTAAAGTAGAGAGACGGGATACGAAACAAGGAGGTACTGAAAAAACAGCCGGCCGCAGTGGCCGAGCGGTTCTAGGCGCTACAGTCGGGAACCGCGTGACCGCTACAGTCGCAGGTTCGAATCCTGCCTCGGGCATGGATGTGTGTGATGTCCTTAGGTTAGTTAGTAAGTAGTTCTAAGTTCTAGGGGACTGATGACCTCAGATGTTAAGGCGCATAGTGCTCAGAGCCATTTGAACCATTTTGAAAAAACAAATAGGCCCTATATTAAATCTATGGGAAAGCCTTACCAGTAGAATGGTCACGTTAATGGAACATTTGCCACGCAGGCCGCTAAAATTAATTTTGCGCTGGAAGGAATTAGAAATGGAAAAAAGTAATGTAGGTGTAGACAGATACTAGAACACGCGTCCTAGTACAAAGAAATTATAAACTTGGTGTTCTAGATACGTTGAAACAGACTTCGAGGGGTTGTAGATGGTATCTTGAGGAATACGTTGCGGGTAGAAACCCGTGTTGGGAAACGTCGTTCAACGACGCTAGAGCGCGCCGATGTTATAGGCGCTGGCAGCAAACGTGACTTTGCACGCTGAAGGACGGTAGGCAGAAAGTCTCTTAATGTTGTTTGTTTATTCACTGATCGACTGATTACCGCGACCTTCAGTGGAGAAGGTGGAGCTAGCTGCTGCTTAGAACGGCTTTGTTTTCTATGAATACGATGCTCTGGTGCTTCGGTTGGTGGCGGTTTCTGACACGAGTATCCACCCGCAGTTTATTTTTCTCCTGGAACCCTCTAAAATACAGGAGAAAAATAAACGGCAGATGCAAACCCGTGTCCGAAACAGTCATCCACCAAGGCAACAGAACATCGCATTCATTGGAGACAAGGCCTGTCTACGCAGCAGCTAGCTCCATCCTCTCCAATGGCGATCATGGCAATCAGTTGCGATCACTGAATAAGAAATAACATTGCGAGGCGTTCCTCTTACATTTCGTCAGTGTACAATGTGAATTTGCTGCCGAAGGGGTGCCCTAGTGGCAGACATAGGCTTCTATGACTTCGACGTTCTGTAGCTTCGTTGGATGAAATTTCTAGACACGTACTCCTATCCTCCATTTGTTCCTCAAGACACCCTCTACAACTCCTCGAATTTTGTCCCAACATTTCGGGGACACCCTGTAGAGATGAAAAGTAGTGCAGAAGATAGGAAGCGATGTAGGACTCCAAACCAGTCGAAAGACAGATGAATTAAAAAAACAGACAGTACTTTGGATACACAGCTGTACACCAGGATGAACTGAAGCAATACCATGTGGGAAGACTGTGGCTAAGGTCCTAAATTCTAAGCTTGTATATGTATTGTCAAGCAACGTACAACTGGTTAATGAATCAGTAATGACAATGTTTCGCGTCAATTGTTAAATGTGTGATATAATAACCAGAACATGTTTCGGGACTACGTTATTACGTTATAAAGTGGTATAAAGTAAGGAAGCAAATCGAAGATCGCAATACTACATACACTGAAAACCATGTAATTATATTGTCCTGCATTATACCATACCCTGATTGAGCCGTGCGCGGCTCGTGTTAGTGCCGTTTATTGCTTAACATCTTGTCTTTGCGGTACTGCCGTCCTGTTTCTTATTAGATTTACTGGCGTCACTAAGTTGCTGGCTTGCCTGCCCGTGAGTGGCACCAGCGGCGCTTATCGATAAGAGGACTGTCGTACTATCTTCAGAGCGACCGCTAGTATTTCCGGGTCGTCGTGTGTCGGGACGGAGCAGCAGTGAGGTCCGGACAGCCATGTACCTGTTATTGGAACACAGCATTCTGGACAGCTCAGGAACATATTTAGATAGTTGCATGTATTCTCTGTGGTTATCAAGATTAGTGCTGAACCATCTTTTTTTCTGATTCAGTGCTGGCAGACAGTAATAAACTTAGTTTCATGTAAGCACTGTGTGAATTATGAAATTTTTCCACCACACAGTGCTGCCTGCATATTACTGGATGTTCTGTGAGTAAATTTTCCACTGTAACTGTGAGAAATGCGTTCGATTTTCCCCAGATAGTAGCATAGCTATATTGTTAAAACACTTTCCCCGGTTTTCAGAAAGCATGGGTGGTTTTTCAGGAATTCCATTTCTAATCTGTGCAATCGCATTTGAGCAAACTTTTTTATATCCTATTTTGAAATTTAATTCATAGTGTCGCACTTCGTAGATTTATACTTAGTCATAGGCTACAGAAGTGGGGGGGGGGGGGGGGGGAGGAGGGGGACGTCAGGGGACAGACAGCAAGGAGTTGCACTTGCCACCAACCCCCCCCCCCCTCCCTCCCCACCATGAGCGTCTGCGATAAACTTCACCCATTTAAGAATTCTCACTAATTTCTGGATGTGTCCCGCATGTAATTCGTGACAGACTAAATATTGAGTGTCCTGTCAGTTATTTGTGCAATGTTTCATTCATTATAATAAATACATCATTTGCCTGTCGTTTCGGAACACTGCTGAAACAAAGTACCTTGTGTTGCTTCTTTCGCCCCCTCATACAGCTGGAAATTAGTTGCGGTAATGGACAGTTCCGACTTAGCACCGTGTATACCTGTCTGACAACTGTCCGAAATTTTAAGAACAGCCCTTTCGTTTCTGGACATCGTGACCTTAACAAAATGTCTGAACTTTACCTGTTAAGGCTTGCTGAGACTTTAACAGCAGACAACTGGATTTCATATCCAAAGATTTATTTCATTTGCAGTATGGACAACATAACATCCTATACTATGTGTTTCTTTACTTTTGGTTTATCTGAGGGCAAACAATAATCCTAGGCTAAACACGATGGAAAATTGTGAATATTGAGGTTGAAATGGTGTTTGGATCTTTCTCAAATGCATGGTTGAGAATTTATACGCTGTATGACCCTGTCTCACTTCTAGTCACATAACTTGTGTACTCGAGTTCACGCATGTACACATGATCACTCCAAACCGAAGAGACGAAGACCATTTTGTTTGCATCATTGGCCTTTGATACGTGATTATGGGTATTCATGTCGGCTCTCCAGCCAGATCAGATGATGTTTTGAATCTGGAGCCCCGACATGAATACAACCAATTATTACGCCGGCAGAGATTATGGAATCACATGAAGATCCTCTACGGTGAGGGGACGTTTCAACTTTCAAGGGTATTTCATGAACTTCGTAAGAAGGGGAAATTACTGAGCAACCTCGCTTTTTGGCTGAGATGCTGGAATGAAGTTTTAATACCTAAATTTGCCAGAATTGTTGATTACATTGAGACAAGAATGGCCAACACCATTAAGAAGCGTACTGGTTTTGCCTTACTAAGGGAGCGCAATAGTTTTATATGCGCACAACTGGATTTCATATCCAAAGATTTATTTTATCTGCATTTGGCAGTTTCAGCGCTGCTTCCGCTGCATCCTGGAATTGGGTCGACAGTTCGTCCTGGGCAATATCAGACTGGGTGTAGGCAAACGCCGTCAGTAGGAAATCTTCGAAAATTCAACGGTTTTCTTCGCAGTCTACACTGATAACACCCGTCGACATGTGATCAGTCTCACAACGAAAGAGTGAACGATGCTATGCCTGCAGTATTGGAACAGGAATTCAATTTTACCCATACACCCAGTGATGTTCCAATTACGGAATACATTTCTGCCGTTGAACAAGTCGTGTCCAGGTTTCCCGACCATCTAGCTGATGAGGTTAGGTAAGAGGTGTCTCAGCTGTGTCAGGTGCCACCCCCGCGAGGTAACATCTCGCTTTAAAGAGCCGCAATCCGATCCTTCAGAGAAGATTTCGTAATTCCTCCAGCGGACAAGGCCAGTTCAACGGTTCTTCTTTTGCGGGACAATTATGTGCTTAAAATTTATCTCTCTCTTGCACACTTGGCATACCAAAGATTGCAGAACTATCCAACTCACCGTATAAAACCCAAGACTCTCAAGACTCTTCCAGTCATTAAAAGAGACTTCATTATCTGATGAAGTTCTGGGAAAAACGTCGACCTGGTTCTGCAGTCCAGCCGAGATTATTCGGTTTGCCTAAGGTAGACAGGAAGTACTTTCTCTTCGGCTTTTTGTTAGAAATTTGGGCACTCCTACTTATAAGTTGGCTAAGTATCTAGCGTCCATTCTCAGTCCCCCTGTCGGAAATTGCTATAATCTTATTTCCAATTCTCTGGTTTTTATTCAACATATGACTTCTGAGTCTCAATCCCAAGAATTGGCTCTTTAGTTTTGATGTTGCGTCTCTGTTTTCCAAAGTTCCTCTTGAGGATTCTTTGCAGTTAATTTGTGAAAAATTGGACGAAGAAACAACAAGCTTTGTCGCCATGTGTTGACGTTGACGTATTTTTTTACTTAATGACAAAAGTTTTAAACAAACTGAGTATCTATTGGGAGTCCATTATCCCCCGTGGTCGCCAATTTGTGGAAGACTGAGGACATTGCAACATGGTTCTTTAAACCAACTTGTTCATGGAGATACGTCGACCATACGTTTATGGGATGGCCATTTGGGAGGGATGTTCTGGATCGTTTTCTGTATCATTTTAATTGTGTGCATCCCAATATTGAGTTCATTATGGAAGTCAAAGAGGACGGCGAACATCCGTTTTTAGGTGTCTTGGTCCACAGGAGGGGTGATGGGACATTAGGACAGTTTATCTGAAGCACACGCATACGAACAGATATCTTTATCCATCAGGCAGTTATCAATCCTACCAACGCAACGGGGTCCTACTTACATTGGTGAAAAGGGTTTACGCTATCTGAGATGCAGACAGTTTGACGCAAGAACTGGAGACTGGACATTCGCGGGAACTAACAGAAGATACAAGCAAATCTGCGGAATTCCTACATTTTGCGGGGAGCATATCTTCAGAAACAGGAAAAAGTTTAAAGAAGTTTGATATTAAAAGTATTTTCCGTCCACCGCCTGAGACCACAGCTCTGCTGGGCTTAGTGAAGGATAACTTTGGTTCGAGAAAGCCCGGGATCTACACAATTCCCGCAGTTGCGGGAAAGCCTATATTGGACGAACTATTCGTACGCTCCAGTATCGTTGCGTGAAGCACGATCGGCACGCACATTTAATTCAGCCAGAAAAATCTGAGTGTCTGAACATTGTCTTACAGAAAAATATGAAATGTTGTACGATGAGACAAGTGGTTGACCCTGCGTCGCTGTATTGGGACTGTGTAGTGGAAGAAGCCATTGGAATGCCGCTATCTAACAATACTCTGAATTGAGATAAGAGGTACCCTTTAACTAACAATTAGAACCTTGTTCTGTTTGATGTTAAGAAACACAATGGTCCCTGTTTCGGTCATCAGAAACTGTCAGTTTTTTATATCTATTGTTCCCACGAGCTTTCACCACCTGTGCGCTGTTGTGCCTGTCGCTAGAGGGCAGTTGTGTTCGCGCACGCGCGGTGGACCCACGGTCGATGGATATTTGTGTTCCGGCTGATAGTGCGACGGCTCACAGCCATAGTATTGTGACCAGATGACGATGTGTTCCACCTGGAGACCTGACATGAAAACAACCAATGGGGACGTTTACGGAACCTCAAATGGTGATTCTGCTGACCAATTCTATAGTTGTTTTTAACTATTATTCTATGTTCACATTCACATCAAGCATGTCAGAAGATGTACTGCTGATATACTCATGAGGTACGCTTACTTTCAAGGTACAGCTGCCATCTACATTTGAATAATGTTCGCTGTGTAGCTGTCAAGCGTTTGAGACAGGATAGGCTGTGTGTACTTCATGTGAAACTTATTTCTGCTGCCAAGGGTATTTAACTCCACTGGACGCTCTTTGTTGCTTCCGTACAAGGTAAAACAAAATTAACCACTCTGGAGCAACCCATACTCTAGCTACGCTACATATAAATCTGACCACAACCAACATTTCATTGGGGAGTTGGCAGTATTTCTAACTAGTCAAAATCAGCCTCTGATTATCACAAGAAGCATCTGCATGGAAAAAAGCGGGAATTTCAGAACGTCCTTTAGTTACATGATTTGGCCTCACCAAACACCTGTAATACTTTACTCGGAAGAAACACAGCAGTATGATGAATCTCACAGGATACTGAGCTACAAGCATGTGAATTGGGCATTGTTCAAGGAAATGCTTGAAAAGTCGTATCCCACAAATTCCCAAAATTACACAAAGCAGGAAACTTGTTGAAGCTGTCAAAGCCCTTACCACCGCAGTTCAGGATGCAATAGCAGGTACCATTACAGTACTTATACCACAAGAATGCTCAATGGCCCTGCTCCCAGAAATACAGGGGCCGATGTCAATGAGAGATCATCTCGGGAGATACTGGCTGTACAAACAGAATATTAGCAGGCTCCAGGGGATCATACAGGCTAAATTAAAACTTTTAAAACCACAAACTGGGACAATACACTCGCAGGGCTGCACACCACATGACCTGGAGTGTGGCAAATAGCTGTCCACTCCACCAAGAAGAAATACTACACACCAAGTTTACAAATACCTTACAGACCAGCATACTCCATGGAGGAGAAGCATGAGCTGATGACCAGAACACTAGCAACATCATTCACACTGAATCTGGCTCCTTCCAATCCAGCACTGCTACTTGAAATGGACCAGGAGGTTACATGGCTTGTAACCCAGCCCAAGTGCAGTGTAACAATACATACTGCTACACATGAAATTACACAGGTTATTAAGCACAAAACAGCTAGAAAAGCTCCTGGTCCCAATCACTTTCAAAACCGTGTCACCCAGGAGTTCATGAATAAAGCTATAGAGCATCTCACACATATGACGAATACCATTCTACAACATCAACACTTCCCTGTCCTGATGTTCAGGAAGCCAGGGAAATACCACTCCCTACCACAAAATTACGGAGCCATCAGCCTGTTGAGCTCCCTAAATAAGATTGTTGAGAAGATGATTCTCAAACATCTTACTGTGCACTGCAACACCAAGACTCGCTGAGACTGGAGCAATTTGGATTCAGCAATCACCACTCCACAACACAACAACTCCTCCGCGTAGTAGAACATATTACACACACCCCCAACACCAACAAAGCTACAGGAGCACTGTTCCCGGTCTTCAGTCATCTACGGCACAATCGTCTCATTCGCAAACTCTGCACTGCTAGTCTCTCCGACGAGCTCATACATCTTACACACTCATATCTCACCCACAGAAGCTTCAACACCGACGTTCAGGGCAAACAGTCAACACAACACAGTATACAAGTGGGAGTACCCCAAGGCAGCATCCAAGGGCCCCTCTTGTTTAATCTCTACGTCAATGACTTTCCAACTGAACAAAACACAATGGCAACCATCTACGCAGATGACACTACCATCCTAGTGCAAGACTGGAAACCATCAGGCATAATTCGCAACTGCAAGCAAAACTGCCTAGCTGGAATGACAGTGTGTTAAAGCAAATGCTGACAAGTGTGAAGCAGTTCTGTTCATTGACAAGCCATAACAACTGCTCAAACATTAAGTGTTCTGGCATACCCACAAGCTCTGGAATGAAAATTAAGATCGCAAGAGCAAAGAAGGCAGCCAATAGCCCATTGGCAAGGACCACACCACGACGGGAGCAGGCCCCTAGACCAAGAGAATATAAGTGCCGCTCCTGCCAGCCTCGGCCACTCAGTATTTGGACAGGATTAGGACAGTATACGGACAGGCCTAGCGCAGAATGGTACAATAACAGTTATTAGTGATCCACAAACTGTGTGTCAAACTTGCACGAACATTGTATATAGCAAAGGACTCGGATTTATACTGCATGTCGCCTATTGCTTGCGACACCATTGTAAATTCCAGGTTAAGCATTGTCAAGCTTCTTATTTGTAATAAAAACTATTAATGTTGTTTGCTTGAATTGTTGTATAGCATTTTGAGAATGCAGCATCCTTTAGGCACCCTATACGAGATGAGTGGGCAGGACCCCACATTAAGACTGCAGACGAATAACACTACACACACGCCCGATACGTTTCAGTGTGAAAGTCAAACACTTCAGTGACAGGCCAACTGAGCAAATGCAAGGCTCAAACAGTGTTACTCTAAGCTCAGCAGGTAAAGCACACTGAATAGGAGGGTATCGAGGTCCGTGTACATGATACTGATTAGACCCATGATGATACATGCAGCTGCAGTCTGGGGTTACGTGGCTCTGACCGCCTGTGCCGCCTACAGGTGATACAGAACGAAGTGCACCACAGTCCACACACACACTGTCGACCTTCACAGAGAATACTGCCTTGAGACTCACACACAGATATTCAAAAAACTCACCACACGACTGTACAGGAACTTGAGACACTCTGACAATCACTTCATTCTTAACCTGGGAAACTACGACCACAACCATGGGTGAAAACACAACTGCTGAAAAACACTTCTATCTAGGGACAATTAATCACCTGTGGACAGCACAAGCTCACAGACAAAATAAACACTGGTGAATCCCTGCATTACAGCAAAACTAAATGGCATTGCCAGCTGCAAATATCTAGCTGACCAACTGGCAATACGGGAAAGCAGTATTGCACACTAAACATAAACATATCCAACCAAACCTCTTTATGGCCAATTGACCACTTGTATAATGACCTTGGCATGTTACAAGTACAGATGCTGCAGGTGGCCCAGGAGACACTCAGGTGCACAGCCCAGGAGTACCCCTCCTCAATAGGACTGACACTCGTAAAGAGTGTTTTAAGCTGCGACAGTGGTATTGAGCATCGCACGATACCCAAAACTAACGACAACCTCACCCTTGCAGACAGAAAGAAACTGCTACTGCTCTTACTATCTGTCCAGACTACTGCAGAAGTTCTTTTCCTTTGGTGCTTGCCTCGGCACTTTTCTCCCTCTGCCCTTATAACTGCTACGTTCTGCTCACTTCTTGACCACTTCTATCGCCTCAAAGTGCCTGTATTAGTGGGTAATCCTACGGACAACATAATGACCCCACATCCTGTTCACTTCTCAATTGTAACGAAGCAAACGGAGGTGATGGTAGAACTTTGGTGATGGTCACCATGTCAGTGTGGGTGTGGAGTAGCTTCGCCCTTTAAAGAAAAAGGCATTACCACGAATTGGACCTGGGTCCTCCACATAGCAGCAAGATATGCTGACCTCTGAGCTGCTCAAATGGACAAGAGAGAATTTAGCATTAATTGCAAAGTTTGCAACCATAACAATCACAATATAAATAATTTCCATAGAGAATATGCATTGAAGCTTAGGGTTAAGAAAACTGTTTTATATTCAGGTGCAACACCCTTTTAACATCTGCCAGCCAACATTAGGAGCAATCTGGAAATCCCCAAATATTCAAAATTAAAGTAAAAAATGTTTTATTAGCCAGTCCACCAATAATTTACCTGGATATGTGAATTTACCTACCTGTCCCACCTCAGATACACAACGCACAAACACTTTCTAACAGAAACCATATTTAGCCATGCAACATATTCTCCAGGAGCAGACAGGAATGGCAGATGGTTTACTCCACAGAGGGAAGCTGGCAGCAGCTTTGGAATGCCTTTTGAAGTGGTGATTCCACCTTAATAATAGCCTATGTGCAGGTACGGTTGGTTCTCCACGGAACAGAAACTACTGTACTGGTCCCAACATGGCATTGACAGCATAAAGGGCAGCAGCCCTGTAAAGTTAATTGTTTTGGTATCATTTTAGAAGTGTCAACTACATTTCATTTTTGATTATTTTATTTTTGTGATTTAGGAGCAGAAAACTATAGTGGTAAGTATACTTCCCACTGTCTTTAGTAAGCTGTTATGAGTTACTACTACATGTGAAAAAAAGGAATTTTCTGTTTTTATTTGACTATCTATTTTACAATCCTAGAAACTTCATTCAACACTACGTAAAGAAACGAGCTGAGACAAGTCACAATAGCATATATTGCAGAATGAAACAATGTGTTCTGTTGTAACAAGTGACAAAAGCACTGATGTCATGACAAACAGACACCAGTTGTTTAGCATATTATCACAAAAGGTCAACCACATCCAGAGGAGGTACAACATTTTCCCAAGAGCATAGTAAAACAACTAAATTAGTGGTAAGTATGGTCAGTTGGTGGTAAGTATCCTTTCTGCTGTCCAAAAAAGAAATTAATTTTGTGGTAAGTATATTCCCCTTGTATCATGGAAAAATTACTTTGGTAGTAAGCATACTTCCCAGTGGCCTTCAGAACAACATTATTTGGTGGCACATATAGTTGCAACTGCTTCTGAAAGGAACAAGTGACATTTAATGACAATAAAAAGCTACATTTCATAAGACAGAAAGTTCAGCTGGTGCAGCAAACTAACATCAGGTGCCAGGTGCATACAGAGCTCGTATGATGTGTTCTCAGGAATACAGTAAAGAAATACAGTTGATGGTAAGTACACTTCCCACATCCTGTGAAATGGTTAAATCAGGAACTTCTCTCACAATATATCGAGCGAGGTGGCACAGTGGTGAGCTCACTGGACTCACATTCAGGGCGACTAACAGTTAAAGTCCATGCATTACTCTCCTGTGGCAACCTGTTCATTTCAGAGTAGCCCTTTCAACCTACAGCCTCAATTATCTGCTGGATGTATTCCAGTCTCTGTTTTCCTCTACAGTTTTTGCTCTCTACAGCTCCATCTAGTCCACCCAGACTTGGGTTTCCTGAGCTTTCTCTAAATCAGTATAGGCAAATGCCGAGACGGTTTCTCTGAAAGGGCACAATAAATAGCCTTCCCATCCTTGAAACAATCAGAGTTTGTGCTCAGACACTAAAGACCTCAATGTTTATGGGACATTAAACACTTATCTTCCTTCATTTCTCCTTTCTCAATATTCTTTTGTCTACCAGAAATCACTAAGTACAACTGACTGTGTAATGTAGGTGAAAGCGAACCTGCACTCTCATTTACCTTAGCAGAGTGCACTGTGTCTCCATTCGTTAATGGGACAGTGTGACTCACGTGGGCCGTACAGTCTGTCGACCTGCTGCAAAGAGTCACTTAAGGCTTTTACTGGTCATGAGAGATATACTTAGCAGTAGCTGTGTTTCTTTACTGCATTTATGGGAATACATTGAACCACTCTGCATGCTCCTGGCATCCAGTGATAGTCCGCTGCACCAGTTTACTTTCTTTTTGTTATGAAACATAGCTTTTAGGGCTGTGAGAAGTATACAGCCCACCAAATAACAGTGTTTTAATGGCTCTTGGAAAATATGCTTTCCATCAAAATAGTTTCTCAAAATGGTTTGGGAAGTACACTTACTGTATTTACCCGAATCTAAGCCGCACTCGAATCTAAGCCGCACCTGAAAAATGAGACTCGAAATCAAGGAAAAAAAATTTTCTGGAATCTAAGCCGCACTTGAAATTTGTGCCTCGAAATTCAAGGGGGAGAAACGTTTTAGACCACATCTCCAAACCGAAACAAAGTTGGTCCATTGTAATATGAGACAATTTAGGTCGAATGAATGATGATACAGCAACAGTAGTTTGGTGCGTGTGGTAAACTTAGCAGTTAAGCTTTACCACGTAGTCATTGCTATGTGTCAGGCTCTCTGTCCGTATTTATACTAGAGAGCCTTTTTCACGTGCTTCGTCTGGTTTGAATTGATTGCTTATTTTTCTTTGATCTGATAAGTGCCGTTCTCTCTGTTATAGGTGTTTCCGTCAGTCTAAGCTCAAACTGCATTATCATACTGTGCCATGCATTGTTTGTCGCATTCTGATTATGCGTGTTTACAGCCTGTCACCGCTCGCGGGATGGCTTGCTTTTGCGCACGCTACCGCCGCTTACAATTAAAAAAAAAAAAAAAAGAGAGGAATCGTCTCATCAGCAAAACAATGGGAAGAGACTGCTATTTGTTGTTACTTACACTGCCGCTTTCTTTGATAATGATCAACAAGAACCATATAATAGACTGCATATGATAGATGTTCCAAACGAAAGTTTAGCGAAAAATTTTCTCCGTTTGAAAATTTTTGCAGACGCCTCTTTAGTGCATTACATTCTGCACAGAAATTAGATCCATCTTAGGTTTAAAAATCTAGTCAGTTGCCATGCTTCATTTCCGACTGTATCACTATTCAGCATAGGAATAATACGAATATAAACATGACATGATATATATATTCTTCCGCGTTTGCTGTTGTCTCTCTCTAGTTTTGTAGTTTATTAGGAAGACAGGATTTAAATGAGATAGCAGGAAACACGTAGGAATACATGGCAAATGTTTACATTCGAATTATTCTTATGGTGAAGAGAATACTGCATGTGATTCACAATTCATAAAAGTTGCTATTAACAACCATCTCTTGTCACAGGTGGGACAAAAATTCAGAACGTAGACTTGGCCATACTGACAAACATCCCAAACACTCTTCCAGTTGGATTTTCGTAGTACATTGAAAGGCTGCAACATTCGGAGATGAAGAATACGGAATTTGTATTTACTTCATTGGATAAAGTATGAAAATGCAGTGGTCGAAACTTGGGGCAGAGAAAAAAGCTCGTCTTCCACCCCCCCCCCCCCCCCCCCCCCCCGTATTTTTTAAATTTGTTTACTGACGCAGAGGTTTTGGCGCCAGTATTTATCTTTGTGCCTGCAAAGCATGCCTGTGTAGTGCTACAAATATTCGATGGCAGAAGTTAGTTGTGGTGGCACCTACCAACATTTTTCAGAACTTCCGCTTACTTTGCACTTGATTCTAAGCCGCAGGCGGTGTTTTGGATTACAAAAACCGGAAAAAAGTGCAGCTTAGATTCGAGTAAACACGGTATTACACAATTATGTCTTTTGTGAATCTCGGGAAGCATACTTGCCAACCACTTAGTGGTTTTACAAAGCTTTTGGGAATATATATTACCATCTGTAGATGTACCTGGTATCTTGTGATAGTACACTGTACCAGATGCATAAAAATTGCTACAACAAATAGTTTTTGTTTGTTGTCTGATCACTACTATCGTCACCTGTGTAGTTGGAAAAAAATTGGCTCATTTTCACAGTGGGAAATAGCAGCTCACAAAAGGGCTTTAGGAGAAATACACTACCACTACAGTTTTTGTCCTAAACCACAAAATAAAATTACAAAAATAAATAAATAAACAAACTGATCACATGTCCAATATAACATCAAAAAATTTGACTTTGCAAAGGGATTAAAGCGTTAACGCTTAAAGACTGCCCAAGCATTGTTACTTTACAGTAAGAATGTTTGTCAGCATGGAAGGTTACCACACAATTGGCAAACACTACAGCGACGTCATATGAACATTCCACAGCCTTTGCAGTAACAAAATGTTAAAAATCGGCACTACAGAGATTGCTCAGAGCCAACAACAACTGATGACTGCTAACTTCAAATTATAGCTGACAGGTAGTACCTCGGGAACTTAATGTAACTGCACTGTGACTTTTTTTGCAGCTAATGGGGAGAGCTGTGTTGACTCACACGGTACACAACCATCTCAACCCATTCAGTGGGGTCTCTAGGTGTCCATTATGTACTACAGTACAAACCCCCAGGCAATGTAGTGCACAAAGAATCGTGGTGTACATGGAAACCGATGGATGGAAAGCGACATTCTTTTTAAGGAGCACTAGTGAGAAAATTTAGAGAAATGGCTGTTGATGCTGACTGCAGAACAATCTACTGCGACTAATGTACATTCCATGTAAGGGCCATGAAGACAAGTTTAGCGAGATTAGGGCTCATTCAGAGGCATATAGACAAGTCATTTTGCCCTCACTCTGTTTGTGGTACAACAGGAAAGGAGATTACTAGTGGTGATACAGGGTGTCCTCCAGCGGAACTTGGATCAGTGGTATTGTATTCCTTTCACAATAAGTGAAGCATTTCTTTGATACCTGATGATCCTTGTAGAAGGGTGCGGAAATGACCAGGTACCAATGCATGTCTCAAGTGTGAAGACCCACAGATTCAGCACATAGTTGAGTCAGCCTGGTTTTGGTCTGGTGTCACCTATGGATAGCAAATGCCTCTAATAACTAGTAAGTATAATTTGAGAGCTGTGCAGCATCAGAACTGAATCCTCCAGCCTACTGTCTAGCCAACATAATGTCAAAATTTCAGCAATGGGTCTCTCGACAAATAGTGCACTATGGCATAGGTCCTGTTCTTAGCATGCATTTATTGTAATTTCCTGCTTAATACAAAGTCCTAAGCAATTGGAAAAAAGCACGGTAATTCCTGTATATAAGAAGAGTAAAAAAATGGACCCACAACATTACAAACCAATATCCTTAACATTGGTTTGCTGCAGAATTCTTGAATGTATTTTCACTTTGATTTCCACGAGACAGAAAAGCTTCTGTTCACAAATCAGCACAGATTTAGAAATCATCGTTCGTGTGAAACTTGACTTGCCTCTTTCTCACAAGATATCCTGCAAATCACGGATGAAGGGAACAGGCATATTCCACATTGTTATTTCCAGAAAGTGTTCACCACAGTGCGCCACTGCAGACTGTTGATGAAGGTCTGAAATTACAGATTAGGTTTCAAGATATGTGAATGGCTCGAGATGGCTTCTTGTGTAGTAGAAGCCAGAATGTTGTCCTTGATGGTGAGTGTTCATCAGAGGCAGGGGTATTGGGGTTATTCTCAGGAGTGCCCCGGGGAAGTATGATAGGACCACTCTCATTCTCTATACAGGGTGTTACAAAAAGGTACGGCCAAACTTTCAGGAAACATTCCTCACACACAAATAAAGAAAATACGTTATGTGGACATGTGTCCGGAAATGCTTAATTTCCATGTTAGAGCTCATTTTAGTTTCGTCAGTATGTACTGTACTTCCTCGATTCACCGCCAGTTGGCCCAATTGAAGGAAGGTAATGTTTACTTCGGTGCTTGTGTTGACATGCGACTCATTGGACACCTGCAATGGACGAGGCAATTCTTCGTGCACTTGACGATAACCCTGATGTCAGCATCAGAGAAGTTGCTGCTGTACAAGGTAACGTAGACTACGTCACTGTATGGAGAGTGCTACGGGAGAACTAGTTGTTTCCGTACCATGTACAGCGTGTGCAGGCACTATCAGCAGCTGATTGGCCTCCACGGGTACACTTCTGCGAATGGTTCTCCAACATTGTGTCAATCCTCATTACAGTGCAAATGTTCTCTTTACAGATGAGGCTTCATTCCAACGTGATCAAATTGTAAATTTTCACAGTCAACATGAATGGGCTGACGAGAATCCGCACGCAATTGTTATCGACACATATTTTCTGTGAACGTTTGGGCAGGCATTGTTGGTGATGTGTTGATTGGTCCCCATGTTCTTCCACCTACGCTCTATGGAGCTTGTTATCATGATTTCATACCTGTGCAGCTGGAACATGTGCCTTTACAAGTACAACACAACATGTGGTTCATGCACGATGGAGCTCCTGCACATTTCAGTCATAGTGTTCGTATGCTTCTCAACAACAGATTTGGTGACCGATGGATTGGTAGAGGCATACCAATTCCATGGCCTCCACACTCTCTCGACCTCAACCCTCTTGACTTTCATTTATGGGGGCATTTGAATGCTCTTGTCTACACAACCCCGGTACCAAATGTAGAGACTCTTCGTGCTCATATTGTGGACGGCTGTGATACAATACGCCATTCTCCAGGGCTGCATCAGCGCATCAGGGATTCCATGCGATGGAGGGTGGATGCATGTATCCTCGCTAACGGAGGACATTTTGAACATTTCCTGTAACAAAGTGTTTGAAGTCATGCTGGTACATTCTGTTGCTGTGTGTTTCCATTCCATGATTAATGTGATTTGAAGAAAAGTAATAAAATACGCTCTAACATGGAAAGTAAGCGTTTTCGGACACATCCACATAACATATTTTCTTTCTTTGCGTGTGAGGAATGTTTCCTGAAAGTTTGGCCGTACCTTTTTGTAACATCCTGTATAGACTGGTGGTCCAAGACATTATGACCTGCTTAATAGCTTGTTTGTCCATCTTTGGGACAAAATACATCACTGATTTTGCGTATGAGGGATCAGACGGCTTGTTGTTAGGTTTGAGGAGGTATGAAACATTAGATGTCTACACACAGGTCTTGTAATTCACGTAAATAACATTTCACTGATTTGCATACGTGGTAATGATGCTCAATAGCGATCCAGATGGGTTCTTTAGGTTTACATCAGGCAAATTTGGCCACCAAGACATCAATGTGATGTCACTATAATGCTTTTCAAACCTCTGTAGCATGATTCTGGCTCTGAGACACAGACATTTACACTGCTGAAAGATGACATCGCTGTCGGGGAAGACATCAAGCATGAAGGGACATAGGTGATTCACAGCTGTTGGCATGTCTTCGATTACTACATGCAAGTGCAGGAGAATGTCTCTCAAGCATAATGCTGCTCCCACCAGCCGGCATCCGTGGTGTGCTGCACATTTGGAGCCGCCATTCTCCTCAATGATGGTTTTTGTGGAGACACCTATCAACCTGGTGTAGCAAAGAGCCAACATTTCCATTGATTGATGGTTTAATCCGAATGGTCCTGTGCCCACTGCAATCACAACTGATGATGTTGTTGGGTAGACATGTGAACATGTAGGAGTGGTCTGCTGTGGAGCTCCGTGTTCCAGAATTTACAATGAACAGTGTGCTATGGAACACTTGTGCGTGCACCAGCATTGTGCTCTTTCAGCAGAGTTGCTACAAATCACCGTCTATCCTACATTGCAGACAGACATGCCCTCAAACCCCAAGTACTGTGAAGCGTCATGGATGTCTAACCATTTAGCACCTAGTGATAGATAGCACATGAACATTTGACCAGCATTACTGCTTTTGAGATGTGTGTCACAGGCTCAGCATAATAATAATCTGCCATTTATCATAATCACTTATCTCAACTGATTTCCCCATTTGCAGCCCATATCTTCCCTAAAGTGAGCCCCCATCTGTGTCTGCTCTATTTACATATTTTTGTTACCGCATCACATGCCCACAATGCCACCAGGCAGCATCCAACTCGCAGTGGGCAGTGGTCATAATGTTTTGGCTAATAAGTGTACATTAAGGATCTGACAGCCAACGTGGCCAGCACTATGAGGCTGTTTGCTGATGACGCTATTGTGTATGAGCAAATGTCGCCATTGAGTGACTATAGGAGGATATAAGATGACTTAGACAAAATTTGTGATTGGTGAGATGAATGGAAGCTTACTGCAAATATAAAAAAATGTAGCTTAATGCAGATGAGAAGGAAAAAAAATCCCATGATGTTTGAATACAGCATCAGTAGTATGCTGCTTGACAGTCATGTCAATTAAATACCTAGGCATAATGTTGCAAAGCAGTAAGACATGAAACAAGCAAATTTGGTTGTAGGGAAGGCAAATGGCCAAACTGGTTTATTGCAAGAATTTTAGGAAAGTGTAGCTTATCTGTAAATGACACAACACTAGTGTGACCCATTCTTTAGCATTGCTTGAGTGTTTGGGATCTGCATGACATTGGATTAAAGGAAGACATTGAACCAATTCAGAGATTTATCACCAGTAAGTTTGACCAGCACATAAGTATTATAGAGATGCTTCATGAACTCAAATAGTAACCCCTGGAGGGAAGATGATATTCTTTTCACAAAACACTATTAAACTATTTAGATACCTCGTACTTGAAGCTGACTGCAGGACGATCCTACAGCCACCAATTTACAATTCATTTAAAGGCCACAAAGACAAGAGAAATTAGGGCTTGTACAGAGGCATATAGACTGTCATTTTTCCTAGCACTATTTGTCAGTGGAACAGGACAAGAAATTACTAAGGTGGCTTGTGGGGTATGTACGTAATTTTAATCAGCACGATAGATACATTTTTGTACATGTTTACTTTCAAGGAACTTTGTTGTGCTGTTCTTTTTTAATAAAAACAAATACAAAGCTCGTGTGGGGTATGTACATAATTTTAATCAGCATGATAGATACATTTTTGTACATGTTTACTTTCAAGGAACTTTGTTGTGCTGTTCTTTTTTAATAAAAACAAATACGAAGCTCGTGCTTATTCACTCCATTCCTGGCTGATGAAAGTGTCTATTGTAATTATCATCTTTCTCATGTTCCCAGTACCTCGGAAACTCTCTGTCAATTGTATTTCTTTTTATTTGGCATTTATGGTGTAGACATCTTGGAATTCACGAGCATCTATTCTGTTATCAGAAACATTACATTCTCTTCAGACCATTATGCTGCTCAAAGATCTTGAGTTGAAGACAAAAGTTCACTGATGAAACACCAGAATTTAGCTCTTTCTCTCCTGCTCTCACCAATGCAGAGATAATGGAGACTTCGTTTGACAGTTCATCGAAAGACTGATAATGGGCAGAACACGAGTGAACACCTGTGAATGCTAACCAAATGCAACAGAATGGTGTCTGCTTGTGCTCAGCTACTGTTCAGAGCCACAGAGAATTCTTGTTCATCTGTGTCCGCTCCAGTGAAAAATGAGTTTCAGACCTGCAGTCCAGTCTTTTAAGTTTAGCAGGCAGATGGATCAGTCATATTTTGGGCCAGTATGGTATACAGATGTCTGACACATCTCATTTCGAATGAGGCTATTTGAGGGCTGTGCAATGTGATGATAGGATCCTCGAACCTACTGTCCTGTCATATAGTCGACGTTTGGATGATCATTGGTTGTGTTACAAGATGACAATGCACAAGTACACCATGGGATATGAATGATGGAGGAAATCAAAGTCAAAATGAGGGCAGCTCAGTCTGTATTATTGTAAAATATTAGGAGAGAGAGAGTCACGGACATGATATGCAAGTTGAGATGGTAATCACAATAAGAAATACTTTTTTGCTGTGGCAAGATCTTTTCACAAAATTCCAGTCTCCAACTTCATCCTCCAAATGCAAAAACATTTTCATTTTCATAGCACTCACCTTCATAGGGAAATATGATCGTTATAATAAAACACAACAAATCAGAGATCACACAGCAATTAAAGTGTTCCTTTTCCCCACACATTGTTCAAGAGTGGAACGGTAGAGAAAAAGTATGAAAGTGGTTTGATAAATCCTCTGTCAGGCACTGAGCTGTGAAATGCAGAGTAGTCATATAGATGCAGACATTTCATATCCCATAAGCACGGTGGTTGTGGTGGTCTAGTGGGTAGCGCACTAGACTCCAATCAGGGGGTCCTGGGCTCAATTCCCAATAAAACATAAAAGGTGGGGATTTTTCCTTGTTCCAGTGACTGCAGGGTGGCCCCAGGTGACGCCAACCTGTTATCAGATGACTCCTGGGGATATTTCCCAGGGTAAAAGGAAGCTGGGGTGATAGGCCATAACCCTCTCCCTCCTAGTGCCACGGTGAACAAAGGCTGCACCCTACCTGCTGTCAGGACAACAGCCCAGTCACTGCCTGCCATCATAGACCTTACTTTAACTTCTATGTTGTATGCATCTGAACAATTACTTTAACACAGAACAAATACGGAAATGAACAAGACCAGAATAATTAACATATTCTGTTGGATTTTCTGTTGTGGTTATATCATAAATTAAACAACAACAGAAAGACATCTTCAATCAACTTTCTAAAATTCATGACATAAAAGTATTGTATAAATCATTAAAATTCTACTGTACTCTATCGAAATTGTAATACTCCTCGGTAGATGCCAACGTTAGCATGCAGCTAGAGCCAGTGTGGACATAGTTTTTAGGCTGTTGTCCACATCCGACTAGATGGTATGCACACCCCACATCAGTTACATGATCCTCAAACATTTTGAAAACATTCTCACACTTTCACACACGATAATATTAGATACATACAGATACAGGGTACATAACTTTCATCCTGGTGTGGGTTGGAAGGGGGGGGGGGGGGGAGGTGGCACGGAAAGGGCATCTGGCCACAATTTACCACTAATACTGCCAAATCCACATTAACATGCTGAGACTGTGATAGCAGGGGATAAAGACTAAGAAAAAGAAAAAGTAAAATGTATCAAAGTTGTGAGGTAAAAGTCTGTGCCCACTGCCAGAAGAAAATTCACTCCAGATTTAATGTTGTAACAGTGCATATGGAGTACATGAAATGATCACATTTACAGATCAATACTGCAAATGCTTCTCAGCTAGCATGTATCGACCCGTGCTAAAACTCACAGATTAGTATGTGGTGTAGCCCTCACTGGTGACAATGCAGGCACTGACTGTGGCATGCAGTCGATAGTACAGATGGCAAATACTGTCCTGAGATAAATTATGTCACACATGCTCAATCTGTTCACATAGTTATGTAAGAGTTGTTGGTTGACAAGTTGCACGAGTCACTTCTCATCCCATGTCCCCACATGTGCTCGGTTGGAGACAAACTCGTAGAACATGCTGGCCCAGGAAGTCTCTGCTCATCTTTCGGAGAACACTGAGTTTCGTGGGCAGCGTGTGGGTCAGCACTGTACTGTTGGAACAGTACATTACCTTCCAGTTGCAAGAATGCAAAAATAACGGGTGTAACATCATTCTGCATGTACCAAGTGCAGAAACACAACAGACGAATGAGAGTTGTAGTTTATCGCACCCCAGACCATAAGGCCTGGGGTGGGGCCACTGTATCTTGGACGAATGCACTCTACAAGAGAGTGCTCACCAGATTTATGTCATTTGCTGATACGACCATCACTTGTGTGGGAGCAGAATCTGCTTTCATCACTTACGACCATGGTGTGCCATGCCATCCTCAAAGAGATCCTCTGATGGCACCACTCGAGCCATGCATGTCAGTGCTGAGGCACGATTGGAAGACGGGATAGATGTGTGCACGTCCGTAACGCAACTGGCAATAACTGCTTCGCAACAGTTTGTGTTGGCACATCTGGGGCTCACAAGACCTTTTATCTGTGCTGTGGTAGCCGTACGAACTGCAACTGCTGCCCTTTCAGTACAACAATCCTAGTGAGCATCTGTGCTGTGTGGATGTCCAGAACCTCGACTACGTGTGTGAGAATGTTCACGTGACTACTGATACTAGCAATGTTGCATAACTGACGCAGCACATCCAACTTGTGTGGCAATTCCCCCGAAAGGACCATCCTGCCACTCGGAAGCCCACAATTTGACCCCTTTTTAAACTCACTCGTTGGCTATAAGAATCACAAGTGTGCCTTCCTGGCATGGTTGCCTGCTTGCTTCACATGTCTGCATCACACTGGCTGTGAGCATTTCCTATTAAAGGGTAGACACATATAGCACTCTGATAGCTATGCCATTACACTATCTGTTGGCGGATGACACTGAAACCATTGCCAGTACATCTACTATTCCCAGGTGACATGTGTTGTCATCAGAACAAAATTGACATTGTATTGCCAGGTGTACAATATAAGCTGTATCAGCAGAAACATGTGACTAAAAATATGCTAGCCTTACATTATTCTTGCACATTATCATTATCTTTGATGTTAATATGACAAGAAACATGAAAAATGCAATATCGAAAGTGAAGTTCATGGGAGAGATCTATGAACCGTTCAAAGTAAAGACAGGAGTGAGGCATGAGGAGAAAATAATCAGGACATGGGACAAAAGAGACAGATGGGTGAAGACTGAACCGTCGCCCTCCAAGTGCCGTGCCAAACAAAGACTGCACTCTACGTGTAGTCAGATCATGTCACACACCACACCATGGCTTGCGGAATATATATGCACATGTAGATAAAATGTCTGGCCTTTGCTGATGATATAGCCATCATAACAAATAACAGAAAAGAAGACAAAAAAGCTCTACAAACTATTTATCAAATCTCAGTCAAAACGGGACTACAAATCTTACATGAAAAAAACTTGTACATTGACACAATGTGAAGAGACAGACACCCACTAGTAACAAAGTATGGAACGATATCACATGAAGAAAGTTTCCAGTGCCTGGAAGAGATTACACAGAAAATAAGACTGAACTCAACATCCAATGAAAAAAGAATCACAAAACTACATAAGGTATTCAGACTTATATGGAACAATTATAACAAAAGAAGTTTTTCCATCAATGCCAAATTAAGACACTGTAGTACAGTAGTTACCACAGGCCTTGTACACCTCAGAACAACAGCCATGAAGGGAAGAACAAAAATCAAAGAGATGGAAAAACAGAAGGAAAGATCTACAGGCCAGTTCAGAGAGAGGGGATCTGGATAAACATATTGACAAAAGAACTGTACAAATACAAACAGAGGATTAAAAACAACACCAGGTAAAGAAGGACAAAGTTCTAGAGACACATACAAATTATGCACAAAAACAGACTTACCAAGAATATTTTTAATATAGTTATGACTAATAAAGTGAAAACCAACTGGGTATAGGAAACCGTGGAGGACCTCAAGAAACTAAACATCTCGGCAGAAGACATCACAGACGGGAAAAAATACAGAGTAAAAAACTGGAAAACAGAAATTTCAGCAGATATTGAAAGAAGGAAATGGGGAAGAACGGTACAGAAGAGAGGAAGAAGAATCACAATGAATATATGAGAAGTTTTTGAAAGACAAATGAAAGAGACAGAAAAAAACCTTGAAAATTGATGGTGCTTTACTGCTCTCCTAAAGGGGGTATTAATTAACAATAATTCAATATAATAATAATAATATTTGTTGTACTTTAGAAAACATCAAACAACAAGTACAAAAAATACTGGAACAAAATAATGTGCAATCAGAAGAAGAAGAAAATACAGTAATGGACTCAAACATCCCAGAGCAAACAAACAAAGAACAACACGCATCAATTAAACAATCAGAGGAAAACGAAATCTTAAGACAGCCACCAGAACAAGCACAAATAGAACATGAAGTGACACACATGTTAGATATAGAAGAAAAATTTCAGCTGACATATATAGAATACAAAGACACAAATACAGACATTAGACCATTCTTGCAAAGACCGCCAAATAACCCCCAAGTCGAAACAACGTTAAAAACTATCAACACAATCATACACAACAAAATAAATGAAAACACAACTATGGAAGAGTTACAACTACTGGTTTATACAGGAGCACTCACTACACTAAATATACACACTAGGCAGAGATCAGAACCAACCAACACACACAAGAAACCCACAAAACCAGCATGGCAACACAGGCTACAGATCAAAATAGAAAAACTGAGAAAAGACATCGGACAGCTAACACAATTTATAAGAAATGAAATCTCGGAAAGAAAACGAAAAAGGTTGGGTAAAATCTCACAACAAGAAGCGACAGAGCAATTAGACGAAAAGAAGCAGAAATTACAAGCATTAGCCAAACGACTCAGAAGATACAAAAAAAGTGAAAATAGAAGGAAACAAAACCAAACATTCAACACAAACCAAAAGAAATTTTACCAGACAATAGATAACAAACACATTAAAATAGACAATCCACCAAACATAACAGACATGGAACACTTCTGGAGCAACATATGGTCAAACCCGGTACAACATAACAGGCATGCACGGTGGATACAAGCAGAAACAGACACATACAAGATGATACCACAAATGCCTGAAGTGATAATTTTGCAACATGAAGTCACCCAAGCAATTAATTCTACTCACAATTGGAAAGCCCCTGGAAAAGATAAAATAGCAAATTTCTGGCTAAAGAAGTTCACCTCAACACATTCACATCTAACTAAATTATTTAACAGTTACATTGCAGACCCATACACATTCCCTGATACACTTACACGTGGAATAACTTGTCTGAAACCTAAAGATCAAGCAAACACAGCAAAATATCGCCCCATAACATGCCTACCAACAATATACAAAATATTAACTTCAGTCATTACACAGAAATTAATGACACATACAACACAGAACAAAATTATAAATGAAGAACAAAAAGGCTGTTGCAAAGGAGCACGAGGATGTAAAGAGCAACTGATAATAGATGCAGAGGTGACATATCAAGCTAAAACCAAACAAAGGTCGCTACACTACGCATACATTGATTACCAAAAAGCTTTTGATAGTGTACCCCACTCATGGTTACTACAAATATTGGAAATATACAAAGTAGATCCTAAATTGATACAGTTCCTGAACATAGTAATGGAAAATTGGAAAACCACACTTAATATCCAAACAAATTCAAATAATATCACATCACAGCCAATATAGATTAAGCGTGGAATATACCAAGGAGACTCATTAAGTCCTTTCTGGTTCTGCCTTGCCCTGAACCCACTATCCAACATCCTAAATAATACAAATTGTGGATACAATATTACTGGAACATACCCACACAAAATCACACATTTGCTATACATGGATGATCTAAAACTACTGGCAGCAACAAATCAAGAACTCAACCAATTACTAAAGATTACAGAAGTATTCAGCAATGATATAAATATGGCTTTTGGAACAGACAAATGTAAGAAAAATTGCATAGTCAAGGGAAAACACACTAAACAAGAAGATTACATACTGCATAACCACAGCGACTGCATAGAAGCGATGGAAAAAACAGATGCCTATAAATATCTAGGATACAGACAAAAAATAGGAATAGATAATACAAATATTAAAGAAGAACTAAAAGAAAAATATAGACAAAGACTAACAAAAATACTGAAAACAGAATTGACAGCAAGAAACAAGACAAAAGATATAAATACTTATGCTATACCAATATTGACCTACTCATTTGGAGTAGTGAAATGGAGTAACACAGACCTAGAAGCGCTCAATACACTTACACGATCACAATGCCACAAATATAGAATACATCACATACATTCAGCAACAGAAAGATTCACATTAAGCAGAAAGGAAGGAGGAAGGGGATTTATCGACATAAAAAACCTGCATTATGGACAGGTAGACAATTTAAGAAAATTCTTTATAGAACGAGCAGAAACTAGCAAAATACACAAAGCAATCACTCATATAAATACATCGGCTACACCATTGCAATTTCATAACCACTTCTACAACCCCTTAGATCGCATAACATCAACAGACACGAAGAAAATAAATTGGAAAAAGAAAACACTACATGGCAAGCACCCGTATCATTTAACACAGCCACACATCGATCAAGACGCATCCAACACATGGCTAAGAAAAGGCAATATATACAGTGTGATGGAAGGATTCGAGATTGCAATACAGGATCAAACAAAAAACACCAGATATTACAGCAAGCATATTATTAAAGATCCCAATACCACAACAGATAAATGCAGACTTTGCAAACAACAAATAGAAACAGTAGATCACATCTCAAGCGGATGTACAATACTAGCAAATACAGAATACCCCAGAAGACATGACATTGTAGCAAAAATAATACATCAACAGCTTGCCTTACAACATAAAGTTATAAAACAACACAGTCCCACATACAAGTATGCACCACAAAATGTACTGGAGAATGATGAATACAAATTATACTGGAACAGAACCATTATAACAGATAAAACAACACCACATAACAAACCTGACATCATACTCACCAATAAAAAGAAGAAATTAACACAACTAATCGAAATATCCATATCCAATACAACAAATATACAAAAGAAAACAGGAGAAAAATTGAAAAATACATCCAACTGGCTGAGGAAGTCAAGGATATGTGGCATCAGGATAAAGTTGACATTATACCAATTATACTATCAACTACAGGAGTCATACCACACAATATCCACCAGTACATCAATGCAATACAGCTACATCCAAACATATATATACAACTACAGAAATCAGTAATTATTGATACATGTTCAATTACCCGAAAGTTCCTAAATGCAATATAACACATACCATACAGTTGAAAGTAAGTGACGCTTTATCAAGGTCCACGTCACTTTCCATTTTTAACCGTACTTAACGTCTGAGGAAGTAAAGAATAACAATAATAATATGACACTGTCTCTGTCTCAAGAAATTGATGTTCGAAGATCAGCTGAAGTTATCTCCCATGTCTTACTCTGCCTCTGTCCATGTGAATAACAGTAAAATTTAGGCTTATTTGGGAAAACAGCATCAAAGAAATTGTTTATTACAAATGGAACAACAGTATTATAGATTGCACATGACAAAGATTTATTGTCACAAATTGATGTTATCACCACTCTTGATAAATCCTGTTAATACAGTCCAATAAAAAATAACAACACCCGATAAATCTCTGTACACACGCCACATTACCACAAGTGAAAACTACATGGAGTGGAAACAGAGGGAGATACTACGACGCAAAATTGTTTCCATCTTATGACCTTCTTGTTGTTGCTGTGGTAGTCTGAAGATTGGTTTGCTGCAGCTCTCAATACTAATCTATCCTGTGCAAGCCTCATCACCTCCACCTCTACATATCTATTACAACACCCACCCATTTAAACCTGCTAGTTGTCGTGAAGTCTTGATCTATTTCTACAGTTTTTATACCCCTTCCCTTCCAACACACACACACACACACACACACACACACACACACACACAGGCCACCAAGGAAGAGCCTACAGCTTTGATTCAACCTCCCCCCAGTCATACCCTCATACCTCCCTAACTATGCTTTGTTCATTACTCCATCTTCCACAATCACTACGAATTCCTCCATCCTCCACGAGATATATACATCCTAAGCACCAATCCTGTAAAACTGTTGTCAACCTTTCTGCCACAACTCTTAGCCCTGCAGAAGTCTTGGTACTTTCTAAAGGCCTCGCCTTTAGCCCAAAACCTAAATTCAAGTGTGCTGGACTTGTAAAGGACCTTCTTTCCTTACCTAATCTCTGCAGCTGAAATTTCTTCAATGTGCATTAGAGAGGTATGAGGGTATGACTGGAAGAGGGGTGGGGGGTTGAATCAAAGCTGTAGGCTCTTCCTTGGTGGCTAGTGTGTGTGTGTTGGAAGGGAAGGGGTATAAAAACTGTTGAAATAGATCAAGACTATGCTCCAGACTGAATGCGGAAAGGCATAATCAGTCTTAAATGATGATGATGATGCATCCCACTAATAACAGCCAACAAAAACCTCACATAGAACCTTGCTTAAAACAGTTCCAGCCTCCCTCCCACCCTGAACCTCCCATTCCAGCCAGTCATCTCTTGGTTATCTTTCAGGAATTCATCACTTCTAACCCGGCCTTACTTTCCTTTCCTAAATTCTCCCTAGTGAGACCAACATCACTCCTATGTAACACACACCTACCCATATCCTGAAAATCAATCCATGCCTTATCATCTTCCCTACAGATAAAAGCTTCATCACAGTGTTCATGAATCATAGTGACTATGTGGCTGAGAGTCTTCACCAACTTTCTAACACCTCTGCATACAAACCTTACAACCATGATCACATCCTTGAATTCCAACAAGACTCCAGCAGCTCTCCAAGACCTTAAGTCCATCCCATAACCTGACTCCTGGATCTATCTCCCTCCTCACACCACTCCTTCCTTTTTACCTATTCGCCAAACTACACAAACCCAACTACACAGGTCTCTCCACTTGTCCAACTGTGGCTGGGTACAATCCTCCCACTGAACATCACATGCAAACCATTGTCTGTAACCTCCCATCCTACAGTGAAGACAATGCTCACTTCCTTCACCGCCTTTCTGCATTTCCTGTTTTGCTACCACATGACTCCTTGCTGGTTACTATGGATGCAACATCATTTTACAACATCCCCCATGCCCGTGGCCTCACTTTCCAAACATCCTCCTGATACCAAACCCACCACCTCTTTCCTAATCCCCCTACCCAATCACATCCTGACCCACAATTATTTCACTTTTGAAGACCAAGTCACAGGGTGAAATGCCTAAAGCTCGCACCACAAGTATGAAGTGCTATTGATTTGCGGCTTTGACAGAATAGATTGGTTGTCAGGGACTCATTATTGTTACCCAATCAACAGATTGTAAAAATCCTTTCTTGTGCAGATGTACACTTTTTAAATGAAACTGTGCTTACTGACATTAACAAACTAAAAATATGGTAAATCAGAATGTCAGTGGGGTTTGTTGCAGGATTCTAGTACAAGTTGTCAATGAGATACAGTATTTTTAAAAGTTTCCACACCAATACTAGTTTGTGCCACTCAATCTGGGTAGTTGCTAGGTATGATGTTATCAACCTCTTCAACCAGTTATGTGGAAGTCATAGCCTAACTCTTAGCAACATAACAGATGAAACAAGTAGTTGATCCACATGTTACCTCTTGCACAATCGCATGTGGAAATGGCATTAATCGGGCAAGTGTCCTATGCATTCTCCATTGATATAGGTTTATCCCTTTCTATAAAGAGCTGCATGGAATTGATCAAGAGAATTGTGTTAACTTCCATACATGGGCATTAAGACAGGATACTCCAGATGTATCATGTATCTTGTTTAGTGGTGAAGGAAATTTTAACAATCGTGGCCTGGTAAAGTGCTGAAATAAGCACAATTGGTCTGTTAAAAATTCTCTTTGGCTGTGGCAGGTGGAATGTCAGCATCCTTGGAGTGTAAACGTGTGGTGTGGGGCAGTGAACCATCAGCTCATAGGCCCGTTTTTCTTAGAAAGAACACTGGATGCGCACAAGTATCACAGCCTCCTAACAAATCATCTTCCACGGATGCTAGAAGAGATTCGTCTGCAGACTAGGAGCAACTTGTGGTACCAATACGATGGCTGTACAACCCACAGTGCACGAAGTACAACATGGCTTCACAAACTGTTTACAAATCATTAGATTGAATGTAGAGGACCTGTATCTCGGTTGATCCATTCGCCAAATTTCATGCCTGCAGACTTTTTTTCTATGGGGAAAGCTGAAAGACTGTCTACAAGGGCATACCAACTACATCTGATGATGTGCAATGATGTATTACTGCAGCCTGTCGGATTGTCCCTGCTGAAATACTGGTTTGTGTGCAGCAGTCTTTCCATACCAGAATGGGAGCATTTACTGGTGCTGCCAGTGCTCATTTTGAACACAGCCTGTGATGGTCAATTGTCTCATTACTGGTCACAATCCACATAACTAGTGTATGGACTTGGACTGTTCTTTGGTGTGTGCTACCGCAGTACATTGTTGTACCACACATTACGGTTTTTCCCCATTCAATGCTCATGTGGAGTGTGGGAAGAATGACTCTTTAAATGGTTCTGTGCATGCTGTAATTAATCTTGCCTTCATGGTCCCTATAGGAGTGATACATATGTGGTTATTGTATAATCCCTAAATACCTCAATTAATACAGGTTCCTGAAATTTCATAAGTTAGGTTTTGTCGTATATTTGGCATCTATCTTCACTTGTCTGGCATTTCCAATTTTTAGTAGCTTCTTGATGCTCTCCCATGCATCAAATAAATCTATGATCAATCATGCTACACTATTTTGTATACATTCAATGTCTGCCATTAGCCTTATTTGTTATGGGTCATACTTAAGCAATATTCTAGAATGGGCCACACAAGTATTTTGTAAGCAATGTCCTCTATAGACTGATTGCATTTTCCAGTATCTTACCAATGAATTGAAGTCTGCATTCTGCTTTGCCTACAAGTGAGTCTATGTCACCATTTCATTTCATCCTGATATTTGAATGAGTTGACCAATTAAAACTGTGATTATTTGATAATGTAGTCATACAATACTGTCTTTTATTTGTTTTGTGATGTGCTCCAATTTACATATCTTTGGATGTTATGATCTGACTCAAATTTGTGCAGATATTTTTCGGGTAATAATTCATTATAGACAACTCTATCATCCAGGAAAAGTATGAGGTTCCTTATAATATCGTCTTCCAGAACATTAAGGTACAACATTAATGTAATGGTATAAATTACTATAACTGTATAAATAAGTTTATAAGTGTGTAAAATACATTGAACTATTTGTTACAACAAAATATTGTACCGGTATACTCAGCAAGATGTTAAATCAGCAGATAGCTACATTTTATGTTCAACATTTTGTGTACAGCATATATGCTGGAAAGGATTTATACCCAAATTAAATAAATCTGAAGAAATGGTAGTGTGTCTCTGGAAAAAACAATCCATAAAAACTCATACAGTCCAATTTGCAATTATGTCACTGTTACTGAAATATAATACAAAGTAACTGAATTCGATGAACATTCTCAGAGTGCAATATGCCTCAGAGTGAAATGCACAGTAATGTCAACATTATTTTTCAAGGCTATGTTTGTGAAAATGGATGAAAGCAAACCACACATTTTGTTCTCAATCTGCGGAAGCATTATGCACTGTGAAACACTGTACTGCTGTTATACATAAAAGCTGTCTCATTGCCAACATCTTTCCCCTGCTGGCTGTTCTACACTTCTCATCACTGATTCAACACATTGTAAGATATTTTATGCTGTATGACACCACAGTCCAATCTGGTTAGGATAGCATAAAAATAATATATGAATTTCAGTATTGAAACTGGAACAGCAGAACAGCTCTCATCACACTGGATATCAAATCGAGGTTGGATTACAGCCATGGGTACATCATTTCATGCTACTCAACTGTATGTCATATGTCAGAGTTCATCAACTGTAGTGGCTGGCGACTGGTGGCATACCCATCTCTTGGCATCCTGTGAACAGACGTTCTCCACAGGTGACAGATTTGAAGGAAATGCTGGATACGGCAACAGTGGAACACTCTCTCTATCGAGGTAGCTCAGGTGATGTGTAGTCTTGCATTATCTTGTTAAAAGATAACATCACGGAGCCCCTGAAAATAGGGCACAGCGATAGGCCTTAACAAAACACAAATGCAATGGCTGCTGTCCAAATTACTGGCTATGTGAACCAGAGGTTGTGACATGAATCCAGTTGCACCCCATACCATCACATCACGTGCTGGACTCACATGAGAATGACAGATACAATCTGGCCAGGTCTGTTGGCATCAGAGCCTCCACACACATGTACATCAATTGTGACGATGTTGCAGAACCGAGACTCATCCGATACGATGACACAGTGCCATTCCTGTGCCTGGCATTGTTGTCAGTTGCACCGCTGTCAGTTCACCTCTCTCTAGAGCTGCATTAAGGGCTTGACAGTCTGTGCTGCTCCAGATGCCATCACATTGTCTATGTGGATACTTGTCTCACTGTATACAAGCCCACTTCCTGACTAAATGTACACAACTTCACTGCAGGATCCCGTACGCATGAGCGAACACTTGTCTGCCCTCTCAGGTGCTAGTTGGGTGGCACTACTGAGGCCCTGCAAGGCATTTAGCATGGCCCTCCTGAACCTACCAATTCTATGTTCGCACAAAATGAGATTCTGAGCAATGCAAGCAGCAATATAGTGAAACAATAAACCAGAGTCTCAGCAGACCATGAGCCTGCCACTGCCAAATCTGGAATGCTGATAAACATTTCTCCTTCTTCCATTATGCTTAACACAGTCTTCGTGTAAATAACCAACACTGAAATAGAATTTCTGAATGAGAAACCTCCTCCATATGCTTTTCTTGCATACAGAATATGCATGGGAGTGCTGAAAAGTAATGCCTCTGAATTTTTTATTCTGTTCTCAATATCGGTCGAGGTATGACACGTCACACATATTACTTGGTCAGCTTTTCCTCTTCACTGACTCGTGGCACACCCCCCTCCCGCAAACAGATGGAGTCGCAATAGGCAGCCCACTCTGACCAGAGATTGTGAATATGTTTACGGTGCACTTTGAAGAAGAGGCCCTGATGTCATCCAAATGGAAATCCATCTTCTTCTTCTTCTTCTTCTTCTTCTTCTGTTATGTGGATAACACACTTGTCATCTGGCCTCATGGAAGAGACAAACTTCTTGACTTCTTTGTACATCTGAACTCCACACTCCACAAAATCAAGTTCACTATGGAGACCAAAGAAGAAGGAAGACTACCATTCCTGGACATCATAGTCAGGAGAATAACGGACAGCACCCTGTGCCACAGCGTGTATCTGACTCTATAAAACACATAAACTCAGTTCTCCCTATGGCACTGTGAATAATTACAATAACAAAAAGTGAGATGAATGTTGCAGCGGATATTTAATTTCCTCTGTGGCTTTGCATTCAAGATCAGTCTTACCTGAGAGTGCAACATTACATCTTTGGTTAATTTAATTATATGTTCATTAGATTTTGGTTATAAGGCACGTTTTGGTGCCTAATGTTTCATCTCCAAATGCTGGAAACAATCCATGGAGGAAGAGGAGTATGTAAGACATTGGTGGACCAGGTTGGAAGAATCTGTGAATTTCAATACTCTGTAGAAGAGCTCAATCATTTGAAAATAACTTTCAGACCTTGTGGCTATTCTAACAGATATACATAAGGCACTACATTCTAAAATATTTGCATCTGTCACTGAAAAACAAGCAACTAGAGGAAAAGTTCTCTTGCCATTTGTAAAAACTGTCGCAGATCATGACCTCCGAGTGCTATGAAGAGAAGGTATTGACGCAGTGCTTAAACCAAACTGAAGACCGCAACAGCAGCCATACTCAAGTAAATTCCTATGCAGTAGTTTCAGTGAATTTGACAATGATGTGGCTGCTTTCATGGTGGCCCAGTCATATTGTGGGGTAGGGAATGCCAGTGACAGGGCTGGAATTGTAGGTGACATGGATTTTTGGCAAAGCCTTGTATCAATACCTCCTTAATTATTGAGCTGAAAAACTGTAAAAAACATTCATACAGTAAAATCACACAAAAAAAATTTCCTATTTCTGCAGGTATTGTGCCTTCTGGTTCTTTTTCATTACAAAAACATATTGATTCATGTTTATAAAGTCACAACTATGTCACTGTGATTTGTGTAACACACATTCTAGAACATGTTCCAGGAATGTCATGAAACAGACAGCTTTAAATACTTACTCTAGCTCATCTTTCAAGACTTGCATGCCAACAACAACACCATCTATCCAATCTGTTTTTATTTTACTTTCATGTAAAGATTTCTCCACAAAGGATATCATCTGCCATGTAGGCAGTGCAAGAGGAAATTCCACACTAACATTTGGGTAATCAAGTGGATTCTGTGTCTTGTCAGAACCAAGTACAATCAACCCAATTTCATCTTTACCACTGGTAACATATTAAATGGTAAAAATAAGTTTTGTTTATAACAAGTTGTATACCAATAAAAACATCACACACAGATACTCTTTATAAAATCATTTAATTGGATAGATAAAAAATCTACTCACCAAGCAGTGGCAGAACACACACATAAAAGACTGTTGTGATAGGCATGCGTTTGGAGCCAGTGACTCCTTCTTCTGGCTGAAGGGTTGCAGGGGAAGCAATAAGGGTGAAGGAAAAGGACTGGAGATTTCTAAGAAAAGGGGTAGATTTTGTGAAAGTTACCCAGAACCGTGGGTCATGGGTGACTTACCGTACAGGATGAGAAGGAAAGACTAATTGTTAGGGACTGCATCGGGCAAGATTCGGAAACCTGAGAGCTTAAAGGTGGAAGACAGGGTAATATGCAAGACAGAGATTACTACTAAAAATGTACATGAGTTCATAAGAGTGAGAAGCTAAGTGTATTGTATGCAATAGCTGTGGGAGGGGGCAGTGAAAATAGACGAGAAAGACAATGACATATGTAAAAAGCTAAAACGGAGTGAAGCAAAGAGTAATTACAGTGAAGAAAAGCTGAGACAGGAGAAATTAACGTAAATTATGGCGAGGTGGGTGGTGAGAACCAAGGACACGTAGTAGTGCTAGTTCCCAGATGCGGAGTTCTGAGAAACTGGTGTCTGGCGGAAGAATCCAGGTGGCATGTGTGGTGAAACAAGTGCCGAGGTCACGTATGCCATGTTGTAGAGCATGCTCTGCAACAGGATATTGCGAGTTTCCAGTATATACACTATGCCTATGCCCATTTATCCTAACTGATAATTTGGTGGTAGTCATGCAGATGTAGAAAGCTGAACAGTGTTTACATAATAGCTGGTATATGACATGTGTCATTTCTATTTTTCGCCTGATCCGCAGTTCTGGGTGACTTTTCCAAAATCTACACCTTTTCCTGGAACTCTCCAGGCCTTTTCCTTTACCCTTCTTCCTTCCCCTTCAACGCTTCTGTCTGGAGGAGCCATTGGCTCCGAAAGCTTGCCAATCACAACAGTCTTTTATGTGTATGTTCTGCTGCCGCTTGGTGAGTAGATTTTTTATCTATTCAATTAAATAATTTTATCAATAATTTATTGTTTTTGTTGTTATAGTTACTCATTATAACCTACTTAAAGTACATCACGTACTCTCCTCTCCACAAATCTTCGAACACATAGTTTTGCCTTTTGTAAAAAATCACTGCGTTTCTGTATAACATACTTGGAGTCAAAGTGTCCAACATCTATTACAATTATAAACAGAAGAAAGAAAGTCATTGTATTTATTGGCAGTAGTACGCAATCAAATGTTTTGAAAGAGTTCCAGTGGTATAAATTTACAAAATCTTACAAATAAATATATACGTTTATTCTTTAAATCAATTCTTAGCAATAACATAATAGTATAAATTGCAGAATCAATATAGCCAATTTTAATGTAATGACTGCAGTACATATACAATATAACAGTGGTAAGTTATAACAAATGAGAGAGAGAGAGAGAGAGAGAGAGAGAGAGAGAGAGAGAGAGAGAGAGAGAGAGAGAGGGGCATTTAGACAATGTTTCATTACAGTGTGAAACTTATTAGAATTAAAATGAAGCCATAGTGAATTATTACATTCCAAAAATAATAATTATTGTGTTCTTTCACCCCAAAATAATACATTCATTAGGTAATGTATACTTTTAATTTCAGAAATTTTTACAGCTCTGAACTTCACTGCTTCGATGAATTTATTACATGTGTCAATGAATGAGGGTTGATAACACTGCTTTAGTCATTCAATTGTTCGTCATGTGATATTCGCAATGTTCTTAATAACTTCTTATGTAAAGTTCTATCATCAAAAAGATAATCTACATAAGTTTTAAAAGTTGCGAATCTTTAAACAACAACTTGAAAATGGGTGTATCAGTATTTTGTATACATTCTAGCATTGCTAGATTTACTTTTAAATTTTAAAGTATATGAGCAGATTGAGCGACTTTCCATCCAGAAAATTTACTGTTGGCAAGACCTCACTACAAAGAAAAATGGTCTTTCCGGAGTCAAATGCTAAAAAATTCATAAATACCAGCATTGTAAGTGATACAAACAGGTATTAAGCAACGGGCATAAATATCGTTCTGCTTGATGAGAAAAAAAGTAGGTACATGAAAGAGTAAATTGGGTGCAAGGATTGAACATAAACTGCAAAGGATAAAAAAAAAAAAAAAAAAAGAGGGTCACTGCTCAAGAATTGAGAACTGCCCCCCCCCCCCCCTCCCGCCCTTTCTTTTACAGGCTTACTTTCACTTTTTAGACGAGACCATGTCCCCCATATGTGAAGAAAATAGCCAATATGTAAAGAGAATTACAGATAAAGAGTTTTCTAGAATGAGATTTTCACTCTGCAGCATAGTGTGCACTGATATGAAACTTCCTGGCAGATTAAAACTGTGTGCTGGACCAAGACTCAAACTTGGTGATCGTAACCCCAGACCTGTGTTGCCGTTTTGGGAGGTAGATCTTGTATCTGGAAAGAGGAGATGACAGTTAGGATACTATGGGCGAGCAGCTGCCATCAATTTTTGATGGTGCAGAACCCACAATAGTGGAATTGCTGCCTAGTCCAAAGGCACCTATTACCAGTCTTACCCCACAATAGTGTATCGAATCCAGACGTAATGTCGAAGCTGATAAAAAGTCATATGAGAGATTCCTGTAATCTAGGTGTGACTGCACCAATGCTGCATACAGCCATATCAAAGTAGAGTGGACCACACCGCTGAGGCATAGAAGAGCATTCAGGTGTGACCTACATGTCTGCTTTAGTTGGCAAAGACGGGGAAGCCATGTCAACTAGGCATCAAAGACCAGTCCTAAAAAACACAATGACAGACATGCATAACGTAGGTCATGGCAGCCAAAAAATGGATGCTATGAGTGAAAGCCCAGGATTGTGCTTGGTGTATTGCTCCCTGCATTCTGCCTCCAGCAATAGCCGTCACGGATGAACAAAAACGATGGGGACACCATATGTCATGCAGCTGCCGCCAGATCATTGATAGCCACAAAAAGGAGAGTGACACTCAAAACAGAACCTTGTGCAAGCCCCTTCTCCTGCAGAGGGAGATGCTACAGGAGGCACCAACCTGTACCCAAAAAGTGTGACATGGAAGAAAGTTCTGGATAAAAATCAGGAGTGGGCCATGGAGGCCCCACTCCTTTAAGGTGGCAAGGACGTTATGGCACCATGTGGTATCATAAGATATACACGCAGATCAATGAAAACTGCAACAAGGAACTGATGCTGAGCAAAAGCTGTTCAGATAGCACACTTCAAGTGGACTAAATTATCTTCAGTAGAGCGCCCTTGGCGAAAAGCACCCTGGATCGAAGCCAAAAGATCCGGGGATTCAAGGACACAATACAGCCTTCGACTAACCATATGTTCAAGTAACTTGCAGGACACTGAGTAAACAATCTGGACGACAGCTGTCCGTTTGAAGAGGCAATTTATCTGATTTCAAAATTGGAATAACAGCATTTTCTCGCTACTGGGAAGAGAATTCTGCATTGCACCAGGGATGGTTAAAGAAAGGCCAGGTACACTGATGGAAAAATTTGCAACACCAAAAAGTAATTAATGTAGAGTAATGAAATACCAGGAATATATTTGTTGAGACAATGTATGTAAAGTGATTAATGTTGCAGGATCAATGTGAGTGTGAGATAAGCCACTGCAAGACATTGCTGAAGATGCCACTAAGTGAGACAGGTTCATAGAGAATTGCAATAGAAGGCAAAATCGTCAAAAAAAAGGGAGCCGGAGATGCCCAGTGGGAGACAGGCCATTATAGGGTTTATGGTGATAGCAAAGAGAATGACACTCAGAATGGAACCCTGAGACACACCATTTTCCTGGATAAAGGTGTCCGACAAGGCAGACCCTTCATGCACCTGGAAAACTCGGTCTTTTAAAAATGTCTGAAGGAAACAGGGTAGGTGGCCACGGAAGCTCCACATGTGAAGAGTATGGAGGTTACTAGCTCTCTAGCAGGTGTCATAGGCCTTTTCCAAATCGAAAAACACAGTGACAATCTGGGATTTCTGCAGAAAACCATTCATGACATGGGTGGGCAAAATAATGAGACGGTCCACTGCAGAATGCCCTGTTGAAAGCCACACTGTGCATTCATCAAAAATTGTGAGACTCGAGCCACCATATCATCCGGGCATGAATCATATGTCCCATCACCTTGCGAACACACTGGTAAGAGAGATGGAGTGGTAGCTAGTAGGAAGAGTGTGTGTGTGTGTGTGTGTGTTTTTGTGTGTGTGTGTGTGTGTGTGTGTGTGTGTCAGAGAGAGAGAGAGAGAGAGCTAATTTCAGCAAGAGCTGGATTTCCATCAATAAACTGAGTTGAAGTCTGCTGTTGTGGTCTTCATCCAACTACTGCTTTGGTGCATCTCACCAGCCTATTCCAGCCTTTGTAAGCCTCTTCATCTCTGCATAGTATTTCAACCTAAATCCACTTAGAAATTGTGAACCACCATTCAGAGAATAACTTTTTAACAACACAGTTTGACTTCTGTAAAGGCTTCTATACTGAGAATCCAACATAATGTCTCACAAATTCGATTCCAGTAGAATTAAATAGTGGAAATTATCCCCTCTGTCATCTTGCCAAAGCCTTTGACTGTTTAGATTAAAAAATTCTGTGAGGGGGGCAAAAAAAGTATGGCATTAAAAGTCTTCCCCTTGCATGGATTGAGTTGTACTTTAACTACAGAAAATGGAAGGTCACATTAACAAATGATAAGACAGGAATAAGATTAAACTCAAAAAGGGAGAACATAAAATATGGTGTGGCACACAGTGTTTGCTGCCAAGTCCACAAAAATGATTTACTTGGGGCACTGGAGGGCTTTGGAAAAACTCTAATGTTTTGCAGTGTCACAAACTTATTGATGCAAGATCTAAACTCATCCATACCAGAAACATCCAGGAGAATAACAGAACAGGCTTGTACTGATCCACAGATACCAGCTTAATGCCTAAAAACTTGTATTGTGCAGTTCTAAAGAAATAAAAGTAACTTACAGATACGAATATCAAAAGTAGGGATAAATGGGTAACTAGGCTCCCGTGTTCTAAGTTCCTGGAAATGCAGATACCACTCACATGTGAGACCAGCATGTGAGTCAGTTAACCGAGAAGCTCAGTTCTACCCATTTTGTGCTTAGAAATCTCTTACTGTATCAAACTGGACAAAGGATTGCTAACACACTTTCACTCAGTTTACTCATATGGCATAATCTTCTGAGGTACTTCAGCTAAGCGGAAAAAAATATTTATTCTACATCTTGAAAAAGCTTCTTCAGGGACCCATGGATTCTCACACTTACATGCCTATAGAAGTTATATTCCCTAATGGTATTTGTGATTAATAACAAGAGTTAGTTTAAGATGAACTCAGCAATTCAGAACTGCAATACTAGAAGCAAAAATAATTTCCATGTATAAAAACCTAAAATCAGGTTTGCCACAAGTTTCTCCAAGTGAAATTCCCTGATATTTCTCTGATTCCACAGACATGTTTTAGAATTTTTTCCCGACAAATTTTGAGGTCTCAAGGGGAGGTAAAGACATAAGTCGACAAAAGAATGTATTTGTGATTAATAACAAGAGTTAGTTTAAGATGAACTCAGCAATTCAGAACTGCAATACTAGAAGCAAAAATAATTTCCATATATAAAAACCTAAAATCAGGGTTGCCACAAGTTTCTCCAAGTGAAATTCCCTGATATTTCTCTGATTCCACAGACACGTTTTAGAATTTTTCCCCGACAAATTTTGAGGTCTCAAGGGGAGGTAAAGACATAAGTCGACAAAAGAATGTAAGGGCTTTGTATTTCTCCCCCATTTTGTTTTAGGGCGCAAAAACAACTAGGGTCATATGTGTCCATGCCAAAACTGTGAAACACAAAGATGAAATGAGGAGTTAAAAATGATTACATGTCAATGTTTAATGACAGAAGATAGGACAGCTACAAACAGGGACGTGGAGAAAGCTCTATGAAGTACGCAATAGGGAAATGGAGGCCCAGAAGTAAAAATTAAATGGCCTTCACTATATTGCTACAACTGATAAAAAGTAAAACACGGTCGACAGCCCACGCATTGTTCACTAAAATGGCCAATAACTCAGATGGCAAACCCAAACGGGAATGTAAACGGTAAAAAAAAAGGGCATCCCTTCAGGAAACGGCAGACAGTTAAAAGTTGGGTGCAATGTGCAAAAAGTAGTAGGGGAGCACCACTTAACAAATGGTGATGGCTAAAAAAGCAGTGCCCAATATGCAACCTAGTTAAAATGACCTCCTCGCCGCAGGAGGACTGAGAGGAGGTTGTCCAAGCCACTGGGAGAGGCTTAATAACCAAGAGTTTATTCCTATGAATGGAGGACCAGTGGCGATGCCAAAGTGACACCACCTCCTGACAGAAAGCAACAAGAGATCATCAGAGGGAATGCAAGAATTATTGGGCTGAAGTACGAGGAATGCAGCTTTGGCAGCAGTGTCAGCAACCTCTTGGACCGATATGACCTGGAACCCACATAAACATCACAGTGGCTCCATAAAAAGTGAGCAAGTGGAAGCTTTCCTGGAACGGGTGCACTAAGGGATGGACATGTCATAGGCTTTCTCCAAATTGAAAAACACAGCCAGTCTGGGATTTCCACAGAAAACCATTCATGACATGGGTAAACAAAGTGGGTGATAGCCAGAAGGAAGTTGTTTGTCCTTACCGGACTTAGGTGTGGGTATGACAGTGGCTTCACGACAGTGGCTGGGAAACATGCCCTCTGCCCAGATCCGGTTGTACATATTAAGCAAAAAGTGTTTGCCTACAAGAGAAAGGTGCTGCAACTTTTGAAAGTTAACAGTGTCTGGTCCAGGGCGGAGGATTGAGATGAAGTGAGAGCATGATCTAACTTCCTCATAGTAAAGGCAGCACAGTAACACTCACGATTCTGAGAAGAGAAAGGCATTGTTCGAGTCTTCTCTGCTCATCTCCAATAGAGGTAGGCAGGATGATAGTGGGAGGAGCTCAAAATTTCTGCAAAATGGCGACCCAAGGTGTTGGAGATAGCAATAGGGTACACGATGATATTGTCTGCTACTGTCAGGGTGAAAATTGGGGAATGGATCTTGCTCCCAGAGAACCGTCGGAGGTTGGTGCACACGATGGAAGAGGGGGGTGAAACTGTTAAAAGAACTAGTGAATGAAGTTCAGCTGCCTTTTTGGTTATCCCGAAGAATGCGAATTGCATTGCAGCTGGCTTCAGTCCACCAAAGGACTGGGACACAGCATGGTAAAGAGGAAGTGTGAGGAATGGAATGTTCTGCGACGGTAAGGATAATGTTTGTAGGAAATACCACCTGGTCATGACAACTGCGGAAATCGTGTTCGTTGAAGGTCACCAGGGAGGAGTAAAGTCTCCAGTCAGCCTTAGTGAGCTGCCATTTCGATGTGCACGGAGGTGGGGTAGGAGTTAGCAAATGGATAGCACACAGGAAATGGTCGCTCGAGTAGGTGTCAGAAAGAACGGACCGTTCAAGATGATGTGCAGGACGGGCAGTGAAGAAGGAAAGGTTCAAATGGGAATAGGTGTGTGACGAGTCTGAAAGCAACATGGGTGCTTCTGTGCTAAAGAAAAAAAAGTTAAGTTGATTAAGAATGGCAGCGAAGAGGGCACCTCTCGGATAGGTTCTGGAAGAGCCCCAAATGTGATGGTGTGCATTAAAGTCCCCAAGCAGCAGAAATCGGCAAGGAAGCTGTCCAATAAGCTGGAGGAAGTCGAACCTGGTGACATCGAATGACAGAGGGATGTAAATGGTAGAAAGGGAAAAGCTCAAGTGAGGAAGGAATAGACAAACTGCAACAGCTTGATGACAGGTAGTCAGGGAGATGGATGGGTTGACTATGAATGTCATCCCATAAGAGCAGCATGACTCCCCCATGAGACAGAATGCCAACCTCGAGCGGAAGGTCAAAACAGACCAGGAAGAAATGTGAAAGCTCAAAGCAGTCGTGAGGATGAAATTTGTTTCCTGAAGACAAAGTACAAATAGAAGCTGCGATTCTAAAAGCAGTCATAAATCCTCTTTGTTGGATCAAAGGCTGCAAAAGTTCCATTGGAGGACAGTCACGATGAGGACAATAGGAAGGGGTGTCACCTTGGCAGCTGCCGAGTGCCAGTCTGCGAAAACTCGCTGCTACAGGGCACAGAGGCAAGAGGATCCTGCTCCATGAGGTCCTACAGAAGTGTCGGCTTTCTTCTGCTGTCGACATGAGGAATCCAGGGCATGTTGTCTGTAGTTCAACAATGCCTAGATGATCAATACTGCAGTTTGACTACATCTGCATTATTACACTGTGCCAAGAAGGACTCTCAACAAGGGTTGTGTCCAGGCATCGTGGAGTGAACCATGGCAATGTTGTTCGGACATGGAGGAGAAACAGAGAGACAGGAACTGTCGGTGACATACCTTGCTCAGGCCACCCGAGGGCTACTACTGCAGTGGGTGACACTACCAACGGATTATGGCTCTGAGGAATCCTGACGGCAATGCCGCTGTGTCGAATAATGCTTTTCGTGCAGCCACCTTACATCACATTACGACTCAAACTGTGTGCAATGGGCTGCATTATGTGCAGTTTCACTCCACACATCTATGGCGAGGTCCATCTTTGCAACTGCAACACCGTGCAGCACGGTACAGATGAACCCAATAACAAGCTGAATTGGACTGCTCAGGATTGGCATCACGTTCTCTGCACCAATGAGTGTCACATATGCCTTCCGACGATTGTCAGAGATGTGTTTGGAGGCAACCCGGTCACGTTGAACTCTTAGACACACTGTCAAATGAGTGAAGCAAGGTGGAGGTTCCCTGCTGTTTTGGGTGGGATTATGGGGGGCTGATGCACACTGTTGGTGGTCATGGTAGGCACCATGACAGCTGTGCTATAAGTGAATACCATCCTTATATTAGAACAAATAAGCCCTCGGTCACAAATATTAAGTCAAAATTGACCAGGTTTCAATGCTACTATGAGCGTCGTCTTCAGAATTACACTAACTGTTCTAGAACATATTATGTATATAATACATTAATAAAATTAAAGTTTGTACTGACTGGAAAAGATGAAGTACAAACTTTAATTTTATGAATGTATTATATACCTAATATGTTTTAGAACAGTCAGGCTAATTCTGAAGACGACGCTCATAGTAGCATCGAAACCTGCTCAATTTTGACTTAATATTTGTGACCGAGGGCTTATTTGTTCTAATATAATTCTGACACGGGCACTGAACCTTAGCAGCTATGTTCAAAGTTTTATGAATGCCATCCTCCGACCAATAGTGCAGTCATATTGGCAACATATTGGCGAGGCATTCGTCTTTGTGGATGACATTTTGCATCCCCATTGTGCACATCTTGTGAATGACTTCCTTCAAGATAATTACATCACTCGACTAGAGTGGCCAGCATGTTCTCCAGACATGAACCCTATCGACCATGCCTGGGATAGATTGAAAAGGGCTGTTTATGGGCATGTGACTTGCCAACCACTCTGAGGGATCTACGCCGAATCGCCGTTGAGGAGTGGGACAATCAGGACTGACAGTGCCTTGATGAACTTGTGGATAGTATGGCACGACGAACACAGGCATGCATCAATCCAAGAGGACGTGCTACTGGGTATCAGAGGTACCCGTGTGTACAGCAGTCTGGACCAACACCTCTGAGAGTCTCGCTGTATGGTGGTACAACATGCACTGTGTGGTTTTCATGATCAATAGAAAGGGCGGAAACGATGTTGATCTCTATTGCAAATTTCTGCACAGGTTCAGGAACCGAGGGGATGCAAAACATTTTTTGATGTGTGTATGTGTGTATGTATGTATGGGATGGGCATCAGTTGTTTGGTAAGTGGTGCTTAGGTGTGTGTGTGTGTGTGTGTGTGAGAGAGAGAGAGAGAGAGAGAGAGAGAGAGAGAGAGAGAGAGAGAGAGAGAGAGAGAGAGAGTGGAGGGGGGGAAACTGTGGTTGGTAAGACCTTTTTCCTTTTTGTAATGTAGTGGATTTGTTTACGGTTCATTGAGGTAATTTATGTTTGATTAATTTGGTATTATTTTTTGGGGGTATTTATTTGCTTATATCGGTGGGTTTTATGGAGTGTGGTCTGGTGTTGTTGATTTGTGGCAGTTGGTAGTATTGTGCACCTTGGTTGAGCTATATAGGTCAAGTGAAATTTGCAGTACCAGGTTTTTGTGTCTGGTTTCATGGTATCTCTGGCTATGTTTGAGCCGTATAGACCAAGTGAAAGTTTCAGTGTATGTGTGGGTTTCTAGTATCACTGTCTTCATTGGAGCTGTTTAGTTCAGGCAAAATGTATGATACCAATAGCTGTTATTCGCAGTTTTGGGGTGGGATGATTGTTGAGGGTTTGTTGAGGATTTTGTGTGCATAATTTTTGGTTTGATATATATTTTGGAATGGTGTCATCATCCTTATTGTTGTGTGTGGTGATTGACACTGCCCAAAACCCCTACTTTGAGCGGTTCCCCCATTAGTTTCACTTTATTTCTGGTGTTAAATGTTCCACTTGTTAGGGCCTGTTTATGTTTGTTCATGGGTGTAGTGATAGATGTCGTGGTCTCCATATTGAAAACGCTTGAAATAGGAGTGTCACCATCTTGAAGATGCCACGGGTTAAAGCAAATAAGAGAACAAGAACTTTTGGTAATCCCCTGCTGCCTATGTCTGTAAAATATGCTAACAACAAATTATGGCTAGTGCTACTCTGCTCGAATTGATAATTATGAAATTACTTGTAGATTTGTTATGTCAGGGGTAAAACAGCGATTTTGAAAATATCCACTGCTCGTCCTATACTATTTAGCTGCTATTTTTATATAATACTTCAAACAAAACATTCATGTAATGGGACGCAGACTACTGTCAGCTCTCTATATATGGGTAAAGTCAGGATCTATATAATAGTATTAGTATGCAGAATTTACATTCTGGAGCCCAGGTATTCTTATAAATTATGGACACCTTGTCTCATGGGGTATTTTTTTACTTCATTTTTAAGGATTTGGGGATTTTTGTTTGCCTGTCCGTCTCTTGTCATACTGTTACACTTTTCTAGCAGAATATAAAGCTGTAATCTGAACCGTACGGAGAGGTGCACAGTCTACATGGAAATATGCCATTGGTACTTGAGGGAACATAGATATATTAATGCTTAAATTCACATCATTGATTTTCCACAATAGTATTTGTTTTATAGTCAGTTATAAACCAGCTTTTGGCATTCTGTGCCATCCTCAGACAATTTCTGATGATGTCCAAAAAAGCCAAAATCTGATTCATATCGAACTGTAAAATAAATGACTTTGATCATGCTGAGCACCACAGCTGAGACCAATATTAATGATTATATGTGTTATTACATATTTATCATGTTGCAGTTGGTTTCACTGATTGAACATCTTCAAATTGCCCATTTGTGTCATGACTTTGCACATGTAGGCCACCTGAATATGTTTAGTGAACAAATCTGGTCATAACACAATAAATGTGTAATAATATAGCTTAGATGGTTATTAATATGAAATAAATATTATTATGGCACATCAATCATGTGTATTTCCAGGGTTGCCACATGTTCTGGAAATCAGGGAATTTCAAATGTATCAGGGAATTTTGAAAAGAGCACTGGAAAAATCTTGTTTTTGTCTCAGTAGATGAAATGGTTTGTTTACTGAGATGTCATGTGTCATCACTGGCTGGGTGCAGCTGAGTACGTGCGTAACTTCCGTACTCCCTTATTCTTACTGCTTCTCCCCTTTATACCACTCCCCTCGAATTGCAATCAGTACCACCACCACTTCTTGCTACTAGCCTAGCAGCTATCGACAAGAGACAGGGAGGCAGGAGGAGTGGTTATTTGAATCTGATTCTCAGAGATTGTTGACGCAGCAGCCAGAGGTGGTGATCACGTATACATGAGTTGTGTCTGGGTGACTGTCTGAATATCTGTGTGCTCTTGTTTTCTGACAAAGGGTATGGCGGAAGTTTAGTTGTGAGAATGTTATTGTCTTTTTTACATGCCTGGATGTGGCTCAGCAATCATCTTTACCGTGAGTTGCTACTATCCTCATTAGCGTTGATTCTCAGAGTATTTGTGCAACTCACCAGCTACACAACCGGCAGGCCGGAAAGGACAGAAGGAAGACTCCCTTGAAGACTTGCTACATCCCTCCAGCCAATCAACACATGAGTCTCCCTCTGCCAACTGGAAAGGCTCGAAAAAGTCCAACAAAGGCAAATGGTCTTCTGTTTCGCTGACCCAAAGATCCTCTTTGACGGTGTCGCCATGTGATACCTTCTCCTGGCCGGCCACCATTTCGCCAGTGTGCCCCACCAACCTTTCTTGTGCCCTGGATTCCTCATGTCGACAGCAGAAGAAAGCCGACACTTCTGTAGGACCACATGGAGCAGGATCCTCTTGCCTCTGTGCCCTGTAGCAGTGAGTTTTCGCAGACTGGCAGTCGGCAGCTGCCGAGGTGACACCCCTTCCTATTGTCCTCATCGTGACTGTCCTCCAATGGAACTTTTGCAGCCTTTGATCCAACAAAGAGGATTTATGACTGCTTTTAGGATTGCAGCTTCTACTTGTACTCTGCCTTCAGGAAACAAAATTCATCCTCACGACTGCTTTGAGCTTTCACATTTCTTCCTGGTCTGTTTTGACCTTCCGCTCGAGGTTGGCATTCTGTCTCATGGGGGAGTCATGCTGCTCTTATGGGATGACATTCATAGTCAACCCATCCATCTCCCTGACTACCTGTCATCAAGCTGTTGCAGTTTGTCTATTCCTTCCTCACTTGAGCTTTTCCCTTTCTACCATTTACATCCCTCCGTCATTCGATGTCACCAGGTTCGACTTCCTCCAGCTTATTGGACAGCTTCCTTGCTGATTTCTGCTGCTTGGGGACTTTAATGCACACCATCCCATTTGGGGCTCTTCCAGAACCTATCTGAGAGGTGCCCCCTTCGCTGCCATTCTTAATCAACTTAACCTTTCCTTCTTTAGCACAGAAGCACCCATGTTGCTTTCAGACTCGTCACACACCTATTCCCATTTGGACCTTTCCTTCTTCACTGCCTGTCCTGCACATCATCTTGAATGGTCCATTCTTTCTGACACCTACTCGAGCGACCATTTCCTGTGTGCTATCCATTTGCTAACTCCTACCCCACCTCCGTGCACATCGAAATGGCAGCTCACTAAGGCTGACTGGAGACTTTACTCCTCCCTGGTGACCTTCAACGAACACGATTTCCGCAGTTGTCATGACCAGGTGGTATTTCCTACAAACATTATCCTTACCGTCGCAGAACATTCCATTCCTCACACTTCCTCTTTACCATGCTGTGTCCCAGTCCTTTGGTGGACTGAAGCCAGCTGCAATGCAATTCGCATTCTTCGGGATAACCAAAAAGGCAGCTGAACTTCATTCACTAGTTCTTTTAACAGTTTCACCCCCCTCTTCCATCGTGTGCACCAACCTCCGACGGTTCTCTGGGAGCAAGATCCATTCCCCAATTTTCACCCTGACAGTAGCAGACAATATCATCGTGTACCCTATTGCTATCTCCAACACCTTGGGTCGCCATTTTGCAGAAATTTTGAGCTCCTCCCACTATCATCCTGCCTACCTCTATTGGAGATGAGCAGAGAAGACTCGGGCAATAACATCTCTTCTCAGAATCCTGAGTGTTACTGTGCTGCCTTTACTATGAGGATGCTAGACCACGCTCTCACTTCATCTCAATCCTCCGCCCTGGACCAGACACTGTTAACTTTCAAGTGTTGCAGCACCTTTCCCTTGTGGGCAAGCACTTTTTGCTTAATACGTACAACCGGACCTGGGCAGAGGGCATGTTTTCCAGCCACTGTTGTGAAGGCACTGTCATACCCACACCTAAGCCCAGTAAGGACAAACAACTTCCTTCTGGCTATCACCCACTTTGTTTACCCATGTCATGAATGGTTTTCTGTGGAAATCCCAGACTGGCTTTGTTTTTCAATTTGGAGAAAGCCTACGACATTTGTTGGAGGACTGGTATCGTTTGTACTCTCTACACATGTGGCCAACTGCGCCATCTCCTTGAGGAATTTTTAAAAGACGAGTTTTCGATGTACGTATGGGGTCTGCCTCCTCGGACACCTTTATCTAGGAAAATGGTGTACCTCAGGGTTCTGTCCTGAGTGTTGTCGTCTTTGCTGTCGCCATTAACCCTACAATGGCCTGTCTCCTGCCGGGCATCTCCGGCTCTCTTTTTGTTGATAATTTTGCTATCTACTGCTGCTCTTCATGAACCTGTCTCATTGAGTGGTGTCTTCAGCAATGTCTTGATCGTCTTTACTTATGGAGCATGGACAGTGGCTTAAGTTTTTCTACTGCCAAAAACATTTGTATGAATTTCTGGCAGCACAGCTGGTTTCTCCCACCATTTTTACATCTTGGGCCTGTTGCTCTTCCATTCATTGAAACTACAAAATTCCTGAGGCTCCTGCTTTATACAAAACTATCTTGGTCCTCCCACTTCATGCTCCCTGCAGCTTTTTCGATGGGTGTGAACCCTTCACCATCTTGGCTTCGTGCGGCAGCCCATCTTCACCTTGACCTTCATTCACTTTCTAAAGACACTGCACCAGGCTCGGTCTATTGCCTTCAGTTTCACGACCTATGCATGGAATTTTGCAGTAGTATCTTTGTGTACACTGATGGCTCTTGGACTGACCATGGTGTCGGGTGTGCTTTCAACGTCAACCAACATTTTTTGGTACTGACGTCCGGCACATTGCTCAGTATTTACAGCAGAGCTCTTCACCTTGTATCAGATCATGGAGTACATCTGCTGACATACTCTTTTCACTGTGTCACTGCTCAGACTCTCTTGGCACCCTTCAAAGCCTCTGTGCAGTGTAGACTGTCCATCCCTTAGTGCACCGGTTCCAGGAAAGCTTCCACTTGCTCACTTTTTATGGAGCCACTGTGATGTTTATGTGTGTTCCAGGTCATATCGGTCCAAGAGGTTGCTGACACTGCTGCCAAGGCTGCATTCCTCGTACTTCAGCCCAATAATTCTTGCATTCCCTCTGATGATCTCTTGTTACTTTCTGTCAGGAGGTGGTGTCACTTTGGCATCGCCACTGGTCCTCCATTCATAGGAATAAGCTCTGGGTTATTAAGCCTCTCCCAGTGGCTTGGACAACCTCCTCTCAGTCCTCCTGTGGCGAGGAGGTCATTTTAACTAGGTTGCATATTGGGCACTGCCTTTTTAGCCATCACCATTTGTTAAGTGGTGCTCCCCTACTACTTTTTGCACATTGCACCCAACTTTTAACTGTCTGCCGTTTCCTGAGGGGATGCCCTTTTTTTTTTTACCGTTTACAATCCCTTTTGGGTTTGCCATCTGAGTTATTGGCCATTTTAGTGAACAATGCGTGGGCTGTCGACTCTGTTTTACTTTTTATCAGTTGTAGCAATATAGTGAAGGCCATTTAATTTTTAGTTCTGGGCCTCCATTTCACTATTGCGTACTTCATAGACCTTTCTCCACGTCCCTGTTTCTAGCTGTCCTATCTTCCGTCATTAAACGTTGACATGTAATCATTTTTAACTCCTCTCTTCATCTTTGTGTTTCACAGTTTTGGCATGGACACATATGACCCTAGTTGTTTTTGCGCCCTAAAACAAAATGGGGGAGAAATACAAAGCCCTTACATTCTTTTGTCGACTTATGTCTTTACCTCCCCTTGAGACCTCAAAATTTGTCGGGGAAAAATTCTAAAACGTGTCTGTGGAATCAGAGAAATATCAGGCAATTTCACTTGGAGAAACTTGTGGCAAACCTGATTTTAGGTTTTTATATATGGAAATTATTTTTGCTTCTAGTATTGCAGTTCTGAATTGCTGAGTTCATCTTAAACTAAATCTTGTTATTAATCACATATACCATTAGGGAATATAACTTCTATAGGCATGTAAGTGTGAGAATCCATGGGTCCCTGAAGAAGCTTTTTCAAGATGTAGAATAAATATTTTTTTCCGCTTAGCTGAAGTACCTCAGAAGATTAAGCCATATGAGTAAACTGAGTGAAAGTGTGTTAGCAATCCTTTGTCCAGTTTGATACAGTAAGAGATTTCTAAGCACAAAATGGGCGGAACTGAGCTTCTCGGTTAACTGACCCACATGCTGGTCTCACACCTGATTGGTATCTGCATTCCGAGGAACTTAGAACACGGGAGCCTAATTGCCCATTTATCCCTACTTTTGATATTCGTATCTGTAAGTCGCTTTTATTTCTTTAGAACTGCACAATACAAGTTTTTAGGCATTAAGCTGGTACCTGTGGATCTATACAAGCCTGTTCTGTTATTCTCCTGGATGTTTCTGGTATGGATGAGTTTAGATCTTGCATCAATAAGTTTGTGACACTGCAAACATTAGAGTTTTTCCAAAGCCCTCCAGTGCCCCAAGTAAATCATTTTTGTGGACTTGGCAGCAAACACTGTGTGCCACACCATATTTTATGTTCTCCCTTTTTGAGTTTAATCTTATTCCTGTCTTATCATTTGTTAATGTGACCTTCCATTTTCTGTAGTTAAAGTACATCTCAATCCATGCAAGGGGAAGACTTTTAATGCCATACTATTTTAGCTTCCCCTCTCAGAATTTTTTAATCTAAACAGTCAAAGGCTTTGGCAAGATGACAGAGGGGATAATTTCCACTACTTAATTCTACTGGAATTGAATTTGTGAGATATTATGTTGGATTCTCAGTATAGAAGCCTTTACAGAAGTCAAACTGTGTTGTTAAAAAGTTATTCTCTGAATGGTGGTTCACCATTCTAAGTGGATTTAGGCTGAAATACTATGCAGAGATGAAGAGGCTTACAAAGGCAGGAATAGGCTGGTGAGTTGCACCAAAGCAGTAGTTGGATGAAGACCACAACAGCAGCTTCAACTCAGTTTATTGATGGAAATCTAGCTCTTGCCGAAATTAGCTCTCTCTCTCTCTCTCTCTCTCTCTCTCTCTCTCTCTCTCTCTCTGACACACACACACACACACACACACACACACTCTTCCTTCTAGCTACCACTCCATCTCTCTTACCAGTGTGTTCTCAAGGTGATGGGACATATGATTCATGCTCGGATGATATGGTGGCTCGAGTCTCACAACATTTTATGAATGCACAGTGTGGCTTTCAACACGGCATTCTGCAGTGGACCGTCTCATTATTTTGCCCACCCATGTCATGAATGGTTTTCTGCAGAAATCCCAGATTGTCGCTGTGTTTTTCGATTTGGAGAAGGCCTATGACACCTGCTAGAGAGCTAGTAACGTCCATACTCTTCACATGTGGGGCTTCCGTGGCCACCTACCCTGTTTCCTTCAGACATTTTTAAAAGACCGAGTTTTCCAGGTGCATGAAGGGTCTGCCTTGTCGGACACCTTTATCCAGGAAAATGGTGTGTCTCAGGGTTCCATTCTGAGTGTCATTCTCTTTGCTATCACCATAAACCCTATAATGGCCTGTCTCCCACTGGGCATCTCCGGCTCTCTTTTTTTTTGACGATTTTGCCTTCTATTGCAATTCTCTATGAACCTGTCTCACTTAGTGGCATCTTCAGCGATGTCTTGATTGTCTTTACTCGTGGAGCATCGACAATGGCTTTCGCTTTTCCACTGACAAAACTGTCTGTATGAATCCCACGAACGCTGACTGCAAATTTGTATGTCCGTCTGGTTATTTGACCTGTTGTGCTGCCATTCACAAACAGCATTCCAGGAGGTGTTTTCCTACAGGATAACACTTGCTCACATACTGCTGTTGTAAGCCAACATGCTATAGTGTGTCAACATATTTCCTTGGCTTGCTCGATAACCAGCTCTACCTCCCATCGAGCACATATTGGACATCATCTGATGACAGCTTCAACCCATCCACAAACATCATTAACTGTCCTTATATTGGCCAACCAAGTGCAACAGGCATGGAACTCCATCCCACAAACTGACACATGACACGTGTACAATAGCGTACCAGCATTTGCATTTACATTTGCAGTGGCTTGTCTCACACTCCCATTGATCCTGCAACGTTAATCACTTTACATACGTTGTCTCAACAAATATATTCCTGGTATTTCATTACTCTACATTAATTACTTTTTGGTGTTGCAAATTTTTCCGTCAGTGTACCTGGCCTTTCTTTAACCATCCCTGGGGCAATGCAGAATTCTCTTCCCAGTAGCGAGAAAATGCCGTTATTCCAATTTTGAAATCACATAAATTGCCTCTTCAAATGGACAGCTGTCGTCCAGATTGTTTACTCAGTGTCCTGCAAGTTACTTGAACATATGGTTAGTTGAAGGCTGTATTGTGTCCTTGAATCCTCGGATCTTTTGGCTTCGATCCAGGGTGCTTTTCGCCAAGGGCGCTCTACTGAAGATAATTTAGTCCACTTGAAGTGTGCTATCTGAACAGCTTTTGCTCAGCATCAGTTCCTTGTTGCAGTTTTCATTGATCTGCATGTATATCTTATGATACCACATGGTGCCATAACGTCCTTGCCACCTTAAAGGAGTGGGGCCTCCATGGCCCACTCCTGATTTTTATCCAGAACTTTCTTCCATGTCACACTTTTTGGGTACAGGTTGGTGCCTCCTGTAGCATCCCTCCCCTGCAGGAGAAGGGGCTTGCACAAGGTTCTGTTTTGAGTGTCACTCTCCTTTTTGTGGCTATCAATGATCTGGCGGCAGCTGCATGACATATTTTGTCCCCATCATTTTTGTTCGTCCGCGACGGCTATTGCTGGAGGCAGAATGCAGGGAGCAATACACCAAGCACAATCCTGGGCTTTCACTCATAGCATCCATTTTTTGGCTGCCATGACCTACGTTATGCATTTCTGTCATCGTGTTTTTTAGGTCCGGTCTTTGATGCCTAGTTGACATGGCTTCCCCGTCTTTGCCAACTAAAGCAGACATGTAGGTCGCACCTGAATGCTCTTCTATGCCTCAGCGGTGTGGTCCACTCTACTTTGATATGGCTGTATGCAGCATTGGTGCAGTCACACCTAGATTACAGGAATCTCTCATATGACTTTTTATCAGCTTCGACATTACGTCTGGATTCGATACACTATTGTGGGGTAAGACTGGTAACAGGTGCCTTTGGACTAGGCAGCAGTTCCACTATTGTGGGTTCTGCACCATCAAAAATTGATGGCAGCTGCTCACCCATAGTACCCTAACTGTCATCTCCTCTTTCCAGATATGAGATCTACCTCCCAAAACGGCAACACAGGTCTGGGGCTACGATCACCAAGTTTGAGTCTTGGTCAAGCACACAGTTTTAATCTGCCAGGAAGTTTCATATCAGTGCACACTATGCTGCAGAGTGAAAATCTCATTTTAGAAAACTCTTTATCTGTAATTCTCTTTACATATTGGCTATTTTCTTCACATATGGGGGACATGGTCTCATCTGAAATGTGAAAGCAAGCCTGTAAAAGAAAGGGGGGGGGGGCAGTTCTCAATTCTTGAGCAGTGATCCTCATGGTTTTTTTTTGTGCAATTTGGGTTAGTTTATGTTCAATCCTTGCACCCAATTTACTCTTTCATCTACCTACTTTTTTTCTCGTCAAGCAGAATGATATTTATGCCCGGTGCTTAATACCTGTTTGTATCACTTACAATGCTGGTATTTATGAATTTTTTAGCATTTGACTCCAGAAAGACCATTTTTCTTTGTAGTGAGGTCTTGCCAACAGCAAATTTTCTGGATGGAAAGTCGCTCAATCTGCTCATATACTTTAAAATTTAAAAGTAAATCTAGCAATGCTAGAATGTATACAAAATACTGATATACCCATTTTCAAGTTGTTGTTTAAAGATTCGCGACTTTTAAAACTTACGTAGATTATCTTTTTGATGATAGAACTTTACATAAGAAGTTATTAAGAACATTGCGAATATCACATGACGAACAATTGAATGACTAAAGCAGTGTTATCAACCCTCATTCATTGACACATGTAATAAATTCATCGAAGCAGTGAAGTTCAGAGCTGTAAAAATTTCTGAAATTAAAAGTATACATTGCCTAATGAATGTATTATTTTGGGGTGAAAGAACACAATAATTATTAGTTTTGGAATGTAATAATTCACTATGGCTTCATTTTAATTCTAATAAGTTTCACACTGTAATGAAACATTGTCTAAATGCCTCTCTTTCTCTCTCTCTCTCTCTCTCTCTCTCTCTCTCTCTCTCTCTCTCATTTGTTATAACTTACCACTGTTATATTGTATTTGTATTGCAGTCATTACATTAAAATTGGCTATATTGATTCTGCAATTTATACTATTATGTTATTGCTAAGAATTGATTTAAAGAATAAACGTATATATTTATTTGTAAGATTTTGTAAATTTATACCACTGGAACTCTTTCAAAATATTTGATTGCGTAATACTGCCAATAAATACAATGACTTTCTTTCTTCTGTTTATAATTGTAATAGATGTTGGACACTTTGACTCCAAGTATGTTATACAGAAACGCAGTGATTTTTTGCAAAAGGCAAAACTATGTGTTCGAAGAATTGTGGAGAGGAGGGTACGTGATGTATTTTAAGTAGGTTATAAAGAGTAACTATAACAACAAAAACAATAAATTATTTGTGATTGGCAAGCTTTCGGAGCCAGTGGCTCCTCCAGACAGAAGCGTTGAAGGGGAAGGAAGAAGGGTAAAGGAAAAGGCCTGGAGAGTTCCAGGAAAAGGTGTAGATTTTGGAAAAGTCACCCAGAACTTCGGATTAGGCGAAAAATAGAAACGACACATGTCATATACCAGCTATTATGTAAACACTGTTCAACTTTCTACATCTGCATGACTACCACCAAAATATCAGTTAGGATAAGTGGGCATAGGCATAGTGTATATACTGGAAACTCACAATATCCTGTTGCAGAGCATGCTCTACAACATGGCATATGTGACCTCGGCACTTGTTTCACCACACATGCCACCTGGATTCTTCCGCCAGACACCAGTTTCTCAGAACTCCGCAGGTGGGAACTAGCACTACAACGTGTCCTTGGTTCTCACCACCCAACTCGCCTTAATTTACGTTAATTTCTCCTGTCTCAGCTTTTCTTCACTGTAATTACTCTCTGCTTCACTCCATTTTAGCTTTCTACATCTTTCATTGTCTTTCCCGTCTATTTTCACTGCCCCCTCCCACAACTGTTGCATACAATACACTTACCTTCTCACTCTTATTAACCATATACAGTTTTAGTAGTAATCTCTGTCTTGCATATTACCCTGTCTTCGACCTTTAAGCTCTCAGGTTTCCGAATCTTGCCCGATGCAGTCCCCAACAATTAGTCTTTCCTTCTCATCCTGTACGGTAAGTCACCCATGACCCATGGTTCTGGGTGACTTTCCCAAAATCTACCCCTTTTCTTAGACCTCTCCAGTCCTTTTCCTTCACCCTTCTTGCTTCCCCTGCAACCCTTCAGCCTGAAGAAGGAGTCACTGGCTCCAAACGCTTGCCTATCACAACACTCTTTTATGTGTGTGTTCTGCCACTGCTTGGTGAGTAGATTTTTTATCTATCCAATTAAATAATTTTATAAAGAGTATCTGTGTGTGATGTTTTTATTGGTATACAACTTGTTATAAACAAAACTTATTTTTACCATTTAATATGTTTCCAGATATTTACCAGTGGTAAAGATGAAATTGGGTTGATTGTACTTGGTTCTGACAAGACACAGAATCCACTTGATTACCCAAATGTTAGTGTGGAATTTCCTCTTGCACTACCTACATGGCAGATGATATCCTTTGTGGAGAAATCTTTTCATGAAAGTGAAATAAAAAGAGATTGGATAGATGGTGTTGTTGTTGGTATGCAAGTCTTGAAAGATGAGCTACAGTAATTATTTAAAGCTGTCTGTTTCATGACATTCCTGGAACATGTTCCAGAATGTGTGTTACACAAATCACAGTGACATAGTTGTGACTTTATAAACTTGAATCAATATGTTTTTGTAATGAAAAAGAACCAGAAGGCACAATACCTGCAGAAATAGGAATTTTTTTTGTGTGATTTTACTGCATGAATGTTTTTTACAGTTTTTCAGCTCAATAATTAAGGAGGTATTGATACAAGGCTTTGCCAAAAACCCATCTGTCACCTACAATTCCAGCCCTGTCACTGGCATTCCGTAGCCCACAATATGACTGGGCCACTATGAAAGCAGCCACATCATTGTCAAATTCACTGAAACTACTGCATAGCAATTTGCTTGAGTATGGCTGCAGTTGTGGTCTTCTGTTTGGTTTAAGCACTGCGTCAATACCTTCTCTTTATAGCACTCAGAGGTCGCGATCTGCGACTGTTTTTACAAGTGGCAAGAGAACTTTTCCTCTAGTTGCTTGTTTTTCACTGAAAGATGCAAATATTTTAGAATGTAGTGCCCTATGTATATCTGTTAGAATAGCCACAAGGTCTGAAAGTTATTTTCAAATGATTGAGCTCTTCTACAGAGTATTGAAATTCACAGATTCTTCCAACCTGGTCCAACAATGTCTTACATACTCCTCTTCCTCCATGGATTGTTTCCAGTATTTGGAGATGAAACATTAGGCAGCAAAACGTGCCTTATAACCAAAATCTAATGAACATATAATTAAATTAACTAAAGATGTAATGTTGCACTCTCAGGTAAGACTGATCTTGAATACAAAGCCAAAGTGGAAATTAAATGTAAGCTGCAACATTCATCTCACTCTTTGTTATTGAAATTATTCACAGTGCCATAGGGAGAACTGAGTTTATGTGTTTTATAGAGTCAGATACACGCTGTGGCACAGGGTGCTGTCCATTATTCTCCTGACTATGATGTCCAGCTATGGTAGTCTTCCTTCTTCTTTGGTCTCCATAGTGAATTTGATTTTGTGGCGTGTGGAGTTCAGATGTACAAAGAAGTCAAGAAGTTTGTCTCTTCCATGAGGCCAGATGACAAGTGTGTTATCCACATAACAGAAGAAGAAGAAGAAGAAAAGAAGAAGATGGATTTCCATTTGGTTGACATCAGGGCCTCTTCCTCGAAGTGCACCGTAAACATATTCACAATCTCTGGTCAGAGTGGGCTGCCTATTGCGACTCCATCTGTTTGCGGGAGGTGGGTGTGCCATGAGTCAGTGAAGTGGGAAAGTTGACCAAGTAATATGCGTGACGTGTCATACCTCGACCAATATTGAGAACAGAATAAAAAATTCAGAGGCATTACTTTTCAGCACTCTCATGCATATTCTGTATGCAAGAAAAGCTTATGGAGCAGGTTTCTCATTCAGAAATTCTATTTCAGTGTTGGTTGTTTACACGAAGACCGTGTTAAGCATAATGGAAGAAGGAGAAATGTTTATCAGCATTCCAGATTTGGCAGTGGCAGGCTCATGGTCTGCTGAGACTCTGGTTTATTGTTTCACTATATTGCTGCTTGCATTGCTCAGAATCTCATTTTGTGCAAACATAGAATTGGTAGGTTCAGGAGGGCCATGCTAAATGCCTTGCAGGGCCTCAGTAGTGCCACCCAACTAGCACCTGAGAGGGCAGACAAGTGTTCGCTCATGCGTACGTGATCCTGCAGTGAAGTTGTGTACATTTAGTCAGGAAGTGGGCTTGTATACAGTGAGACAGATATCCACACAGACAATGTGATGGCATCTGGAGCAGCACAGACTGTCAAGCCCTTAATGCAGCTCTAGAGAGAGGTGAACTGACAGCGGTGCAACTGACAACAATGCCAGACACAGGAATGGCACTGTGTCATCGTGTCAGACGAGTCTCGGTTCTGCAACATCGTCACAATTGATGTACATGTGTTTGGAGGCTCTGATGCCAACAGACCTGGCCAGATTGTACCTGTCATTCTCATGCGGGTCCAGCATGTGATGTGATGGTATGGGGTGCAACTGGATACATGTCACAACTTCTGGTTCACATATCCAGTAATTTGGACAGCAGTCATTGCATTTGTGTTTTGTTAAGGCCTATCGCTGTGCCCTATTTTCAAGGGCTCCGTGATTGTAGATTGTATTTTATTGGTCCTGTTGTCTACATAGCAGCTTATGCATAAGACATTGGACAAGTCAAGTTATAAATATACAGGCTGAAAGTAATTTCAAAGCATACATATTTAAGCTTACAATAATACACTTTACACACAAGTATTTGTATAACACATTTCATAAATTTAAATATTCTTCAATGGAATAAAAGCAGTGATGCTGTAAATATGACTTTAGAGATTTTCCAAATGTATTGACCTCAGTGATAGCTTTTATGTTTTCAGGAAGTTTGTTATAAAGCTTAACTCCCATGTGAAAAGTACCTTTTTGGCACAGTGCTATGCTGATTTGAGTCATACGTAAGTTCCTGTTTTGTCTGGTAAAGTGCTCATGTATATCACAGTTTTTTTTAGCCTCTGGTCCTTGCCTATTACATTTAATTTAAAGAACAGAAGGGTTTCCATAATGTATACACACGGTAATGGGAGAATACCAGATTTATTAAACAGGGGTTTACAAGAGTCTCTAGGCTTGCACCCAAACAAGATTCTAATGGCCCTTTTTTGTAGTTTAAAAGTGCTATTAGCTATTTTAGAGTTTCCCCAGAAGGTGACCCCATATCTAAGACGAGAATGAAAGTACGCATGATATGCATTCAATACTGTTTTCTCACTACAGCATGATTTTAATGAACAAAGAAGATAACGTGTTTTGGTCAGTTCTGCATTGAGACATTCAATATGCTTGTTCCATCTGATCTTACTCTGCAGCCAAAGTCCTAAGAATTTGGTTTCAGTACTGTTACCAACTGGTTCGTCATTGATAGAGACTGATGGGATAAACATGTCCTTGTTAGGAACATTGTGGAATTTTAGAGCAACGGTTTTCTTACTGTTTATTACAAGCCGATTACTCTGTGCCCAGCTGCTAAGTTGTTTCGTGACTGTGTTTACTGTCTGCTGTAACTGTTCATCGTCGTCTCCTTTTAGTAGAATCGTGGTGTCATCTGCAAATATGATTGATTTGTGTGCATCAATATTTAAGCTTAGATCATTTATGTACAGAAGAAACAGAAGGGGTCCCAATACGGATCCTTGGGGTACACCACATTTTATTTGTTTATAGTCAGATAAGTGATTAGATACAGTTTTTAGTTCAATATTTGTGTGCTTGACGCACACTGCCTGCATACGATTTGTCAGGAAGGAACTGATCCACTTGTTGGACAGACCTCGAATACCATATCTTTCTAGCTTTGATAGCGGAATTTTGTGGTCCACCATGTCAAAAGCTTTTGACAAGTCAATAAAGACTCCTATTGTTTCCTGTTTTTTGTCCATCAGGTTTAGGATGAAATTGATGCACTCATAGACAGCAGTTGTCGTTGACCTCTTATTTCTGAATCCATGTTGTTCATTACATAGGATGCTGTTTTTATTTATAAATTTCATAAGTTTCTCATACATAACTTTTTCCAGTACTTTAGAGATGCAGGAGGAAATTGTGATGGGTCTGTAGTTATTTACATTGTCTTTATCCCCTTTTTTATATACATGAATAACTTTTGATGTTTTTAACACATCAGGGAAAGTGCCTGCCTGAAGTGAGCAGTCGCATAAATGTGTGAGTACTTCAGTTAGGTTTGATGCGCTCTTCTTTAACACTGTTGCAGGTATACCATCAATACCTGCCGATTTGGAATTTTTTAGTCCTTTTATTGCTTTAGCTACTTCATCTTGTGAAACAGAACCGATGTACATTGATCCTCTACATGTACTTATTTTATATTCATTTGCCTGGATGCTCTTAAAGTTTGATTGTAACATATTTTCAGCAACACCTGTGAAAAAGTTGTTAAATGTGTTAGCTACTTCTAAGGGGTTTGTTACTTTTTTATTTTTATGTGATAGTGTTATATTTTTCCAAGGTTGTCTGTATTCTCCACATTCTTTTTTTATAACACTCCACATAGCCTTTGATTTATTAGCTGAATTATAAATGATTTCATCATTATGCATTATTTTTGCTGCTTTTATTACTTTTCTTAATATTTTGGAGTATTTTTTATAGTATGCGCGTACTACAGGTGAGGAATTTTTCGAGTTACATATTTCATGAAGTAGTCTTCTCTTCTGGCATGAAACCCTTATTCCCTTTGTGCTCCAGCTGTTTGTTCTAGAGTTTCCCCGTATGGGTAATGTTTTCAGTGGGAATGCAAGTTCAAAGAAATGGGTTAATGTATCAATGAAAGTGTCGAATTTTTCATTTATATCATTCATTTTGTACACTCCTAGCCGTTTTTCTTTGTGTAATAAGTTGTTGAAGTAGTTCACATTATGCTGATTATAGCTTCGATATGCTGTTCTAAAAGACATGTTGTTAATAATACTGCCTTGTACTTTTATGCTTAATATTTGAGCAAGATGATCACTAAAACCTGCATTGAAAATTTTTAGTGAGGTGTTGTGTAAACTCTTATTTACTAGAAACTGATCAAGAGCTGTTTGACAAGTTTCTGATACTCGGGTAGCTGCTTTTACTTCAGCCTTTAAATTGAAGGACGTTGCAAGGTTCAAAATGGTCTCCCTATTTCCACTATTCGTGAGGAAGTCAATATTGAAGTCACCACAGATTATAAATTCACAATCCATTTTATTTACTTTATTTAGCAATGACTCCATTTTGTTTAAGAAAAGTTCAAAATTCCCAGACGGTGATCGGTAAGCTGTAGCAATAACCAGGTTGAACTGAGTAATTTTTATAGCTGCAATTTCATAATCCTTTTCGACATTTGCCCTAGTTAAGTCAGGTAGTGTAATAAAATCTACATTATCCTTTGTGTAAATTGCTACCCCACACTGTCTGCTGTTTTTCCTGCAGTGGTAAGCAGCCAAGACAAATTTGTTTATTTTAGTATTCTGGATTAATTCTGGGTTAAGCCAGTGCTCAGAAATGCATAACACTGAGATATCATTAAGTTCATGTGTTAATAGAATGTTAATTTCATCGATCTTATTACGCAGGGATTGCACATTATGGTGATAAATTTTTAAATCGGGCGTATTCACGATTTGGTAATTGGGAATCATATTTACAGCATCACATACCTCTAGTTTAAATTAGGAATGTCAGCAGCGTTGTATTTTCGTTCTTCTTTCTTGTTTATTTTGTTTTCCTCGCTGTTGGAAGGATGTTCAGGAAGCTGATAAATTGTTCTATCCCTTACAAGTCTTTCTTTGATGTTATCTTTTAACAAGATAATGCAAGACTACACATCACCTGAGCTGTACTGAGCTACCTCGATACAGAGAGTGTTCCACTGTTGCCGTATCCAGCATTTTCTTCAAATCTGTCACCTGTGGAGAACGTCTGTTCACAGGATGCCAAGAGATGGGTATGCCACCAGTCGCCAGCCACCAGTCACCAGCCACTACAGTTGAAGAACTCTGACATATGACATTCAGTTGAGTAGCATGAAATGATGTACCCATGGCTGTAGTCCAACCTCGATTTGATATCCAGTGTGATGAGAGCTGTTCTGCTGTTCCAGTTTCAATACTGAAATTCATATATTATTTTTATGCTATCCTAACCAGATTGGACTGTGGTGTCATACAGCATAAAATATCTTACAACGTGTTGAATTAGTTATGAGAAGTGTAGAACAGCCAGCAGGGGAAAGATGTTGGCAATGAGACAGTTTTTATGTATAACAGCAGTACAGTGTTTCACAGTGCATAATGCTTCCGCAGATTGAGAACAAAATGTGTGGTTTGCTTTCATCCATTTTCACAAACATAGCCTAAAAAATAATGTTGACGTTACTGTGCATTTCACTCTGAGGCATATTGCACTCTGAGAATGTTCATCGAATTCAGTTACTTTGTATTATATTTCAGTAACAGTGACATAATAGCAAATTGGACTGTATGAGTTTTTACGGATTTTTTTTCCAGACACACACTACCATTTCTTCAGATTTATTTAATTTGGGTATAAATCCTTTCCAGCATATATGCTGTACACAAAATGTTGAACATAAAATGTAGCTATCTGCTGATTTAACATCTTGCTGAGTATACCGGTACAATATTTTGTTGTAACAAATAGTTCAATGTATTTTACACACTTATAAACTTATTTATACAGTTATAGTAATTTATACCATTACATTAATGTTGTACCTTAATGTTCTGGAAGACGATATTATAAGGAACCTCATACTTTTCCTGGATGATAGAGTTGTCTATAATGAATTATTGCCTGAAAAAAATCTGCACAAATTTGAGTCAGATCATAACATTTCAATTTGGTCCAAAGATAGGCAACTGAGTTTAAGTTTTCAGAAATGTAAATTGGAGCACATCACAAAACAAAAAAAAGACAGTATTGTATGACTACATTATCAAATAATCACAGTTTTAATTGGTCAACTCATACAAATATCTGGATGAAATGAAATGGTGACATAGACTCACTTGTAGGCAAAGAGAATGCAGACTTCAATTCATTGGTAAGATACTGGAAAATGCAATCAGTCTATAGAGGACATTGCTTACAAAATACTTGTGTGGCCCATTCTAGAATATTGCTTAAGTATGACCCATAACAAATAAGGCTAATGGCAGACATTGAATGTATACAAAATAGTGTAGCATGATTGATCATAGATTTATTTGATGCATGGGAGAGCATCAAGAAGCTACTAAAAATTGGAAATGCCAGACAAGTGAAGATAGACGCCAAATATATGACAAAACCTAACTTATGAAATTTCAGGAACATGTATTAAGTGAGGTATTTAGGGATTATACAATAACCGCATATGTATCACTCCTATAGGGACCATGAAGGCAAGATTAATTACAGCATGCACAGAACCATTTAAAGAATCATTCTTCCCACACTCCACATGAGCATTGAATGGGGATAAACCATAATGTGTGGTACAACAATGTACTTTGTCGGACAAACCCACAGTGGTTTATACAGTGTGCATGGAGACATGGAATCAGTTGACAGTAGCTGGGTAATGGTTCATATTGATTCCCATTTCCCTGTTGCAGTAGGTGATCTTATGCCTCTAATTATTTTTTCATTGCTATCTTAACTTGCATTCTTCAATTCAGTTTATTAACCCTTCTTATCTCTTTGTATTAGGGCAAATGTACAATTAACTTTTGAGGAATTTGTATTTTCAATTTATCAACTGGAGTTTTGTTTCATATGCAGCAGCAATGTTACAAATTATTTGTTTCAGTTTCTTTAGAATAATTTGCTGTTTTACAGGTGCCTTGAAGGAAATGAAAGATCTCGAAAGTGTCTTAATGACAACCGATGGCCTCATGTTGACAAGACAGCTGGTTGCCTTGCAGAGGGCAGGGCTTGACGGTCTGAACATCAGCTTAGACACCCTGCAGTCCCAACGCTACAACCAGATCACGAGGAGGAAAGGCTGGGAGCGTGTCATGGTTGGCATAGATCTAGCCTTGCAACTTGAATACGACCCTGTGAAGGTATTACTAGTGCAGCTGTCATCGCATGCAGACTTTCATAAACAAAAGATATAAATCTGTTGTTAAGAATATCAATACAAGAATCACCATTTTAAAGCAGTATGCCCTCACCCTCGCCCCCATCCCCGCTCCCACCCTCACCGCTGTCTCCACACTGCAGCTGTAAGTGAAGGAAGGTATATTAAGACAGAAGAAGTAAATTTTAGCTGACGATGCTAACAGTTTCGTAGTTTATACAACATAAAAAGGATGCCTTGCAAGTTTACCAATTAAAAATCTTATATTTTCCTCCCAAGAGAGTCTTATGAGACTCAAGATCTTTACAGTTTCTCTTTTTTTCTTTTGTGTCTTTAGTTTAAAATAAGTTTCCACTGTTGTGGTGTTGTTTTGGTAAAAATACTCGATTGTTTGGAAAAATTATTCTTAATTCTGTAGTCACATTTTTGTTGTGTCTAAGTACTACTGGTTTCAGTAGCAAGTGCCAGCATCAGTTCATCTTATTATCAAACATTTCTGTGCAAAATAAAAGCTGACCACTGTGGCCGAGCGGCTCTAGGCACTTCAGACCAGAACTGTGCTGCTGCTATGGTCGCGGGTTCAAATCCTGCCTCAGGCAGGGATGTCCTTAGGTTAGTTAGGTTTAAGTAGTTCTAAGTCTGGGGGACTGATGACCTCAGATGTTAAGTCCCATAGTGCTTAGAGCCATTTGAACCATTTTGCAAAATAAAAAGCTTCTGTACAACTGCAAACTAGACATATCATTTTCAGGGTGCAGTTCACATCTATTGAAAGCACAACAGTGACCTTTACTTTTAGTAGATAAGACACCTACTGAGGTAAGTGACTTGATGACTGCACACAAGAAGTTGTCATTTATTCCATATGTAGCTACCATGCAGACTCATATTTTGTATTAGTTTGTCCTTACTCTTCCAAAAGGTTAAACCTTGTCTCTGCAGCCACAGCTTCCTCTCTTCAGCAGTTGTCTTCATCTCCATGTGTGAAGAAAATCCCATTCATTGATCATATTGTTTAAGTAGGATGTTCTCAGTCATCCCCTTGTTTTCTTACCTACGATCTTGCCTTCAGAAATGTTTTTTAAAAGATTATCGTCTCCAGTTAAGTGTCCAGTGTATTTTGCTTTGCCCTGGCCTATAACTTTCAGTGGTTCTTTCTTCTCTCCTATTTCCTTTAATTTTTCTGTCAATGCAGATAGTTCTTGTACTTCTCCTCCAGAACCACATTTCAGCAGGTTTGAGGCGAGCTTCCTTTGGCTTTTCTAATGTACAGATTTTGCATCTGTGTGTCAGAACACTCCACACAAAGGTCTTTACAAATATTTTCTTAATGTGGAAGCTGATATGTTTATTCAGTTGCAGCTTCTTCTTATTTTGGAAGGAACTCTTCGCCTGTGCTATTCTTTTCTTGAATGCCTTGAAATATTGATTGTTTTCTTGCAAAATGCTACTGAGATATTGAATTTCAGTTCCTTTCTTGAGTTGCTCATTGCCTGTTCTTGTGTCAGTCCTACCTCCTCCTCCTTTCTTGTCTGTAGCCATAACTTTTGTCTTCTTTGTATTCATTTTTAGCTTTAGTTTTACCACTTCATGATTTAAGGCCTGAAACATTTTATTTAGTTCCTACTCTGATTTACTATTGCGATGTCATCAATCTGCAGTGTATATGCATGCAATTAAGTTTCCATATCGACATCATGCTCCAAAAACCACCTAACTGTGTGTGGCAGGGGGTACGTCTCATGCCACCAACTGATCCCCTCTGCCTTGTTCCACTTGTGAACAGTGCTTGGGAAGAATGACTGTCAGTACACTTCTGTATTATCTCTAACTTCTCAAATTTTCTTCTCGTGATCATTTCGTGAATTGTATATGAGAGAAACTATTATGTTGTCAGACTCTTCTCGGAAACTACTCTCTCGAAATTTGGGTAGTAAATCTTTCCGTGATGCACAACTGCTCTCTTATGGCATCTACCACTGGAGTTGCTGAGCATCTCTGTAATGATCTCACAGCGACTAAATGATCCTGTGACAAAACACTCCGCACTTCATTGGATCTTCTTTCTCTCTTCTGTCAGTCTTACTGGGTAAGGACACAGGGGTAATTTACATTCATTTAAGATTCTTCCTGTGAATCTTAGTCTGGCATCTGCTTTTCTATTGCTGTTTTATGTGGTCATTCCACTTTAAGGTTGCTCTGGATAGTTACTTCTAGATATTTTATGGTAGATTCTGTTTCCAGCAATTTGTCATTAATAGTGTAGTTGTACAGTATTGGATTTCTTTTCCTGTGTGTGTGTGTGTGTGTGTGTGTGTGTGTGTGTGTGTGTGTGATATGTTACATTTATTTATGTGCAGGGTCAACTGCCAGAGCCTACATCATTCACCAATCCTCTGCAGGTCATTGTGCAAATTGATACTGTCTTCTGTTATTGCTACTTTCTGATGGACAAGTGTAGTACCTGTGAACAATATTCAGGAGCCTCTGACACTTTCTACTGGATCATTTATATACATTGTAAATGTCATGGTCCTATCACATTTCCATGGCGTATTCCAGAAATTACCTTTTGATTCTGGTCATCTTTTCTTTGTTGTTGTTATTACTTCCTTGATGAACATATTAAGGAAGTAAGGTGATAGAAGGCACCCGTCTCTCACTGCCCTTCTGGTTTTCCTTCTTTCATATCCGGTTCAGTACTCTGACTTTAGTATATACTCAAAATTAATCATCTGTCCTTCCACTTTGGACATTACTTTAAGGAATGATGATATAATGGTAATCTGTTTATTAAACATTATTTTAACGATACACTATGCTTTCTGATCATATAGTGGCTTGATGATGGAATTTGATACTGAAATTAGTAATCATTAGACAAAATAAAAGTGAAGCTATAATAAAAGAAAGTAATATTTTGGATCATGTCAGTTGTTGTTCCAAACAACAGCACGTCAGGAATAGGTTCAAATGGCTCTGAGCACTATGCGACTTAACTTCTGAGGTCATCAGTCGCCTAGAACTTAGAACTAATTAAACCTAACTAACCTAAGGACATCACACACATCCATGCCCGAGGCAGGATTCGAACCTGCGAACGTAGCGGTCATTCGGTTCCAGACTGTAGCGCCTAGAACCACACGGCCACTCTGGCTGTCCAGGAATAGGTACTAAATTATTTGTCCGCTGATGACCTCACAGCTTAGAACACTAAAACACAAATGTTAATTGTTTGTTATGTGCCCTGGTAGAGTGTACAGCTGTTTACAGTTCACGATTGGTTGTTGGAGATTGGACATTACTCACATAGTGTATTTAGTGCACAGTGCAGAAAAAGGCAGTGTCCAGAAAAGTAAACAAGTGTAAAGGCAAAAGTTTCATGACAGGATGTTGTGTCACCATACTTGGAAGACAATTATAGCCAAAGACAGAAATTTAAAAGAAACTGGCTCATTTGAGCTGCGGAGACCTAGTCGAGGATTCTCAGTAGATAATTGTTAGCACAGTAGAATTTATAAAGAGACAATGTCAGTTCTTGTCAGGGAAGGTTGATTGGTAAGTATCTATCAGCTTTCTCGTAAAACTCACAATTTGAAGAATACACATCAAGGAAAAGGTAGAAGTCCAACAGTGTCAAATCTAGACAATAATATCGATCATCCAACAGTTTTGCAAAATCCCCAGTTGTACTTACTTTACTTACTTACTTACTTACTTACAAACTTACTCAGATTTGCTGTGTACCATACAAGGAACTGGTTTCCACTAGTTCACTTGATCAGCTGCCAAGTTCTCACCTTCCTCCAAGTTTGTGTCCATGGATTGAAGATTCATTGCAAAAGTTCCAGGTGTTAAAAGGTCTTCCTGTACTTACTTTACTTACTTACTTACTTACTTACAAACTTACTCAGATTTGCTGTGTACCATACAAGGAACTGGTTTCCACTAGTTCACTTGATCAGCTGCCAAGTTCTCACCTTCCTCCAAGTTTGTGTCCATGGATTGAAGATTCATTGCAAAAGTTCCAGGTGTTAAAAGGTCTTCCTGTACATCTGTATCTGTCCATTGATTTCAACAACAGTGTTGATTTTGGGATTCTTCCACCTTACATGCGTAGAACATAACCTGCAATCCTCAGTCTTCTTTCAACAATAATTTTGTGCAGGCTGTGTAGACCTCTTATTCTCAGCACTTCATCGTTTGTAACTTGGTTGGGTTAACATCTTCAGAATTCATCTCTAGCATTGTTGGTGAAAAACATGGAGACTGTGTGCTGATTTTACTGACATTTTCCAAGTCTCACACATATAAACGATAAAGGAGTGCAGTCAAAGCTTTGTTGGCATATTACAGACCTAATTTCCATATGGACTGATTTTACAGTTCTGCTGGTGATTTCTGCATCTGTGACCTCATTATTACATATAAAGCTATCGAGATATGGCAATCTGTCAACATCTTGTATTATCTTCTATTGCACTGTAATCGGGGAAGAGACGAGTAATTTCCACTTACTTTGCACATTCTGTTTACCTTATCCCTATTAATTTTCAGCCCTACACAATAGGGCATTTAATGAGAAAGCATATAAAAATTAACTTGATGCCTTCCAAGGAGACGGTCTCTACTTACTCTCTACTCCTTCAAGCCTGACTTTGTAAGTGTAGACCAGACATGGCTTAAATTCAGAGAAATAGTATCGACATCAATTAAGAGATATATACCAAATAAATTGAAAGGATACCAAATAAATTAAAAGGGTGGTGCACAAAATATGTCAAAACTCAGCTGCAGAAGCAATGAAAAAAAGCATGTCAAAATTTAAAAGAATGCAAAATCTCCAAGATTAGCGATGTTTTACTGAAGCTCGAAACTTAGGGTGGGTTTCAGTGCAAGATGTGTTTAATAGTTCCCATAGTGAAACTTCGTTTTGAAATCTGGAAGAAAATCCAAAGAGGTTCTGGTTGCATGTGTAGTACACCAATGGCAAGACACAACCAATACCTTCACTGCGCAATAGCTGTGGTAATGTTACTGATGACAGTGCTACTAAAGCAGGGTTACTAAACACGGATTTCTGAAATTTCTTCACCAAAGACAACAAAGTTATTATTGCAGTATTCAAATCAAGAATAACTGCAACTGTGAGTAACTTAGTAGTAGCTCTCCTCAGTGTCATAAAGCAGTTATGTTTCTTTCAGAGAATGCTGATACAATAGCTCCATTAGAAATCATATATAGCCCTGGAGATTCTAAAAGGTATCAGATAGATTATATAATGGTAAGACAGAGATTTAGGAACCAGGTTTTAAATTGTAAGACATTTCCAGTGGCAGATGTGGACTCTGACCACAATCTATTGGTTATGACCTGTAGATTAAAACTGAAGAAACTGCAAAAAGGTGGGAATTTAAGGAGATGGGACCTGGATAAACTGAAAGAATCAGAGGTTGTACAGAGTTTCAGGGAGAGCATAAGGGAACAATTGACAGGAATGGGGGAAAGAAATGCAGTAGAATAAGAATGGGTAGCTTTGATGGATGAAGTAGTGAAGGCAGCAGAGGATCAAGTACGTAAAAAGACGAGGGCTAGTAGAAATCCTTGGGTAACAGAAGAAATATTGAATTTAATTGATGAAAGGAGAAAATATAAAAATGCAGTAAATGAAGCAGGCAAAAAGGAATACAAATGTCTCAAAAATGAGATCGACAGGAAGTGCAAAATGGCTAAGCAGGGAGGGCTAGAGGACAAATGTAGGGATGTAGAGGCTTATCTCACTGGGGGTAAGATAGGTACTGCCTACAGGAAAATTAGAGAGACCTTTGGAGATAAGAGAACCACTTGCATGAAGATCAAGAGCTCAGATGGAAACCCAGTTCTAAGCAAAGAAGGGAAAGCAGAAAGGTGGAAGGAGTATATAGAGGGTCTATACAAGGGCGATACACTTGAGGACAATATTATGGAAATGGAAGAGGATGTAGATGAAGATGAAATGGGAGATACAATACTGCGTGAAGAATTTGACAGAGCACTGAAAGACCTGAGTCGAAACAAGGCCCCTGGAGTAGACAACATTCCATTGGAACTACTGACAGCCTTGGGAGAGCCAGTCCAGACAAAACTCTACCATCTGGTGAGCAAGATGTATGAAACTTGCGAAATACCATCAGACTTCAAGAAGAATATAATAATTCCAATCTCAAAGAAAGCAGGTGTTGACAGATGTGAAAATTACCGAACAATCAGTTTAATAAGCCACAGCTGCAAAATACTAACACGAATTCTTTACAGACGAATGGAAAAACTAGTAGAAGCCGACCTCAGGGAAGATCAGTTTGGATTCCGTAGAAATACTGGAACATGTGAGGCATTACTGACCTTACGACTTATCTTGGAAGAAAGATTTAGGAAAGGCAAACCTACGTTTCTAGCATTTGTAGACTTAGGGAAATCTTTTAACAATGTTGACTGGAATACTCTCTTTCAAATTCTAAAGGTGGCAGGGGTAAAATACAGGGAGCGAAAGGCTATTAACAATTTGTACAGAAACCAAATGGCAGTTATAAGAGTCGAGGGACATGAAAGGGAAGCAGTGGTTGGGAAGGGAGTAAGACAGGGTTATAGCCTCTCCCCGATGATATTCAATCTGTATATTGAGCAAGCAGTAAAAGAAACAAAAGAAAAATTCGGAGTAGGTATTAAAATCCATGGAGAAGAAATAAAAACGTTGAGGTTCGCCGATGACATTGTAATTCTGTCAGAGACAGCAAAGGACTTGGAAGAGCAGATGAACGGAATGGATGGTGTCTTGAAGGGAGGATATAAGATGAACATCAACAAAAGCAAAACGAGTGTAATGGAATGTAGTTGAATGAAGTAAGGTGATGCTGAGGGAATTAGGTTAGGAAATGAGACACTTAAAGTAGTAAAGGAGTTTTGCTATTTGGGGAGCAAAATAACTGATGTTGGTCGAAGTAGAGAGGATATAAAATGTAGACTGGCAATGGCAAGGAAAGCGTTTCTGAAGAAGAGAAATTTGTTAACATCGAGCATAGATGTAAGTGTCAGGAAGTCATTTCTGAAAGTATTTGTATGGAGTGTAGCCATGTATGGAAGTGAAACATGGATGGTAAATAGTTTGGACAAGAAGAGAATAGAAGCTTTCGAAATGTGGTGCTACAGAAGAATGCTAAAGATTAGATGGGTAGATCACATAACTAATGAGGAAGTATTGAATAGGATTGGGGAGAAAAGAAGTTTGTGGCACAACTTGACCAGAAGAAGGGATTGGTTGGTAGGACATGTTCTGAGGCATCAAGGGATCACCAATTTAGTATTGGAGGGCAGCGTGGAGGGTAAAAATAGTAGGGGGAGACCAAGAGATGAATACACTTAGCAGATTCAGAAGGATGTAGGTTGCAGTAGGTACTGGGAGATGAAGAAGCTTGCACTGGATAGAGTAGCATGGAGAACTGCATCAAACAAGTCTCAGGACTGAAGACCACAACAACAACATATAGCCACTCATTTGATAAAGATCCATACCTAGAGACTGAAAAGTTGCTCAGGTCACACCAATGCTCAAGAAAGAAAAGAGGAGTAATCTACTAAATAACAGACTCATATCACTAATGTTGATTTGCATTAGGATTTTGGAACATATATTGTGTTTGAATATTATGAATTATCTCAAAGATAATGATTCATTGATAAATAGCCAAGATAGATTCAGAAATATTGACCTTTTAAAACACAGCTAGCTCTTTAGTCACACAAAGTAATAAGTGCTGTTGACTGGGGCTCTCAAATTGATTCCATATTTGTAGATTTCCAGAAGACTTTTTGAAACAGTTCCTCACAAGCATTTTCTAATCATATTGTGTGCCTATGGTGTATTGTCTCAGTTGTGCAACTGGATGTGTGGTTTCCTGTCAGAAAGGTCACAGTTCATAGTAATTGATGGAAAATCGTCAAGTAAAACAAAAGTGATATCTGACATTCCTCAAGGAAGTGTTATAGACCACCTGCTGTTGCCGATCTACATTAACAATTTAAGAGAGAATCTGAGCAGTCCTCTTAGATGATGCTATCATTTACAGTCTTGCATATCATTTACTGTCTTGTAAAGTGATCAGATGATCAAAACAAACTGCAAAATGATTTAGGCTACCTATCCATATGATGCAAAAAGTGGTAACTGACCTTAAATAATAAAAATTGTTATGTCATCCGCATGAGTAGTAGAAGGCATCTACTAAATTTTGGTTACATGATAATTCACGCAGATCTAAAGGCTGTGAAGTCTATTGAATACTTAGGAATTACATTTACAAATAACTTGAATTGGAATGCTCACATAGATAACGCGGTGGGAAAGCAAACAAAAGACTGTGATTTGATAGTAAAACATTTAGAAGGTTAGGATTACTAAAGAGACTATCTACAACTATACTTGTCTGTCCTCTTTTGGAGTATTCTGCATGGTGTGAGATCCTTACCAGATAGGACTGACAAAGGACATCATTTAAAAGTTCAAAGAAGGGCAGCTCATTTTGTATTATTGGGAAACAGGAAAGTGCATGCCACAGATATCGCATGTGAATTGGGGTGGCAGTCATTAAAGCAAAAGCATTTTGCTGGAGCAGGTTCTTAAAATTTCAATCATTAATTTTCTCCTCCGAATGTGAAAATATTTTGTTAGAGCCCTCTTACATAGGGAGAAATGATCATTGTAATAAAATAAGAGAAATCAGAGCTTGTACGGAAATATTGAAGTGTTTGGTTTTCCTCAAATGCTGTAGGGGAGTGGAATGGTAGATAAATAGGTTGAGGGTGGTTCTCTGAACCCTCTGCCAGCAATTAATTGTGAATTACAGACTAGTCATGCAGATATAGATAATGTAGATAGGCTTTCAATATTGTGCACTGATTCTCTAATTTTATACATTGCCCAAATACTTTCGTGGCGCTTTGGAGTGACCCCTTCAAAATAACACTTTACCAGTCTTCTTAATATGTATTTTGGTAACCAGGTTGATAAGAAGTTACAACAATACTCTCTTATTACTCCCCAGTTTTGGGTTTTATTAATGAACAAAATCGCCGCAGTGTTCCATAACAATTACGGGCTGAAGTTTCCTGCTGATGGAACCAATATGATTTTCTGTGTTTCTGAGCATACAGGTTGTGTATGCTGTTTGGAGCCTGTTGTATGCTGAATCAAATGTTTTTATTGTTGTGATCTTCCATCTGAAGATTGGTTTCATGGAGTTGCCCATGCTAGCTTATCCTCTGTGACCCTCTTCACCTCTGGGTAACTACTGCAGCGTACAATAACTTGAACTTGCTTACTGCAGTCAGTTTTTGGTCTCCTACAGTTGTTACCCCCATTATATTCACAGATGACCACATATTGTGGAAATTGCATATTGTAATGTAGGATGCAACAATAAGGTACAGAATGTTTCTGTTGAAAATTACGAATTATTTAGGAATAAAGGAGATGGCTCACCAAAAGGCAGAAGCACTGTCTCATCGATAGGCACACGAACAAAAGGTATGTAGAATGAGATTTTCACCATGCAGTGGAGTGTGCACTGATATGAAACTTCCTGGCAGATTAAAACTATGTGCCGGACCAAGAGTCAAACTTGGGACCTTTGCCTTTCGTGGGCAAGTGCTGAGCTATCCTTGCACGACTCACGACCCGTCCTCACAGCTTTACTTCCACCAGTACCTCGTCTTCTACCTTCCAAACTAAAAGGTACGTTACTTGGCGAGCTTCCAGAATGCACTTTCTTTTTCTAGCTGTAGGGAAAACATGTGCGCGCGCCCACACACACACACACACACACACACACACACACACTCTCTCACATGCGCATGCATGTCTCCTTATGCTGTGGTCGCTCAACTGCCAGCTCTTTACTGGCCCACGGTGAGTGTTCTGGAGTGAGGTGGGGCTTTAGAGTGGGGTAAGATGGGGTGGGTTGAGGCAATGTGAGAGATGGAGAGAGATGGGAGGGGTTTGGAGGGAAGCATTTAGTGGCTCGTGGGAGAGTGGGGAGCCATCTGTGGGCTAGCTAGGGGTGCAGTTAGAGGGGTCAGGTGCCAGACAGCTGGGCACTCATAGACTAGGGTGTGACGTGAGATAACAGCACACAACTAGCTGATTTGCGAGGGGGGGAGAGAGGGGTGTGTGTGTGTGGGGGGGGGGGGGGGGCTGGGAGTTAACTTGGATTTAGGCCAGGAAGCAAAGGATGTGCTGTAAGTATGGCTACAAAAGTTGAGTGTTCTTAAATAAGATCAGCTGGTGCCAATGTATTGGAAAGTAACTGGCACACAAAGTGCAATTGTGGCTCCTTTTTCTTCAAAAGTTTTAAATAGTCTGCAGAGCAAATTGAATTAGGAGGATCAGGCATTTGTGTGGGTCTAGGAAAGTAAATTGTAGAGCCAGATAAAAGGCGCACGAGACAGGAGGGGTACTACTACTCATCACTGCTGTATCGTGCTACTAGTACATGTCAGTGTGAGTGCACCGAGAGTGGTGTTGCCGTACATGCGTCTTTAAATTGGTCACCGACTGATCATTGCAGGCTGGCTGCTGGAGGCCGTCTCTGGGAGCCAAGCGTGCCGTGCGGTCCCTGCCGTGCCATCTGCTGGTGACTCGCACATATATTAGTGTGGAACAGTGCTGACTGACTCTCTGTGTGATTGTAGTTTGTAATGTGCACATCAGTGTTCTGTGTCTTGTTGATCTTGTTGAGTCCTTAGAGGCATATTGTTCGGAGGTTATTATTAAAGCCATATTTGTGCGACTTGGATCACACTTCAGTATTTATTTATTTATTTATTTCTTGTTCCATAGATCCAGTTAGTGAGTCAATCACAAGGATATGGAACGTGTCAAATTGTACAGGTATCAATTTAAACTATACAAGGGCAATTCAATGGCAAATTGTACATAGTTTAAGTAAGACATACTATAAATACAGTAACAGATACAATATCAGCTAGATAACATAACAACCATTTGACAGAAAAAGGAGTTTCAAATAAAGGTTAAAGGCAAAAGCACAAAGTTAAATCAGATATTAGGCCTACAAGAGTAAATACATGTACAGCCAATCTGTTGTTACAAAAAGTGTGCTAATTCCCAAATGCACAATAAAATCAATTGAACTACTTCTAGACACAATAAGTTTAGTGATGGTATACATTTTCTTTCAGGTATTCATCCACAGTATAATAAGATTTCTCTGTCAGGTAATCTTTGAGAACTCGTTTAAATTTTGGCAGTTCTGTATGAACACATTTGATATGTAGTGGTAGAGCATTGAACAGCTTAATGCTGGAGTAGTAAACTCCTTTTTGTACCAGAGTGAGACGTTTCATTTCTAAATGTAGATTGTTTTTGTTTCTGGTGTTATAACCATGGAATTTACTGTTGTCTTGGTAGATGAAATAATTTTTGCACACAAAGGTCAGCAAGGAAAAAATATACTGTGAGGCAGTTGTTAGGATACCTATCTTCCGAAACAAGTGCCTGCAAGAGTGTCTTTGATTAACCCCACACGTTATTCTGATTGCTTTTTTTTTGGATGGTGAAAACTTGTTTTGCAAGTGGTTGGTTCCCCCAGAATATGATAGCATATGACATCAATGAGTGGAAGTAGCCAAAGTAGGCAACCTTAATAGTGTCAACTTCAGCCACTGAAGAAATTACCCGTAGTGAAAATGTTGCCGAGCTAAGTTTTTTACATAGATGAAGAATGTGAACTGACCAATTACATTTACTGTCTATGTAAGCACCCAGGAATTTTGTTTCTTCAACTTTCTGTATTGGTTGATCTCTACATTTTATGTCAATTTCATTGGGATTACTTTGTGATGTATGGAACCTCATATAATGAGTTTTATCTGCATTGAGTGAGAGACCATTTGAGGAGAAACAATTTAAGATGTCATTAAAAACAGTAGTTGTAGTTTTTTCAAGATCATGATCAGTCAAATCGTCAATTAGAATTGTGGTATCATCGGCAAACAGGGTAAATTTGCTGTTTGTCTCAGAACAAAGAGGAAGATCATTAATAAAGATGAGGAAAATCAGTGGGCCCAAAACGGAGCCTTGAGGCACACCACACGTTATCATGCCCCATTCAGATGAGGCAGGTTCTCCAGAAGAGCCATTTAGCATTACAGTCTGCTTCTGATCCTGTAGATATGATTGTAGCCACAAGCCAACAGTACCACCTAAACCATAGTATTCTGCCTTTTTCCAAAGAATTTGGTGGTTTACACAGTCAAAGGCTTTCGTAAGATCGCAAAAAATACCCACTGGAGACATTTTTTAGTTAATGGCTTCCAAAACTTGGTTGCTGAAAGAGAATATTGCCTGTTCAGTACAAAGACCGGCACGAAAACGAAACTGATTTTTGCTTAAGATACTATGGAATTTGAGATGGTCTACAATCCTCCTGTGCATGAGTTTTTCTAGAATTTTCGAGAAGGTAGTTAATAGGGATATTGGGCGATAGTTTGTAACAATGCTTTTATCCCCTTTTTTAAAGAGAGGAATCACTACAGCCAACTTAAGTCTGTCAGGGACAATCCCATCTTGTAGGGATGCATTGTATATGTTGCATAAGGCGGGACTAACAAATTTATAACAGTGTTTCAGTATTTTACTAGAAATATTGTCCACACCAGCAGAATTTTTGTTTTTTAATGATCTAATTACTCTTATGACTTCGCTTACAGTAAATGGAGATAAGGATAACTGTGGGATTCTGTTGCTAATAGCTTTCTGTAGGAGGGACAATGATTCTTCCATAGAACCATTACAGCTTGTCTTCTCTGCTGCTCTCAAAAAGTGGTTATTAAATATTTCTGCAACCAACTCAGGTTTCTTTATGATACTGTCCCGTGTTTTAATCTCCACCTGAGACATGTTCCCTGTTGTCCTGCCAGTTTCCTTCTTTATTACATTCCTTATAGTTTTAATTTTATTCTCTGAGCTTTCAATTTCTGATTTTATGCACATACTTTTAGATTTATTTGTAACCTTCTTGAGAATGCTACAGTAAAGTTTGTAGTGTTGTTATTTCTTTGGATCATTACAAGTCCTGAGAGAACTGTATAACATCCTTTTTGTTCTACAAGATGTTGTTATCCCTGTAGTGATCCAAGACTTCTTGGCATTGCCTATATGACTATTTCTAACTACTTTTTTTGGGAAAGATGGACTCAAATACAGACATGAATTCATTTAAAAATGAATTGTACTTTTTGTTTACATCTGTTTCCCTATCAACTCGGCTCCAGTCTATCTCTTTTAGGCTATCACTGAATTTTTTAAGGCCCTGTTCATTTATTATCCTAAAAGATTTCCAAGAATGCTCGGAACTGTTGCACACACTGATGTAATTGAGCCTAAGCAATTGACCACCATGATCAGAAAGGCCAAGGATTGGATGTACAGTGATCTCATTCCATGTAGACTTATCTATAAATATATTATCTATCAGACTTTCACTGTTAACAGCAACCCTAGTTGGGAAATCTACTATTGTCATCAGATTATAAGACTCCATTAAATGTACTAAATCAGCTTTACTATTGCTCTCATTTAGGAAATCAACATTAAAGTCACCAGTAATTATCAAGTTCTTGGACTTTGAGTACAGTATGGATAATAAAGAATCTAAGTGCTTAAGAAATACATTCAAATTCCCTGAGGGAGATCTATACAGTGCTAACACTACAGCCGTGAAGTCATTTACAGTAATCTCAACACCACATACTTCAATTTGTTGCTCTATACAATGGCTCTTTAAATCTAATGCATTGTAAAATATGTTGTTTTTTACATAAATTACCACTCCACCTTTTTCCATGATGGTTCTTGAGTAATGCGCTGCCTGACACACAGTATTACTTGGTTAGTACATCACCACAAACATATGGACCGGGACTGTACATGCTTTGACAGTTTGCTACGTCTCTCTCTTCTAGGACTGACATGGTAGCTGCCTTGCATTTCTTAATGACTCTGACCTTGTCAACCACAAACCGAATCTTAGTACAGTCATGATTTCCCTGAAGAGATTACATGACAGCAGAGACTTGTAAAATTGTGTTACCCATTTCTCTAGCCAGTGAAGATTCATTCTATACCTTCAGATACAGTGTCATTTAGGAGTAGAACAGCAAGAAATACGTAGCTCCTCTAACAGTAATGACAGTTTATCACCTCCCAACACTACATGTGCCAATGTTTCAGTGCATTTTTGAATATGTTTGTTAACAGATTCATCAACACAACAAAAATTTACGATCTCAGTAGCATCTTATTTCTTAACTCATACTTTACTATTCGTCAGAATCTTCATCGCTGCTCTTTGATTCGTCAGAGCTCCCTGCTGTACTTTGTTTTATTTCATAGTCAGAATTAGTTGAAATACCACCTACCGTATTTACCCAAATCTAAGCCGCACTCAAACCTGAAAAATGAGACTCGAAATAAAGGAAAGAAAAAAAAAAAAAAATTCCCGAATCTAAGCCACACCTGAAATTTGAGACTCGAAGTTCAAGGGGAGAGAAAAGTTTTAGGCCGCACCTCCAAATCGAAACAAAGTCAGTCCATTGTAATATGAGACACAATTTAGGTCGAATGAATGACGATACAGCTACAGTAGTTTGGTTCGAGTCGTAAGCTTTGCAGTTAAACTTTACCAGGTAGCCTTTGCTAAGCATCAGGCGCTCCATCCGTATTTATACTGGTACCCTTCCTTCTTCATGTGCTTCATCTGGTTTGAATCAATTGCTTATTTTGCTTTGATCTGATAAGTGCCGTTTTCCTTGTTATAGGCGTTTATGTCACTCTAAGCTGAAAATGCATTACTGTACTGTGTCATGCATTGTTTGTCGCATTCTGATAGTGCGTGTTTGCGGCCTGTCGTCACTCGTGGCATGGCTTGCTTTTGTGCACGCTACCGCTGCCTACAATTAAAAAAAAAAAAAAAAAAAAAAAAGAAGAGAGAGAAATCATCTCATTAGCGAAACAATGGCAAGAGACTACTATTTGTTGTTCCTTACACTGCTGCTTTCTTTGATAATGATCAACAAGAACCAAATAATAGACTGCGTATGATAGAACATGTTCTGAACGAGAGTTAGGTGAAAATTCTTCTCCATTTGAAAATCTTTGTGGCCGCTTCTTTAGTACATCAAATTCTGCACAGAAATTAGAGTCATCTTGGATATAAAAATCTAGTCAGTTGCCATGCTTCATTTCTGACTGTTGTCTCACTCTAGTTTCGTAGTTTATTAGGCAGACAGGATTTAAATAAGATAGCAGCAAACACGAAAGAATACGTGGCAAAATGTTTATATTCGTATTACTCTTATGATGAAGAGAATACTGCATGTGATTCACATTTCATCAGGTTCCTATTAGCAACCGTCTCTTCTCACAGGTAGGAAAAAATTCAGAACATTGAGTTGGCCATATTGACAAACATCCCAAACAGTCTTGCCGGTCGGATTTTCGTAATACATTGAAGTTCTGCTACATTCGAAGATGAACAATACGGAATTTGTATTTACTTCATTGGATAATGTATGAAAATTGTCTTCCACCTTTTTTTTTTAATTTATTTACTGACGCAGAGGTTTTGGCGCCAGTATTTATCTTTGTGCCTACGAAGCATGCCTGTGTAGCGCTACATATATTCGACGGCAGAAATTAGTTGTTTCAGCACCTACCGACATTTTTCAGAACTTCCACTTGCTTTGCACTCGATTCCAAGCCGCATGCGGTTTATTGGATTACAAAAACCAGAAAAAAAGTGCGGCTTAGATTTGAGTAAATACGGTACATCCTCTCCTTTGGATTCAACTTCTTAAGTATTAGATTTCAAGTCAACACCTGCTAATCTGTGAGACCGAAATGATGAGCCATACTACTCTATTTCACTGTACCTGTATGTTTCATTTGTATAACATTTTATTCCATCATAGATGCTGCACTTATAGTTTCATATATGCATTGCAGCAGCAGACACAATAAAAGTAGCAATCAGCAGTGCTTAGTTTGTTGAATGGGTAAAAAATATGCCATTGTCCCAGTTCCACATATCCCCAAAATTTGATTCTGCCAAATTCTGTACTCTCTGAAATCGAATGTTTAATCCAAAGATGAAAGTGAACAAGTTTGATGCAGTATTGCTAATATTGTTTATTACTCATCTTGCTGAATGAAGTGCATACCGTGTCCTTTCTGAAAGGTTTGCAGAAGTAATGCACATACCAGTTTTCTAAAAACTTACATTGAGATTGTGCTCTCCTTCCTCTTGTACAAATTAGTAGAGCCCTTCGGATTACTCCACAATATGCCTCTTGGCAAGGTGGTAACGACAGTATTATGAAAAGGATAGATTGGCACTCACTGTATAGTGTAGGTGTGTTGCTGGCAGGGGTGGGGGGGGGTGGGGGGGGGTGGGGGGGAAAGGAACACCACCTATTATTAAACACGTAAGCTTTTGGTGCAACCCCCCCCCCCCCCTTTTCCCTCACACACACACACACACACACACACACACACACACACGCACGCACACGCACACACATGCGCGCAAATGCAGATCACACATACATGACCACTGTCTCCGGCTGCTAGGGCCAGACTGGGAGCAACTGTGCATCATGGGAGAAACAACGGTCGTGTGTGTGTGTGTGTGTGTGTGTGTGTGTGTGTGTGTGTGTGTGTGTTTTTTGTCCACTTTGGAAGAAGACTTTCTGATGGAAAGCTTACGTGTTTAGTAGTCTTTTTGTTGTGCTTGTCTGTGACCTAACATCTCCTGTATACAGTGAATAGCAATGTATCTTTTTTATAATATGGTCATTACTCCATCCTAGATTTCTATTGTTTGTTTCCTTTTAAGACCTTATAAAGACAGTTACTGACAATTTCTTTTTTCTTATTGGAGAAAAGTAAAACCATATGGGGGCCAGACGTAGATTGTAAATGAATATGGAATAGAGTATTTTTATTCTCCCTGTATGCAGTGTCAATAACGTCACCTCACACACTTCATTTCTGGCAGCACCTCCTTCTCAACACATGACTGTCCCCCACCACCTCACCATAGTCTTCAAGTTATATCCTATAGCACTTCTGGGTGGACAAATAGATGAAGGATGTAGTTTAAAACAGTATAACTAAACTTAAAAGTCAAACTGCCCTTTTATAGAGACTGCCATCATTATTTAAACATACTAAACAACATCAAAACAGTCAAAAGAAATTTTTTTTCAAAAGAGCGGAAAATTGTAGTGAAATTCATGAGAGGATTGTTTTAAATTGTTATATCTTAAATCAATAAGTATGTCAGCATTTCCCAGGATTTTCTGGCTTAATTAAGACTAGGTCATGCCACCACAGTGGTCAGACAGTGGACTTGACTTCCAGAGGACAACGGACCCGAATCCCATCGGGCCATCAAAATTTGGGTTTTCCTTGATTTCCCTAAATGATTTAAGACAAATGCTGGGATGGTTCCTTTGAAAAAGATGACATTCGGCTGAGGAAGCTAATTTCTGTGGCATGTCTGATGACACAGTGCTGGTGGAAGCACGAGTATTTCAGAGCACACCATTCATTGCACATTGTTAAACATAGGGCTCTGCTGCAGACAACCCCTGTATGTTCCCATGTTGACAACACAGTTGAATTACAATTTCTGTGGCTCAGGAGCATTGAGATTGGGCAGTGAATCAATAGAAATGTGTCATCTGGTTGAATCATTCGAGTTTCGCATTACACCTACTTGACGGTTTTGTGCACATACACTGTCAACAGAGTGAATTGGTGCTTGAAAGGTGCACTTTGCTACAGGCTTAGGCCAGTGGGAGCAATATTATGCTATGGAGGACATTCACCTGGTCTTCTATGGGTCCTGTGGTAGTAACTGAAGGCTCCATAACAGCTTTGTTCTGTGTGAACATTATTGTGCACTGTCCGCACCCTGTCCCTAATGAAGGTGACATGTTTCAACAATATGACTTTCAGTGTCACGAGGCCAGAATCAAATTCACCCCTTCTGAATCTGATGGAATACATCTGCGATGCTATCAGATACCAGTTCTGCACCCAGAAACCACTGATCTGCAATTTATGGGAATTACATGACCTGTGCTTAGACATGCGGTGCTGCATAATGCTGGGAACATACCTCACATAATGCTGGGAACATACCTGAAATTTGTTGAACTTGTCCCACACAAAATCACTGCTGTATTGTGTTCCAACAGTGGACAAACACATTATCAAACAGGAGGTCATAGTGTTTTGTCTCATCAGTTTATATATTCAATGCTTGAATGAAAGGTGTGCTCTTTTCCTTTTTTCTGCCATTGCGTGTATGTGTAAAGCAGGATGTTCTACCATTTGGGCTTGTTTATATGATGGCTGTCAGTATTACCACCTGCAGAGATACTAAATGCTCCTTTTGTGAAGACCTTTTATCTTGAGAACACTTTCAACTTTGTTTCACAAATGGCAGCACAGTTTCATGTAATTGTTAAAATAATACTTTCAGCAAAAGATGTGTGCGTTGGAGTGGGGAAAAAGATTGGAGATGTATTTAGTTTAATTTTCATAAATTGTTAAGAAGGTTAACAGCTTGGCATGCTAAGATAAATTCAGACATTCTCTAAAAAGAGAGAAAAAGATTAATTTAACAGAATCAGTGAGGTATACAAATATAACTACAGACTTGTAGAACCATTACTTTGTAGGTTAGATTAGATTAGATTCAGCTTTTGTTCCAAGACCCAAAACATGAGACGATTCTCATGGGTGAGTAACATGCCAGAAAGTATAACATAAAAAATATAAAACATTTGAATACCCTGATCATTTGTCAGGAGATTGTCAAACTAGGTGAATACAATACAAACTGGAACAGCTAATATTTTCAGAATTGATACGCTGTCAGACTGAAACATTGTTATGCACTATTAATAAATTTATCAAACAAAAAGTACATAATCTTGACTGTTATGACAAAGTGCTCTCAGAACTGAAATCTAACAGACATTCTTATTTAAGCTGGCCTAACATCCACTGTTAAGATATTCATCTATTGAGTAGGATGAGTTACCTATCAAAAAGTCTTTCAAACTCTGTTTAAACCATGCTTTATCTGATACCAAGTTTTTAATGGTGTCTTTCTTCCACAGATAAATTGTGTTGTAATGCGAGGTTTTAATGAAGATGAAGTGTGCAGTTTTGTGGAGTTAACAAAAGAGAAAAATGTTGATGTAAGATTTATCGAGTACATGACTTTCAGCGGCAACAAATGGAATGATGGGAAGATGGTCTCATTTAGTGAAATGGTCCAAATAATTAGAAAGCAGTGGCCTAATTTTGATCCTCTGCCCAATGGGCCCAATGATACCTCAAAGGTACGTGCAGTATTACATATGAACATACATTGAAAATAATTTAATGTTTATGACTTACTACCAATCACAAGAATACTTCACATCTGCTGGTGGTATGAGAGATGGACTGGTTTAGTTACATATTTCTCATCCCATTCAGTAAGTCTGTCCTGGCCTGGGTTTCTCTGCAGCTTTTCTACAACTCTCCCCATTTCCTAAACCTTGACAATCCTTTTCTTTCTTCCCTTTTCCTTCCCCTTCATTGTTTCTGCCAGAAGAAGAAGCCACTGGCTCCGAAAGCTTGCACATTTCCATAACTTTAAGGGGAGTTAGAAGGGGAAAACATTCTTTTTCACTTTTTCGGGTTTTTACCTGATTATAAAATTTGCAATTTTCCAAATAAAATGATATGTATATTACTTATAAACTTGCGTGGGAAGTATTTTATTTTATTTTCTAAAATATAATCTACACTAGTTGAAAATGTTAAAATTTTTACACGCATTACTTCAAGACCTAATAAAATCGGTAATTTTTTATATACAGGGTAGTCCATTGATCGTGACCGGGCCATATATCTCACGAAATAAGTGTCAAACGAAAAAACTACAAAGAACGAAATTTGTCTAGCTCGAAGGGGGAAACCAGCTGGCGCAATGGTTGGCCTGCTATAAGGCGCTGCCATAGCTCAAACTGATATCAACTGTGTTTTTTTAAATAGGAACCCCATTTTTTACTGCATATTCATGTAATACGTAAAGAAATGTGAATGTTTTAGTTGGACCACTTTTTTCGCTTTGTGATAGATGGCGCTGTAATAGTCACAAACATATGTCTCAAAATTTTAGACGAACAGTTGGTAACAGGTAGGTTTTTTAAATTAAAATACAGAACGTAGGTACATTTGAACATTTTATTTTGGTTGTTCCATATGTGATACATGTACCTTTGTGAACTTATCATTTCTGAGAACGCATGCTGTTACGGCATGATTACCTGTGAATACCACATTAATGCAATAAATGCTCAAAATGATGTCTGTCAACCTCAATGCCTTTGGCAATACGTGTAACGACATTCCTCTCAACAGTGAGTAGTTCGCCTTCCGTAATGTTCGCACATGCATTGACAATGCACTGACGCATGTTGTCAGGCATTGTCGGTGGATCACGATAGCAAATATCCTTCAACTTTCCCCACAGAAAGAAATCCGGGGACGTCGGATCCGGTGAACGTGCGGGCCATGGTATGGTGCTTTGACGACCAATCCACCTGTCATGAAATATGCTATTCAATACTGCTTCAACCGCACGCAAACTATTTGCCAGACATCCATCATGTTGGAAGTATATCGCCATTCTGTCATGCAGTGAAACATCTAGTAGTAACATTGGTAGAATATTATGCAGGAAATCAGCATACATTGCACCATTTAGATTGCCATCGATAAAATGGGGGCCAATTATCCTTCCTCCCTTAATGCCACACCATACATTAACCTGCCTAGGTCGCTGCTGTTCCACTTGTTGCTGCCATCATAGATTTTCCGTTGCCCAATAGTGCATATTATGGCGGTTTAGGTTACCGCTGTTGGTGAATGATGCCTCATTGCTAAATAGAATGCATGCAAAAAATCTTTCATCGTCCTGTAATTTCTCTTGTGCCCAGTTACAGAACTGTACATGACGTTTAAAGTCACCACCATGCAATTCCTGGTGCATAGAAATATGGTACGGGTGCAATCGATGTTGATGTAGCATTCTAAACACCGACGTTTTTGAGATTCCCAATTCTCACGCAATTTGTCTGCTACTGATGTGTGGATTAGCTGCCCCAGCAGCTAAAACACCTACTAGGGCATCATCATTTGTTGCAGGTCGTGGTTGATGTTTCACATGTGGCTGGACACTTCCTGTTTCCTTAAATAATGTAACTATCTGGCGAATGGTCTGGACACTTCAATGATATCGTCCAGGATACCAAGCAGCATACATAGCACACGCCCCTTGGGCATTTTGATCACAATAGCCATACATCAACACGATATCGACCTTTTCCGCAATTGGTAAACGGTCCATTTTAACACAGGTAATGTATCACGAAGCAAATACCGTCCACACTGGCGGAATGTTATGTGATACCACATACTTATATGTTTGTGACTATTACAGCAGCTGGCTGGAGTGGCCGAGCAGTGCTAGGCGCTACAGTCTGGATGTGTGTGATGTCCTTAGGTTAGTTAGATTTAAGTAGTTCTAAGTTCTAGGGGACTGATGACCTCAGAAGTTAAGTCCCATAGTGCTCAGAGCCATTTGAACCATTTTTGACTATTACAGCCCCATCTATCACAAAGCGAAAAAAGTGGTCCAGCTAAAACATTCATATTTCTTTACGTACTACATGAATATGTAATAAAAAATGGGGGTTCCTATTTTTAAAAAATGCAGTTGATATGAGTTTGACCCATGGCAGTGCCATCTACCAGGCCAACCATAGCGCCATCTGGTTTCTCCCTTCAAGCTAGACGAATTTCGTTCTTTGTAGTTTTTTCATTTGATGCTTATTATGTGAGATATTTGGCCCGGTCACTATCAATGGACCACCCTGTAGAAAGCTGTGGATTGCTGTGTTATAAAGGTTAAATTATATGTTTGTATTGGTAGCACTGTCAAAAATAGTATCGTATCTTTTCATAGTATAAACATGCTTTGTATATCGAAGTGCTAACATTTTTCCGAGGAATAGTGACGAATAGACTGGTAAATCTCTCAAAAAGTATGACTCCAAAATGAAGTGTTTTTAAGAAATGTGGGTTTCATGGTAATAAATTTTTGAATAAAGAGAAAAATTGTGTTCAGCATGTGGTGTGTGAAGTTACAGACAATGAAATACTCGCAAACTCATGAGTATCTAGAGAAACACCCATTAGTGCTTCGAAGATTAAAATAAAACATAGTGATAACACAGTTATCTCAAAACAAAACTCACGTAAATGGTAGGTTAGGTTATATTCTGATACATCTACACATCGTAACAGGGGTGTTATGTGAATGTGTGTGCTGTATGTATGTGGAGGGCCAGTTAGTTTACATGAAGACATTGAGGTATCATATGGACTAGCCAGGAAACTTATCATTAATTCTGCCAGTTGTAAATATACTCATTCATTTTGGAGTTCTGATAAGTGTAAAGATAATTATTTTGAAATAAATGTTAGGTGGTTTTATGGATTGAGAGCTATTGGCAAAGGACACACTGCAGCAGAAACAATGTGTGTCGTGATGTATATGCCACGCCCACTTTGTAAAATGGACAAGTATGCAGGATTTATTGGAGCTGCTGTGAAATCCACTGCATGTGAGTCAATTAAGGGTGCTGCAAATGAAGCTGCTGAAATAAACGATGGTATGATTGACATATCAGTAGCTTTTGGGGCACTTGGTAGAAGCGCAGCTGAAGTTCTAAGAATTCTGTTGCTACAGTGACCAGTGGTGGATACTGGAAAGCTAATAGATTTCCAGATTTTAACCAAACATTCTTATAAGTATAAATCAGGGAATGAAGAAGGGCATATCTGTGACAGATATTATGAAGGACAACTAGTCGTACGGAGGCCTGTGCAGCTGTTGAAATTTTGTGTTTGTTTTGAATACAGTCAGAGAAAGTCCGTTTAGTCAGCCATAGTGCCAGTAGTGCTAGTGTTTGTTTTCAATACAGTCCAGAGACAGGTAGTGCTATTTTCATTGTTTTCTACAGGAAGTGTCTAGTAACCACAGTTTAGTCAACTATCAGCCGCCTTTAGTGAATTAGCAGTCTAGTTATAAGTTGATTAACTCTCTACAGTAAATTGATTTCTTAAGATTGATAGGATGTGAGACTGCTGTGTACGGACACAGGAGGAGCTGGCCACTGTTCGCAAACAGCTGAACGTGTTGATGGCCGCGGTTAGCCGTCTTCAGGCAGTGGTGAGTCTGGTGCGTTGCATGGTACACCCCAGGTGTTACATGCTTCACCCACTGACCCTGCTGTCGACACATCTTTGCGGATACCGGGCGCGGTTGTGCCACCCTCTTCCCAAGGGGAGTGGCGGGTTCAGCGGCGTTCGCGGCGCACGAGACGGAGGGTAAGTGTGGAGGCTGGCCGTGTGGCATCGCCCGTTCTGCCTGTGAGTGGACATGTGGCCACTCCTTCAGCAAGGTCCGAGCAGGCACATGGGGGGAGGGGTTTATTAGTTATTGGGAGCTCCAACGTTAGGCGGGTGATGGAGCCGCTTAGGGAAATAGCGGAAAGGTCGGGGAAGAAGGTCAGTGTTCACTCTGTCTGCTTGCCGGGGGTCTCATCCGAGATGTGGAGGAGACCGCGCCGGCAGTGATAGAGAGCACTGGGTGCACCCGACTGCAAATTGTTGCTCATGTCGGCACCAATGACTCCTGCCGTCTGGGTTCAGAGGTCATCCTCAGTTCGTTCAGGCGGTTAGCGGAGTTGGTGAAGGCGGAAAGCCTCGCGGGGTGGAATCTGAGCTAGCTATTTGTAGTATGGTTCCCAGAACCGATAGTGATCCTCTGGTTTGGAGCCGAGTGGAAGGCTTAAACCAGGGACTCAGACGATTCTGCGGAGATCTGGGTTGCAAATTTCTCGACCTCCGCTATCGGGTGGAGAAATGTAGGGTCCCCCTGAATAGGTCACGCATGCACTACATGCAGGAAGCGGCTACAAGGGTAGCGGAGTATATGTGGAGTGCACATGTGGGTTTTTTAGGTTAGAGAATTCCCTCCCTAGGCCCGACAAGACACCTCCTGAGATGCGGCAAGGTAGGAGTAGACAAAATGCAACAGGGAATAACAATATTAATGTGCTAATAGTAAACTGCAGGAGTGTCTATAGAAAGGTCCCAGAACTGCTCTCATTAATAAGCGGTCACAATGCCCACATAGTACTAGGGACAGAAAGTTGGCTGAAACCAGATGTAAACAGTAATGAAATTCTAAACTCAGATTGGAATGTATACCGCAGAGGCAGGCTGGACAGTGAAGGGGGAGGCATGTTTAAAGCAATAAGAAGTGCAATAGTATCGAAGGAAATTGACGGAGATCCGAAATGTGAAATAATTTGGGTGAAGGTCACGGTTAAAGCAGGCTCAGACATGGTAATGGGATGTCTCTATAGGCCCCCTGGCTCAGCAGCTGTTGTGGCTGAGCACCTGAAGGATAATTTGGAAAATATTTCGAGTTGATTTGCCCAACATGTTATAGTTCCGGGTGGAGATTTTAATTTGCCGGATATAGACTGGGAGACTCAAACTTTCATAACGGGTGGCAGGGACAAAGAATCCAGTGAAATTTTTTAAGAGCTTTATCTGAAAACTACCTTGAGCAGTTAAACAGAGAACCGACTCGTGGCGATAACATATTAGACCTTCTAGTGACAAACAGACCTGAACTATTTGAAACAGTTAACGCAGAACAGGGAATCAGTGATCATAAAGCGTTTACTGCATCGATGATTTCAGCCGTAAATAGAAATATTAAAAAAGGTACGAAGATTTTTCTGGTTAGCAAAAGTGACAAAAATCAGATTTCAGAGTACCTGACGGCTCAACACAAAAGTTTTGTTTTAAGTACAGATAGTGTTGAGGATCAGTGGACAAAGTTCAAAACCATCGTACAATATGTGTTAGATGAGTATGCGCAAAGCAAGATCGTAAGAGGTGGAAAAGAGCCAGCGTGGTACAACAACCGAGTTAGAAAACTGCTGCGGAAGCAAAGGGAACTTCACAGCAAACATAAACATAGCCAACACCTTGCAGACAAACAAAAATTACGCAAAGCGAAATGTAATGTGAGGAGGGCCATGCGAGAGGCGTTAAATGAATTCAAAAGTAAAGTTCTATGTACTGACTTGGCAGAAAATCCTAAGAAATTTTGCTCCTATGTCAAAGCAGTAGGTGAATCAGAACAAAATGTCCAGACACTCTGTGACCAAAAAGGTACTGAAACAGAGGATGATGGACTAAAGGCCAAAATACTAAATGTCTTTTTCCAAAGCTGTTTCACAGAGGAAGACTGCACTGTAGTTCCTTCTCTAGATTGTCGCACAGATGACAAAATGGTAGATATTGAAATAGATGACAGAGGGATAGAGAAACAATTAAAATCACTCAAAAGAGGAAAGGCCGCTGGACCTGATGGGATACCAGTTCAATATTACACAGAGTATGCGAAGGAACTTGCCCCCATTATTGCAGCGGTGTACCGTAGGTCTCTACAAGAGCGTAGCGTTCCAAAGAATTGGAAAAGGGCACAGGTCATCCCCGTTTTCAAGAAGGGACGTCGAACATACGTGCAGAACTATAGACCTATATCTCTAACGTCGATCAGTTGTAGAATTTTAGAACATGTATTATGTTCGAGTATTATGACTTTTCTGTAAACTAGAAATCTACTCTGTAGGAATCAGCATGGGTTTCGAAAAAGACGATCGTGTGAAACCCAGCTCGCGCTATTCGTCCACGAGACTCAGAGGGCCTTAGACACGGGTTCCCAGGTAGATGCTGTGTTTCTTGACTTCCGCAAGGCGTTCGATACAGTTCCCCACAATCGTTTAATGAACAAATTAAGAGCATATGGACTGTCAGACCAATTATGTGATTGGATTGAAGAGTTGCTAGATAACAGAATGCAGCATGTCATTCTCAATGGAGAGAAGTCTTCCGAAGTAAGAGTAATTTCAGGTGTACTGCAGGGGAGTGTCGTAGGACTGTTGCTATTCACAATATACATAAATGACATTGTGAATGAAATCGGAAGTTCACTGAGGCTTTTTGCGGATGATGCTGTGGTATATCAAGAGGTTGCAACAATGGTAAATTGTACTGAAATGCAGGATGATCTGCAGCGAATTGATGCATGGTGCAGGGAATGGCAATTGAATCTCAATGTAGACAAGTGTAATGTGCTGCGAATACATAGAAAGAAAGATCCCATATCATTTAGCTACAATATAACAGGTCAGCAATTGGAAGCAGTTAATTCCATAAATTATCTGGGAGTATGCATTAGGAGTGATTTAAAATGGAATGATCATATAAAGTTGATCGTCGGTAAATCAGATGCCAGACTGAGGTTCATTGGAAGAATCCTAAGGAAATGCAATCCGAAAACAAAGGAATTAGGTTACAGTACACTTCTTCGCCCACTGTTTGAATACTGCTCAGCAGTGTGGGATCCATACCAGATAGGGTTGATAGAAGAGATAGAGAAGATCCAACAGAGAGCAGCATGCTTCGTTATAGGATCATTTAGTAATCATGAAAGCATTACGGAGATGTTAGATAAACTCCAGTGGAAGACTCTGCGGGTGAGACGCTCAGTAGGTCTGTACGGGCTTTTGTTGAAGTTTCGAGAACATACCTTCACCGAGGAGTCAAGCAGTATATTGCTCCCTCCTACGTATATCTCGCGAAGAGACGATGAGGATAAAATGAGAGAGATTAGAGCCCGCACATAGGCATACCAACAATCCTTCTTTCCACGAACAATACGAGACTGGAATAGAAGGGAGAACTAATAGAGGTACTCAAGGTAGCCTACACCGTCAGGTGGCTTGAGGAGTATGGATGTAGATGTAGATGTAGACCAAAAAATGTTTTTCTTGTAATGAAGACACTAAAGTGGGGGTCAGTCATGCTGTTATTGCTTTTAATGATGGCAACATTGGTAGCGTGAAAGTGCTACAACATATGAGAATTAATTCTGGAGCAAACTGCATCAGAGAATTTGAATGGATGGACAAGGTTTGCAATGGTAAAGCACTGTATGCAGCACAGTTGGCCACTACGGAGTCCAGAAAGAAGAAAACAAGAAAAAACTTAAAAAAGGTCAAGAGGATGATATACAGTATGGTGCAGGGTGCTTCTGAGTGACTAAAAATAAAATGTTAAGCATATATTGAGTTACAGTCTATTAAAACTTTAAAAACTCTTCTCGAAAATTTAGATTTTCTCTTGCATTTTTCGCTAAATCTCAGAAACTACTTCGAGTAGCAAATTCAATTTTCAGGGAGTAATAACATACGTATTCTGAGTCTTCTGAACTAAATGAAGAACATAATATTATGCATAAATAAAATTATTTAGAATAACATACAAAAAAGTACACAAAATTTTAACTGTGTAATTAAAAAATTGCATTTCCAAAAGCAGTGGCTGAAATGCAATTATTGTAAGACTCAGAACATATAGTTTAATGTCCTGTAAAAGTTTCTTGTCAATGGCTACAGTTGTTCCTGAAATACGGGGAAGTTAAGTCACCAAATTTAACATTGTCAGGATAGGGCGTTCAAACTCCCCTTAATGCACATTTTCTCTTTCCTCCACTTGGTGAGCAACACATTTATAGTATTTACACAACAGCAGTAGCTATTTTCTTACAATTTCTTTTTGCAGGCATACCATGTCCCGGGCTTCAAGGGACGTGTGGGATTTATTACCTCAATGAGTGAACACTTCTGTGGCACGTGCAACCGTTTACAGATAACAGCTGATGGCAATTTGGAGGTGTGTCTCTTTGGGAATTCAGAGATATCTCTCAGGTGAGTGATGAAACATAGAATAATCGTGTCCAAGTGAAAATTCATGCGAGGAAACCATAAAATTACTAGAAGACTGACAGACTGATCAGTATTTTACCTTCAGGAGGTGAAATTCCAAAACTTCTTATAGACACATTCGTTCCTCTTGTCCTCACATTAGTCATGGAGTCCAAGTGACCTTTGAGACCTTCAGAAACTTATCCCTCTTTCCTCTCTCGTTAAGGAACTGATAGTTCCAAATGCTGAGTATAGAATAATACTTTCAAACTGTTTGCCATGCACATTAGGTATGTGGTTGGTATATGGAAGAGATAAACTGCAGTTAAATCCAGCAGGTATGAAATGAGTAATCTTTTCTTGAAGTTTTCAGCTTGCACCCTCCTCCCTCCCAGACATACAAACCAGATACCTCTAGCTAAATAATTTGTGAGTATATATAATTTGCCTCTGTCAACATCATGTTACACTAACCTATTTGTGAGATTAAATTAAAGGAAAGTAATCAGAACTGGAAATTATGTAAAGACATTTTTGGCTATGTCCCTGTGTTGTATTAAAGTTAACACAGTATTTCTGTCCATGCGATGGTAACTATGATTCGCCAGCCACCGTTGCCGAGCGGTTCTAGGTGCTTCAGTCCAGAACTGCGCGACTGCTACGGTCGCAGGTTTGAATCCTGCCTTGGCTCAGATGTTAAGTCCCATAGTGCCCAGAGCCATTTCAACTGTGATTCATGATTATCAGAGTCTATATGTTCCAAATAAAAATTGGAACTTCATGTGTATAAATGTACAAATTATTAGACAATGGGACCAACAACTGACACTTTTAAATTGATGACTAGACTAAGACTTGGCGATAAGTTTGTTTCAGGACATGGTAAGGGGGGTGAGGGGTGGGAAGAATCAGCTCTCTCTTTGTGAGCATACCAGAAATCCTTTATCAACCGAAGGTAAAATAAGATATAAAAATACAGGGTCAAACAATTAATTTAAGTATCTTAAAAACCAAATGACTAATAATATTGGAAGCTAAGAAAAGTAAGTTCATAGTAAGTAGGGTGAAACACAGGGGGCTGCAACATATTGCCATTGTTGTTTGACTTGTCTATCAAAGAAAAAAGAAATGGATCAAAACAAAATAAAAGTGAGAATGGAAATGTATCAGAAGCAAATAGGAATAAGCAAGGAACATATTCTTTAATTAAAAAAAAAAAAAAAAAAGACATGTGAGGCAGATGTTCCTACAATTTTATGTTCAAAGCGCAGCAGCCTGTGAAAGCAAAATATTTATGACATTGAAAAAAGAAAATCAGTGAGTGAAAAGTGTGTGTAGGTGAATTGTGGTGAAAGACTGGATATTGGAACTTCTGTTATGCTGCCCAGTATTAGTTGACTTGGTAGTAAAGGAGCAAGTTTGCAAGGGCAGATAACTGTTTGGCTACGTAAAATAGAGTGGGAGTATGGAAAAGCTAGTCCAAGATAGGATGAAAAAGATAACAGCAACTTAAAAAATGAACCCCATGAAGCCCATGAACCCCATTCCAATCTAGTGAATGCAGTGGTTGACAATATCTTGTGACATTCACCTATAAGGCTCAAACAATAATTGCTAAATAAAAATACAAAATGTTGACAAGACTGTTCTAAGCTGTCACTCTCTTTTGAAACAAGGGTGTTTAAACCAACAAACATGCAGGAAAGCAGGGACAACTCACACACTAGAGAAGGATGGGCAGTATCAGTGAAGGAGTGAGCATGAACCGTGTGGAATATGTGTGGTACAAGTAAAAAAAAAAAAAAAAAAAAAAAAAAAAGTAATGATAGTAAAATTCCAATCCCGGGAGATGAAAGACTTACCTTAGGGGGAAAAAGGACAGGTATACACTCGCACACACGCAAATATCCATCCACACATACACACACAAGCAGACATATATATGTCTGCTTGTGTCTTTATGTGTGGATGGATATGTGCGTGTGTATACCTGTCCTTTTTTCCCCTTAAGGTAAGTCTTTCCACTCCCGGGATTGGAATGACTCCTTACCCTCTCCCTTAAAACCCACTTCCTTTCGTCTTCCCCTCTCCTTCCCTCTTTCCTGATGAGGCAACAGTTTGTTGCGAAAGCTTGAATTTTGTATGTATGTTTGTGTTTGTTTGTGTGTCTATCGACCTGCCAGCGCTTTCGTTCGGTAAGTCACCTCATCTTTGTTTTTATATATAGAAGTTTATTATTTTATTTACCGGTCTTGCAGTTTCCTTGATTTCTTGCAAAGTACAGTACAATGAAAACCTACCATATTGCATAACAAGTAGATGAGTATAAACTTCAGAATAGCATCATCGCCATTAAATGACCTATGTTTTCTTTACTAACAAGAGAAGGGACAGAAGCAATAAACACAAAATCAGAACTGCTTTTGCTTGATTACAGCAGGGACAATAATTTTTAACATCTACATTTACAACAGATCATATTTACAAAATGTTTTCGAAATTTGCTCTGTTTGCTCAAATGAAAGTATTGCACTGCTCAATCATTCATTTACACTCAACCCCGACTGCTGCACATGCTGTGGGGTGTGTCATCTGGTTATGTCATATGTTCAGTGTTTCTCACCAATTTTTGGGGTATTTTGAAATGTACAAAAAGGAAAATGCAGAAAGTTATCACATTTTGCTGCACATTACCTGCGTCACAGAAAAATAATGTATACAAATCTTCTCAGATTTGCCACTGAATAACTTTGTCCAAGCCTCACAATATTTCACCAACACAACTGTTCGTCATCTTCAGGTAGTGGTGGGTCCTGTCATCACTGCTGCAAGATGTGGCTGGTGATATTCGCACAGCAGAATTGAAATTTGTCAGGCTAGAAGCAGGAGTACGAATGTGTGGACAGGCACTCCCAGTTGGATGTAAATGCCATTCATAGTAGCCTTCTGCTTATGTGTTGTGGGCAATGACTGCACTTCTGGACACTAGTGTGGTTAAGAGCTGAATTAACTCTCTGCAAGGTACTGCATCAGGTCATACATCGGAGGATCTGGTTTCTACTGTTTTAATTTCATGGCAGTCAGTGCTGGATTCTGGGCAGTGTTTAGTCAAAATTCCATATTCCTGTTGGTAAGATTGCCCACCGTATGGATACATGCCTCATTCTTAAAAACACAGTCCTAGAGTGATGATGCTGAGGATAAAATTTCAGTCCTCTTGGGAAACGTGTGGTGCCCTGTATTCAGGCAGTGCTCTGCTACCATTAATTTACTGGGTGGCATTTTTGTCAGCGCTGTTGAACACAGTGTTCTTGCACAATGTGAGGTGTCTGCCCTATATAAGGTTTCCCATAATGGCATCAGATCTTATATATGATCTGTGTTTTCTAAGGTCAAGATTGTCTTTAACTGAACACAAACAATTCCTTAGTTTTGCTGGTAGACGAAAAACACACTTGATTCTGTTTCTCTTAGCGATTCTTTTAATTTTGAAAACATGCTACTGAAATATGGCAAGAAAGCCATTTGCAGTGCTTGTCTAAGTATCTTCATTTACATCCCTACACTGAACTTGCTTTGCTCAGAACACATTGCAAATCTGTTTACAAGAATAAACATTCTGCTGGAACACTGTTCTTAGGTGTTACAGTTCACCAGGCAGACTGTCGGTATCTGAAATCACGTGTGCTCTATGTGCCAGGGAGTGTAAGACACTACCAAATTGTGCAGGGTGACGGCAACTTTTGGACCTCAAATATAACTCTGCGTGTATCAGTTTGCAGTAGAGACTAAGCCCCAGTGCTATGTCAGCTTTTCTTCTAACCGTGACATCCAGGAATGGTAAGCTGCTATCTTTTTGTACTTCCACAGTGAACTGAATATTCAGATGGAGCGAGTGCAAATGCTGCAGGAACATAGGTAGTGTCTGTATTATGTGGGCCACACCACAAATGTCTCTTCAGCATTCTGCCAGAAGGAGGAATGTTGGATATTTACTAAGGGAAATAGAGGATCTCCCATGGGAACACTGTCCACTTGATCAAAGTAGTTGGTGTTACATAAGAAATAGGATGAGGTATGCACATGTTTAAACAGCATCACAATTTCTTTCTCAAACTTGCTGCTAATAACCTCTAATGAGGGCTGCAGGGGCACTTTTGTAAGTAATGATATAACATTTGAGCTAACTAAAAGATCTGAAAGTTCTAGTTTAAGCATCTTCAGGTATTCTATGAAATCCTCTGAATTCTAAATATGATGGTCATAGTCATCCACATGATAAATTTCAAAGCTGTCACGTGGAAATTGCCAGTTGCATCTTGCAGCAGTGATGGTGGAAATCACCACCACCTGAAGATGCCAAACCGTTGTGTCACTGAAATATTGAGGGAGGGGCTTGCATAATGTTATCTGGTGGGGAACCCAAAGTGTTTTTGCAACAGATCTATTAGGCAAGCCTGAAAAGTCACATATACTCCAAGCAGTAAGTACCTGTTATAAAATGGTCACATTAGTGAGCTTGGCAATTAATTAAGAGTTTATCAATAAATTTGGCTTCATTTTGCAAGAAATTGTGCTGTGTTCCAGTACTCCCTCTTCAACAAAACTAATGTCAGTTTCTGCTCCACCTCTTCAGCCCGAGATCCTATGTATACTCTTGAGCATTTGTGTAAGATACCTGTTTATTTATAAAAATGAAAGTAACTTCTATCATGACTTTCCCATTCTTGTCCAGTGGGTTTGTTATCCTGCTGTTGCCTACTGCAGACTACAAGATTACTGTTGAAGATTTCTGCAAAGTTTTTCTTCCTTTTTAGTGTACCAACATTTCACTGTGTGGTAATTGCCTGGTACTGTTCAACGGGTGTTTTAACTGTTGTTTCAGAGATGCAATACGAAGCAAATGCAGTGAGGATGACTTGCTTGCCATGATTGGGGCAGCAGTGAGAAGAAAGAAGAAACAACATGAAGGTAAGATACATTACAGCAAATGTAACTCTGTAGATAGAAAGAAAATTTCTGCTTAACAAGTCATAGCAAACATAAGAGCAAAATAGAATGAAAAGCAACAGTGATAGAACCTGTGTTTTTTGTGTAAACTTGGATTTAATTTTTTATTTAGTATTCATTCTGATTAATGCCCATTGGTCAACAGTATATTTCAGCCCTAGAATTTGGTTCTGCAAGGTCCACCAGATAACCATATATGGCTGTTGTAACTCCTTTATTGGACTTCAGAAGTTTTCCAGCAACAAATCTTTTTTTTTTCTTTCTTTCTTTCTTTTTTTTTCTTTATTAAAAAAAAGCTAAAATGCAGAAAACATCATAAAGCAAACACTCACAGAAAAGCATCAGTGTCCTTGAAACAATGGAAACTCCAGTAGGAATATCAACAATGTTGGAAAAGACAGATTACTACTTACTGATGAAGGCTGTGGCTGAAAGCTTTATGTTAGTGTCTTTTAATTCTTCCCATCTGCAGCCTAAGGTATCTTCTTTATGGTAAGTAACAGTCTGTCTTTTCCTTCATTATTCAATAGTGTTCTTTTTTTTTTATTGCTGTTTAGCAAGCATCGTGTGGTATATAAGGGATGTGAATAGCGTCAGATGTTGAATCATCACTCTGGAGGATATGAAGGTGCTGCATATTGGTGTGAGACAGCATTATCTGATGAGAGTTTGAAAGAAACCTCATTGTGGATGTCCATTTGGTCCCCTGGTTAAACCTTGCAACATCTGTATTTTTGGAGTATTTGGATCTGACAGTGGCCTGATGTTGGAAAGTAAGGGCTTACTCATCATCAATGTTCCAGTTGACTACATGAGACCACTACAAGGGAGCATCACTGTGTAGTGTACTGAGTACATTGTAACCTGTTCACGTCTGTGACTGCCATCTGAGAACAAGTACAGTAAACTCTCGTGCAGCTACACTTTTGGCTAGCTAGATTGACACTTGACAAGTTTCAATTTGCGTGCACCTGGAGCCAAGCATTTGCTGGTGTTTTTTGGCAATCTACTGCTAATCAGTGCACTGGTGCGTGTCAAAAGTCCAAGTATCGTCAATTCGTGCGTGTGTTGGTTGAAGCTCTAGTGCGTTTCTTATTCGTATTGCATGGTTTCATGCCACTGCCATCTATTGGAACTCCTTGGAAGTACAGTACATACAGTATTGTTCTATGGAGCGCAACGTAGGCCTGTCGAAACTGACAATTAGAGTGCGCCGCCTAACACTTTCCACTTGTTGTCGGTACATCAAAGCTGAGTGTTTAACAGTGAATGTACAACACCCTGTTGTGTTGCCACGTGGGCTTGGGTAGAACAGAGGAAATGGCATAGATGTATCGAATGCTTTCATTTGATGGCTGCCACAGCCTGGTTTCAAAAATCAAAAGTTTGTCTAGTGCATCTCGAGTGTTGTCAAGTTGTGCATTTGTGTGTTTCTGATTTGAGGTTTTGTGCTCCCACTATGTGCCTTAAAGTGTCCAGAGATAAAAGGGGCCAAAAACCATAAAGGACTCAGTCGAGTGTCTGTAAAAAGAACACTGAACGTGACTACGGGCACGTAACATAAAATGAATGTGATCTTGTTGGGAAAAGAGCATCACACTTTGCAGAGAATTGATGCTGGTGAGCCACCCACAAAAGTTGCTGCAGAGTAGGAGTACAATTACTGATCGGAAGACAAATCGATCAGGAATTGAAAAATTTTTGTTCCATCCAAGCATTGGGCAGCGCAGTGAAATCTTGAAAAACAATGAGAAAAGGTGCACATCCTCAGTTAGAAGAGGCATTATTTTTGTGGCACGAATAAATAAGAGCCAAAGGTGTGTCAGTTTCAGGTCCTCTAATTTGTCAAAATGAGCTAATGAGCTGATAGAAGGAAAGAAGCAAGAATTCCTCGGAAGTAATGGCTGGCACGATCATTTCAAGAAGCAGCTTGGCATCCATGAAGTTGCCATCAGTGCCAAATCATTATCTGGGGATGAAGCTGCTATGCTGATTTTAAGAAGAAACTGCACACAATCATTGACAAAGGAGGTTATACTGACAATCAACTTTACAAATGTGATGAAACTGGGTTGAATTACAAAATGCTGCCAACGAAAACCCTTGCTTCTAAAGAAGAAGAAATGGCTTCCAGATACAAAAAAATCAAAGAAAGATTTACTGTCCTCGCTTGCAGTAATGCCACTGGCAATCATAAACTGTGTCTTACTTTAATTGGCAAATCCAAAACACCAAGAGCATTTAGACACCAACCAACCAGCTTTGCCACTGAGGTACACGAATCAGTCTTAAGGCATGTATGAACAGTGCCGTGCCATCTTCAGAGAGTGGTTCCAGGCAGAGTTTGTTCCAGCTGTAGTAAATTACATGGAAGGAAAAGGACTTCCTTGAAAAGCGCTACTTCTTGTGGACAATGCTCCTTCTCACCCAGGTGATCTGCAAGATGGGGATATCAAAGTTGTATTTCTTCCACAAAATGTCACATCTCTATGTCAACCGATGGACCAAGGTATTCTTGAGGCGATGGAAAAACATTACAGACACAAGATGCTGGAATACTTAATAGGTGTGATTGATGCTGCAGATGATTTTGTGGAAGCTCTTAAAAAAATCGATGTTTTAAGTGTCATTCACTGATTGCTGAAGCTTGGAATCTAATTCCTCCAGTTCCTCTTGTTAGGTCTTGGAAAAAACTCTTAGATCGTAAGGCAACCTAAGTGGTGGGAAGGAGGAGACAACACCGAAACTCAAGCTGACATAATTTTGGTGAATTTACTGGAGAAGCTGGTTGTAAAGACACACACTTCGAAGACATTGAAGAGTGGATGGAAAATGGCATTTTTTCATGTGACTGAGGATGAAATCGTCCAAATTGTGACCGATCATAACGCGTTAGAAGACTATGTTTCTGATGATGAATCAGAGAAAAATATTCCTCACACATTCTGTTACGAAGTGATCCAAACTGCCCTGGAGTACATCAGCCAACAGGAGGAGACGATTTGTCCTGAAATAGTTTGATTTCAACGTTGGAGATGTATTGTTGCAGCAATAGTTTCTCAAGCAAAAAAACAAAAGAAAAAAAGACATTCGTGACTTCGTTACCAAAAAATAAACTCTAATGAAGCATCCTAGAACTTCTATGTCCATAACTTAAAAAGTTTTTTTTTTTTTTTTTTTTTTACTTTTCTTGAAAGTTCCTCTGAACAGACTTTTCGTTCCTTTGAGTAATCTCTAGATTTGTTTCATAATTTTGTTCAGTAGTTTATTTTTTATTCAAAAGAGTAGGTAATAAAATTAAAACTCCTGTTTTTTCCTGCTGCCAAATAAGGGAGATTTTTTCTGTAAGAATGCAAAATAAACGAGCTTTGTTATACAGCATTTAAAAACTTTGAGTTTTCAATCATAGTTTGGTGCCTTTTTAACATGTCAACACAATTTTTTCAGTAAAAAAGTGTAGGGTTATTTGCAACCATATCAGTAATGTTTTACATACCCTACGCACGTTTTACGATCGTATTTCGCAATATTGACGCAATTTGGAGTGTTCACATGTGAAAACAGGGGGACTTTGATTTATCTGGAATTTTCGTTATCGGAACTGACCACCGTCCTGATCATTTCGGATAAACAGGAGTTCACTGTAATAGTCTCCTTGCAACATGCTGTGTCATACAGCTAGGAGCAGCCAGACTATGGAATTGCCGTCCTGCGCATAGGCTGCCATTAACACCCAAGCAAATGACTGCATGTGAAGTGGTGCCATGATCAAGAAGTACGGACTGCTAATGAATGGCGTCACATTATGTTCACTGATGAGTCCCAGTCCTGCACTGCTCCAAATGACTATCGTGGAGAAGTTTGACAGTGACCCGGGGAGATGGGGAGAGGTCCCATTCTTCCACATTTTGGGGGGGGTGGGTCACAAAGGAGTCCCATGGTGTGGGGAGCCATTGGGTATGACTTCAGGTCACGGCTTGTAATGGCCGTGGGAACTCTGATGGTACAGCAGTGTGTAATAGTATTGTGGTGCTATTTTTCAACAGGCCGGTGCTTGTCCACATGTAGTATGTGTCTCTTTAAATTGTCTGTGTGATGTTGATATACTCCTGTGGCCAGCAAAATCCCCATATCTGTCCCCGATATAACATTATGGGACCAACATGGATGTCAACTCCATCCCACTGCCTGTATCCATGATTGCAATGTCCAGTTACAACAGTTGTGGATCACCTTTCTCAGGAGGGTATGCAGCAGCTTTACGACATCCTCCCGCACTGTCCAGGCCAGACAGGGTGCATTGCTGTATTGATAAGTGGGCTCAAACTGATAAGTTCTGTGTAAATTTGACTCTGTTTTGTTATCACTGAAATAACATCACATACCCTCTAAATTAGCTATGTTTCAATTTGTTTTCTCCCCACCTTCTGAGTGTCTCACTTTTTTTCAAGCAGTGTAATTTAAGACAGACATAAGAATATGAAAATGGGATGGCATATCACATTGCTATTCAACTATGCCCCTAAGAAAATTGTAAGATAATGGAGAAGAGCAGGTGCACTATTACACTGACTAGAACGTAAACTTAAAGATAGAATTATATTGTGTAACCTATACCGATGACATAATACTAATTGACAAAAACATCACTGATATGCTAAAGCAATTTGAAATATTAAGGGAGCAAGCTAGGAAAATTGGACTACTAATTTCACCTGGAGAAAAAATTCTTGGCTGATACCAAAATGGCACTGGGTGAACTTATATAGGCAATGACATAGTATTTGGTGTTAAATAGTTTAAATAATTTGGTGAAAAAGACCACTGAACATCATAATGAAAAGAAGGCCATAGAATCCAGACTTCAGAAAGTACAAACTGTCTCTCAGTTAACTAAAAGTATTTTTCCTGGAACTCTAAAATCTAACATTGTACAACAGTGATCAAATTAGAATTTCTTTATGCATGAGAGAGACTCTTTGTCCAACACAAGACATGAAAACAGCAAACTGAATTAGAAGAATGTAAAATTGTAGTAAAAATCTTAGGTCCAAGAATAAAGGATGGGATACATCACACAGAACCCAGTGTGAAATCTCCAGGCAAATTCCTAAAAGCTCTTGTTACAATGTGTCTCCAAGGAATCCAACTTGTGGGACATACAGAAAGAATGTATCCAAACAGGCAGCTCATTGGATTCCCACATACTTGAAAAATAAGATCCTACTGATGAAAACAAACAGGAAGAGACCTTAAGAAATTGGAATCACCACATTTACAGTATTCTGATGTAGTGATGAGTCACACAGAGTGCAGTTTCGCAGTAGCTTGATCGATGCTTGTACTTGTGTATGTAGTATATGCAAGTGTGTACAGCGTCTCTTCTGGTGTACTCACGATATGCTAAATTAGTGGCCGAGCAGTAAACCGGATCCATACTCGGTTCCAGTGTGCTGTGCTAATTATTCTTCTTCACTTGACATTTATGCTTGGAGCTGCAAGAGAGGCCATTTTCCAGATAATGCCACAAAAACAACAAATTCTCAGATATCAGTTTAACTTACACTCTTCAACATCATAGACAACATTTCACATTAATATGTTGCAGAACACTAGATTAGTGTTAAAATGGCCAGAGTAAACATTGTTCTCCATGTGACAGATTGTCAAAAGATGTCCAAAATCGATAAATTTTATATCTCTGCACAGAGAAGCAGCTGGTTGCTCATTGTCATCTGTGGTGCTAATCAATGGGTCGAGCTCGTTGCTGGCACAGCGCCACCTCAGAGTAAGTGGCCCCTCATCCCAGCAGGTGTCGATGTTTAAACACCCGTATAGCTCCCAAGACTTACTGCGTCTGTGGATAACTCCATCTCTGCACAGAACTTCCCACATTTCCCACACAGTGGGCCCTCGTGTCTCTTACACAAAATAAATCTTCAAACTTATTTCATTGGCTAAGTTAAATTTCGAGTGTGACGTGCTATTTCGTAAAAAATAGCAAACGGTAGACATGGATGTTATTGTGACTCTTTCCTAAGGCAACATTTGTGTATTACACTTGTAGAAGTGCACTGCAACATAAAACAGTAGACCGTAAGTTCAAACAATGGAAACTCCAGGTTGGAATATCAGCAGTGTAGGAAAAGATAGAGTGCTAATTACCATAAAGATGGCACGTTAAAATGCAGACAGGCACAGTTAAGACACTTACACATAAGCTTTTGGCCACAACCTTCATCAGAAAAAGAAATAGAAATACACACCATTCATTCACACAAGCAAGCACACCTCACACACACATGACCGCCAACTCCGACAGCTCAGACCAGAATGCTAGTCTGTAAGTTTGCTACACAATAAAATAATTATTCTGAGCTACAAGAAAAATGGATTCAAAGAACTAAACAGCTTGAAGAAAAAAAAGGGAAGCTCCCTGAAGCAACGTAGTTTCACGAGTGTGCATACCAGTGGTAAATTATGAGAGTCGCAACTCTCTGAAATGGATACAAAGGCCACCAGATTGCATTAGCTTTGTTTGTGTCTCGGATTGTTACCAAGAATGGTAGGAGCTATAAGAGATGTGAAGAGTGTAAGATGTTGAGTGATCCCTGTGAAGGACACAGATGCCCTGTACTTCTGTGAGTCAGCATTATCAGCACGCAACAAAATTTGAAGGGGCCTAATTGGGTGTCTCCATTTGCCAGGCTGATTGAATTATGCAATATGCAGATTTGTGAGTCATTCAGATGTGGTAGTGGCCCCATGTTGGACTGCTTGGGAACGTAAGGGTGGTGTGCTTGTCAGCAAGCTTCTGGTTTACCGTGTCTGACGAGCCCATGGGAGAATTGCTGTAATGTACGCCGAGCACATAGTAACCCTTTCACACCTGCACCTGTCATGTGACCAGCAGTGAGTCACATTCTGCAAGACCCGCGATGACAGTTGTCAGTGAGTATGACAACGACATAGGGAGAGGGCGTGTGGGGCAGCATCGGATACGACTTCAGGTCACTCTGACAGCACAGCAGTATGTCATGGACATCCTACATCCTCATTTGCTACCTCCATGTCCAACGGAGTTACAAGAGACAGACCAGTGAAAACATATCCAGTTGTTGACTCACAAAACGGTTTTGAGCTGTGACGTATGTAGTCTTAAGTGAATCATTCATACAAAAAGAAAAGAAGAAGAAGCTAAAGTCAGAATGTGAAAAAATTGGAGAATGGAATAGATATTTGAAGACTTCACACTTGAAACTCCCAGTTTTCCTATTGTGAAAGTGCCTTTGTGACCATATGCATTTCACTGACAATAAACTTTTTTTTTCCCCCTGGGTCTTGGCTCCATATTTTTTCATCCAGTTGAGTCAGAATACTTGCATTGTATTTGTGAGGTATTGTTTCAGTCTTGCAAGCTAATCTAAAATACAAATCCCTTTTGCATCCTAGAAAACAATGACCACTCTTTCTCTCCGATGAAGTCACCTTGGCTATTTTTGTGCAACTGCTGTTTCATTTCGGTCATCTCTCATCCACGGGAACAGATTGGTGCATAGAATCAGTTGTGTGTCAGATTGTCCCAAATTGTTTTTCACATTGGGTTGTAGTCAGGCTTCAACAGACATGCCACACACTTCCTGGTATGGCCACGGCATCAAATGTTTTGCACATCTTTTTAATTACTGATCTTGCAATATCACACTGTGTTCTTTCTCAGCATTTTCATATTTGATTGTAATTCTAGGAAGTTGTTCATGAGTCATCTTACAGAGACATATGCTACATATGAATTCAGCCACCCATTCCTTAACTGTTGACTATGAAGGAACTCCCCCCATGAACCATGGACCTTGCCATTGGTGGGGAGGCTTGCGTGCCTCAGCGATACAGATGGCCGTACCGTAGGTGCAACCACAACGGAGGGGTATCTGTTGAGAGGCCAGACAAACATGTGGTTCCTGAAGAGGGGCAGCAGCCTTTTCAGTAGTTGCAGGGGCAACAGTCTGGATGATTGACTGATCTGGCCTTGTAACATTAACCAAAACGGCCTTGCTGTGCTGGTACTGCGAACGGCTGAAAGCAAGGGGAAACTATAGCCGTAATTTTTCCCGAGTACATGCAGCTCTACAACTTGACTAGAAGAAGAGATCGGTTGGTAGGACATGTTTTGAGGCATCAAGGGATCACAAATTTAGCATTGGAGGGCAGCGTGGAGGGTAAAAATCGTAGAGGGAGACCAAGAGATGAATACACTAAGCAGATTCAGAAGGATGTAGGTTGCAGTAGGTACTGGGAGATGAAGAAGCTTGCACAGGATAGAGTAGCATGGAGAGCTGCATCAAACCAGTCTCAGGACTGAAGACCACAACAACAACAACATGAAGGAACTGACTCCTAATAAGTAAGATGATGCCTGTAGAAAAGTACAACAAAACAGTAATCTCAAAAAAGGACAGGATAGACAGTACATTCTGTAGGACATATTAAAAGTGATTGGTAAAAGAGACTTGGTGTGTTAAATGCAGCTTTTGGTTACATGATAATTGAATTGGATAGATAAACAATCTACTTGCTAAGTGGCGGCAGAACACACACATAAAAGAAGATTATAATTAGGCAAGCTTTCAGAGCCAGTAGCTCATTCTTCAGGCAGAAGGGTTGAAGTGGAAGGAAGAGGGGTGAAGGATAGGTCTAGGAAAAATTGTAGATTTTGAGAAAGTTACCCAGAACTGCAGATCAGGGGAGACTTTCCAGATGGGATGAGAAGGAAAGACTGATTCCACATCTACATACATACTCCACTAGCCACCATATGGTGCATGGCAGAAGGTACCCTGTCTCACTACAATAGTCTGAATAAAATTACTTGATAGTTGACATCAATCACTTGCCGCAACAATGTTGCCACATTGGCTACCAGCTACCGTTTGGTTACAGGTGACAACAAACAAGCGGCTCACTTCACAAATTATGTTAAACGTTTAACACAGAGCAATTTTTCTAGTGGCTGGTGCAAGGTATGTCAGAAATGTTGGATACTCTGTCGACTATTGATTTAAAGTGACCAGTGACTGAACTGGGGAAGACGACCCGTTTTGTATCCCTGACTGTAAACTTGTGTCCTAACCCAGCCGAGAAAATTGTGGTCAACAGTCTGCAGCAGTACTAATATCATGATCGCTTTGTTCATGGCGATTAAAGCTAACGCTTAAGGGTAAACTCAAGACAACAAAAACACAATTTCAGGGCTGAAAGCAAATTAAAATTTCTCCGTTTCATTTGTTACCTGTAACTATCCTTACTCTAGCTGCACATGCTGCCATGTTAGAAACCAGTGAACAGTCCATGTGGGCACTTGTTCGTGGATTATAGATGACTGAGGCAGATTCCAAATGAAGAAATAGTGACAGGAAGAAAAATAAGACCAAATAGAACAGTCAAAACAATGATGAAAAATGATGCAGCATAGTATTCAAAATAAAAAAATACATTTAAACCAATTAATTGAATGAAAATAATAATCACACTCTTTTGGTTAGATTTAGAAATAAAAATTTTGCTACATTAATGAGATTCAAACCTACGACATGCTACACATTAGATTAATCTGCCAACCATTGTGCTATGCCACAGCACTGCATGAAGTATTTATATATGTGAATGTAGTGACCCAGTTGCAACTATGAACTGCAACCTTAAAAATTTCAGTTTCACACAATGTAGTGAAAAGCTTATCTAATGTAAGATGATCTCTGTGAATATGATAACTATATGTATGATACTGAATTACACCTTGTGCTGAGTTATTCGGTAGTGTTTGGTTAGTGCTATGAATGAAATGTGTGTCTTTCATTAGCATTGTTAATGTGTGTTGTTTTTGGTGTAGCTATCGCGTGTCATGAAATACATAATAAAAGTGTCGGGCTCGTAATTCGGGATACAAATACATCAAGAAAGAATGCTGAACCAGGAATTGGAAGTGACTGGCCAATTTTGGTGGAGTTTGGCAACAGCAGACAGTTCAAGTGTGACGCTGACTACTCTTATTGGCGTTTGAAGTGCCAACTATCAAGTAATTTTATTTCAACTGTAGTCAGTTCCTTTTCCGTTCCATCTGCCAATCGATTGAGGAAAAAGTGAATGTCTATATGCCTCTCTATGAGTCCTAATTTGTCGTCTCTTATCTTCGTGGTCCTTACGCATAATGTATGTTGGTGCAATCAGAATTGTTCTGCAGTCAACACAGTGTTCCTCAAAATCCCTCCAGGGATTCCCATTTGAGTTCCAGAAACATCTCCATAATACTTGTATGTTGTTGTTTCGACCTACTGTTAACAAATCTAGTATCCTGCCTCTGAATTACCCCAATGTCTGCTTTAATTCGACACCTTGTGGATCCCAGACACTAGCATCCTATATGTGATGTCCATCACAGCTGAGCCACACTGTAGTAAAATCCACCAAACAAACGAAAGATGATTATTCGCCCTCCCTACCATGACCCTCACAAGTTTGTTCCATTTCATATCACATTGCAACGTTATGTCCAGATATTGAAACAATGTGACTTCATTCATGACACTACTAATGCTGGATTCTGGCATTATGGATTAGTTTTTCCAACTCATCTGCAGTAACTTATATTTTTCTACATTTAGGGTTAGCTGTCATTTATCACACCAACTGGGAACTTTGCCCAAGTCATCTTTTATCCTCCTAAATCACTCAACGATGACACCTTCCATACACCACAACATCATCAGCAAACAACCACAGATTACTGTCCACTTTGTCCATCAGATCAGTTATGCACATAGAAAATATGAGTAATAGCGCTCCTATCACACATCCCTGGAATGATCCTAATGATACCCCAGTCACTGATGGACACTCACCGTCGGGATAATGTAGTGGGTTCTATTACTTCAGAAGTCTTTGAGCCACTCACATGTCTGGGAACCTATTCCATGTGCTTGTACCTTTGTTAAAAGTCTGCAGTGAGGCACTATGTCAAATGCTTCTCGGAAATCAAGAAATATGGAATCTGGGTTTGTGAATTTTGTGATGGCAAAGTTAGAGGAGCAATGCATCTGCATTAAATTTTGCGTGAAACTCAAGAAAACCTTTACACAGACACACCAAATGATGCAGGGAGCCTATAGCGATGAGTGCTTAAGCCATACTTGGTGTTATGTATTATTCACACGTTTTAAAATGGCTTTACAAAAGTCAAAAATAATCCTTGTTCAGGACGCTCTTAGATGTCCCCTGATGACGCTTGTGTCAGGAACGTCAAAGAAATTGTGTGTGGCAGTCGAAGATACACTGTCTGAGAGATTGTAGAAGAATGTAACATTTCAATTGGATCATGTTATGAAATGACACAGCATCTTGGAATGCATTGTGTTGCCGCCAAGTTCATTCCACGGCTCATGAGTCAAGACCAAAAAAACTTTTGGATCTCACAAATGAGAATGAGATGTTCCTTGCGAGAATAGTATGACCCCTGCAGACTTCTTTTTATTTCCAAAGTTGAAAAGGATGAAGTTTTGCAATGGTAGATGAGATAAAAGAAAATTCGCAGACGGCACTTTATGCGACCCAGCAAGAGGTGTGTCAAGACTGCTCCTGGAAGTGGAAATGATATTGGGAGCAGTGTATCAATTGTGGAGGAGAGTATTTCGAAGGAGACAATCCATAGTAATTAAAAGATAAGCATAGAAAATTTTGTGGACAAAGTTTTGGAATTTTTTGAACAGACGTCGTATGACAAAAGGGCATGCTGAGTTGCCCATGAGCGATGCTTTGTACTGATTTGTGGACATAAACTTATTGGTCTCTATGAAACTGATTAGATTCAAACCCAGAATATGTTCAAGAATTCTGCAGCAAACTGATGATACGGGTATTGGTCTGTAATTTCGCGGGTCTGTACTTTCGCCCTTCTTATATACAGGAGACGCCTCTGTATTTTTTTCCCCAGTTGCTAGGTCTTTCTGCTGGGTGAGAGATTCACAATAAATACAAGCTAAGTAAGGGTCCAGTGCCATATAGCACTCTTTGTAAAACCAAATTGAAATTCCATCTGCAACTGGCGACTTATTTGTTTTTAATTATTTCAGGCGTCGGGGATGCTTACGAGGGTGGTTTGAAAAGTTCTTGAAACAGAATAGAAAAAATGTACTTATGTCACTGAAACTTTTTTGTTTTTCAATGTACCCTGCTTGTAGATTAATTCACTGGGTCCAACAGTGTTCCAATACCTTGATCCCATCTCGACAATGATTTTCCTCCAGGCCTATAAAATAGTTGTCAACTCAGGCTATCAATTCTTCATTTAAGTGAATCTTCATCCACAAAGAAAAATTTTAAGTTTAGGGAAGAGGCACGTGTGGCAACAATTCATACCTTAGTTTGTGTAATTTTACCATGGCGATGGTACATGCATGCGAGCGTGCATTTGCTTGATGCTAGACAACTTTCTTCCTGAATGAGATTTTCACTCTGCAGCGGAGTGTGCGCTGATATGAAACTTCCTGGCAGATTAAAACTGTGTGCCCGACCGAGACTCGAACTCGGGACCTTTGCCTTTCGCGGGCAAGTGCTCTACCAACTGAGCTACCGAAGCACGACCCACGCCCGGTACTCACAGCTTTACTTCTGCCAGTACCTCGTCTCCTACCTTCCAAACTTTACAGAAGCTCTCCTGCGAACCTTGCAGAACTAGCACTCCTGAAAGAAAGGATATTGCGGAGACATGGCTTAGCCACAGCCTGGGGGATGTTTCCAGAATGAGATTTTCACTCTGCAGCGGAGTGTGCGCTGATATGAAACTTCCTGGCAGATTAAAACTGTGTGCCCGACCGAGACTCGAACTCGGGACCTTTGCCTTTCGCGGGCAAGTGCTCTACCAACTGAGCTACCGAAGCACGACCCACGCCCGGTACTCACAGCTTTACTTCTGCCAGTACCTCGTCTCCTACCTTCCAAACTTTACAGAAGCTCTCCTGCGAACCTTGCAGAACTAGCACTCCTGAAAGAAAGGATATTGCGGAGACATGGCTTAGCCACAGCCTGGGGGATGTTTCCAGAATGAGATTTTCACTCTGCAGCGGAGTGTGCGCTGATATGAAACTTCCTGGCAGATTAAAACTGTGTGCCCGACCGAGACTCGAACTCGGGACCTTTGCCTTTCGCGGGCAAGTGCTCTACCAACTGAGCTACCGAAGCACGACCCACGCCCGGTACTCACAGCTTTACTTCTGCCAGTACCTCGTCTCCTACCTTCCAAACTTTACAGAAGCTCTCCTGCGAACCTTGCAGAACTAGCACTCCTGAAAGAAAGGATATTGCGGAGACATGGCTTAGCCACAGCCTGGGGGATGTTTCCAGAATGAGATTTTCACTCTGCAGCGGAGTGTGCGCTGATATGAAACTTCCTGGCAGATTAAAACTGTGTGCCCGACCGAGACTCGAACTCGGGACCTTTGCCTTTCGCGGGCAAGTGCTCTACCAACTGAGCTACCGAAGCACGACCCACGCCCGGTACTCACAGCTTTACTTCTGCCAGTACCTCGTCTCCTACCTTCCAAACTTTACAGAAGCTCTCCTGCGAACCTTGCAGAACTAGCACTCCTGAAAGAAAGGATATTGCGGAGACATGGCTTAGCCACAGCCTGGGGGATGTTTCCAGAATGAGATTTTCACTCTGCAGCGGAGTGTGCGCTGATATGAAACTTCCTGGCAGATTAAAACTGTGTGCCCGACCGAGATTCGAACTCGGGACCTTTGCCTTTCGCGGGCAAGTGCTCTACCAACTGAGCTACCGTAGGACGACCCACGCCCGGTACTCACAGCTTTACTTCTGCCAGTACCTCGTCTCCTACCTTCCAAACTTTACAGAAGCTCTCCTGCGAACCTTGCAGAACTAGCACTCCTGAAAGAAAGGATATTGCGGAGACATGGCTTAGCCACAGCCTGGGGGATGTTTCCAGAATGAGATTTTCACTCTGCAGCGGAGTGTGCGCTGATATGAAACTTCCTGGCAGATTAAAACTGTGTGCCCGACCGAGACTCGAACTCGGGACCTTTGCCTTTCGCGGGCAAGTGCTCTACCAACTGAGCTACCGAAGCACGACCCACGCCCGGTACTCACAGCTTTACTTCTGCCAGTACCTCGTCTCCTACCTTCCAAACTTTACAGAAGCTCTACTGCGAACCTTGCAGAACTAGCACTCCTGAAAGAAAGGATATTGCGGAGACATGGCTTAGCCACAGCCTGGGGGATGTTTCCAGAATGAGATTTTCACTCTGCAGCGGAGTGTGCGCTGATATGAAACTTCCTGGCAGATTAAAACTGTGTGCCCGACCGAGACTCGAACTCGGGACCTTTGCCTTTCGCGGGCAAGTGCTCTACCAACTGAGCTACCGAAGCACGACCCACGCCCGGTACTCACAGCTTTACTTCTGCCAGTACCTCGTCTCCTACCTTCCAAACTTTACAGAAGCTCTCCTGCGAACCTTGCAGAACTAGCACTCCTGAAAGAAAGGATATTGCGGAGACATGGCTTAGCCACAGCCTGGGGGATGTTTCCAGAATGAGATTTTCACTCTGCAGCGGAGTGTGCGCTGATATGAAACTTCCTGGCAGATTAAAACTGTGTGCCCGACCGAGACTCGAACTCGGGACCTTTGCCTTTCGCGGGCAAGTGCTCTACCAACTGAGCTACCGAAGCACGACCCACGCCCGGTACTCACAGCTTTACTTCTGCCAGTACCTCGTCTCCTACCTTCCAAACTTTACAGAAGCTCTCCTGCGAACCTTGCAGAACTAGCACTCCTGAAAGAAAGGATATTGCGGAGACATGGCTTAGCCACAGCCTGGGGGATGTTTCCAGAATGAGATTTTCACTCTGCAGCGGAGTGTGCGCTGATATGAAACTTCCTGGCAGATTAAAACTGTGTGCCCGACCGAGACTCGAACTCGGGACCTTTGCCTTTCGCGGGCAAGTGCTCTACCATCTGAGCTACCGAAGCACGACCCACGCCCGGTACTCACAGCTTTACTTCTGCCAGTACCTCGTCTCCTACCTTCCAAACTTTACAGAAGCTCTCCTGCGAACCTTGCAGAACTAGCACTCCTGAAAGAAAGGATATTGCGGAGACATGGCTTAGCCACAGCCTGGGGGATGTTTCCAGAATGAGATTTTCACTCTGCAGCGGAGTGTGCGCTGATATGAAACTTCCTGGCAGATTAAAACTGTGTGCCCGACCGAGACTCGAACTCGGGACCTTTGCCTTTCGCGGGCAAGTGCTCTACCAACTGAGCTACCGAAGCACGACCCACGCCCGGTACTCACAGCTTTACTTCTGCCAGTACCTCGTCTCCTACCTTCCAAACTTTACAGAAGCTCTCCTGCGAACCTTGCAGAACTAGCACTCCTGAAAGAAAGGATATTGCGGAGACATGGCTTAGCCACAGCCTGGGGGATGTTTCCAGAATGAGATTTTCACTCTGCAGCGGAGTGTGCGCTGATATGAAACTTCCTGGCAGATTAAAACTGTGTGCCCGACCGAGACTCGAACTCGGGACCTTTGCCTTTCGCGGGCAAGTGCACTTGCCCGCGAAAGGCAAAGGTCCCGAGTTCGAGTCTCGGTCGGGCACACAGTTTTAATCTGCCAGGAAGTTTCATATCAGCGCACACTCCGCTGCAGAGTGAAAATCTCATTCTGGAAACATCCCCCAGGCTGTGGCTAAGCCATGTCTCCGCAATATCCTTTCTTTCAGGAGTGCTAGTTCTGCAAGGTTCGCAGGAGAGCTTCTGTAAAGTTTGGAAGGTAGGAGACGAGGTACTGGCAGAAGTAAAGCTGTGAGTACCGGGCGTGGGTCGTGCTTCGGTAGCTCAGTTGGTAGAGCACTTGCCCGCGAAAGGCAAAGGTCCCGAGTTCGAGTCTCGGTCGGGCACACAGTTTTAATCTGCCATTAAGTTTCAACTTTCTTCCTTATTAAACCTGGCCTTTTTCGCATATCATTTGTTGCAATTTGTCCAGAAGGTTAGCATAGTATTCTCCAGTAATTGTTTGCCCAGTGGGGAGATAATGTACAAACAGAATCCCCTTCTCATCCCAGAACACTGATGCCATGCTCTTCCCCGCTGAAGGAATTTGGTGGCGCATCCCAGAACACTGACACCATGTCCTTCCCCGCTGAAGGAGTTTGGCGGCGGAGATTCAGCATGTTTCCACTGCCTTGATTGTTGCTTTGTCTCTGGGGTATAGTAGTAAACCAAAGTTTCCTCGTGGTCACAAACCAGCACAAAAGATCTTGTTTGTTTCTCCTAAAACAGGCCAAACATTGTTGTGATATGTCCATTCTCATGCGTTTTTGACACAGCGTCAAGAGTCGCGGCACCCATCTTGTGAATACCTTTCAGATGACATCTGGCAAGCGTGAGCAATTTCATGCACTCTAAATTGGTGATCCTCCTTGATCATTATGCGGACTTTTGCAATGATTTCTAGAGTAGTGACACGTTTTGGCTGACCTATTCATGGATGATCATCATCTAAGCTCTCCTGATCAAATTGAAATTCATTTATCCACTTGGCAACAGTTGAAGACAAAGGAGCAGAGTCCCCTGGTGTTTTCTGGAAATCGGCATGAATGTCCTTCACTTTCATACCTTTCTTTATGAAGTATTTAATCACTGCTTGAATCTCGACCCGACCCCCTGTCCCGTACCGTCGCGTCTTTGCAGATCACTGCACAGGAACAACAACAGAGCCGTGTCACTGCCACAGCTCTCTTCCAAGAGCACTGACATGGGACGGGTTTACAGGCAACAGTCCAACGAATATCATGTGAACAACTTGTGCTAGTGCTGGCCTCCTGTGGTGATTGTTGTTAGGTGTCTTTGTGCTATTGTCAAATGACGGTATGTTTATATGATTCTCTTGCATGAATGATTTCTTAAATGCAAAATTTAAAACATTTATCTCCTACTGCCACACCAGACTGGTCAAGTGACTTGATGGAATTCTTTGACTCACTTAGTGATTTTACATAGGACAATAAATTCCCCTGCTTCTCAGCCAGATCTTTTGCTGAGGTATGACAGTGGTAGTAACCTTTCCTTGTTGCCATTTGGCATTCTCTTTTGAACCAAGAGTGCAGTAGCTTTTCCTTCCTCAGTATTTTCCAAATTTCATTGTTAAACCGCAGTGGCTCTTTTGCATCCTTAATTCGTTTGCTAGGTACAGACTTGTTGAGAGTGCAATTCACGATCTGTTTAAGCTTTGACCATAATCTCTCTACGTCCATCTTAATGGAACTAAGTGGTGTCAGTTCTGTCTAAGTAAGATGCTAACATCTGCTTATCTGCTCTTTCTGGCATGAACATTTTCCTAGCCTTCTTGACTGATTTATTAATTTTTGTAACCTTAGTTGTTATGATGTTATCATGATTATTAATCCCCATCTCTATGCTGAAGTCATTGATGATATCTGGCCTGTTTGTAACTACAAGGTCTAAGATATTTCCATTGCATGTGGCATGGCAAACTAGGTGCTCAAGACAATTTTCGAAAACCACATTCAAAAGTGCTTCACAAGATTGACTGCACCCCCTGCAATGAAGCCATAGGCTACCATCTATACTCAGTGGGCTAAATTCACCTCCAACTAGTATTGCATGATCTAGGTATTTACGTGCTACTGTCTGTAGACTTTCTGTGAATGGCTCCAAAACTGTCATAGCAGAACTGGGTGGCTGATTATCCATTAATTAACGTGATTTCATCTAGACTTGTTATACGCAACCAGATAACTTCACTGTCACAATCAGCTTTGACCTCAATAGAGACAATGGACACTCCCTCTCCTACAGTGTCTAACCTGCCTTTCTGATATATATTCCATTAATCACTAAATATGTCAGAGCTTTCTGCTCTCGGTTTCAGCCATCTCTCAGTCTCTGAGAATAATTTGAGTGCGATACTTTCCTGGATGGCAGTAAATTCGGAAACTGTGTTACAAGTACATTGACAACTGATAAAATTTTGACAATCTACACTGGAGTGAATTCAAAAGATAAACCTCAACCAACATTGAATGTATCTTGGTGATAAAGAGCCCAACTAAATAAATAGATGATTTTATTCCATTTCATCTGATTGAATGAAACACACACAGCATAACTACTCAGAAAACAACTATAGTGCTGATTACATTTACTATCATACATGTAGCACTCTGAGAACATTTCACCTTGTCATAGTAGTCCTGTGTTTTGGAACTAGGCAGTGCTTCATTTCACAAAGCGAAAGGAATAGCTTGTGTAAAAAACAAAAGAAGGGGAAATAGTGGTTGCTGGTGTTTTTAACACTATCATTCAATTTAGTTCCTATTGTGAACTTTGCAGCTAGGATATGTAAATGCTCTGAGACTGCTATTGATAATATCTTTATGAACAAATCTAGGGGAAAAACGTCATATCACAAAACCAATAGTAAATGGACTATCTGATCACGACGTGCAGCATCTTGTGTTAAATGTTAAAACTTGTCAGGATAAAAAAATATTAAATCTGAGTACAGGAGGATAATAAATAAGCCAGAAATTGAGGAATTCAGGAAATTGCTCAAAGACATGAACTGGAGAGATGTTTACCTGACTCAAATGGAAAATGCAAAGCATTTATTAATAAAGTTACCTCCTCTTTTGAAAATTGTTTTCCCCTAAAGGTAACTCAGATCACACAGAAGTCAAAAGATAAACCATGGATTATACAAGGAATAAAGATATCATGTGGGGCAAAAAGGAGACTGTACCTACTATCTAGGAACGTTTCTGATATTAGAATTGTAATGCATTACAAAGAATACTGCAAAATATTGAATCAAGCAATCCAGAAATCGAAGTAGCTTTATTAAGAGAAAAAGATAATTGTATCGGGCAATAAAATAAGAACTGTTTCAGATATAGTGAAGACAGAGAGAAGTGGGGCCAAAAAGAAAGTGGAACAGATAGCTCTAAAAGTAAATGAGACTTTGGTAACAAGTGCATGTAGTGTTGTAAATCTCTTAAGCAAGACTTAATTTTTGTTACTGACGGCTCGGGGTTATCAGGTTCGGTGAATGGCGCAATGGAGTATCTGGGACCAGTCTTTGAAGAACATTGTGTAGAACCTATTCGAGGAACTTTGAATTCCAACCATTGCTTCTCAGTATACTTACTCCTTAATGAAATTTGTTGCAAGTTATATATCTATATTTCCAACAAGTAGCTCAATACATATTATCAATACTAGGAATAAGAAAAATCTACATAAAGACCTAAAATCACTTATGTTGGTCCAAAAGGGGGTCCAATATTCAGGAACACACATTTTCAATAAATTACCAGCAACCATTAAAAACTTGGTTTCAGATAAAGCACAGTTTAAACAGAGTTTGAATGACTTTTTGATAGGCAATGCCTTCTACTCTATAGATGAATATCCTAACAGAGACTGTTAGGCCAGCTTAAGTAAAAATATGTTAGATATAAGTTTTGACAGCACTTGGTTGCAACAGTCAAAATTAGGTATTTTGTGTATGATAAATTTATTAATAGTGCATAACAATGTTTCATTCTGACAGCGTATTAATTCTGTAAATATTAGCTTTTCCAGTTTATTGTATTGTATTCACCTATTTTGACAATCTCATGACAAATGATCAGGGTAGTATTCATTATATTAAAATGTTTTGTGTTATACATTCTGACATGTTCCACACCCTCGAGAATCATCTCATTTTTTCGGTGTATGTAATGAAAACTGAATCAAATCAAATCCAATCACCATCTCTCATCATGTAATAACTTCACTTCTTCTTCTTCCCTTGTCGTCTCCTGTTTTTCCAGTACTCGTCCATCTCCTCCTCATGTTTTTCTCCCTTTATTCTATTCGTGTTGTTCTCAATCCCCTATTTCTTCTGCATTGAAAGCCTTTTATTTTTATTTACTTATTTTTTTTATTGAGGTGAGTCTCTACGGACTGCGTGGTAACAACCGACTTCACTCTAGTGTCCAGGTCTTGTTCTTGCTCCAGCTTTGACTTCCTGCCAGTATCTTCTGAGCCCCTCCAAGAAGTGCCTTTTTATGCTCTTCACATAATGGTCCTCACTGTATTTCGTATGTTGATGCCATGTTAAAACCCTAGTAGTTGGTCACCAATCCTCTAAATTTGTTCCTTTCAGGAATTTCTCTCTGAGATACCAATCTGCTTAAGATCTTTTTCACATTCTTTGAACCATCTCGGTCTCGTTTTCTTAGATGGGATGAAACTCCATATTCTTTTTGTTAGTCGATCACCGTCCATTTTCATGAGATACCATAAAATAACAATCATTTCTTCATAATGGATGCTGTGATAGGTTCTGTCTTGCTGCACGAGTCCTCATTTGCTCTCATTCGCCATTGTCCATCGACCCATCTATTACCTTAGGATTTTCCTTAATATCCTACACTCACGCTTTTCCAGCCGCTCAGCTTACCTTGTCTATTTGTGGTCAAAGATTTGGATGCTTATAAGCCCTCAGGTTTTACAACTGTATTATAATGTTGGAACTTGGCCCATATACTCATAGACTTTTTGTTATAAGTATTCTTTGTCAGTTGGTATGCTTGGTCTAACTTCCTCATCCCGACAATTGCTTCTTCTTTTAATCCATTCTCCAGGTGGATGACTTCACCGAGATACCTGAAATTCTTAACTCATCCAATTTTTTCCCAGGTTGGTTATCATCCATTCAGGTCCATCACAGATGTTCGTCATATGTTTTGTCTTTTGAATAGAGATCTGGAGTCTAACTTTTTTCAGCAATTTCTGACAGCCTATTTATCTTTTTGACTGCTGACTCTATGTTGTTAGCAAAAATGGCTAGGTCAGCCGCAAAATCTAACCAGCCAATGCACACCCCTTTGTTCTTAGGACCAAGTCTGAACCACTCTTCATTTGTTTCTCCTTGGGCTAATAACTTTCTCCACTCTTGAATGACCTTTTCCAAGACACAATTGAAAAGGTTCAGATACCTCACCCATAAATTTAATTTTTGACACTGTGTTAGTAAGAGTTTGTTTGATCAGCTTTCTTGATGTATTATCCACCCCAAACTTTTCCAAAATATTCATTACTGCCTGTCAGTCGATGGAGTCATATACTTTCTGAAAATCAACAAATATGACCACATAGTTATTTTTCCAATTTTTTTTGTACCTGATCATGTTCTTCAGGTTAAAGATCTGTTCTGCGCAAGAATCGCCCTTTCGGAAACCAGCTTGATAGTCCCCAATCAGTTGGTTACAATGATCTTCTATTCTATTCTGTATCACTTTGGAGAGAATCTTATATGGAACAGATACTAATGAGGTACCCTTATAGTTATTGACATTCTATTTATCACCTTTTTTGTGTATACGATGGATTAAAGCTGACTGCCATTCAGTTGGTATCATCCCAGCTCTCCAGATCTCCTCAAAAAGTTGGACTAGTATATCTAGAGTTTCATTATTTGCCAGCTTCAGTAGTTCCACCACTATTGAATCCTCTCCAGCTGCCTTATTATTCTTAAAGTTGTTGATGATCTCTTTGGTCTCCTCTTTACTAGATGGAGATGAGGGGTAGTTTGTGGATTGGGGCACATACAGGGAATCTTTCTTTCGGTTCATCACAATTAAGTAGGTTTTCAAAGTAACGAGACATTATCTTGCAGTTCTCTTTGTTGGTCAGGCCGAGTGTGGTGTGCGTACTGTAAGACCTTCAGTACACACACCATCAGATTATTTGACTTGTTGCTCTAACGAAGTAAGCGAGTGTCAGCAATATGTCTCGTGGTCTTATCATGGCATGTTTATCTTCTGCCATTAGGTCAGACGATAGAAATGCCACTTGCACACTTAGAGTAGCAGATTGATGGTGACCAACTTTAAATAGAACTTGATTAATTTTCACACACATTTATTAAAATAATAACAAATATAAAAATTATTTAACTTGGTTCTGGATGCTATTTACAATTGACAATCTGAAGTTCCTTTGGTATTGGTACGTTAATCCTATTCTTACATATATCTCGAATACTTGACAAAAGTGTCTATACATTTATCTTCATGGCTATGTACAGGAATATGGTAATCTTATTAGGTGCAGACTGGATCTTGACTATGGACTGGCACAGACAATTGTAGAACTCATACAGACTGGTACAGACTAATGCAGACTGGTACAGACTAATGCAGACTGGTGCAGACAAATGCAGACTGACTGATCGAAGGTCTTTACACCCGTTATAATACCTCGCACGTTCATGTATCACTGCGTGAGTGTGATGCGCGAGGAGAAAGTGTTCTATGTTAGCAGCAATCTCATTGGCTGCGTTACATATTAATACGCGGATCGGCGGAAGCAGAATTTGGTCCGTCTCTATGGCAGCGCCATCTCATAGTGGGGAGATGGACGAGTGCTGCGCCTGCGCTGTTGTGCTTAGCGGGGTGCACTCTAGTGGGAAATTTGTGTACGCGCTGAATACGCGGAACTATGTACACAACACTGAGCTTTCCATTTTCGTCTCTAAAACAAAAACTAGGGGCTTGGTATCCTTTCAAATTCGATTTGAACGTCTGATAGAAGTCTCTGACATTCTTTATCTGGAAACGCTGATCGATCTGTTCTAACTGCTGTTTCTCATGCAGTAGAGTTCTGGCTGCATATTTTTGAACTTCATGGAATACATCAAAATCATCAGGTCTCCTGGTAGAGTTCCACTATTTCCATGCACTTGCTGTTTGGGCCACCACCTCACCACAAACCTCATTCCACCATGTATGATTCCTCTTTTTAGCTGTCAGGATTGTAGTATTAGCTGCTTGTTGGATCATGGAGGCAATGTCTGCCCATTTATGGGATTCAACTGTCAGTTACTGGTGGCATTGTTCCAATACGTTTTGATTGATTTTGAGCTTCGCAGTATCATATTTATGAAATTTATTTCCGGTTTTCACAGTCTTATTGAGAGGGATGAAATTAATTTTGATCTTGGAGAGGTGATGATCCTTTTACATTCAGTATGTTATCTGTAAAAAGGTTTCTTTCTATTATTTCTGATTGTTTGATGTTGTTTCTTTCTTATTTCTGTAATCCATGCTATCATTGATTCCTTCTTCCAGAACTACTCATTCAGTAGAGGTCTCTAAAAAAAGATTAATCTTCTTTTAGCCATTACTTCTGATATTTTCTCAAAATTTTTGTATATCTCCTCATTACTTCTCATTTTCCAGCCATCTGTAGCTTGTATTGCAACCATTATTTTCTAATAATGCTCCTTTGTGGAACCTCTGTTCTGTCCAGCTTATAGTTCATCATTAGGCATCCTCATCCATGTAAACATCCTGGTCATACCATTGTGGGATAGTGTTTAAATTTGTTTTTTTTAGTTGTACATTTCTTGTTGTAAATATCCTTTGTCAAACGATTTGCTCTCTCCAGTTTGCTGACTCTTGCATCTACTGTTAATTCTTCTAGTCCATTTTGTTGTACAGTTTGTCCAGTATATTTAAATTTACTTACTAATGCTATTTTACATTTTTGTTTTTCTAAGAATGTTGATGCATTGTTTGAAATTGTCATCAATGTTGTTTTTTCGGCTGAAATTTTGGGACCAGCTCTCTTTGCTATTTCTTCCAAAAGATTTCTTTTAATAACTGTCTGTCAGATTTTTTGAAAGTATATCAGAATCATCTGCAGAAGCCAGGCAGTTTACCTTAATTCCATTTGTTTTTCGTCCTAAAATTATTGGTTCAATTTTGTGATTTTTTTTCTCCAAATTCCAATAACTTTCTATTTTTTCTAGAATGTAGTGTTACAGTAAAGGTGATAAACTGTCCCCTTGTCTAACACCAGTTTTTATTTCAAATGGTTGAGATACTTCTCCCATAAATTTAGCTTCAGTCACCCTATTTGCTAGTGTTTTGAGGATTATGTTTGCTTTAACACAAAATTCTTTGATGATTTTACCCATAATTTCTCTGCCTACCAAATCAAATGTTTCCTTGAAACCAATACGTGATACTACTATTGGTTTGGTGATTAACAGTCTGTGGAGAATTATCAATTTTCTAATAAACATCTGTTCTGTGAAGGGTTTTCCCTTTCTAGAGCTCCTTGAGATTCTCCCAGTTATTTGTCTAAAGTTTCTACAACTCTGTCCAGAGAATTTTTGATAATATTTTGTATACCACTGGCAGAAGTCAGGCATCTCTGCAATTGTTGACATTTTGTGTGTCCCCTTTTTTTCATAACTGTGGATTAATGCTTTCAATAATCTCTTCAGCTTTCCAAATGTTCTCAAACAGCAGTCGTAGATCATTTGTGTGTTCTGACTATTTCAATAATTTTGCTGTAGTGGAGTCTTCATTTGTTGCTTTGAAGTTTTGGAATGATTTGATGGCTTCATGAATTTATTGTTCTGTTAGTGGAAAATCTTCCTCCAGATTTTGTGGGACTGCTATTATATATTGCTACAATGTGCTGTTATTATTATTGTTGCTGTTGTTTGGTTGCCTGTTCTTCAGCACTATCTTTCTGTTTCGTTTATCTATTTGCCACCATTTTAGCCCATTTACCGGTATTTTCAGCTTGTTCTTCACTTATTTGACCTTTTGGTGGCTCCTCTTGAAGAGATCTTATTTCTCAGCATTTAAAATTACATCATCTGCTGCTCTTTCGCATCTGAATTTCATCATGTCCAGTCTAGTTTTTTCATTCATTTAACCATCCGTCTTCCATGACTCAAGATCCTAAATTTTCATCCTTATTTCTTGAACAGTCTCATTTCTCTTTTTACATTTTCCAGATGAAGAAACTTTTGGTCCTCAAAGCTAAGATTAGTATCACTTTTTTTATTTGTTTCTGCCTATGGCTGCTATATCTCTTTAGTTAGAATATTTTCTCTCTCTGTATTTGATTATAGTCTAAGTCTGAATATTTTTATAAGTACATTTATTGCTGTAGCAATGAGTAAAATAAATTGTATTGCACTGCCTGTAGCATGTAGCACCATTTTGACTGTTAGTCCTCTTGCTGTACAAAAAGTAGCTTTGATGATTACTTAATGCAAGTATTTTGTAAGAGCTGTGGAATGGTTAGTATCTGTTTATATTTTTCTGATTAATTCAAGCTCGTCAATGCACATCCTGTGTTAAGGAAATATTTGCACTGAATTTGCTGTGTGTTAAATATAAGCAGTGGATCCATTGGGGTAGTCTTTTTGGTAGAAATATGTCAAGGTGAACAAAACAGGAGATGGTGAAGGAAGAGAGGGAAAAGATCAACATTTGCTTCTCATCAGCAATATAACTGGGTTGAAACATTCAATGAAAATTATCTGTGACAGGAAGTTGTCAGAAATACATTTTTTGAAGAAACTTTATGTTTGTATAAGCATTTATTAAATTTAAAAATTGGATTTCATGTGTTAATACAAAAGGTAATGTTTTGCATTGCAGGCATGCTGAACCTGTCAAAGATGAAGAATCGGCCAATGATTCTTATTGGAGGATAACAGTATGTATAACTTAAACTTGAGATTCTTGAAAATAAAGCTAGTCAGTATTTCTTAACAGTACTGATTTAAATACATCTAAAAGATCGCTGTTACCTAAATGAAAGTTGACGAGCAAAGTCTTAGTGGACATTTGTATAAATTTGTCATAGGTGTTATTTACAAGAAGAGTAAATAGTTTCAATAGGAATGTGGTGAGACATTTAACAAACGTGATGACCACACATTAATAGGACCTCGTAACACTACCATTATGATATTAGTATGCTTTTATGTAAATAACAGAAACCCTGTCTCTATGTTGCCACGTATAACCCTCTTACTAAAATTTAGTTTAGTTTCCAAATAAAATACACTGTGGACGGATAGTCCTGTTTATAGGAAAAGATAATCAATAGAGTTATCCTTCTTACAGGATTTACCGTGTGTTCCGTCTAATGGATAAGTAAATTGGACTGTTCACTTCTTTTCCTAAGATCTTACCCAGTGGCTAGATAGAAACACAGTATGAATAATAATATACTGAAGCTAGGACAACTCATTTCCAAGTTCATTTAGTGGTTTAAAACATGTACTTAATGGTCACCAACCTATCCTGGCAATGAAATAGTGAAGTATTGGAGAAGCAGAAATGTGAATTTTGCCTACTTTCTTGCTACTGTTTAGTTTGGCTCTTCGAATAAATTACCCCACTTAAACAATTTTGGGCTACATCTTTATACATTATGATTTAAAAAAAGAAAAAGCCCAGTAGATAACTTCAAGGAAGGTAAAAAAATTAGCCGGGGATGGGGGGAACAACCTTTAGAAAAGCACTTTCCATAATCAAGAAACTTAAATACTTAGACACTAAAGCACACACTTTTTAACTGAACATTTCACTTAAAGAAAACCTCTTTCTTGGTGGAATTTACTTTCAAAAGCTATTATTCTTTGAACTAATTCTGTATAGCCATGTAACAGGTTCTAGTAACTTGGCTTCACTCTGATTGAATTTTATGTAAGCAAACTATAACACTTTGCAATAGTTAAGAAAACATTTTTATTATTTACACTGTCCGCCCTGGTAGCTGAGTGGTCAGTGTGACAGACTGTCAATCCTAAGGGCCCGGGTTCGATTCCCGGCTGGGTCGGAAATTTTCTCTGCTCAGGGACTGGGTGTTGTGTTGTCCTAATCATCATCATTTCATCCCCATCAACGCGCAGTTCGCCGAAGTGGCGTCAAATCGAAAGACCTGCACTAGGCGAACGGTCTACCCGACGGGAGGCCCTAGCCACACGACATTTCCATTATTTACACTAAAGCAATTTAAATGGTGCCTCTTTATATTAACTTGGCACTTCACTCTGATTGAATTTTATGTAAGCAAACTATAACACTTTGCAATAGTTAAGAAAACATTTTTATTATTTACACTAAAGCAATTTAAATGGTTCCTCTTTATATTAACTTGGCACTTCATAAGTCTGTAAAACAGGACACTCGGATCAATCAAACACCAGGAAGGAACCCTATACAGATGTATGATTAGGATGAAATGACAGGGTGAGCCAGTTTCCGTAAATTTCAAGAATGATTATTAAATCACAGTTTAAATTAATGGTTCATGCTGTACAAAGGTAAAAATAGAAAAAAATCTTATCTGGTGGCTACAGGCTTGGGTTTGGCGAACAGTTATGACGGCTACACTACCCACACTATGGCCTGCAAGTTTCTTGCTGTATGGGCTCAATTTCTCTTCTTGGCTTCATTCAGTTTTACATACAGTAGCTCAACAACTCGCAGCTATGCTGTAAGCTGTTTGCAGTCTTCAACCGAGGCATTTTTATGAAAATTTGCAGGCAAAGCTTCTGCTCCACAAAGGAGTTACCTCAATCACTGCTGCCTACAGACTGTGTGACTTACTTCCCACACTTGCTCAAGGTAGCACGCCAATTCGCCTTTCGCACCTTTTCCACTCCCCACAGCTATTTTCGTTTCAAACAAAAGCACACTGGCTTTTACATAACACCTATTTCTTACATTGTTCCTAAGCATGACCATTTCTTAAATTGTCAAATTTACATCAACATGAACAATTTATACACACAAATATTTTTAAATACAAAATGTTATCAAAACATTATTTAGACCCTTGGTATCCTTTGTAGAGGACTTGGGCAGGTTTGTCCCATCCTAGTACACATTATTTTGTTACCTCCCTTCAGATATTCCATTTAGCTACATCTACAATAATTCCCAATGTTCTGCCTTTTGAGGTGTCCAGTGCGGGTTGTTTTTATTTTTTATTTGATATGCGTATTCCATAGATCCGTACATGCGAGTGATTCGCCTGGATGTGGAACGTGTCAATACAATTGTACAAATACAATTAATGCTACAGAATAGTAATATAATTCAATGATATAGATATTACAAGCTGTCATTAAACTAGTATAGCAATTCTCAATATAACATTATAACTATAACATTAACACTATAACATTAACATAATATTGTATCATCCATCTAATAACTAAGAGACTAAATACATCTATTATTAAGGGAGGGCATTACTTCTGGAAAAGAATTCATCTAACGAGTACAGTGGATGGTCGAGCAGGTATTTTTTTAACATACCTTTGAACAGCGTTTCATTTTCTATTGTACATTTAATATAATTAGGCAATGCATTAAAAGTCTTTATAGCCGCATACTTTACTCCCTTCTGTACAAGTGTTAAATTTTTTAGTTCAACATGTAGATCATCTTTACCTCTAGTATTGTAGTTATAGTATGAACAATTTGTTTCATACTGAGCATAGTCTTTATTAACTACATTCATCAGAGAGTATATGTACTGACATGTTGTGGTCAGAATACCTAACTGTATAAAAAGTTTTCTACATGAGGTTCGTGGAGGAACCCCACACATGATTCTGACTGCTCTCTTCTGAGCATTTAAGATTTTTTTTGAGGCTGGTGAATTACCCCAGAATATTATTCCGTAACTCATTAATGAGTGAAAGTACCCAAAGTAAGACGATTTTAAAATGTTGATGTCCCCAAAATGAGTAATTATTCTTAGAGCAAAAGTTGCTGATGAAAGCCTTTTTAGAGTAAGGGACACATGCTGTTCCCAGTTGAGCCTACTGTCAATGTGAACCCCCAGGAATTTAGTGGATTGCACCTGTTCTAGTTCCTGGTTGTCATGAGCAATTACTATACTTTCTAGAGTTTTATTTTTGTGTGGAACTGTATAAAATTAGTTTTTTTAATATTAACTGAAAGAGAATTAATTGAAAACCAAGCTGTAACTTCTCTGAGTATATCATTAACATCAGTCTCCATATCAGCAGTAGACTGACCATCAACGACAATGCTTGTATCATCAGCAAACATTGTGAATTCACAATTTTTACTAATGGACAAGGGTAAATCATTAACATATATTAAAAACAGCAAGGGTCCAAGGACAGATCCCTGGGGAACTCCATGCTGAATTTTGCCCCATTCAGAATCCACTAGATTAGGAGATCCTTTGTTGCAGCCATGTAGAACCACCTTTTGTTTCCTGTCTTGAAGATATGATTTTAGCCAGTTACCTATAGGCCCTTTGATTCCGTAATGATAGACCTTCTCCAAGAGTATCTTGTGGTTTACACAATCAAAGGCCTTGGAAATATCACAGAAGGCACTAACTGGTGACTTCTTACTATTAATAGACTCCAAGACATCATTTGTGAGTGAATATATGGCACACTCTGTGGAAACCCCTTTTTGAAAACCAAACTGTCTGTGGTTAATAATATTAAGTTTATCAAGATGTGCCACAATCCTGTTATACACTGCCTTTTCAAGAACCTTTGAGAATGTTGTTAAGAGAGAGACAGGACGATAATTTTTTACATCTGTAGCATAGCCAGACTTGAAAAGAGGTCTCACAGTGGCATATTTCATTCTCTCTGGAACAACTCCCTCATAAAGAGACATGTTGCAAATGTGAGCAAGTACTACACTTACATCATTACTGCAGGCTTCCAACAGTTTATTAGAGATGTTATCTATACCTGAAGATCCTTTACATTTCAATGAGTGAATTATTTTTTTTATTTCATTAACAGTTATGGGTGTTACATTTATATCATTAAAACATTGTGGGAGGTTAAGTTTCAGAATATCTAAAGCTTCTCTTAGGTCACCACTGAACCTATTTGAGAGGTGACACTTAGAAAGTGGTTGTTAAATGTGTCTGCTATCTGTTTACTATCAGTTATTTCCAAATCGTTAATTTTTAGGACAGCAGATTTTTCATTGTCAGATGGTGAAGTACCTGTTTCCCTCTTTATTACATTCCAAATCGTTCTGATTTTATTGTTTGAACAGTTAATTTTAGATTGCATGCACATACTTTTAGATTTTTTAATGACTTTAGTTAAGATTTTGCAGTATGTCCTATAATATTTCATCTGCAGGGGATTATTGGATTGTCTAGATATTATATACAGTTCCCTTTTTCTCTGGCGTGATATTTTTATGCCCTTGGTGAGCCATGGTTTTTTGCTTGATTGCCTGTTCTGTAGTCTACAGACCTTTTTTGGAAAGACATTTTCAAATATACCTGATAATTCATCAGTAAATAAATTATATTTTGTATTAACATCATTTGCAAGATAAACATACATCCAGTCAGTCTCCCGAATGCATGATTTGAATTTTTGGATATTTTCCTCATTCATGTTTCTAATGGTTTTCCACTGTGCACTAGCTTTGTTCTGATTTGTATTAAAGTTGTCAATTGTGAGTATTTGCCCATCATGATCAGAGAGTCCATTTATGACTTTTTCAACTTTGATGTGATTAGTTTTACTCATATCTACAAAGATATTGTCTATTAGAGTGCTGGAAGTGGCAGTAATTCTTGTGGGAAAACTGACAGTGGAGACAAGGTTGTAGGTATGCATTAAGTTTGCAAACTCTGTCTTAGAAGATGAGCTTCCTAGGAAATCTATATTAAAATCTCCAGTCACTATAATGTCCCTATTTTTTCTTGTGAGATACAATAGCACAGAATCTAATTGTTTCATGAATACTTTAAAATTACCAGATGGAGCCCTGTATACTGCTACGATTACCAGTTTCTTGTTACCTTCTACTATTTCTGTGACACATGCCTCAAAGTCTTTCTCTACACAATATTTCTCTACATCTATTGTATCAAAGGACAGGCTGTTTTTCACATAAATAACTGCCCCACCTTTGCACATATGCTTTCTACAAAATGAGGTAGCTAAAACATAATTTGGTATATTGAGCATTTCAATGCCAAAAGTGATATGGTGTTCTGTCAGACAGAGAATATGAGCACAATTTGCGCCTGTTGGTTCATCAATATTTACAATAAATTGGTCTAACTTACAGAGCAGGCTTTGAATATTTTGGTGAAAAATTTTGAGCTCATTTTTAATTACATGATTAGTTGTGGTGTTACCATTGCTAGGACTGAGTTTTATTACTTTTGACATACCAGTATTACAGGAACAGTTTTCTGCAGGGAAGAGGGAGCTGTTGTGCTGGTAACACCCACATTTGTTGTTATTAACTACATTACTTACATTCTGATTGGAACCTTCCCCCTTCTGCCCCAGTACCATAAAAAATCCCCATTTGCAGCTGAGGACTTTCTTGATCTCAGGCACATCCTATGTGGAGCAGCTGCAGTCACTACTGTGCTCCTTTTTGCCATAGAGGGTGGATCTCCTGTTGGTGAGGTTTCTACACTGTCGGCTTGTACACTTGATCCTGTGGGGGTTGGTGTTGCTGTTTCTGCTATTGATGACTGTTCTTCCTCCTTAAATGCTGCTGCTTCACAAGTTGGCGGTGGACTAACGTTTCCCACTTGAGTTGTAACTGCTGGTGCTGTCTTGCTTTTGTATAAAAGACCTGTTTGTGTTGATTCACATACAGGTGCTGCTGCATATGAAGTCTTCCCTTCAGCTGTTCCATTAGGTTTGAAGGAGTATTTTGACGACACTGTATGTATTTCTTCCAATGGTACAGTTTCAATGGGCACAGGTGCTTTTAGAATGATTGGAGGAGTGGTGTTTTCAAATAGTTTGAATGTTTCTGCTAATAATGCTTTAGCGAGTACACGTTTTCCTAGCCAGTTCCTGTGCATTCCATGCCGAGTAAAATGGTTTCTCTCTTCGGAATTACTGTCCAAAAACTTCACGTCCTTGAATGCTTTGCATACCTTTTGAAACATTCTGTTTGTGAATTTTATTTCATTATTTACACATGAACTGTTTATTAGGTCATGTCTATATGGGATGCTAATGATGATTGTTTTTCTTGGCGAGATTCTTTCCAGTGCATTTCGCAATGCTGTGATTGCATTTTTCGACTCATTTTTATAAACATCGTTAGCTCCAGCAATAATTACACAAACATCGTTTGGTTGAGGGCTTAAATCTTTAATTATTTGCTGGAAAGGAGCCCCGGGTTTTACTGTGGCAGTAACGGAAAATTTAGATTGCATATTCGTAAGAATAGTGGCTAAATCTTGTCCATGGCTGTCTGCAAAGATATAAACTTTTGGTTTTGTCTCGTCTTCTCTCAATAATTTCATTTGTCGGTGTTTCTCTTGTGCAATGGGCACAAACGAGTTTTTCGTAACTATAGCAGATATTGGAGCACTTTAAATTTCAGTAACGGTTTCTTTGAGAGTGTTGTAGTTTTCACTTTGTACATTTTTCACAAAAGGATTAAAATCGACATTCAAAGAATTAATTAACGATTCGATGTCATTCATATATTTTTTAGCTATTGCGAGTTCTTCTTTCAGCACATCAGAGATGAGTTCTTCAGTACCAGCATTATACATCTTGACTGCACTTTTTCGACCACTGCACTGAACAAAGCCACATACACAATTCGGATTTATCACTTTTCTGTTGTTCATACACGATAGATGGATCCATATATGTGAAAAAGAGCACAAACAAATACCGCTATGAATACTGTTTTGGCAGACTATGCACTTTAAACTAAATGTAATACGATTTTCTACGGCACGATTTACTACTGCTTGCATACTCGACGCCACTTCCTGGGTGTATTGTATCGAGTTAGCTTTTTCAAATTTCCATGTGGGTTTATCAATGTATTTTGTAACTGATATTTCAGCACCAATGATAACTTTTGTGAGCCAATGTACACTCCTTGAAAAATGTTTCAGTACTACTATTGAGTGATTCAGTGGTAATTTGTTCTCATCAGTGGAAAAGATGGATGGGTAAGGTTTTGTATCAGTTTCCATCTGCCTGCCCAAAACGTTTTAAATTCCTTGGCATCAAACTTAGATAATTTCTTGTGTGTTGATCCATTCGAACAATGGTTCTCTATTTTTGTCTCTATTTATGTATCTCCGGGTTGTGTTTTGGAATTAAAATCTTAAACATATACGTGCTGTCTAGTTGCTGTGTGTAAGACTAGTGTCAGACACTTTCCGTTAGGTGATTTGTGGACTGATGTAATAACCAGGCCTTTGAGTTTTATTCTAATTACTTCTACATCACTAATTTTCTGACAGCTTAAGCCAGCATAATCCAAGAGCTGTTTCTTTTTTCATTTATTGTGGTAGCACCTAACAATTGAGAGGAGTATTGATATTGCTTTATATTGCGTAATCTTGCATGTAGCTGCTGAATTATCACCTAAATGCATTTCCTATAGAGCTATAATACTGATGGCATGCTCATCATCTAATTTGCTTTGGTAACTGCATTTGTAACTTGTTAATCCTACGTTAATTTGCATAATATGGACACCTTGCCTGATAATTTTTGACTGTAAGCTCTGAGAAGTGCTGGACCATCTTTTGTGTAGAGTTTTTGCTGTATGCTCCTGCAGTCACACTGCCTTGGTGGACCATCTCGGGGGTTGTCTACATGCCACACAACAGTCTTTTTGGTGTCCCGTGTGAATGATTCACTGGTAAATATCCTGTCCCATACACTTTTGTTTGTAGACAATACTTCTGTGTTAGCTGAAAATAGAGCCAGGAAGCAGTAGTCTCAGTACCTCAGAGAATTAGTTTCAGGTAAAGTATATGGATCTAACATATCTAAAATGCACATGGTTTAGTTTGGAAACCACACAAACACCCAAATGTACACACCCGCAGTAGCTGCACGGGGTGGGGTGGGGGGGTTGGGGGGGGGGGGAGGGGGGGGCAGAGTGATTGGAGAAGACAGTACATTGTCTGAATGGGAAAAGATTGGTGGGTACAGAAGAGAGAAGGGAAAAGGTGAAGTGATACAGTGGGAAACAAATTAGCAGAGGTTTAGGTCAGGTGGATGGCACTAGATGTGCTGGAGAGACAATTTCCACCTGCGTAGGTCAGAGAAACTTGCACTGGAAGGGAATATCCAAATGGTATGTCTAGTGAAGCAGTTGTTGAAGTGGTGTACAGCCTCTTGGCAACTGCAATGTCAAGTCTGTGGTTTGCCACAGTTTGGTGCTGAACATTACTGCGAGTGAACAGTTGGTTACTTGTCATCCCTACATGGAAAATTGTATGGTAATTGCAGCATAGCTGATTTTTAACAGGTTGCTTTTGCACATGATCATGCCTTTTATATGGTGGGAGATTCCTGCGACTGGACTGCTGTAGGAGGTGGTGGGTGGATCTGTGGGACAGGTCTTGCACCTGGGTCACTCACAGGATTAGGGGCGGACAAGGATGTTCTCTAGATTGTGTGGGCAGTGGAACATTACTTTGCAGGAATAGGGTAGTATCTTGAGTACAGTATACCCCATCTGAGATAGCCAAAGCCCCAGTGAAGGATGTGGTTGAGCTTTTCAAGGCCTGGGTGATTAGGTGAGTGCTGACCATTGTCTGGTTAGCAGGGTTACAGGTGTGAAATGAGGAGATGGCACGGGAGATCTATTTATGAATGAGACGGATAGGATACTGTGGCTCTGGTAGTGCTATTGCCATATTTAGACAACTCCTGCTTTCCACTGGGGATAGTGAGTCCACGTGTGACAAGGCTGCATGGAAGAGACTTTTTGACATGGAATGGGTGACGGCTGTCAAAGTGGAGGGAGGTACTGTTGGTGGTTGGTCCACTTGACATGTATTTATGGATATCGATGTCTAGTGATATGGCGCATTGAGTTGAGAATAATCAGGTTAAGGTGATTTGGGAGTAGGTTTTTAGGTTATGGAAGAAGCAGTCTATACCATGAGTCCAGATCATGAAAATGTCTCAATTACTCTGAATCAGACAATGGGTTTTAGGTGTTGACAGGATAGGAAGGACTTCTCCTGATGGCCAATATAAAAGCTGGTATAGGATGGCACCATGCGAGTACCCATGGCAGTACTACAGATTTGTTTATACAGGGATAATCTCTTAAAACCTGCACCGCAAACATTGCAGAAATGGAAAGTGCTATTGATGTGTGGTTTTCACAGAATGGATTGGTAGTTGGGGGCTTATGCTAGTAACCAACCAACAGGTTGTAGTGATATTAGAAAGTGCATTTTTTGAGCAAACATAAACTATTTTAAATGAAACTATGCCTATCGTTATTAACTAAATGTAGGGTAAGTTAGTCTATCAGCGGTGTTTGTTGCAGGAGTCTAGTGTGAGCCATTCATGAGATATCATATTTTGAAAAGATCCCACGCCAACACTTGTACATTAGCTGTAAAGTTCCCACACCAACACTTGTACATTAGCTGCGGTAGCACACACCAAAGAACAGTGCAAGTCCATACACTAGTTATGTGGATTGTGACCAGTAATGAGACAATTGACCATCACAGGCTGTGTTCAAAATGACCACTGGCAGCACCAGTATATGCTCCCATTCTGGTATGGAAAGACTGCTGCACACATACCAGTATTTCAGCAGGGACAATCTGACAGGCTGCAGTAATACATCATTGCATATCATCAGATGTAGTTGGTATGCCCTTGTAGACAGTCTTTCAGCTTCCACCATAGAAAAAAAGTCTCCAGGCATGAAATTTGGCGAATGGATCAACCGAGATACAGGTCCTCTGCATCCAATCTAATGATTTGTAAACAGTTTGTGAAGCCATGTTGTACTTCGTGCACTGTGGGTTGTACAGCCATCGTATTGGTACCACAAGTTGCTCCTAGTCTGCAGAGGAATCTCTTCTAGCATCCGTGGAAGATGATTTGTTAGGAGGCTGTGATACTTGTGCGCATTCAGTGTTCTTTCTAAGAAAAACGGGCCTATGAGCTGATGGTTCACTGCCTCACACCACACGTTTACACTCCAAGGATGCTGAGATTCCACCTGCCACAGCCAAAGACAATTGTTAACAGACCAATTGTGCTTATTTCAGCACTTTACCAGGCCACGATTGTTAAAATTTCCTTCACCGCTAAACAAGATACATGATACATCTGGAGTATCCTGTCTTAATGCCCATGTATGGAAGTTAACACAATTCTCTTGATCAATTCCATGCAGCTCTTTATAGAAAGGGATAAACCTATATCAATGGAGAATGCATAGAACACTTGCCCGATTAATGCCATTTCCACATGCGATTGTGCAAGAGGTAACATGTGGATCAACTACTTGTTTCATCTGTTATGTTGCTAAGAGTTAGGCTATGACTTCCACATAACTGGTTGAAGAGGTTGCCTAGCAACTACCCACACACACAAACACACTGTAAGCAAACAACATCATACCTAGCAACTACCCACACACACACACAAACACACTGTAAGCAAACAACATCATACCTAGCAACTACCCAGATTGAGTGGCACAAACTAGTATTGGTGTGGAAACTTTTAAAAATACTGTATCTCATTGACAACTTGTACTAGAATCCTGCAACAAACCCCACTGACATTCTGATTTACCATATTTTTAGTTTGTTAATGTCAGTAAGCACAGTTTCATTTAAAAAGTGTACATCTGCACAAGAAAGGATTTTTACAATCTGTTGATTGGGTAACAGTAATGAGTCCCTGTCTACCAATCCATTCAGTCAAAGCCGCAAATCAATAGCACTTCATACTTGTGGTGCGAGCTTTAGGCATTTCACCCTGTGACTTGGTCTTCGAAAGTGAAATAATTGTGGGTCAGGATGTGTTTGGGGAAGGGGATTTGGAAAGAGGTGGTGGGTTTGGTATCAGGAGGATGTTTGGAAAGTGAGGCCATGGGCATGGGGGATGTTGTAAAATGATGTTGCATCCATAGTAACCAGCAAGGAGTCATGTGGTAGCAAAACAGGAACTGCAGAAAGGCGGTGAAGGAAGTAAGCATTGTCTTCACTGTAGGATGGGAGGTTACAGACAATGGTTTGCATGTGATGTTCAGTGGGAGGATTGTACCCAGCCACAGTTGGGCAAGTGGAGAGACCTGTGTAGTTGGGTTGGCGAATAGGTAAAAAGGAAGGAGTGGTGTGAGGAGGGAGATAGATCCAGGAGTCAGGTTATGGGATGGACTTAAGGTCTTGGAGAGCTGCTGGAGTCTTGTTGGAATTCACGGATGTGATCATGGTTGTAAGGTTTGTATGCAGAGGTGTTAGAAAGTTGGTGAAGACTCTCAGCCACATAGTCACTATGATTCATGAACACTGTGATGAAGCTTTTATCTGTAGGAAAGATGATAAGGCACGGATTGATTTTAAGGATATGGGTAGCTGTGTGTTACATAGGAGTGATGTTGGTCTCACTAGGGAGGATTTAGGAAAGGAAAGTAAGGCCGGGTTAGAAGTGATGAATTCCTGAAAGATAACCAAGAGATGACTGGCTGGAATGGGAGGTTCAGGGAGGGAGGGAGGCTGGAACTGTTTTAAGCAAGGTTCTATGTGAGGTTTTTGTTGGCTGTTATTAGTGGGATGCATCATCATCATCATTTAAGACTGATTATGCCTTTCCGCATTCAGTCTGGAGCATAGTCTTGATCTATTTCAACAGTTTTTATACCCCTTCCCTTCCAACACACACACACTAGCCACCGAGGAAGAGCCTACAGCTTTGATTCAACCCCCCACCCCTCTTCCAGTCATACCCTCATACCTCTCTAATGCACATTGAAGAAATTTCAGCTGCAGAGATTAGGTAAGGAAAGAAGGTCCTTTACAAGTCCAGCACACTTGAATTCAGGTTTTGGGCTAAAGGTGAGGCCTTTAGAAAGTACCAAGACTTCTGCAGGGCTAAGAGTTGTGGCAGAAAGGTTGACAACAGTTTTACAGGATTGGTGCTTAGGATGTATATATCTCGTGGAGGATGGAGGAATTCGTAGTGATTGTGGAAGATGGAGTAATGAACAAAGCATAGTTAGGGAGGTATGAGGGTATGACTGGGGGGAGGTTGAATCAAAGCTGTAGGCTCTTCCTTGGTGGCTAGTGTGTGTGTGTGTGTGTGTGTGTGTGTGTGTGTGTGTGTGTGTGTGTGTTGGAAGGGAAGGGGTATAAAAACTGTAGAAATAGATCAAGACTTCACGACAACTAGCAGGTTTAAATGGGTGGGTGTTGTAATAGATATGTAGAGGTGGAGGTGATGAGGCTTGCACAGGATAGATTAGTATTGAGAGCTGCAGCAATCCAATCTTCAGACTACCACAGCAACAACAAAAAGGTCATAAGATGGAAACAATTTTGCATCGTAGTATCTCCCTGTATCCACTCCATGTAGTTTTCACTTGTGGTAATGTGGCGTGTGTACAGAGATTTATCGGGTGTTGTTATTTTTATTGTACTGTATTAACAGGATTTATCAAGAGTGGTGATAACATCAATTTGTGACAATAAATCTTTGTCATGTGCAATCTATAATACTGTTGTTCCATTTGTAATAAACAATTTCTTTGGTGCTGTTTTCCCAAATAAGCCTAAATTTTACTGTTATTCACATGGACAGAGGCAGAGTAAGACATGGGAGATAACTTCAGCTGATCTTCGAAGATCAGTTTCTTGAGACAGAGACAGTGTCATTATTATTATTGTTTCTTTACTTTCTCAAACATTAAGTCCGGTTAAAAATGGAGTGACGCGGACCTTGATCAAGCGTCACTTCCTTTTAACTGTACGGTATGTGTTATATTGCATTTAGGAACTTTCGGGTAATTGAACATGTATCAGTAATTACGGATTTCTGTATTTGTATATATATGTTTGGATGTAGCTGTATTGCATTGATGTACTGGTGGATATTGTGTGGTATGACTCCTGTAGTTGATAGTATAATTGGTATGATGTCAACTTTATCCTGATGCCACATGTCTTTGACTTCCTCAGCCAGTTGGATGTATTTTTCAATTTTTTCTCCTATTTTCTTTTGTATATTTGTTGTATTGGGTATGGATATTTCGATCAGTTGTGTTAATTTCTTCTTTTTATTGGTGAGTATGATGTCAGGTTTGTTATGTGGCGTTGTTTTATCCGTTATAATGGTTCTGTTCCAGTATAATTTGTATTCATCATTCTCCAGTACATTTTGTGGTGTATACTTGTATGTAGGAACATGTTGTTTTAAAAGTTTATGTTGTAAGGCAAGCTGTTGATGTATTATTTTTGCGACATTGTCATGTCTTCTGGGGTATTCTGTATTTGCTAGTATTGTACATCTGCTTGTGATGTGATCTACTGTTTCTATTTGTTGTTTACAAAGTCTGCATTTATCCGTTGTGGTATTGGGATCTTTAATAATATGCTTGCTGTAATACCTGGTGTTTATTGTTTGATCCTGTATTGCAATCATGAATCCTTCTGTCTCACTGTATATATTGCCTTTTCTTAGCCATGTGTTGGATGCGTCTTGATCGATGTGTGGCTGTGTTAGATGATACGGGTGCTTGCCATGAAGTGTTTTCTTTTTCCAATTTACTTTCTTCGTATCTGTTGATGTTATGTGATCTAAAGGGTTGTAGAAGTGGTTATGAAGTTGCAGTGGTGTAGCCGATGTATTTATATGAGTGATTGCTTTGTGTATTTTGCTAGTTTCTGCTCATTCTAGAAAGAATTTTCTTAAATTGTCTACCTGTCCATAATGTAGTTTTTTTCTGTCGATAAATCCCCTTCCTGCTTTCTTTCTGCTTAATGTGAATCTTTCTGTTGCTGAATGTATGTGATGTATTCTATATTTGTGGCATTGTGATCGTGTAAGTGTATTGAGTGCTTCTAGGTCTGTGTTACTCCATTTCACTACTCCAAATGAGTAGGTCAATATTGGTATGGCATAAGTATTTATAGCTTTTGTCTTGTTTCTTGCTGTCAATTCTGTTTTCAGTATTTCTGTTAATCTTTGTCTATATTTTTCTTTTAGTTCTTCTTATTATTGTTATTGTTATTATTATTATTATTATTATATTGAATTATTGTTAATTAATACCCCCTTAAGGAGAGCACCATCAATTTTCAAGGCTTTTTTTCTGTCTCTTTCACTTGTCTTTCAAAAACTTCTCATATATTCATTGTGATTCCTCTCCCTCTCTTCTGTACCGTTCTTCCCCATTTTCTTCTCTTTCAATATCTGCTGAAATTTCTGTTTTCCAGTTTTTTACTCTGTATTTTTTCCTGTCTGTGATGTCTTCTGTGGAGAGGTTTTGTTTCTTGAGGTCCTCCATGGTTTCCTATACCCAGTTGGTTTTCACTTTATTAGTCATAACTATAAAAAAAAATATTCTTGGTAAGTCTGTTTTTGTGCATAATTTGTATGTGTCTCTAGAACCTTGTCCTTCTTTACCTGGTGTTGTTTTTAATCCTCTGTTTGTATTTGTACAGTTCTTTTGTCAATATGTTTATCCAGATCCCCTCTCTCTGAACTGGCCTGTAGATCTTTCCTTCTGTTTTTCCATCTCTTTGATTTTTGTTCTTCCCTTCATGGCTGTTGTTCTGAGGTGTACAAGGCCTGTGGTAACTACTGTACTACAGTGTCTTAATTTGGCATTGATGGAAAAACTTCTTTTGTTATAATTGTTCCATATAAGTCTGAATACCTTATGTAGTTTTGTGATTCTTTTTTCATTGGATGTTGAGTTCAGTCTTATTTTCTGTGTAATCTCTTCCAGGCACTGGAAACTTTCTTCATGTGATATCTTCCCATACTTTGTTACCAGTGGGTGTCTGTCTCTTTACATTGTGTCAATGTACAAGTTTTTTTCATTTGAGATTTGTAGTCCCGTTTTGATTGAGATTTGATAAAGAGTTTGTAGAGCTTTTTTGTCTTCTTTTCTGTTATTTGTTATGATAGCTATATCATCAGCAAAGGCCAGACATTTTATCTACATGTGCATATATATTTCGCAAGTCATGGTGTGGTGTGTGACATGATCTGACTACACGTAGAGTGCAGTCTTTGTTTGGCACGGCACTTGGAGGGCGACAGTTCAGTCTTCACCCATCTGTCTCTTTTGTCCCATGTCCTGATTATTTTCTCCAAAACTGAGTTAAATAGAGTGGGTGATGGCCATCCTCATGCCTCACTCCTGTCTTTACTTTGAACGGTTCATAGATCTCTCCCATGAACTTCACTTTCAATATTGCATTTTTCATGTTTCTTGTCATATTAACATCAAAGATAATGATAATGTGCAAGAATAATGTAAGGCTAGCATCTTTTTAGTCACATGTTTCTGCTGATACAGCTTATATTGTACACCTGGAAACACAATGTCAATTTTGTTCTGATGACAACACATGTCACCTGGGAATAGTAGCTGTACTTGCAATGGTTTCAGTGTCATCCGCCAACAGATAGTGTAATGGCATAGCTATCAGAGTGCTATATGTGTCTACCCTTTAATAGGAAATGCTCACAGCCAGTGTGATGCAGACATGTGAAGCAAGCAGGCAACCATGCCAGGAAGGCACACTCGTGATTCTTATAGCCAACGAGTGAGTTTAAAATGGGGTCAAATTGTGGGCTTCCAAGTGGCAGGATGGTCCTTTCGGGGGAATTGCCACACAAGTTGGATGTGCTGCGTCAGTTATGCAACATTGCTAGTATCAGTAGTCACGTGAACATTCTCACACACGTAGTCGAGGTTCTGGACATCCACACAGCACAGATGCTCACTAGGATTGTTGTACTGAAAGGGCAGCAGTTGCAGATCGTACGGCTACCACAGCACAGATAAAAGGTCTTGTGAGCCCCAGATGTGTCAACACAAACTATTGCGAAGCAGTTATTGCCAGTTGCGTTACGGACATGCACACATCTATCCTGTCTTCCAATCGTGCCTCAGCACTGACATGCATGGTTCGAGTGGTGCCATTAGAGGATCTCTTTGAGGATGGCATGGCACGCCATGGTTGTAAGTGATGAAAGCAGATTCCGCTCGCAGACAAGTGATGGTCGTATCAGCAAATGACATAAATCTGGTGAGCACTCTCTTGTAGAGTGCATTAGTCCAAGATACAGTGGCCCCACCCCAGGCCTTATGGTCTGGGGTGCGATAAACTACAACTCTCATTCGTCTGTGGTGTTTCTGCACTTGGTACATACAGAATGATGTTACACCCGTTATTTTTGCATTCTTGCAACTGGAAGGTAATGTACTGTTCCAACAGTACAGTGTTGACCCACACACTGCCCACGAAACTCAGTGTTCTCAGAAAGATGAACAGTGACTTCCCGGGCCACCATGTTCTACGAGTTTGTCTCCAACCGAGCACATGTGGGGACATGGGATGAGAAGTGACTCGTGCAACTTGTCAACCAACAACTCTTACATAACTATCTGAACAGATTGAGCATGTGTGACATAATTTATCTCAGGACAGTTTTTGCCATCTGTACTATCGACTGAATGCTATAGTCAGTGCCTGCATTGTCACCAGTGAGGGCTACACCACATACTAATGTGTGTGTTTTGGCATGGGTCGATACATGCTAGCTGAGAAGCATTTGCAGTATTGATCTGTAAATGTGATCATTTCATGTACTCCATATGCACTGTTGCAACATTAAATCTGGAGTGAATTTTCTTCTGGCAGTGGGCACAAACTTTTACCTCACAACTTTGATACATTTTACTTTTTCTTTTTCTTAGTCTTTATCCCCTGCTATCACAGTCTCAGCATGTTAATGTGGATTTGGCAGTATTAGTGGTAAATTGTGGCCAGATGCCCTTTCCATGCCACCTCCCCCCTCCCCCCCAACCTTCCAACCCACACCAGGGTGAAAGGTATGTACCCTGTATCTGTATGTATCTAATATTATCGTGTGTGAAAGTGTGAGAATGTTTTCAAAATGTTTGAGGATCATGTAACTGATGTGGGGTGTGCATACCAGTCTGCTATTCATCTAGTTGGATGTGGACAACAGCCTAAAAATCATGTCAACACTGGCTCTAGCTGCATGCTAATGTTGGCATCTACCCAGGAGTATTACAATTTCGATAGAGTACAGTAGAGTTTTAATGATTTATACAATACTTTTATGTCATGAATTTTAGAAAATTAATTGAAGATGTCTTTCTGTTGTTGTTTAATTTATGATATAGCCGCAACAGAAAATCCAACAGAGTATGTTAATTATTCTGGTCTTGTTCATTTCTGTATTTGTTCTGTGTTAAAGTAATTGTTCAGACGCATACAACATAAAAGTTAAAGTAAGGTCTATGATGGCAGGCAGTGACTGGGCTGTTGTCCTGACAGCAGGTAGGGTGCAGCCTTTGTTCACCGTGGCACTAGGAGGGAGAGGGTTATGGCCGATCACCCCAGCTTCCTTTTACCCCTGGGAAACATCCCCAGGAGTCATCTGATAGCAGGTTGGTGTCACCTGGGGCGATCCTGCAGTCACTGGAACAAGGAAAAATCCCCACCTTTTATGTTTTATGGGGAATCGAGCCCAGGACCTCCTGATTGGAGTCTAGTGCGCTACCCACTAGACCACCACAACCACCGTGCTTATGGGATATGAAATGTCTGCATCTATATGACTACTCTGCATTTCACAAATCAGTGCCTGACAGAGGATTTATCAAACCACTTTCATACTGTTTCTCTACCGTTCCACTCTTGAACAATGTGTGGGGAAAAGTAACACTTAAATTGCTTTGTGTGATCTCTGATTTGTTGTGTTTTATTATAACGATCATTTTTCCCTATGAAGGTGAGTGCTATGAAAATTAAAATGTTTTTGCATTTGGAGGATGAAGTTGGGACTGGAATTTTGTGAAAAGATCTTGCCACAGCAAAAAAGTATTTCTTTTTGTGATTACCATCTCAACTCGCATATCATGTCCGTGACTCTCTCTCTCCTAATATTTTACAATAATACAGACTGAGCTGCCCTCATTTAGACTTTGATTTCCTCCATCATTCATATCCCATGGTGTACTTGTGCATTGTCATCTTGAAACACAACCAATGATCATCCAAATGTCGACTATATGACAGGTCAGTAGTTTCGAGGATCCTGTCATCAAATTGCACAGCCCTCAAATAGCCTCATTAGAAATGATATGTGTCAGACATCTGTATACCATACTGGCCCAAAACATGACTGATCCATCTGCCTGCTAAACTTAAAAGACTGGACTGCAGGTCTGAAACTCATTTTTCACTGGAGCGGACACAAATGAACAAGAATTCTCTGTGGCTCTGAACAGTAGCTGAGCACAAGCAGACACCATTCTGTTGCATTTGGTTAGCATTCACAGGTGTTCACTCATGTTCTGCCCATTATCAGTCCTTCGATGAACTGTCAAACGAAGTCTCCATCATCTCTGCATTGGTGAGAGCAGGAGAGAAAGAGCTAAATTTTGGTGTTTCATGAGTGAACTTTTGTCTTCAACTCAAGATCTTTGAGCAGCAGAATGGTCTGAAGAGAATGTAATGTTTCTGATAACAGAATAGATGCTCGTGAATTCCAAGATGTCCACACCATAAATGCCAAATAAAAAGAAATGCAATTGACAGAGAGTTTCCGAGGTACTGGGAACATGAGAAAGATGATAATTACAATAGATACTTTCATCAGCCAGGAATGGAGTGAATAAGCACGAGCTTCATATTTGTTTTTATTAAAAAAGAACAGCACAACAAAGTTCCTTGAAAGTAAACATGTACAAAAATGTATCCATCATGCTGATTAAAATTATGTACATACCCCACATGAGCTTTGTATTTGTTTTTATTAAAAAAGAACAGCACAACAAAGTTCCTTGAAAGTAAACATGTACAAAAATGTATCTATCATGCTGATTAAAATTATGTACATACCCCACAAGCCACCTTAGTAATTTCTTGCCCTGTTCCACTGACAAATAGTGCTAGGAAAAATGATAGTCTATATACCTCTGTACAAGCCCTAATTTCTCTTGTCTTTGTGGCCTTTACATGAATTGTAAATTGGTCGCTGTAGGATCGACCTAAAGTCAGCTTCAAGTACGAGGTACCTAAATAGTTTAATGGTGTTTTGTGAAAAGAATATCATCTTCCCTCCAGGGGTTGCTATTTGAGTTCATGAAGCATCTCTATAATACTTATGTGCTGGTCAAACTTACTGGTGACAAATCTCTGAATTGGTTCAATGTCTTCCTTTAATCCAATGTCGTGCAGATTCCAAACACTCAAGCAATGCTAAAGAATGGGTCACACTAGTGTTGTGTCCTTTAGAGATAAGCTACACTTTCCTAAAATTCTTGCAATAAACCAATTTGTCCATTTGCCTTCCCTACAACCAATTTTGCTTGTTTCATGTTTTACTGCTTTGGAACATTATGCCTAGGTATTTAATTGACATGACTGTCAAGCAGCATACTACTGATGCTGTATTCAAACATCATGGGATTTTTTTTCCTTCTCATCTGCATTAACCTACATTTTTTTATATTTGCAGTAAGCTTCCATTCATCTCACCAATCACAAATTTTGTCCAAGTCATCTTATATCCTCCTATAGTCACTCAATGGCGACATTTGCTCATACACATTAGCATCATCAGCAAACAGCCTCATAGTGCTGGCCACGTTGGCTGTCAGATCCTTAATGTACACTTATTAGCCAAAACATTATGACCACTGCCCACTGCGAGTTGGATGCTGCCTGGTGGCATTGGGGGCATGTGATGCAGTAACAAAAATATGTAAATAGAGCAGACGCAGATGGGGGCTCACTTTAGGGAAGATATGGGCTGCAAATGGGGAAATCAGTTGAGATAAGTGATTTTGATAAATGGCAGATTATTATTATGCTGAGCCTGTGACACACATCTCAAAAGCGGCAGTGCTGGTCAAATGTTCATGAGCTATCTATCACTAGGTGCTAAATGGTTAGACATCCATGACTCTTCACAGTACTTGGGGTTTGGAGGCATGTCTGGCTGCAATGTGGATAGATGGTGATTTGTAGCACAATGCTGGTGCACACACAAGTGTTCCATAGCACACTGTTCATTGTAAATTCTGGAACACGGAGCTCCGCAGCAGACCACTCCTACATGTTCACATGTCTACCCAACAACATCATCAGTTGTGATTGCAGTGGGCACAGGACCATTCGGATTAAACCATCAATCAATGGAAATGTTGGCTCTTTGGGTGAATCCCATTTTTGCTACACTAGGTTGGTAGGTGTCTCCACAAAAACCATCATTGAGGTGAATGGCAGCTCCAAATGTGCAGCACACCACGGATGCTGGCCGGTGGGAGCAGCATTATGCTTGGGAGACATTCTCCTGCACTTGCATGTAGTAATCGAAGACATGCTGACAGCTGTGAATCACCTATGTCCCTTCATGCTTGATGTCTTCCCCGACAGCGATGTAATCTTTCAGCAGTGTAAATGTCTGTGTCTCAGAGCCAGAATCATGCTACAGAGGTTTGAAAAGCATTATAGTGACGTCATGTTGATGTCTTCGTGGCCAAATTTGCCTGATGTAAACCTAAAGAACCCATCTGGATCGCTATCAAGCATCATTACCACGTATGCAAATCAGTGATATGTTATTTACGTTAATTACAAGACCTGTGTGTAGACATCTAATGTTTCATACCTCCTCAAACATAACAACAAGCTGTCTGATCCCTGATATGCAGAATCAGTGATGTATTTTGTCCCAAAGATGGACAAACAAGCTATTAAGCAGGTCATAATGTTTTGGACCACCAGTCTAAACAGGATATTACAAAAAGGTACAGCCAAACTTTCAGGAAACATTCCTCACACACAAAAAAAGAAAATATGTTATGTGGACATGTGTCCGAAAACGCTTACTTTCCGTGTTAGAGCTTATTTTATTACTTTTCTTCAAATCACATTAATCATGGAATGGAAACACACAGCAACAGAATGTACCAGCATGACTTCAAACACTTTGTTACAGGAAATGTTCAAAATGTCCTCCATTAGTGAGGATACATGCATCCACCCTCCGTCGCATGGAATCCCTGATGCGCTGATGCAGCCCTGGAGAATGGCGTATTGTATCACAGCCGTCCACAATATGAGCATGAAGAGTCTCTACATTTGGTACCGGGGTTGCGTAGACAAGAGTATTCAAATGCCCCCATAAATGAAAGTCAAGAGGGTTGAGGTTGGGAGTGTGTGGAGGCCATGCTATTGGTCGGCCTCTACCAATCCATCGGTCACTGAATCTGTTGTTGAGAAGCGTACGAACACTTCGACTGAAATGTGCAGGAGCTCCATCGTGCATGAACCACATGTTGTGTTGTACTTGTAAAGGCACATGTTCTAGCAGCACAGGTATGAAATCATGATAACATGCTCCATAGAGTGTAGGTGGAAGAACATGGGGCCCAATCAAGACATCACCAACAATGCCTGCCCAAACGTTCACAGAAAATATGTGTCGATGACGTGATTGCACAATTGCGTGCAGATTCTCGTCAGCCCACTCAAGTTGACTGTGAAAATTTACAATTTGATCACGTTGGAATGAAACCTCATCCATAAAGAGAACATTTGCACTGAAATGAGGATTGACACAATGTTGGAGAACCATTCGCACAAGTGTACCCGTGGAGGCCAATCAGCTGCTGATAGTGCCTGCACACGCTGTACATGGTATGGAAACTACTGGTTCTCCCGTAGCACTCTCCATACAGTGACGTGGTCAATGTTATCTTGTACAGCAGTAACTTCTCTGACACTGACATTAGGGTTATCGTCAACTGCACGAAGAATTGCCTCGTCCATTCAGGTGTCCTTGTCGTTCTAGGTCTTCCCAGTCGCTTAGTCATAGGCTGGAATGTTCCGTGCTCCATAAGATGCCGATCAATTTCTGCGAACGTCTTCCTGTCGGGACACCTTCGTTCTGGAAATTTGTCTCGATACAAACGTACCGCGCCATGGCTATTGCCCAGTGCTAATCCATACATCAAATGGGCATCTGCCAACTCTGCATTTGTAAACATTGCACTGACTGCAAAACCATGTTCCTGACAAACACTAACCTGTTGATGCTACGTATTGATGTGCTTGATGCTGTTACTGTAGAGCAATGAGTCGCATGTCAACACAAGCACCGAAGTCAACATTACCTTCCTTCAATTGGGCCAACTGGCGGTGAATCGAGGAAGTACAGTACATACTGACGAAACTAAAATGAGCTCTAACATGGAAATTAAGCATTTCCGGACACATGTCCACATAACGTATTTTCTTTATTTGTGTGTGAGGAATGTTTCCTGAAAGTTTGGCCGTACATTTTTGTAACACCCTGTATAGAGAATGAGAGTGATCCTATCATACTTCCCCGGGGCACTCCTGAGAATAACCCCAATACCCCTGCCTCTGATGAACACTCACCATCAAGGACGACATTCTGGCTTCTACTACACAAGAAGTCATCTCGAGCGATTCACATATCTTGAAACCTAATCTGTAATTTCAGACCTTCATCAACAGTCTGCAGTGGCGCACTGTGGCAAACACTTTCTGGAAGCAGCAATGTGGAATCTGCCTGTTCCCTTCATCGCTGATTTGCAGGATATCTTGTGAGAAAGGGGCAAGTCGAGTTTCACACGAACGATGATTTCTAAATCTGTGCTGATTTGTGAACAGAAGCTTTTCTGTCTTGTGGAAATCAAAGTGAAAATACATTCAAGAATTCTGCAGCAAACCATTGTTAAGGATATTGGATTGTAATGTTGTGGGTCCATTTTTTTACTCTTCTTATATACAGGAATTACCGTGCTTTTTTCCAATTGCTTAGGACTTTGCATTAAGCAGGAAATTACAATAAATGCATGCTAAGAACAGGACCTATGCCATAGTGCACTATTAGTCGCGAGACCCATTGCTGAAATTTTGACATTATGTTGGCTAGACAGTAGGTTGGAGGATTCAGTTCTGATACTGCACAGCTCTCAAATTATACTTACTAGTTGTTAGAGGCATTTGATATCCATAGGTGACACCAGACCAAAACCAGACTGACTCAACTATGTGCTGAATCTGTGGGTCTTCACACTTGAGACATGCATTGGTACCTGGCCATTTCCGCACCCTTCTACAAGGATCATCAGGTATCAAAGAAATGCTTCACTTATTGTGAAAGGAATACAATACCACTGATCCAAGTTCCGCTGGAGGACACCCTGTATCACCACTAGTAATTTCCTTTCCTGTTGCACCACAAACAGAGTGAGGGCAAAATGACTTGTCTATATGCCTATTAGTCGCAGTAGATTGTTCTGCAGTCAGCGTCAACAGCCATTTCTCTAAATTTTCTCACTAGTGCTCCTTAAAAAGATTGTCGCTTGCCATCCACCGGTTTCCATGTACACCACGATTCTTTGTGCACTACATTCCTCGGGGGTTTGTACTGTAGTACATAATGGACACCTAGAGACCCCACTGAATGTGTCGAGATGGTTGTGTACCGTGTGAGTCAACACAGCTCTCCCCATTATCTGCAAAAAAGTCACAGTGCAGTTACAGTAAGTTCCTGAGGTACTACCTGTCAGCTATAATTTGAAGTTAGCAGTCGTCAGTTGTTGTTGGCTCTGAGCAATCTCTGTAGTGCTGATTTTTAACATTTTGTTACTGCAAAGGCTGTGGAACGTTCATTTGATGTCGCTGTAGCGTTTGGCAATTGTGTGGTAACTTTCCATGCTGACAAGCATTCTTACTGTAAAGTAACAATGCCTGGGCAGTCTTTAAGCATTAACGCTTTAATCCCTTTGCAACGTCAAATTTTTTGATGTTATATTGGACATGTGATCAGTTTGTTTATTTATTTATTTTTGTAATTTTATTTTTGTGGTTTAGTACAAAAACTGTAGTGGTAGTGTATTTCTCCTAGAGCCCTTTTGTGAGCTGCTATTTTCCTCTGTGAAAATGAGGCAATTTTTTTTTCCAACTACACAAGTGACGATAGTAGTGATCTGACAATAAACAAAAACTGTTTGTTGTAGCAATTTTTATGCATCTGGTACAGTGTACTATCACAAGATACCAGGTACATCTACAGATGGTAATATATATTCCCAAAAGCTTTGTAAAACCACTAAGTGGTTGGCAAGTATGCTTCCCGAGATTCACAAAAGACATAATTGTGTTTACTCGAATCTAAGCTGCACTTTTTTCCGGTTTTTGTAATCCAAAATACTGCCTGCGGCTTAGAATCAAGTGCAAAGTAAGCGGAAGTTCTGAAAAATGTTGGTAGGTGCCGCCACAACTAACTTCTGCCGTCGAATATATGTAGCACTACACAGGCGTGCTTTGCAGGCACAAAGATAAATACTGGCGCCAAAACCTATGCGTCAGTAAACAAACTAAAATAAAACAGGGGTGGGGGTGGAAGACGAGCTTTTTTCTCTGCCCCAAGGTTCAACCACTGCATTTCCATACTTTATCCAACGAAGTAAATACAAATTCCGTATTCTTCATCTCCGAATGTTGCAGCCTTTCAATGTACTATGAAAATCCGACTGGAAGACTGTTTGGGATGTTTGTCAATATGGCCAAGTCTATGTTCTGAATTTTTGTCCTACCTGTGACAAGAGATGGTTGTTAATAGCAACTTTTATGAATTGTGAATCACATCCAGTATTCTCTTCACCATAAGAATAATTCGAATGTAAACATTTTGCCATGTATTCCTACATGTTTCCTGCTATCTCATTTAAATCCTGTCTTCCTAATAAACTACGAAACTAGAGTGAGACGACAGCAAACGCGGAAGAATATATATATCATGTCATGTTTATATTCGTATTATTCCTATGCTGAATAGTGATACAGTCAGAAATGAAGCACGGCAACTGACTAGATTTTTAAACCTAAGATGGCTCTAATTTCTGTGCAGAATGTAATGCACTAAAGAGGCGTCTGCAAAAATTTTCAAACGGAGAAAATTTTTCGCTAAACTTTCGTTTGGAACATCTATCATATGCAGTCTATTATATGGTTCTTGTTGATCATTATCAAAGAAACCAGCAGTGTAAGTAACAACAAATAGCAGTCTCTTGCCATTGTTTCACTGATGAGATGATTCCTCTCTCTTTTTTTTTTTTTTTAATTGTAAGCGGCAGTAGCGTGCGCAAAAGCAAGCCATCACGCGAGCGGCGACAGGCCGTAAACACGCATAATCAGAATGCGACAAACAATGCATGGCACAGTATGATAATGCGTTTTGAGCTTAGAGTGACGGAAACACCTATAACAAAGAGAACGGCACTTATCAGATCAAAGAAAAATAAGCAATCAATTCAAACCAGACGACGCACGTGAAAAAGGCTCTCTAGTATAAATATGGATGGAGAGCCTGACGCATAGCAATGACTACGTGGTAAAGCTTAACGGCTATGTTTACCACACGCACCAAACTACTGTAGCTGTATCGTCATTCATTCGACCTACATTGTCTCAGGTTGAAAGGGCTACTCTGAGATGAACAGGTTGCCACAGGAGAGTAATGCATGGACTTTAACTGTTAGTTGCCCTGAATGTGAGTCCAGTGAGCTCACCACTGTGCCACCTCGCTCGATATATTTTGAGAGAAGTTCCTGATTTAACCATTTCACAGGATGTGGGAAGTGTACTTCCCATCAACTGTATTTCTTTACTGTATTCCTGAGAACACATCATACGAGCTCTGTATGCACCTGGCACCTGATGTTAGTTTGCTGCACCAGCTGAACTTTCTGTCTGTTATGAAATGTAGCTTTTAATTGTCATTAAATGTCACTTGTTCCTTTCAGAAGCAGTTGCAAATATACGTGCCACCAAATAATGTTGTTTTGAAGGCCACTGGGAAGTATGCTTACTACCAAAGTAATTTTTCCGTGATACAAGGGGAATATACTTACCACAAAATTAATTTCTTTTTTGGACTGCAGAAAAGATACTTACCACCAACTGACCATACTTACCACTAATTTAGTTGTTTTACTATGCTCTTGGGAAAATGTTGTACCTCCTCTGGATGTGGTTGACCTTTTGTGATAATATGCTAAACAACTGGTGTCTGTTTGTCATGACATCAGTGCTGTTGTCACTTGTTACAACAGAACACATTGTTTCATTCTGCAATATATGCTATTGTGACTTGTCTCAGCTCGTTTCTTTAAGCAGTGTTAAATGAAGTTTCTAGGATTGTAAAATAGATAGTCAAATAAAAACAGAAAATTCCTTTTTTTCACATGTAGTAGTAACTCATAACAGCTTACTAAAGACAGTGGGAAGTATACTTACTACTATAGTTTTTTGTTCCTAAATCACAAAAATAAAATAATCAAAAATTAAATTTAGTTGAAACTTCTAAAATGATACCAAAACAATTAACTTTACAGGGCTGCTACAAAAAATGTGCCTACAAATGGGTTACAAACAAAGTATGCAAGCTGTGGGGGCAGTGTGAAACTTTTTTAAGCACTGTATTTGAAAAATATTATTCATTTTGTTCCACTTCTAGAATGTTAGGTTTTGTGGATTTTTGCCTGTACATTAATGGGTGTGGATGCGTTCAGTGGAGGCAAGTGTGTCGTGTATGATTTTTCTCAGTAAATATGTCCTACTGACGTTGCAGTATATCTCCAATGTTCTGGATGCATCAAATGAAGTTTAAAAGACAGCTAACTGCTGCTGCTGGTATGCCTCTTCATGTAAATGTCAGAGTTACTATTATTATTCAATACAAAAAGGAAGATTACCAGCTTAGCAATTTGCTGAAAATGAGTTCATTAAAGGGAATATTACAATTAACATCCTGTTAACGACAAATTAATTAGAGATGGGAAGCAGCCACAGATTGGAGAAGGAAATTAATACATTTCATACTGTGCTCGAGCACAGGCAATAAAAAACAGTGTGCAAACATGATGCGTGTACTTTTTGCCTCAGGGTCTCCTGCGAAGCTGAGGTGCTTGAGTAAGCTACATCACACTGCTTCGTTGTGTGCTTGTTGTCAAGCCAGTTTATGAAGTACACATCCCTCTTCATTTTTATATAACTTTGTTTTGAATGCACTGTACAAGAATATTGAATACCTTGAAAATTATCGAGTTCAGCCATTCATTCACATGTAATATTCCAACAGCTCCATCACTGATGAGAGCCTTCAGGGGTGTAAAACGAGTAAGTGAGAAGTGCCACTGAACTACTAACAACCATTTTCATCTACTACTAATCTGCTCACATTAATAATTATTCAAGGGGATCAGTTCTACATCATTTTATTTTTATAAATATACAGAGAAGCAACTACTTGAAAAAAGCCAATGCTCTGCTACTTAAACTGCTCTGCCACTATTTTGATTTAATACTTCATGCTAAATGGGCATTTAATTTTACACAGGACACTGTCATCTAAACTTATTCTGATAAATTCATATACTTCCTTCCTGTGCAATGTCCTTTATGCTGTCAATGCCACGTTGGGACCAGTACAGTAGTTTCTGTTCCGTGGAGAACCAACCGTACCTGCACATAGGCTATTATTATGATGGAATCACCACTTCAAAAGGCATTCCAAAGCTGCTGCCAGCTTCCCTCTGTGGAGTAAACCATCTACCATTCCTGTCTGCTCCTCGAGAATATGTTGCATGGCTAAATATGGTTTTCTGTTAGAAAGTGTTTGTGCGTTGTGTATCTGAGGTGGGACAGGTAGGTAAATTCACATATCCAGGTAAATTATTGGTGGACTGGCTAATAAAACATTTTTTACTTTAAATTTGAATGTTTGGGGATTTCCAGATTGCTCCTAATTTCGGCTGGGAGATGTTAAAAGGGTGTTGCACCTGAATATAAAACAGTTTTCTTAACCCTAAGCTCTTTACGGGTGTCAGTCCTAATGAGGAGGGGTACTTCTGGGCTGTGCACCTGAGTTTCTCCTGGGCCACCTGCAGCATCTGTACTTGTAACATGCCAAGGTCATTATACGAGTGGTCAATTGGCCATAAAGAGGTTTGGTTGGATATGTTTATGTTTAGTGTGCAATACTGCTTTCCCGTATTGCCAGTTGGTCAGCTAGATATTTGCAGCTGGCAATGCCATTTAGTTTTGCTGTAATGCAGGGATTCACCAGTGTTTATTTTGTCTGTGAGCTTGTGCTGTCCACAGGTGATTAATTGTCCCTAGATAGAAGTGTTTTTCAGCAGTTGTGTTTTCACCCGTGGTTGTGGTCGTAGTTTCCCAGGTTAAGAATGAAGTGATTGTCAGAGTGTCTCAAGTTCCTGTACAGTCGTGTGGTGAGTTTTTTGAATATCTGTGTGTGAGTCTCAAGGCAGTATTCTCTGTGAAGGTCGACAGTGTGTGTGGACTGTGGTGCACTTCGTTGTGTATCACCTGTAGGCGGCACAGGCGGTCAGAGCCACGTAACCCCAGACTGCAGCTGCATGTATCATCATGGGTCTAATCAGTATCATGTACACGGACCTTGATATCCTCCTATTCAGTGTGCTTTACCTGTTGAGTTTAGAGTAACACTGTTTGAGCCTTGCATTTGCTCAGTTGGCCTGTCACTGAAGTATTTGACTTTCACACTGAAACGTATTGGGCGTGTGTGTAGTGTTATTTGTCTGCAGTCTTAATGTGGGGTCCTACCCACTCATCTCATGTAGGGTGCCTAAAGGATGCTGCATTCTCAAAATGCTATACAACAATTCAAGCAAACAACATTAATAGTTTTTATTACAAATAAGAAGCTTGACAATGCTTGACCTGGAATTTACAATGGTGTCGCAAGCAATAGGCGACATGCAGTATAAATCCGAGTCCTTTGCTATATACAATGTTCGTGCAAGTTTCACACACAGCTTGTGGATCACTAGTAACTGTTATTGTAGCATTCTGCGCTAGGCCTGTCCGTATACTGTCCTAATCCTGTCCAAATACTGAGTGGCCGAGGCTGGCAGGGGTGGCACTTATATTCTCTTTGTCTAGGGGCCTGCTCCCATTGTGGTGTGGTCCTTGCCAGTGGGCTATTCGCTGACGGTGTGTTCACTGCCTTCTTTGCTCTTGCGATCTTAATTTTCATTCCAGTGCTTGTGGGTATGCCAGAACACTTAATGATTGTGCAGTTGTTATGGTTTGTCAGTGAACAGAACTGCTTCACACTTGTCAGCATTTGCTTTAACACACTGTCGTTCCAGCTAGGCAGTTTTGTTTGCAGTTGCGAATTATGCCTGATGGTTTCCAGTCTTGCACTAGGATGGTAGTGTCATCTGCGTAGATGGTTGCCATTGTGTTTTGTTCAGTTGGAAAGTCATTGACGTAGAGATTAAACAAGAGGGGCCCTTGGATGCTGCCTTGAGGTACTCCCACTTGTATACTGTGTTGTGTTGACTGTTTGCCCTGAATGTCGGTGTTGAAGCTTCTGTGAGTGAGATATGTGTGTGTAAGGTGTACGAGCTCGTCGGAGAGACTAGCAGTGCAGAGTTTGTGAATGAGACGATTGTTCCGTAAATGACTGAAGACCAGGAACAGTGCTCCTGTAGCTTTATGGTGTTGGGGGTGTGTGTAATATGTTCTACTACACGGAGGAGTTGTTGTGTTGTGGAGTGGTGATTGCTGAATCCAAATTGCTCCAGTCTCAGCGAGTCATTGGTGTTGCAGTGCATAGTAAGATGTTTGAGAATCATCTTCTCAACAATCTTATTCAGGGAGCTCAGCAGGCTGATGGCTCCATAATTTTGTGGTAGGGAGTGGTATTTCCCTGGCTTCCTGAACATCAGGACAGGGAAGTGTTGATGTTGTAGAATGGTATTCGTCATATGTGCGAGATGCTCTATAGCTTTATTCGTGAACTCCTGGGTGACATGGTTTTGAAAGTGATTGGGACCAGGAGCTTTTCTAATTGTTTTGTGCTTAATAACCTGTGTAATTTCATGTGTAGCAGTATGTATTGTTACATTGCACTTGGGCTGGGTTACAGGCCATGTAACCTCCTGGTCCATTTCAAGTAGCAGTGCTGGATTGGAAGGAGCCAGATTCAGTGTGAATGATGTTGCTAGTGTTCTGGTCATCAGCTCATGCTTCCCCTCCATGGAGTATGCTGGTCTGTAAGGTATTTGTAAACTTGGTGTGTAGTATTTCTTCTTGGTGGAGTGGACAGCTATTTGCCACACTCCAGGTCATGTGGTGTGCAGCCCTGCGAGTGTATTGTCCCAGTTTGTGGTTTTAAAAGTTTTAATTTAGCCTGTATGATCCCCTGGAGCCTGCTAATATGCTGTTTGTACATCCAGTATCTCCCGAGATGATCTCTCATTGACATTGGCAACTGTATTTCTGGGAGCAGGGCCATTGAGCATTCTTGTGGTATAAGTACTGTAATGGTACCTGCTATTGCATCCTGAACTGCGGTGGTAAGAGCTTTGACAGCTTCAACAAGTTTCCTGCTTTGTGTAATTTTGGGAATTTGTGGGATACGACTTTTCAAGCATTTCCATGAACAATGCCCAATTCACACGCTTGTAGCTCAGTATCCTGTGAGATTCATCATACTGCTGTGTTTCTTGCGAGTAAAGTATTACAGGTGTTTGATGAGGCCAAATCATGTATAATTTCAATGTTGATTGTGACTATAATGCCTATCACATCTAATGTCTATCACATTTAGTCTCTGTTCCCTGTTTTAAGTGTCACCTCAGCTGGCACTAGTGTAATGTAGTTTGGGCGCAGTGCATGTTCGCATAGTTTTCTTGCTATTGGTGTTTGATCTTTGTTAGTTCCAAGCAGAGTGTTTAGCATTAAGATCACCAGTGGCTATTAGTCACTATGCTATGTTGAGTATTGTGCTGATATCGCTTGTTATGATATTACCAGATCAATTGTATATCGATATCAATGTAGTGTTCACTCAGTTGACTTGACCCTAACAGCTTCTAGTCTTTCAGGTTCAGGGATCTTAATATTTGTGTATTCTTTGTCTCAATATATGAAGATTGCTGTTCCACCCACAGTTGTGCCTTCAGGTGGTCAGTACAGTAGATGTAATATCTTGAGAAGAGTAGTTGTTTGTGTGACTGGAGCTCAGCTTCGTTCATGAGAGCATTCCAGATTCCCTTCTCCTCCATAAATGCAGCTAGCTCTGCCCTTTTGTTGCCAATCCCATCTGCATTCCAGAATAGCATCTAGGTCAAAGTACTGTTGTTTGTGTTTTGTGGTGTATTATCTATGGAAGTGTGTGGGCAGTGTGGTGATAGCAGTTTGTATAGCAGCCATGCACTGGCTGTGTGTAGCCGTCATGAGTTTGTGCATGTGTTACGATGAAGAGCCTCAAGAGGATCTTAAGTCATGTGAGTGGGGTTTAGTGTCTCCACTATGCCTCTGATTGTGGTGAGAATGTTTGTTATGTCAGCCAAAGTGCTGGCGGTGGTGTTGGTGGCTGGTGGTCCTTATGTTGGTGTACTGGATGGGCTGGCTTGTGTGTTATTCATGGTTCGTATTTCATCTGGGGTCACCTGTGTTATTGCTGTGGTGAGGGGGGCAAGAGTGTGAGTTACGGTTACATTGTTCCTTTTAATGTGTTCCTATGTTTGACTGGTCTGTTGTTGGTGTATTTGTTGTGGTGTGATAGTGTCCCCTCTTTTGTTTTTTGGGTACCTCTGTTTTATTTCGTGTGTTTGTGGTTGCCCTAGTTTGGGTGTGTCTTCTGTGATATCACGAGTGTCACAATCTGGCCTAGACAGAGTTGACTTGGTGTTGTCTGGGACCGGCAGTGTTGTCATCAGTACAGGGGCAGTTTCTAGCATTGCAGGTGTGGGTTGTGGTTCTGTAGTTGTGGGAGTGTGCCGTGAGTTTGTGGAGCTCTGTGCATCCTCTGTTCATCCACTTCCACTGACAATGCCAGTAAAAGAGATTCCACACCTTACTGGTTGGGGGGTGGGGAGTGTGTTGGAGCTGTTCTGGTTACCACTTGTCTGTCTTTGGCACTTTTGCACCTTAGAGCTTCTTTGTATGCTGCACACCATCTGTAGTTTGCACATGGACCCCTCCACATTTGGTACATTTGATAGTTGTGCCAAGTTTAAAGTGTCGTGCTACACGGTTACCAGTGCATTTGCGGCACCGTGTGCCAGATCACATCGGGTGCCGCATGGCCAAACTGCTGGCAGTGGTGGCACTGTTGGGGGACACACGGAAGTGTGTATATTTCTACTACGACCATGTGAAGCAGGAGCATCTGCATCAGAAAGTTGCAGGAGTAAGCTGTGTCATCGAACTCCACTAAATAGTTTGGCTGCAATCTGTGTGTCACGAATCCAAGAATTCATCTCATGCTCTCACAGTCCCAGCTGAGAGCTGTGATTATACCATGAAGAATGTCATTGAGGGTTGTGGTGTCAACTCCTTTCACGATGTACATTCGAGTTTTCCCCCCTTGGGTGTTATATTTATGATACTCAATTCCCCCAGCTTTGACGATTTTCAGGAGATTTGTGCAATCTGTTTTGTTGCATACATACAGTGATACATGGTCCCTTGTGAGTTTTGTGTTTGGTATATTGTGGGGAGTGACATTCTACAAATGTCTTGTTTAGCTTGCCGAGGCAAGTGTAATTGTGTATTATGACCAGTGGGAAGCCAGTCGGTGTAGTGTTCTGCGTAGCGGCTGGGGTAGTGTTGTGTAGTTGAGGTGCTGCAGAATTGTTTGTATGGTCCCTCATATTACCAATGCTCAGAACTGGTATTGGTAAAAGCACGCTGCATTTGCCGTGTGAGTCAGTAGGCTCAGTTGTTCGTGTATGTTGCTGCTGATTGCATTTTGGACCCACCAGCTTCGAAGGTCCATCTTTGTTCCACGGAGCTGTCACTTCCAGCTCGAGGACTACTGCGGTGATATTAAGGGCCTCTCTAGTATATTCACTGGTGGTGTGACTGGTGTTGGTGTTGCTGTTGCTGTTGCGTTGCTTCCACCCGTCAGTTGGACAATGAGCTCATGCTGTCTCCGAGCCATTGCTTCTTGATTTGTGGCAGCAAAGTCCAGATTTAGCTGGTTCATCACTTACTGATAGGTGGCAAAGCAAGACAGAAACGTCAAAGGGAACAGATGGCACTCCTGCCTCTTGTGCTGCAGTCTTGCTACGGGTCGTCGGGTGGGATCTGCTAGGTGGATCTGCGTCTCCCAGACATAAGGATACTTTTAAGGATAGAATGTGGATATGAGACAATTTTACTTTTTCGTCTGAAAAGACAATTTTGCTTTTTTAGTGTACATACAGAAGAGGGGAGTCCTTATGACTCACTTGTGCAAGATGCAATGCTCAGTGCAAGAGAGCACGGGTGGAAGACAGCAGCCTGTACTGGACAGTGTTGTCCAATGTGAACATGCCCCGGACACTGAAATACCCTATTAAAGAATGGGAGAGTCACACTGAGGAAGTTCCAACCACAGCTGCAGGAACTTTGAGCCAGAACTCATGGCCACCTAGCACTGTCAAGTGTGTAGCAGCGTGTGCTTGTAGGTGACACTCCAAAGAGTGTCCTGTGGCATCTACACCAGTTTTAGCGTATGTGTAACACAAATATCCTCTCGCAGCTACTGCAGGTACAGGGGAAAGGCAGCTGCTCAGCTGCGACTCACCCGTAGTACTGCCCGAGGTTTTCCTTGGTGGGAGGACTGGAACGAGGTGCACCAAGCCTTGTGATGCCCATTGAGGAACTGTTGGAGTGAGACGTAGTGACTCTGAGGTCAAGAAAGCTGGCAGTGACCAGAACAGGGTGTGCTGACTCCCACCCCTCCCCCTCCCACCATACTGCTTTCAGTGATGCCATTGCAGAGGATTACACTGTGGTTGGTCATCTGGTTTTTATGTGGGCCAGAACATGAAGCTTTCCTTTGCTTTTTTTTGCTAAATTGACTCATACTTCTGGACACAAACACCTATACAGAGCAAATGTATTGGCATCCAGGGTTGGGTTATTTGGGGGGGGGGGGGGGGAGTCACAGTTTGTTATTGTTTCCGCCCCCCCTCACCCAGCTTCCCTCAAAAATGCAACTCGCTAGCAACCTCGCTGTTAGCATACGACAGACATCTACAATTTTAATAACAATAATAAACACACAAAAATATATTAAATTATTCAATATAATAGTAACAATACAAATAGGTGGATCAAAGAAGGAAGAAAACATAGAACAAACAAAAGAACTTCAGAAAGTGTACAAACTGACATGGACACACTGTAATAAAAGAAACATTTCAGTACAAGGCAAACACATGCGCTATAATACAGTTATAGTATCAGAAGCACTCTTCGCATCAGAAATGACCACAATCTGTGGACCAGGCACCACAAAGCAGAAAGAATACAATGCAAAATCCTCAGAAAATTTTTTGGAGCAGTGCACAGAGATGGCATATGGATGAAGAGATCAACCAGAGAATTATAAGAACACAGAGGCAGATTCAGTCACAATCAGAAAACACCGACTAACATTCTGTGGACACATACACACAATGAACAGCGACAGATTCACAAAGGGATGTAGGATGTAGTAAATGCCTTAATCAAAAAAACCAGTTGGTTTCAAGAGATAGAAGAATGCCAAAACGAGCAGGAATCAGAATGGAAATGATGAATGAAAGAGACAAATTCAGAATCAAAATTATGAACATAAAACTTGAAGTAAAGGGAAGGAAGAAAACAGAGAAAATATGTACATATCAAAGGAAACAGGAACACAGTCAAAGAATGAAAAGATTTTGGGAAGAGGAAAGGGAGGAGGAAAGAAGGAAAAAGCTGAACAACCATGTAACAACGAAGTTGAACTCTGTCAGATTGTGTGCTCACCATCATTATTTCAATAAACATTATGACTGAACAGAGGTCTGCAAACACATGTGAATGAGGGGAATACTGTTTCTATCAATGATTTCTAACTGTGTTCGGGAAGTCATTCTTTCTGTTGTTGTTGTATCGGATCTGTTGACAGCTGGTATGTTCAACCCAGTGGTGTGCAGCTTTACCCGGCTGGAATGTTGTCAATCAGACCAAAAGCATGTCCTTGTGGGCAGACCCTAGCACGAGCAACTGAAAAGTGTCCTTTATTAAATGTAGCTTGTCATTGCTGGAAGAACTTGGCATTTTTGACACACTTCTGTTTCCACGCTACCTCCTTCTCCAAAAGTTATGTGTGCATTTGGAAATTGGTGAAGTAAAAAATATAAAGACATCGTGTCATTCTGCCACATCTGTCTGTAGTGTGCATTTTGGGGTGCGTGTACGATACAAGGCATTTAGGTATGATGAGGTTACTTAGCCATTAATGCTCACAATGGCTGGCATAAAGGAAACATGACAAGTATTACATTAGAATGCAACAGCGATAGCTTTCCGACCACATAAATTCTACTAGGCAGAGTCAGAAGCAGACACAGTGGCCTGTGCCAGATACGAGGGTTGGAAGTGGCTGAAATGTGAGTCGTGGGACAAAGAGAAAGAGAGAGAGAGAGAACACACAGACAGCACCATAAAGCATTCCCCATCTCTTTCTGCACAGAATGCACCACACTGCTGCCTTCTTAAGTGCACCCCAGTATAATATGTTGTTTGGGAAGTGGGTGGTAGTTATCACCATTGCCACGACCTCCCCTTATATCCACTCCTGCAAGATTGTGAAATCTACAGCCACTGAGGAGATTTATGTGAGATGTTCCTATCAACTTTGTGTAATATTCATATTGCACACTTCTGCAGACAAAACAGATTTTCGACCTTAGCTTAGGAAAGAAAATGATCATCACAGATCATTAAGGTTCAAAGAACTTGTCTTGAACACTGTAAGGGATCCGTGATCCCACAAACAAAGATGCTAGTATCTGACGCCCAGGTCGATAGCGGACAGGAGTAGATTGTCGAGCGCTGCAGTAGGCAGTGAGACTAGTGCTGAGTGTGCAGTAGTATGGTAGAGTGTCAAGTGAGAAGTAGAGCAGGAAAGACGGGCAAGAATGGTGGTCGAGTGAGTTGTAAATGGTAAAATTCACTGGAGTATGACGAGTGAGCACGTCCCCCTGATCGTCGTGGGGTTGACTCTCACTAATGCCGATTCGCAAGTGATAAGAAACAGAAAGTGACAAGTGCCGAATTACGTGTTTCACGTCAACTGTGTCGGCCAGCAACAACCATGGATTGCAGTGAGGATTGTTGTGAATGTTAACCATCAGCATTGCGTGTGACAAAGTACTGAAAATCAGCAATCAATAAAAAGAGATAACCACAATTAGACGTGTAAGGCAAAGGTAGCAACTGCCTCAGAATTTGTGTGTTAGTAGGAAATATATATCAGTTGTACATCACAACCTTTGTGATTCTTAACAATAGACAAACTTTCAATCATTAGCTATTCCATCCCAGAACAGCCGCATTCGGTTGAAATACTCCTGAAACCACACCAGAACAACCAATAGCCTTTCATCCATTAAGCACACGGTCATATATCATAATAATTAACTGTTTGGTGGCTTCGGTAAATTACCCAAAATCCAGTAAAGGAATTAATCGGGGGTGTTTCAACACGAATGCTTAAAAATTCTTTTGTAGTTAACCTATTTTCAGATTATGAAGAGTTGTTTGTTACAGCTTGTATTTTTGTTCCAGGTGGCCCTGAACTTGATGGTTGTAGTGATGTCGTGAAGACACAAAGTCGGAAGTTGTTAAACCTTCAGAAACAAGATTTTCAAAAGTACTTCTTCTCAGATACCAATATTTCGCCCCTGTTTGTGTCGGATACACAGATGTCTCAGTTGTTGTCACGTAATTTGAGTGTAGTGACTGAATCTAGAAAACAGTTTCTTTTGCTTCCCTGTGCCCCAAGCATTATGTGCAATGCAGGACTCCTAACAAAACAAAGACACAGAGCACAGCCCTTTGTCTTCTCTTGCCGTTTCTGCAGTTTGGGAGCACAGTCCGAAAGTCGGACTCATGTTGACCGGTCTGGCGGGGCGAAAATGGTCAACGTGGGTTCGAAGCTGGTGACAGAACGGACTGCTACAGCACGAGCAAAGGTTTTTGTGGGACCCGAACTGATGAAACTCATACGAGAAAATGGCCTGAAGGTACTTAGCGTTGCTCGCCTGGCGGGAATTGTGGGGTCCAAGCAGACGTCCAGCCTTATCCCTCTGTGTCATAACATATCTTTATCCTCTGTGGCTGTGGACATTGAACTGGACTCTGCTCTCAACTGTGTGATTATAACTGGCACGGCAAAGTGTAGAGGGCAGACGGGCATGAAGATGGAAGCTCTCACTGCTGTATCGGTGTCTGCCTTAACAGTGTACGATATGTGCAAAGCTGTGAGTCATGACATTGTGATATCTGAAATAATGCTTCTGGCCAAAAGTGGGGGAACTAGAGGAGACTTCCACCGGACATGAGCATCTGTGTGGGGCAGTGAAATAACTTAAGTATACCAGGTGTGATGTAGGCAAATTTCAAAGTCTGTTCATAGTTATCATAAATTATATACACATCGAATTGGCCTGAATATAAGTTGCACCTTTAATTTCGAAAAAGAGAGAAACTTAATTAAAAATAATTTGTCAAGTTGCCCATTTACAAAAGCTTTTCAAAATGTGATTTACCCTTAACCAGTTTTTTTGTAGTACACTATAGATAAATTACACACAAAAACAAAGCTTTCAGTTGCAGTTTTCATGTAAGACACTCTTAACTTCACTAACATTCATTGTTTTGTCACTGTCAGTATTTTTGTCACTCTCCTCCCAAAGTACAGTGGCATCGCTACAATCCCGGGCATTGCATGTGCAGCATTTCTTGAACCGTACCTTTAAAAAGCACATCTGTTAGATGAATAACTGTGAGTTTGAAATTTGCAACGTAACTGTACCGAATTCCAAAATTTTCTCTCAATGTTGTGCTTCATTGGTGAAGAATAAATTATATTCTTTAGTTAGAGAAAAACTGTGCCTGTTCCATTGTCTAAAATAGTGAAACTGTGAGAATGGGAATACAGAGGGGTCCAGAAAAATGTAGACTCTCTTTGATAGTCAATATTGATGGAACAAAATGGCATAGTGTCAAAATTCTTGCATGGGAGGAAGATCATTTTGTGTGTTCAAAGTGACACCTGTTAGCAGCCAAGCAACATCAGTGTTGCTGAATTGTAAACTGAAGTACAGCTGTCAATGTTGCCAGTGTGGTAGCTGCACAGGATGTCTTGATGGTTTCTCATATCTCATTCAGTGTAGCTGGGTTCTGTTGGTAGACTTTGTTTGTCAAGGTCCCCCATTGGTAGAAGTCGAGAATTGTAAGGTCCCATGAACTTGGTGGGCACTTGATAGTTCCTCTTCGTTTTATCTGTCGTCCAGGTATATTTTCATCTAAGTAGAATCTGATATCTCTGTGGTGGTGAGGCGGAGTACAGTCTTGTAGGTAAAAATCTTTTGTTTCCAAACACCACTTGGATGGCTAATAAAATCAATGTTTGCAGCATATGATACACCTCACCAGTTATGTACCTTCAAAGAAGAATGGGTCAGAGAAACAATACTATGACGGACCACACCACACATTAACACCATGTGAAGTAACATGTTTGTCCATGTGAACATGAGAATTTTCAGCAGCCCAGTACATGCAGCTATGACAGTTTACATTACCATTCAGGTTGAATTGTGCCTCATTAGGCCAGATAACCTTCCCTGCAAACCATTCATCTTCGTGAAGCATGCTTTCAGACCACTCGTAGTGCTCCATCCTTCGATTCGAGTTGTCCTCATTCATAGTGTGAAACAATCTTGGAATGTACACTTTCCACTTTGCAGTCTTCAGAATTTATCATGCACTTGATCAGCTTATCCCACTTCCCCATACACAATGCTTCATAGATTTTTGGGATGATCTAGAAAAATGTTGCAATACAGCAGTGCTGGAACCTGGAGGTTGATGTTGTTGTTCAGAGGACCTTTCCTTCTGCACATTTTAAACAGCATTGTCGGCTTAAAATTTATACCAAATACAATAAATTGTTGTTTCAGTACAGCCTTGCATTGCTCAAACAATAGTTGTACTTCATTCAGTGCTGCATTGTCATCTGCTGGAAACCCACACGACAAGATCTGTTGGGAAAACAGTGGTTTATGCTACCACTCAAAATTGCAGCCATATAACACTTTGTTCCAAAGGTAATAACTATCAGAGAATGTCTACATTTTTCTGGATCCCTCCCTTGCATTGCTCAAACAATAGTTGTACTTCATTCAGTGCTGCATTGTCATCTGCTGGAAACCCACACGACAAGATCTGTTGGGAAAACAGTGGTTTATGCTACCACTCAAAATTGCAGCCATATAACACTTTGTTCCAAAGGTAATAACTATCAGAGAATGTCTACATTTTTCTGGATCCCTCTGTAGTCACTACCTAAATGGGATAGCAACAAAGAGAATGTTTGCATTGCTACCTCATACACAACAATTGATTTACAAACTGTAGTGATATTTTTGTTTCATTTCAAACTTAAGAAAAAGCACTACAGTTGAGGTTTCTATGATTCATAAAAGTCCCAGTTTTTATGGGAGATTTTTTGTAGAAATGGTGTATCTTATATTCAGGCCAGTATGGTACCCGTTTCCATCCTGTTTTAAGTCTTAATTCAAAATATTTCTCTTTCTTTTTCCAATACCTGATCAGTTTGAGAGAGATATTTAAAACAAAAAATAAGCACTAGCAAGTACGTTAATTTGCTACTGTTAAAACTTTTTCTCGTGCATGTTCTCTACAATTTTGATATGACACCACCTGCACTCTTATCTTGTTGCCAGTAAAAAGTGAGTAAGTAGGTCATTAAACTCTCTCTCTCTCTCTGTGCCCTCCCCCAGCTGTGTGGTAGTGTCCTCTGTGTTGCTCTATTGTTTCAATTTTTGATGGTCCCGTGCTGTGAAAAGTTGAGGTGAAGTGTTCATTCTTAAATAAATAGTGTGTATCAGCTCTTTTCTCCTAGGATCAGGTTGTCATTGCTGTGTTCATTGATGTAAAATGACACTTTTTTAACAGTTCCTAAAAGGTGCACCACTTCATTGACACTTTTGCTCAGGTGTAGAGCATATTGGCCAAACTAATTTACATGTTTCAGCTTTACACTGTATGGTATCCTCTTTTTTAAAGGCCTATTATCTTTCTTGTGTGTGACTAGTCCAGAGGTTGAAAATGTTTTATTTTGTAAGTTACCAATCCAGAACAGGTTTCTGTCAATTTAATTCTTCAGGTTTTTCCAGAAGTTTGCTGAAATTCCTGAGTTGTCCTTTGCACAGTCGGACATCATTGTCTTCCTCGCATATTTCGGTGACATTAGTTGTTGCTTTTACAAAGTGCTACTTGAGACTGACCGTCAGATGGAGCAGGTCTGTAATTTGTTCCCTCTGCCTTCGTGCTTCATCTGCAATCTGCTCTGACAGACATCATCCTCGGGTATCCGTGTTGCGTGATATTCCGAGTGTCATCTACACTCACGGGCACGATTCTTGTGTGTTATGTTTTCAGTCCAAGCTGGTTGGTAGAATTCTGTTTGCGGGCTGTCCCCGTTTGGGGACAAGGATCGGCAGGGCATGAAACCCTAATCTTTCATCTTTCAGTTAACTCAAATGTCGAGTGTCACTTTTTTCATGTACTGCGGTTACAAATATAAGAAAATACAAAATGAAAATTTCTCAACATAGTCATGTTTCTTTTCAGTATGTTTCTCAGATCAGTACACTGCAATGTAAATATTCCATTAAAAGAATATATTTTTGATTGTTTCTTCAGTCAAAGATGCATTGCCTTTTTGACTTAACAATCAATGTCAAATCATTGTCCCTCAAACAATCCTGCAGGGGTTTGACAACGTGAGACCATGGCTTTATGGAGGATCACCTAGAATTAGCTGCCGTCTTTTCTGACATGATTTTAAATCAATGCTATCATCACTGTTTCTTTTGCTTAGGGTTTTGAGTCTAGGAATGATGCAAACAATCAGCAGTTTATTTCTTTCTTACGTGATCTTGTTTTCTCCACCCTAGCCCCCTTTCTTCTTTCATTTGGTAGCCTCGAGCAAATTGAATATTCCTGCTTTTGTTTGTATTTATTAATCTGTTTGTGCCTCTAATTCTTAAAAGACTTCATTATGACGGTAATACTCTGAAGCAGCAAATTTGGGGAAAAAGAGCTGCATTCATTTATGCTGTTGTAAAATGGAGGAATTGGTTGTAGTTGGAAAAAAATCTGCCTTTTACAGCTGCTGATTTTTGTCATTTATTTTACATAGCCCACCCATGATCTACAATCAGGTCTTCCTTTTTATGTTGTATTTTTTATAAGAATGTTGAAACATAGATGATTGTTATGCATCTTTGCAGCACCTAAACTTGAATATTGTACTTAAAATGTTATTTGTTGTCTTTTTTAAATTAAATTGTTATGTTTAAGAAGTGAATTAAATAATTGTTACCTGTGACACAATTTTGTAGCAGCTAAACTTAGATGCTGGTCTTCAATATTTTAATTTTTATAGTTTGGGGTATGATTGTTGTAATTAGAAAATGAATGTGTGCTTTGTGCACTATGTTGTTACAGTAATTTGGAGTTTATTTTGTACATCATCTGGTGTAAATTATAAGAATTTAAGCAAAAACTTCTGTCTCTCAACAGCTTTCTTAATAACACTATTCCAGTAACTGGATATGCATATTGAAATATCTGTGTTGTATATTAGATTCTATGACCTGTACCGAGGCAATATTTTGCGGTTGCAAATTTTCTTGACTATTATTAAGTGTGTGTGTGTGTTGCTTATGCCCTACATACGAGTCCTCCAAGCTACTGATGATCTGACCAATGTACGACATGCCAAAATGCTACGGCTGCATGGGGAGATACAATTAAATCCCATCCCCCCCCCCCCTCTCTCTCTCTCTCTCTCTCTCTCTCACTCTCTCTCTCTCTCTCTCTCTCAAAGATCAGCAGGTTCAGGAATCTAACACAGAAAGAATTTAATCACGGTTTCTTTTTCATCTCTATCATACAATGTAGTCCAATTTTTTGCTAATACAGAAATAACATTTTGTGATTTATGTAGTGTACTCTTCAAAAGATCTAATGATGTCCTCATTCCTTTCTTATAAACAAAACAAGAAGAAACTGACAATAATTGTCATTAAAATGAAACACAGAACAGTGTCTCCATAGCATCAATGAGCACATCCTTTCAGCACCTTTGACCCAGGCAGTGAACACAGCAGCGGTCAGTCTATGACTTGCAGCAGGTGAATCCCAGTCAGCTGCATTGCTCATACACCCCACATAAATAATAATAAACAAAATCTAACAATACACATAACCAAGGCTTGATTTGTGACAGTATACCGCTGATGACAAAAAAAATTAGACCCAAAGATTTTGAGATGTGGTACAATAGAACTTTTGCTCTAGTTGAAGCGGTAAGATACAAATGTTGTATTCACACTGTTAAAAAGCTCAGACAAGTGTTATAACTTTTTCAGAAGTCTAAATCAAACTATGGAAACTCTCGGTAGGAACTTAGAAATATAGGAAATGATAGAGTGCTACTTACCATAAATACATGTTAAGAAGTCTATTTTTTTTTCTTTTAACAAATCTAGCACTGCATATTACTGCCAAATTAGTCATTACCTATGATTGCCCCAGTGGCAGAAGTATGTATAATAATGTCAAAACGTTTGTGACACTACACACTAGGAGAAGCTCAAGTTTCAGATACACGTTGATTGCGTTCTGGATGATGCTATCTACATGTTCATCCACACTCTGCAAACCACTATGAAGAGTATGACAGAGGGTACATCTCACTGTACCAGATATTAAAGCTTGTTCATGTTTCCTTTCCTCCATCTTGTACTTCAACTTTTCTTCCTTAAACTTATCCTGTTTCTAACTACTCTGATTTGCTTTTGTGGTTAGTGTGAATTTAAACTCAGTTGCCATAAATATCTAATATCTTTTATTGAACAGTGAATGGATTATTTTATATTTCATTTAATGCTGTTCTGCTCTTTGTTACGGCACAAATGGTGTTCCCTACTTTTGTGCAATTTTCACACAACTTGAAAAAATGGTGAGATAAACAACTAGCTTCATTATTTATTTATGTTTTGAATGTACCACTAATGTTTTGAATGTAACCAAAAATGCTTGTTGTTGTAAAATATACTTTCAACTTGCCTCCTTCACTAGCTGGAAACCTTTTTAGTTTCTCATGTTACCCCTGATGTCTTCTTTTTGGTTGATTCATTTATGATAACATTTTACTGTCCTGAGTAGTACCTGTGTATAAATATAATTTTATTTTTATTTTTAGTGATGTGTGTTTTTATGTGCATATTCTTTCAGTCCTGTGTAATGTGAGTCTCTGTTTAATGGTATGGTTATGTTGTCTTCAGACTTAAAGAATTGATGTAGAAATTTATAGTTTTCAGCATGTGGTTCAACAGATCCTTATTGTGTTCCTAAATTGGAAAAGTCCTAAAAACAGAAACTAGAAAATAACTGTATAGAAATTTTGGACCACCATTGGTTAAATATTTTATTACCAACCCAAGAAATAAATTGGGAACAATGTGCAGCATCTTATTCAGTGTAAAAGAAAACTCAAATTTAGTTAAAAGTGGACCACTTGAGTTTGCTAAAGGCATAGAATCGTGTGTTTCTAGTGTTCTTAAATCCATTCAAAACCCTCGAAAAGAACAAAAAAGTAAGAGAATATAATATTGAACTTACAGGCCTAAGTCTGGAAACAACATTTTAATTGTGTGTATTTGGTTTTGTTTCTATGCTGTTGACATCCTGTACTGTTGATTTGAAATTATATGTGAGAGTTGATGTTTGGAAGCTAAATGCAGGAAAGAAGACCATGAAGTGAAATCCACCCTTCATGTTCTCAGTTGGCGGAGAATGTGGGCAAAGAACTGGAAATCTTTGAGGTACCAAATTGTCAAGGGCTGTGATATTGCCCTTTTAACGTCACTTAGAGTAGACATAGTTCTCTTAGTCCCAAGTGTAAGACAACATTTTTGGTACCTTACAATTTCAGTGGTTTCCATTTACAATTTCTGTTTACAGTGCTCATCATCAAATGTTTTGGTGTTGTTATTTGATTTCATATAAATAACATAGAGGTAGTTATTTTACATACTATTATGTTTCTGATAGCTTTTTCTCACAAAGCATACTTTAGGCTCGTATTTTATTGTAAAATATTGAAACTGACAGATATAAAGACTTGCATTTTCTGCATGTCTTCTGTCACCAGTTTCGCCTCTAATATTGACTGCAAAGCAGAAGTGATCGGCATAGAAAATGATGGAGTGAGGGTGGAGAGGGGGAGAGGTGGGGGGGGGGGGGGGGGGGGGAGAAATGTAATATTGAAACTAAAATCAAGAAAAAGAGCAGTCAATTGAGGATACAATGAAACATTTGGGACCTCATTAACTGCAGGATCATTCTAGTAGAATAGAATTGTATAAAAGATTACTGCCAAAGAGAAGTGTTAGAACTTCAAGTTTAACACATATATTTAGGAACAACACAACAACACATATAAGTCACTGAGTAAGTTGACCTGTGTACAAGTCGGCATTCGATTCAACACTGAGTCTCAGTCTAGCGGCCGCTGCTCGGCTGGCCGCTTAGGTGGCGCAGCTGCTGCATGGCTGGCAGACAGCGCCGCACGTAGAGGACGCGTGTAATTGCGTGGCAGCACTTTGAATAATCGGCGAGTCACAACATTTTTCCCCCCTTTGAAATTGTTGCACTGGTCTTGATGGAGGTGTCCTGGAGATGGCTAATGTAAAGTCTCGAGGAGGAGGCTTCCCGTACGGACGGAAGTGTCCCCGATGATAACGGGTCGAGATGACAGGAGACGTGGGTGATGTGTCGGCATCCATTGAAGGAGGAGGCGAGTAGATGTACTCTGACAGAGGATGATAATCCGGTTCCTGTATGGGCACGTCTCCTGGTGGCGTCCGTTCTGGTGCTGGCATCGCGATGACGGTGAGAGGGCTGCGTTGTGAGTATTGAGAGATGCCAAGATCCCGGGCATCAGGTAGAGCCAAAAGTGGTGTGGCAGCATTCGGAACAGGCGTTGCTGGCACCCGAAGCCGAAGCTGGTCCGAATGACGCACTGCAACACCCGTGTCCATCTGGATTTCATACAGGCGTCTACCACGGTGTCGTAAGATGCGGCCCGGGCTCCTTTTTGGCCGCCTGCCATATCCGCGTACCCAGACGAGGTCGGCGGCGGTGAACCAGCCAAGGGAAGGCACCCGCGGCCATGAGGAGGGAGGCCGCAGAAGATGAAGTAGCGTGCGGGGCTGTCGCCATGTAAGAGCTCAGCCAGGCTGTGATCGCCCATGGGGGTGAAACGGTAAGACGCCAGGAACTGGAGAAGCGCATCATCATCAGCAGAAGAAGTCAGAAGTTTCTGCATCTGAGCCTTAAATGTGCGGACCAGCCGTTCAGCCTCACCGTTGGATTGTGGATGGAACGGCGGGGCCGTGACATGAGTAACGCCGTGACGAGCACAAAAATCTGCAAAGTCGGAAGAGGCAAATTGCGGACCATTATCAGTAACAAAAGTAGAGGGGAGGCCTTCCAAAGAAAAAATGCGGGTGAGAGCACTGGTGGTTGCCGCGGTGGTAGGTGACGTGCAATGGACAATGAAAGGAAAGTTAGAGTAGGCGTCAATTACAAGGAGCCAATAAGTACCTAAAAAAGGTCCCGCAAAGTCAGCATGAATGCGCTCCCAGGGCTTCTCAGGCGAAGGCCACGGTGACAAAGATGACTTCGGGGCAGCGGCCTGTGACGCACAAGGGCCGCAGGCAGCCACCATGTGTGCAATTTCAGAGTCAGCACCAGGCCAGTACACATGACGGTGCGCCAGAGATTTTGTGCGAGACACACCCCAGTGCCCCTGGTGAAGGAGGCGCAAGACCGCAACACGCAAAGATGCAGGTACCACTACACGCGGTGAAGCATTGTCAGTGGAGAGGAGGATAATACCATCCCTAGCCGTAAGGCGGTAGCGCAAAGTGTAGTAGTTCCGCAACGGATCAGAAGTCTTAGCGGATGGGCGATCTGGCCAACCCTCCTGAATACAGCGTAAAACCCGGGAGAGGGTAGGGTCAGAACCCGTAGCAGCTGCCAGCCTGTCCCTAGTGATGGGGAACCCGTCCACAACCCGCTGCTCGGCAACATCCAGGTGGAAACACAAAAGTTCGTCCCTATTGAATGCCTGATCAGGACCCATGGGAAGGCGAGACAAAGCATCAGCATTCGCATGTTGAGCCATTGGCCAGAAATGAATCTCATAATTGAAACGGGACAAGTAAAGAGCCCAACGCTGGAGGCGGTGTGCAGCCTTGTCGGGAAGTGACGTTGATGGATGGAACAAGGAAACAAGTGGTTTGTGATCCGTAACAAGATGAAATTTTGAGCCATAGAGAAAAACACCAAACTTATGAAGAGCATAAATAATGGCCAAAGCTTCTTTCTCAATTTGGGAATACCTTTGTTGGGCATCCGTGAGCGTTTTGGAGGCATAAGCGATGGGTTGTTCTGAACCGTCAGAAAAATGGTGTGCAAGGACTGCACCGACCCCGTATTGAGAGGCATCTGTGGCAAGAACAAGATGTTGGCCAGGTCGATAAGTAGCCAGGCATAGTCTTTAATTTCCGGAAAGCCGCGTCACATGACGCGGACCAGTGAAAAGGCACGTTTTTATGCAACAGGGGATGCAACAGCTGAGCCACCGACGCCACAGATGGTAAAAACTTGTGATAGTATGCTATTTTCCCCAAGAAGGCCTGCAGTTCCTTAACAGATGTAGGGCGAGGAAGGGCATTGATCACAGCGACAGTGTGTTGAAACAGACGAATACCATCGCGAGAGAGTTGGAACCCAAAGTACGTTATAGATGCCTGAAAAAATTGTGATTTCTGAAGATTACATTTAAGACTGGCAGTCTGTAAGACATTAAAAAGTGTGCGGAGATTTTGAAGATGTTCGTCAGTGGTGGAGGCAGTGACAACAATGTCGTCCATGTAATTGATACACCCAGGGACAGGGAGCAATAATTGTTCCAAGAATCGCTGAAAGAGAGCAGGGGCACTAGCAACCCCGAATGGCAAGCGTTGGTATTGATAGAGGCCGAAAGGCGTGTTAAGGACCAGAAACTGCCAGGAAGCAGCATCGAGAGGAAGTTGATGATAAGCTTCTGACAGGTCAATTTTAGAAAAATACTGTCCTCCAGCGAGTTTAGTGAACAGTTCTTCAGGACGGGGCATAGGGTAAGTGTCAATGAGGCATTGAGCATTTACAGTGGCTTTGAAATCGCCACAGAGACAAATATCACCATTGGCCTTAGCAACTACAACAACAGGAGAGGACCACTCACTGGAAGTGACGCAGTGAGACGATCCAACTCCCGTTTTACCCGATCTTGAAGGGCCACAGGAATGGGCAGAGCCCGAAAAAACTTAGGCCGAGCAGTGGGTTTGAGCATGATATGAGCTTCAAAGTCGTTCGCACAGCCTAAACCGGGAGAAAAAAGGGACAAAAATGTAGTCGACAAGGAATCCAGTTGAGCATAAGGAATAGCGTCAGAGACAATATTGACAGAGTCAACTATGGAGAACCCAAAAACGCGAAAGGCATCGAAACCAAAAAGATTTTCTGCATTGGCAGAACTCCGGAGATGGGAACTTGCCCTTCAGTATATCCTCTCTTCTCGTTATCCGCCAGGCCTCAACCTCTGCTAATTTCAAGTTGCCGCTGCTCATAGCTCACCTGTCTTTCAACAACATCTTTGCCTCTGTACTTCTGCCTCGACTGACATCTCTGCCGAATCTCTTTGCCTTTACAAATGTCTGCTTGTGTCTGTGTATATGTGGTTGGATATGGGCGTGTGTGCAAGTGTATACCTGTTCTTTTTCCCCCTAAGGTAAGTCTTTCCGCTCCCGGGATTGGAATGACTCCTTACCCTCTCCCTTAAAACTCACGTCCTTTCGTCTTTCCCTCTTTCCTGATGTAGCAACCGTTGGTTGCGAAAGCTAGAATTTTGTGTGTATGATTGTGTTTGTTTGTGTGTCTATTGACCTGCCAGTGCTTTCGTATGGTAAGTCACATCATTTTTGTTTTTAGATATATTTTCCTGCATGGAATGTTTCCCTCTTATTATGCGTTCAGTTAACTAAGTAGAAATCAGTAATATCTTATCTCAGTGAGGAACTTGAAACTTTCAGCACAGGTCAGGAGCATGTAGAGGTGCTCTTCCTCTACTTGAAAAGAACAGTTGACCACGCACTGAGTAGATAGGTTCCTAGTAGAACAGTTCATAATGGGATGGAACCTCCGTGGTATACAGTCACTGTAAAGAAAACTTCTAAAGGAACAGAGATTACTGCATAATAGGTGTAAAACAAAGTGTAGGATTATAGACTGAGAGACGCTGGATGAAACATGTTTGGCTGTCAAGAGAGCAATGCATGAAGCCTTCAATGACTACTGTAGCAGAATATTGTCAAATGACATTTCACAAAATCCAAATAAATTCTGGTCGTATGTAAGGGCTGTTAGTGGCAAAAAAGTTAGTGTCCAGTCCCTAGCAAGTGAGACAGGAACTGAAATTGAGGGTAGCAAAGTAAAAGCTGAAATTCTGAACTCGATTTTCAAATGTTCCTTTGCAAATAAAAACCCAGGAGAACTGCCCCAATTCAATCCTCGTACACTGAAAAAATGAACGAAATAGGTATTAGTGTCAGTTGTGTTGAGAAACAGTTGAAATCATTAAACAAAGCTCCAGACCCCAATGGAATCACAGTCAGATTCTATATTGAATTTGTGGCTGAGTTATCCTCTCTTCTCACTGTAATCTATCCAAAAAACCTTACCTAGTTTTTGGAAAAAGTTACAGATCACACCCGTCTACAAGAAGGGTTGTAGGAGTGACAAAACTACCATCCAGTAGCCATGACATCAATTTGTTGTAGATTCTTAGAAAATATTTTGAGCTCAAACATAATGAGATATCTCGAACGGAACTACCTTCTCGAATCAACCAGCATGGTTTTCAAAAATATAGATGATATGTAATCCAACTCTCACTTTTCTCACATAACTTGCTGAAAGCGTTGGATCAAGGCAACAGGTAGATTGTGTTTCTTGATTTCCTAACAGTATTTGATTCTGTTCCACACCTACACTTACTGTGAAAAGTACGATCATATGGGGTATCAAGTGAAATTCGTGACTGGATTGAGGACTTTTTGATAAGAAGGACACAGCATGTTACCTTGGATGGAGAGTCATCATCAGATGTAGAAGTAACTTCAGGTGTGCCCCAGGGAAGTGTGTTGGGGACCTTGCAGTTCTTGTCCATTAATGACCTTGCTGTAAATCAGGATTTTTGCAGATGATGCAGCTATCTGTAATGAAGTGCTATTTCAGAGAAGCTGCATAAATATTCAGTCAGATCTTGATGAGATTGCAACATGGTGCAGTGATTGGCAACTTGCTCTGAATGTTTAGAAATGTATAAACTTAGTATCCTGTGACTATAATATTGGTGAGTCACTGTCGGAATCTGCCAACTCGTACAAATACCTGTGTGTAACACTTTTTAGGAATATGAAATGGCATGATCACATAGGTTCAGTTGTGGGTAAAGCAGGTTGCAGACCTTGGTGTATTGATATAATAATGGGGAAGTGCAATCAGTCTACTAAAGAGATGCTTACAAGTCATTCGTGTGACCCCCCCCCCCCCTCCCGCCCCCCCTAGACTATTGCTAAAGTGTGTGGGACTTGTACCAGATGAGACTAGCAGGAGACATTGAATGTATACAGAGAAAGGCAGCATGGTCACAGGTTTGCTTAATCCATGGGAGAGTGTCACAGAGATACTGATGGAACTGAAATGCAGACTGTTGAAGACAGGTGTAAACTATCCCAAGAAAGTGTATTAGCAAAGTTTCAAGAACTGTCTTTAAATGATTACTCTAGGGATATACCACAACCCCCCTCCCCCCCCCCCCCCCCCCCGCCCCCACATATTGCTCTCACAGGGGTCGTGAAGATAAGATTAGAATGATTACTGCTCACACGGAGGCATTCAGACAAATTCAGACAATCATTCTTCCATGCTCCATACATGAATGAAACAGCAAGAAACCCTGATAACTGGTACAATGGGACTTACCCTGTACCATGCACCTCCTGGTGGATTGCAGATTATAAACGTAGATGTGAACTGACAGTCTTTTACATGTGCATAAGGGAAACATCTAATCACCTTTATTTGACCAAGACAAAATTTATGATTTTCTAAAGTTTCAAACCTTGACCGGAAATAATGGATTAGGCTGTCCGTAAATTATAAACTAACATTATTGTGATGATGGAAAATCTCATATAAAGACGTGAAACAAATACTAACAAAGAGATAGAGGGGCTGGCCAGTACAGCCAATAGATACACAAAACATAACAGAAAATTTACGTATCCTAGCTTTTGGAACTTTGTTCCTTCGTCAGGGAGGAGAGAGGGGAAAGAAGGGGAAGAAGAGAAAGTGGATTCAGTTACTCACAACCCAGGTTATGAAGCAACAGGGTAGAGGTAAACAGGGAGGCTAGCAAAGATGGAGGCATGGGTGTATACTCTACAGTATGTCAACATGTTGCCTTGACCTGTTTGATAACCAGGTCTGGCTCCAATTTAGTGCACACGGGATATCATCGAACAACTCCAGTGTCTCCCAAAAACAGCATTAACCATCCCTGTTTTGATGACAATGTGAAACAGGCATGGAACTTCATCCCACAAACTCATAACCAGCACAATGCATGCACGTTTGCATGCTTACATTCGGGCAGTTACACTGGATTTCAATGCATTAGTGTATCACATTTGCAATGGTGTATCTCGCACTTATATTATCCTGTGATCTTGCAATGTTAATCACTTAAATAAGTTACTTAGACATATATGTTCCTGAAATTTCATTACTCTACGTTAATTACTTTTTGGTGTTGCAAATTTTTTTTTTTTTTTCAGTGTACATGATGACTACAATAATACATTATAATGTTTCTCCAGTGGTTTCAACATTAACTTTTTAACAGAAAAGATTTTGCTTACAGTTCATTTTTAAGTTAACATTTCTAAACTTTTTAACAATCCATATTAAAGCTAGCAATAGTAACTATATTAATAATTGCTACTGTAAACAGTTACACATATGGACATCAGTTTTGAATAATGGGTTTTGAGTGTAAATAATGTTTTATGTAAGTGTTTGTATTGATACTTAAAATTAAATGTCATGTAATGAATGTCCACTGTTTTGTTGGATCAAGTTATTTACGAACGCGATGTACTGTGTTCTTCCATTAGAGAATGAGACTGTATTGTTTATCGGTTTCATTACAAAATGCTAATAAGCTTTTAGTTAGAAAACCTTCTATAACTAGAATTATTAATATGAGAAAAATAGGAACAATGAAGGAACGGAAGATCAGTTCCAGAAACAAGAGTAGCTCTGAGTTGCAAGAGTGGTTGCTTTTCCCACCCATGTAATTAACTGGCATTATCACCACTATTAACTTACCGTGGTTTCACATCTCATCTGTTCATTGTTCCCCATGTCCTGCCCTTGTGTTCACCCTTCCTATTAGACCATATATGCCTCTGTTACTGTAATCGATATGTAAACAATATTTATCACATGACCTTTTTTTTGTTACAGGTTGTAATATTTGACATTGCAGCTTTTGAAAATGGAGCAGGATGTTGTGCCCTCTTTCCTATTGGAGTGTTTCTCTGTGATCAGAATTGGAGGCAGACAATTCACTTGAACTTCCATTGCTGTTGTTGATGTCTTTGAATCATGTTGTTTCTTTGTGATTAATAAAAAAATTATACAATCCAATGGTTTCTTCACCTTGTCTTTAAAAATTCCAGACCTATTGTTCAAACACATATTTTGAGAGTTATGCATCTGAGCATTTTTGTGGAAAGTGCATTTCACACATACTTTCAAGATAAATTGAATAATGACCCCCATTTTGTGTGTTGGGGAAGATAATTTGATACAGCTAAATGCATATACAGGTACACACATTTGCTCGTGCCTGAGACAAAGTGAGAGTGATTCAAAGGAAGAATTCACTACTTTTTACCTACTTTCTGAATAACTCGTACTTTCGTCAGAAATGTCACAATGCAAAGTTGATTAGATAAAGGGACAAAAATGAGAGCAAAATATAATTTGAATATCAGAAAAAATAACCAATTAGTGTTTGTGTAATACTTTACGGCAAGCCTAAAATTAATTTTTAAGCATTGGGATATCTGGGATGGAATAACAATAATATGGAATAGGATAGCTTTCTGCTCCCCACCTAGAGGAGACACTGAGTGGCAGACTGGCACATTGAAGGAAGATTTTTAGATATTAGAAAGTATGGGACAGTCCTCATCTAGCAGGTGTGGTGGTGTGAGGCCGGGGTGGGAGCAGGTAAAGGCCTAGATATGTGAGACAGAGAGACTAGCAAAGGTTTAGGTAACGGGGTTTACAGGAGTGAAGAATATGTCGCAGCTAGAGTTTCTAGGCTTCGTTCCTGTGGCCCCACACCTCAATGCCCTCCCCTGCTCCCATTCCAACCTCACACACTATTACGTCCCCCTAGTACACCTCTCTCTGTCTGTCCACCTCCACACTCCCAACCAGCAGAGACTCCCTATGCTGAGGTGGGCTCTGTCCATTAGATTACACTCGTAAGATGAAAATAAACATTATGCAGCATGAAAGAATTATCTGTGTGGGATGGAAATATGTAGATGTGATGTACGTGCACAGACAAAAAAAAAAAAAAATAAAATAAAATAAAATAAAATAAAAATTACAATGTCAGAAAAATTGAATGATTTATTCAAGAGAAAGAGCTTCACAAATTGAGCAAGTTGGTCCACTTCTGACTCTTGAGCAAGTTTGGCATTGATAGATTTGTTGGATGTCCTACTGAGGGACATCAAGCCAAATTCTATCCAAGTGGCACATTGTATTGTCTAAATCATGAGCTGGTTGGGTGGCCCTGCCCATAATGCTGCAGACATACTCAGTTGGGGAGAGATCCCGTGACCTAGCTGGCGAAGATAAGGTGTGGCAAGTATGAAGACAAATTGTGTGTGGGCAGGCATTATCTTGCTGAAATGTAAGCAAATGATGGCTTGTCATGACGAGAAACAAAATGGGGTTTATAATATTGTCAACAGATGTCTGTGTTGTAATGGTGACAAAGATGACAACCAAAGAGGTCCTGTTATGAAAAGAAATGGCACAGTAGACCATCAGTCCTCGTTTGGCTGTATGGCAGCCAGCAGCCGGGTTGGTATCGCACTGCTATCTGGTGTGTCCCCAGGCACGTCCCTGGTCTGGAATTGCATTGACTGGAATATAATTGGCTTCAGTGATGAGTCCCACTATGAACTGAGCCTCAATGATCATCACAGATGTGTCTGAAGACGCCCCAGATGGTGGGATACCACCGTGAATGCCACATCCCATACGGTCCAACTACCAGGACTGATGATCTGGGGTGCGATTTCTTTTCGTAACAGATCACTTTTGGTCAACAGACAACTATGCTGTAAGGGTGACATGGATGTCACCCCTACAGCATAGTTGTCTGTTGACAATACTATACATCCTATTTTGTTTCCCTTCTTGGCAAGCCATACATTGCTTACATTTCAGCAAGATAATGCCTGTCTGCACACAGCTTGTCCTCATGCTTGCCAAACCCTACCTTGGCCAGCAAAGTTGCTGGATCTCTCCCCAATTGAGAATGTAAGGAGCATTATGGGCAGGGCCGTTAGACCACCTCGGGATTTTGACTATCTACAGTGACATTTGAATAGAATTTGGCATGATGTCCCTCTGTTGGACATCCAACAACTCTATCAGCCAGAGCCAAGCTTGTATAAGGGCCAGAGGTGGACCATCTCATCCAATTTGTGATGCTCTTTCTCTTGAATAAATCATCCAGTTTTTTCTGAAACTGTAATTATTTTTCTGTCTTCACATGTATGTCACATTTACTGATTTCAGCCCTATTTGGAATTTCGATAATTCCTTCAGTACCTAAGTGTTTTTTTGAGTATATAGTATCTGACAGTTTCTTTTTTTTCAGTATGCTTGTCTGCTGCCCATTGCCTGCTCTAACTGGTGAGTAGCAATCTGTCCTATTTCATATTGTTAGAATTATCTTTTGACACTCAATATTTATGATGCAAGCAAACTGTTATTGCCACTTGACATGATGGTGAATGGTACTCTGTTAGCCATTGGCACAAATGGATTGACATGATAAAACAAGGGTCCACAGCTATTACAAACTTTTTGAATGTGATAAATACAGCTTACTGCTGTCAATACTTCTGTTAATTACATTTTTGATCGTTTGTTATTTTCAAGCATACATGTCAGGTGCTACGACACCTTTGAATTACTGCAAATGGACAAAGATGACCAGACTCATTTCTCTTCAGTAGAAACAACTATCGACGAGAGAAGAAACTTAATGTCATTCAAATCTACTTTTTCATTGGTAGAGATCTTTCACTCATGGGATTAGCAGCAGAGATTAAAAAGAAGCAGCAGCAAACAGATCCAAGGCATCCATTGTTTGGAACTCATGTTCTTCCATCACAACTCCTTATAATAGGATCAGCTCTGGAGAACTAAGTCCCAATTCATTTTCTTGTAAAAAATAGATTGCCATTACCTTGCAGTTAAAAATGGGAAGCTTTACATGAATGTCCTACATGCAGTTTTTTTATACTTGTGCTCTTTGAGTTCCTGTCCTAGAATACATTAAAATATTAAAAAATGTGTAAATTAATCTTTGAAACAATCCAAACCTTTCAATGGAAACCAGGAAAGACTTAGAAACATTATCATTAAAAAAAAAAAAAAAAAATCAAGGAAAGATAATGTAAGGAACAATCAGGGAAAGTCTGCTGTACCCTTCCTGTTGTGTACTGTGTTATTGTTATTCTTAATTTTTTAAAATTTGATAATGGCCATTAAAGACCATGCAGAATAGCAATTGCACATTACTAGAAGCTGCCTTTGCATTCTTCCTCCAACAGCCCGTTGTATTTGCTCAGCGTAGAAGCCTTTAAAGTTGTAACTCTGGTCGGTCTGAGACGCCGCCTAGATTTAATCCAGCCTGTCAAAGATCCCTTTGTCATTCCCCTGAACTACGTCAGAAACTTAAAGGTTGTTTCCAAGAGTATTAAAAATCTGTTTTGTCAACCTGACCTTCAAACTTTCGTCTTCCTGGCTCGACTGGTGCAGGCAGTATTTCTCGATTTCTGAACAGCTTTTGACTTAGTGCCAGATTGATGCTTATTATCAAAATTGCTACTGTGAGGGGTATCGAGTGAAATTTGTCACTGGAATTGAGGATATTTTGGTAGGAATGACTTACATGTTATCTTGGCTGGGGAGTCATCATCTGATGTAGAAGTAACCTCAGATGTGTCATAGAGAGGTATGTTGTGACCATTGCTGTTCATGTTCATGTACATTAATGACTTTGCAGACAATATTAATAGTAAAGCACTCTTTTCACAGATAGTGCATTTATCTAGAATAAAGTACAGTCTGAAAGAAATTGTACAAACATTCGTCAGATCTTGATAATTTCAAACTTTCTTTTAAATGTTCAGACATGTAAAATTGTGCATTTTGCAAAATGAAGAAAACGCAGTGTGGTATGACTACAGTATCAGGGTGTCTTGCTTGGATTAAGTCTATTCATACAATTACCTGGGTGGAGCACTTTGTAGGGATATGAAATGGAACAGTCATATAGGCCCACTCAGGGGTAAGGCAGACGAAAGACTTAGATTTTTTTTGGTAGAATACCATAGAAATGCAGTCATTCTACAAATCATTTGTATGATCCATCCTAGAATATTGCTCAAATGTGTGGGACCCGTATCAAAATGGATTAATGGGTGATTTGAACGCATGCAGAGAAGGGCAGATCAAATGGTCACAGGTTTGTTTGACCCAAGGGAGAGTGTCACAGAGATGCTGAAATAACTGAATTGGCAGACGCTTCAAGATAAGATGTACACTATCCTAAGAAAGTATGCTTACCAAAAGACGACTCTAGAATATGTTACAACCTTGTAACTATTGCTCCCATAGGGACCGTGAGGACAATATTAGATTAATTACAGCATGCAGAGAAAGATATAAATGGTCTTGAAACATGAACAAGCTTTAATATCTGGTACAGTGAGATGTACCCTCTGTCATACTCTTCATAGTGGTTTGCAAAGTGTGGATGAACATGTAGATAGCATCATCCAGAACGCAATCAACGTGTATCTGAAACTTGAGCTTGTCCTAGTGTGTAGTGTCACAAACGTTTTGACATTATTATACATACTTCTGCCACTGGGGCAATCATAGGTAATGACTAATTTGGCAGTAATATGCAGTGCTAGATTTGTTAAAAGAAAAAAAAAATAGACTTCTTAACATGTATTTATGGTAAGTAGCACTCTATCATTTCCTATATTTCTAAGTTCCTACCGAGAGTTTCCATAGTTTGATTTAGACTTCTGAAAAAGTTATAACACTTTTCTGAGCTTTTTAAAAGTGTGAATACAACATTTGTGTCTTACCGCTTCAACTAGAGCAAAAGTTCTATTGTACCACATCTCAAAATCTTTGGGTCTAATTTTTTTCGTCATCAGCGGTATACTGTCACAAATCAAGACTTGGTTATGTGTATTGTTAGATTTTGTTTATTATTATTTACGTGGGGTGCATGAGCAATGCAGCTGACTGGGATTCACCTGCTGCAAGTCATAGACTGACCGCTGCTGTGTTCACTGCCTGGGTCAAAGGTGCTGAAAGGATGTGCTCATTGATGCTATGGAGACACTGTTCTGTGTTTTACTTTAATGACAATTATTGTCAGTTTCTTTTTGTTTTGTTTATAAGAAAGGAATGAGAACATCATTAGATCTTTTGAAGAGTACACAACATAAATCACAAAATGTTATATCTGTATTAGCAAAAAATTGGACTACATTGTATGATAGAGATGAAAAAGAAACTGTGATTAAATTCTTTCTGTGTTAGATTCCTGAACCTGCCGATCTTTGAGAGAGAGAGAGAGAGGGAGAGAGACAGAGAGAGAGAGAGAGAGAGAGAGGGGGGATGGGATTTAATTGTATCTCCCCATGCAGCTGTAGCATTTTGGCATGTCGTACATTGGTCAGATCATAAGAACCTTGGAGGACTCATATGTAGGGCATAAGCAACACACACACACACACACACACACACACACACACAGACACACACTTAATAATAGTCAAGAAAATTTGCAACCGCAAAATATTGCCTCGGTACAGGTCATAGAATCTAATATACAACACAGATATTTCAATATGCATATCCAGTTACTGGAATAGTGTTATTAAGAAAGCTGTTGAGAGACAGAAGTTTTTGCTTAAATTCTTATAATTTACACCAGATGATGTACAAAATAAACTCCAAATTACTGTAACAACATAGTGCACAAGGCACATATTCATTTTCTAATTACAACAATCATACCCCAAACTATAACAATTAAAATATTGAAGACCAGCATTTAATTTTAGCTGCTACAAAATTACGTCACAGGCAACAATCATTTAATTCACTTCTTTAACATAACAATTTAATTTAAAAAAGACAACAAATAACATTTTTAAGTACAATATTCAAGTTTAGGTGCTGCAAAGATGCATAACAATCATCTATGTTTCAACATTCTCATAAAAAATACAACATAAAAAAGAAGACCTGATTGTAGATCATGGGTGGGCTACGTAAAATAAATGACAAAAATCAGCAGCTGTAAAAGGCAGATTTTTTTTCCAACTACAACCAATTCCTCCATTTTACAACAGCATAAATGAATGCAGCTCTTTTTCCCCAAATTTGCTGCTTCAGATTATTAGTGTCATAATGAAGTCTTTTAAGAATTAGAGGCACAAACAGATTAATAAATACAAACAAAAGCAGGAATATTCAATTTGCTCAAGGCTACCAAATGAAGGAAGAAAGGGGGCTAGGGAGGAGAAAAAAGATCACATAACAAAGAAATACACTGCTGATTGTTTGTATCATTCCTAGACTCAAAACCCTAAGCAAAAGAAACAGTGATGATAGCATTGATTTAAAATCATGTCAGAAAAGACGGCAGCTAATTCTAGGTGATCCTCCATAAAGCCATGGTCTCACGTTGTCAAATTCCTGCAGGATTGTTTGAGGGACAATGATTTGACATTGATTGTTGAGTCAAAAAGGCAATGCATCTTTGACTGAAGAAACAATCAAAAATATATTCTTTTAATGGAATATTTACATTGCAGTGTACTGATCTGAGAAACATACTGAAAAGAAACATGACTATGTTGAGAAATTTTCATTTTGTATTTTCTTATATTTGTAACCGCAGTACATGAAAAAAGTGACACTCGACATTTGAGTTAACTGAAAGATGAAAGATTAGGGTTTCATGCCCTGCCGATCCTTGTCCCCAAACAGGTACAGCCCGCAAACAGAAGTCTACCAACCAGCTTGGACTGAAAACATAACACACAAGAATCGTGCCCGTGAGTGTAGATGACACTCGGAATATCACGCAACACGGATACCCGAGGATGATGTCTGTCAGAGCAGATTGCAGATGAAGCACGAAGGCAGAGGGAACAAATTACAGACCTGCTCCATCTGACGGTCAGTCTCAAGTAGCACTTTGTGAAAGCAACAACTAATGTCACCGAAATATGCGAGGAAGACAATGATGTCCGACTGTGCAAAGGACAACTCGGGAATTTCAGCAAACTTCTGGAAAAACCTGAAGAATTAAATTGACAGAAACCTGTTCTGGATTGGTAACTTACAAAATAAAACATTTTCAATCTCTGGACAAGTCACACACAAGAAAGATAATAGGCCTTTAAAAAAGAGGATACCATACAGTGTAAAGCTGAAACATGTAAATTAGTCTGGCCAATATGCTCTACACCTGAGCAAAAGTGTCAATGAAGTGGTGCACCTTTTAGGAACTGTTAAAAAAGTGTCATTTTACATCAATGAACACAGCAATGACAACCTGATCCTAGGAGAAAAGAGCTGATACACACTATTTATTTAAGAATGATCACTTCACCTCAACTTTTCACAGCATGGGACCATCAAAAATTGAAACAATAGAGCAACACAGAGGACACTACCACACAGCTGGGGGAGGGCACAGAGAGAGAGAGAGAGATTTGGAATTCGGTACAGTTACGTTGCAAATTTCAAACTCACAGTTATTCATCTAACATATGTGCTTTTTAAAGGTATGGTTCAAGAAATGCTGCACATGCAATGCCCGGGATTCTAGCGATGCCACTGTACTTTGGGAGGAGAGTGACAAAAATACTGACAGTGACAAAACAATGAATGTTAGTGAAGTTAAGAGTGTCTTACATGAAAACTGCAACTGAAAGCTTTGTTTTTGTGTGTAATTTATCTACAGTGTACTACAAAAAAACTGGTTAAGGGTAAATCACATTTTGAAAAGCTTTTGTAAATGGGCAACTTGACAAATTATTTTTAATTAAGTTTCTCTCTTTTTCGAAATTAAAGGTTCAACTTATATTCAGGCCAATTCGATGTGTATATAATTTATGATAACTATGAACAGACTTTGAAATTTGCCTACATCACACCAGGTATACTTAACTTATTTCACTGCCCCACACAGATGCTCATGTCCGGTGGAAGTCTCCTCTAGTTCCCCCACTTTTGGCCAGAAGCATTATTTCAGATATCACAATGTCATGACTCACAGCTTTGCACATATCGTACACTGTTAAGGCAGACACCGATACAGCAGTGAGAGCTTCCATCTCCACACCCGTCTGCCCTCTACACTTTGCCATGCCAGTTACAATCACACAGTTGAGAGCAGAGTCCAGTTCAATGTCCACAGCCACAGAGGATAAAGATATGTTATGACACAGAGGGATAAGGCTGGACGTCTGCTTGGACCCCACAATTCCCGCCAGGCGAGCAACGCTAAGTACGTCACCTTTCTTCAGGCCATTTTCTCGTACGAGTTTCATCAGTTCGGGTCCCACAAAAACCTTTGCTCGTGCTGCAGCAGTCCGTTCTATCACCAGCTTCAAACCCACGTTGACCATTTTCGCCCTGCCGGTCCGGTCAACATGAGTCAGACTTCCGGACTGTGCTCCCAAACTGCAGAAACGGCAAGAGAAGACAGAGGGCTGTGCTCTGTGTGTTTGTCTTGTTAGGAGTCCTGTATTGCACATAATGCTTGGGGTACAGGGAAGCAAAAGAAACTGTTTTCTAGATTCAGTCACTACACTCAAATTATGTGACAACAACTGAGACATCTGTGTATCCGACACAAACAGGGGCGAAATATTGGTATCTGAGAAGAAGTACTTTTGAAAATCTTGTTTCTGAAGGTTTAACAACTTCCGACTTTGTGCCTTCACAACATCACTACAGCCATCAAGTTCAGTGCCACCTGGAACAAAAATACAAGCTGTAACAAACAACTCTTCATAATCTGAAAATAGGTTAACTACAAAAGAATTTTTAAGCATTCGTGTTGAAACACCCCCGATTAATTCCTTTACTGGATTTTGGGTAATTTACCAAAGCCACAAAACAGTTAATTATTATGATATATGACCGTGTGCTTACTGGATGAAAGGCTATTGGTTATTCTGCGTTGTTCTGCTGTGGTTTCGGGAGTATTTCAACCGAATGCTGCTGTTCTGAGACAGAATAGCTAATGATTGAAAGTTTGTCTATTATTAAGTATCACAAAGGTTGCGATGTACAACTGATATATATTTCCTACTAACACACAAATTCTGAGGCTGTTGCTACCTTTGCCTTACACGTCTAATTGCGGTTATCTCTTTTTATTGATTGCTGATTTTCAGCACTTTGTCACAGGCAATGCTGATGGTTAACATTCACAACAATCCTCACTGCAATCCATGGTTGTTGCTGGCTGACGCGGTTGACACGAAACACGTAATTTGGCACTTGTCACTTTCTGTTTCATATCACTCGCGAATCGGCATTAGTGAGAGTCAACCCCACGACGATCAGGGGGACGTGCTCACTCGTCATACTCCAGTGAATTTTACCGTTTACAACTCACTAGACCACCATTCTTGGCCGTCTTTCCCACTATACTTCTCACTCGACACTCTACCATACTACTGCGCACTCAGCACTAGTCTCACTGCCTACTGCAGCGCTCGACAATCGACTCCTGTCCGCTATCGACCTGGGCGTCAGATACTAGAATCTATGTTTGTGGGATCACGGATCCCTTACAGTGTTCAAGACAAGTTCTTTGAACCTTAATGATCTGTGATGATCATTTTCTTTCCTAAGCTAAGGTCGAAAATCTGTTTTGTCTGCAGAAGTGTGCAATATGAATATTACACAAAGTTGATAGGAACATCTCACATAAATCTCCTCAGTGGCTGTAGATTTCACAATCTTGCAGGAGTGGATATAAGGGGAGGTCATTGCAATGATGATAACTACCACCCACTTCCCAAACAACATATTATACTGGGGTGCCCTTAAGAAGGCAGCAGTGTGGTGCATTCCGTGCAGAAAGAGATGGGGAATGCTTTATGGTGCTGTCTGTGTGTTCTCTCTCTCTCTCTCTTTCTCTCTGTCCCACGACTCACATTTCAGCCACTTCCAACCCTCGTATCTGGCACAGGCCACTGTGTCTGCTTCTGACTCTGCCTAGTAGAATTTATGCGGTCGGAAAGCTATCGCTGTTGCTTTCTAATGTAATACTTGTCATGTTTCCTTTATGCCAGCCATTGTGAACACTAATGGCTAAGTAACCTCACCATACCTAAATGCCTTGTATCGTACATGCACCCCAAAATGCACACTACAGACAGATGTGGCAGAACGACACGATGTCTTTATATTTTTTACTTCACCAATTTCCAAATGCACACATAACTTTTGGAGAAGGAGGTAGCATGGAAACAGAAGTGTGTCAAAAATGCCAAGTTCTTCCAGCAATGACAAGCTACATGTAATAAAGGACACTTTTCAGTTGCTCGTGCTAGGGTCTGCCCACAAGGACATGCTTTTGGTCTGATTGACAACATTCCAGCCGGGTAAAGCTGCACACCACTGGGTTGAACATACCAGGTGTCAACAACAGATCCAATACAACAACAACAGAAAGAATGACTTCCCGATCACAGTTAGAAATCATTGATAGAAACAGTATTCCCCTCATTCACATGTGTTTGCAGACCTCTGTTCAGTCATAATGTTTATTGAAATGATGATGGTGAGCACACACTTTGACAGATTCAACTTGGTTGTTACATGATTGTTCAGCTTTTTCCTTATTTCCTCCTCCCTTTTCTCTTCCCAAAATCGTTTCATTCATTGACTGTGTTCTTGTTTCCTTTGATATGTACATATTTTCTCTGTTTTCTTCCTTCCCTTTACTTCAAGTTTTATGTTCATAATTTTGTTTCTGAATTTGTCTCTTTCATTCATCATTTCCATTCTGATTCCTGCTCGTTTTAGCCTTCTTCTATTTCTTGAAACCAACTGGTTTTTTTTGATTTAGGCATTTACTACATCCTAAATCCTTTTGTGAATCTGTTGCTGTTCATTGTGTGTATGTGTCCACAGAATGTTAGTCGGTGTTTTCTGATTGTGACTGAGTCTGCCTCTGTGTTCTTATAATTCTCTGGTTGATCTCTTCATCCATATGCCATCTCTGTACCTCTGTACACTGCTCCAAAAAATTTTCTGAGGATTTTGCATTGTATTCTTTCTGCTTTGTGGTGCCTGGTCCTCAGATTGTGGTCATTTCTGATGCAAAGAGTGCTTCTGATACTATAACTGTATTGTAGCGCATGTGTTTGCCTTGTACTGAAATGTTTCTTTTATTATAGTGTGTCCATGTCAGTTTGTACACTTTCTGAAGTTCTTTTGTTTGTCCTATGTTTTCTTCCTTCTTTGATCCACCTATTTGTATTGTTACTATTATATTGAATAATTTAATATATTTTTGTGTGTTTATTATTGTTATTAAAATTGTAGATGTCTGTCGTATGCTAACAGTGAGGTTGCTAGCGAGTTGCATTTTTGAGGGAAGCTAGGTGAGGGGGGTGGAAACAATAACAAACCATCACTCCCCCCCCCAAATAACCAAACCCTGGGTGCCAATACATTTGCTCTGTATAGGTGTTTGTGCCCAGAAGTAAGAGTCAATTTAGCAAAAAAAGGCAAAGGAAAGCTTCATGTTCTGGCCCACATCAAAACCAGATGACCAACCACAGTGTAATCCTCTGCAATGGCATCACTGAAATCAGTATCGTGGTGGTGGGGGGGGGGGGGGGGGGTGAGTCAGCACACCCTGTTCTGGTCACTGCCAGCTTTCTTGACCTCAGAGTCACTACGCCTCAGTCCAACAGTTCCCCAATGGGAATCACAAGGCTTGGTGCACCTCGTTCCAGTCCTCCCACCAAGGAAAACCACGGGCAGTACTACGGGTGAGTCGCAGCTGAGCAGCTGCCTTCCCCCTGTACCTGCAGTAGCTGCGAGAGGATATTTGTGTTACACATATGCTAAAACTGGCGTAGATGCCACAGGACACTCTTTGGAGTGTCAGTAATAAGCACACGCTGCTACACACTTGACAGTGCTAGGTGGCTAAGAGTTCTGGCTCAAAGTTCCTGCAACTGTGGTTGGAACTTCTCCAGTGTGACTCTCCCATTCTTTAATAGGGTATTTCAGTGTCCGGGGCACGTTCACATTGGACAACACTGTCCAGTACAGGCCTGCTGTCTACCACCCGTGCTCTCTTGCACTGTGCATTGCATCTTGCACAAGTGAGTCATAAGGACTCCCCTCTTCTGTATGTACACTAAAAAAGCAAAATTGTCTTTTCAGACGAAAAAGTAAAATTGTCTCATATCCACATTCTATCCTTAAAAGTATCCTTATGTCTGGGAGACGCAGATCCACCTAGCAGATCCCACCCAACGACCCGTAGCAAGACTGCAGCACAAGAGGCAGGAGTGCCATCTGTTCCCTTCAACGTTTCTGTCTTGCTTTGCCACCTATCAGTAAGTGATGAACCAGCTAAATCTGGACTTTGCTGCCACAAATCAAGAAGCAATGGCTCGGAGACGGCATGAGCTCATTGTCCAACTGACGGGTGGAAGCAACGCAACAGCAACAGCAACACCAACACCAGTCACACCACCAGTGAATATACTAGAGAGGCCCTCAATATCACCGCAGTAGTCCTCGAGCTGGAAGTGACAGCTCCGTGGAACAAAGATGGACCTTCGAAGCTGGTGGGTCCAAAATGGAATCAGCAGCAACATACACGAACAACTGAGCCTACTGACTCACACGGCAAATGCAGCGTGCTTTTACCAACACCAGTTCTGAGCATCGGTAATATGAGGGACCATACAAACAATTCTGCAGCACCTCAACTACACAACACTAACCCAGCCGCTACGCAGAACACTACACCGACTGGCTTCCCACTGGTCATAATACACAATTACACTTGCCTCGGCAAGCTAAACAAGACATTTGTAGAATGTCACTCCCCACCATATACCAAACACAAAACTCACAAGGGACCATGTATCACTGTATGTATGCAACAAAACAGATTGCACAAATCTCCTGAAATTCGTTAAAGCTGGGGGAATTGAGTATCATAAATATAGCACCCAAGGGGGAAAAACTCGAATGTACATCATGAAAGGAGTTGACACCACAACCCTCAATGACATTCTTCATGGTATAATCACAGCTCTCAGCTGGGACTGTGAGAGCATGAGATGAATTCTGGGATTCGTGACACACAGACTGCAGCCAAACTATTTAGTGGATTTGGACGACACAGCTTACTCATGCAACTTTCTGACGCAGATGCTGCTGCTTCACATGGTCATAGTAGAAATATACACAACTCCGTGTGTCCCCCAACAGTGCCACCACTGCCAGCAGATTGGCCGTGCGGCACCCGATGTGAACTGGCACACAGTGCTGCAAATGCACTGGTAACCATGTAGCACGACACTTTAAACTTGGTACAACTATCAAATGTACCAAATGTGGAGGGGTCCATGTGCAAACTACAGATGGTGTGCAGCATACAAAGAAGCTCTAAGGTGCAAAAGTGCCAAAGACAGACAAGTGGTAACCAGAACAGCTCCAACACACTCCCCACCCCCCAACCAGTAAGGTGTGGAATCTCTTTTACTGGCATTGTCAGTGGAAGTGGATGAACTGAGGATGCACAGAGCTCCACAAACTCATGGCACACTCCAACAACAACAGAACCACAACCCACACCTGCAATGCTAGAAACTGCCCCTGTACTGATGACAACACTGCCGGTCCCAGACAACACCAAGTCAACTCTGTCTAGGCCAGATTGTGACACTCGTGATATCACAGAAGACACACCCAAACTAGGGCAACCACAAACACACGAAATGAAACAGAGGTACCCAAAAAACAAAAGAGGGGACACTATCACACCACAACAAATACACCAACAACAGACCAGACAAACATAGGAACACACTAAAAGGAACAATGTAACCGTAACTCACACTCTTGCCCCCCTCACCACAGCAATAACACAGGTGACCCCAGATGAAATACGAACCATGAATAACACACAAGCCAGCCCATCCAGTACACCAACATAAGGACCACCAGCCACCAACACCACCGCCAACACTTTGGCTGACATAACAAACATTCTCACCACAATCAGAGGCATAGTGGAGACACTATTCCCCACTCACGTGGCTTAAGATCCTCTTGAGGCTCTTCATCATAACGCATGCACAATCTCATGACGGCTACACCCAGCCATTGCATGGCTGCTATACAAACTGCTATCACCACACCGCCCACACTCTTCCATAGATAATACACCACAAAACACAAACAACAGTACTTTGACTCAGATGCTATTCTGGAATGCAGATGGGATTGGCAACAAAAGGGCAGAGCTAGCTGCATTTATGGAGGAGAAGGGAATCTGGAATGCTCTCATCAACAAAGCTTAACTCCAGTCACACAAACAACTACTCTTCCCAAGATATTACATCTACTGTACTGACCACCTGAAGGCACAACTGTGGGTGGAACAGCAATCTTCATATATTGAGACAAAGAATACACAAATATTAAGATCCCTGAACCTGCAAGACTAGAAGCCACAGCTGTTAGGGTCAAGTCAACTGAGTGAACACTACATTGATATCGATATACAGTTGATCTGGTAATATCATAACAAGCGATATCAGCACAATACTCAACATAGCATAGTGACTAATAGCCACTGGTGATCTTAATGCTAAACACTCTGCTTGGAACTAACAAAGATCAAACACCAATAGCAAAAAAACTATGCGAACATGCACTGCGCCCAAACTACATTACACTAGTGCCAGCTGAGGTGACACTTAAAACAGGGAACAGAGACTAAATGTGATAGACATTAGATGTGATAGGCATTATAGTCACAATCAACATTGAAATTATACATGATTTGGCCTCACCAAACACCTGTAATACTTTACTTGGAAGAAACACAGCAGTATGATGAATCTCACAGGATACTGAGCTACAAGCGTGTGAATTGGGCATTGTTCAAGGCAATGCTTGAAAAGTCATATCCCACAAATTCCCAAAATTACACAAAGCAGGAAACTTGTTGAAGCTGTCAAAGCCCTTACCACCGCCTTACAGACCAGCATACTCCATGGAGGAGAAGCATGAGCTGATGACCAGAACACTAGCAACATCATTCACACTGAATCTGGCTCCTTCCAATCCAGCACTGCTACTTCAAATGAACCAGGAGGTTACATGGCTTGTAACCCAGCCCACGTGCAATGTAACAATACATACTGCTACACATGAAATTACACAGGTTATTAAGCACAAAACAGCTAGAAAAGCTCGTGGTCCCAATCACTTTGAAAACCGTGTCACCCAGGAGTTCACAAATAAAGCTATAGAGCATCTCACACATATGACGAATACCATTCTACAACATCAACACTTCCCTGTCCTGATGTTCAGGAAGCCAGGGAAATACCACTCCCTACCACAAAATTACGGAGCCATCAGCCTGCTGAGCTCCCTGAATAAGATTGTTGAGAAGATGATTCTCAAACATCTTACTATGCACTGCAACACCAATCACTCGCTGAGACTGGAGCAATTTGGATTCTGCAATCACCACTCCACAACACAACAACTCCTCGGTGTAGTGGAACATATTACACACACCCCCAACACCAACAAAGCTACAGGAGTGCTGTTCTTGGTCTTCAGTCATCTACGGCACAATCGTCTCATTCGCAAACTCTGCACTGCTAGTCTCTCCAACGAGTTCATGCATCTTACACACTCATATCTCACCCACAGAAGCTTCAACACCGACGTTCAGGGCAAACAGGCAACACAACACAGTATACAAGTGGGAGTACCCCAAGGCAGCATCCAAGGGCCCCTCTTGTTTAATCTCTACGTCAATGACTTTCCAACTGAACAAAACACAATGGCAACCATCTACGCAGATGACATTACCATCCTAGTGCAAGACTGGAAACCATCAGGCATAATTCGCAACTGCAAACAAAACTGCCTAGCTGGAACGACAGTGTGTTAAAGCAAATGCTGACAAGTGTGAATCAGTTCTGTTCACTGACAAACCATAACAACTGCACAAACATTAAGTGTTCTGGCATACCCACAAGCTCTGGAATGAAAATTAAGATTGCAAGAGCTAAGAAGGCAGTGAACACACCGTCAGCCAATAGCCCACTGGCAAGGACCACACCACGACGGGAGCAGGCCCCTAGACAAAGAGAATATAAGTGCCGCTCCTGCCAGCCTCGGCCACTCAATATTTGGACAGGATTAGGACAGTATACGGACAGGCCTAGCGCTGAATGCTACAATAACAGTTATTAGTGATCCACGAACTGTGTGTCAAACTTGCACGAACATTGTATATAGGAAAGGACTCGGATTTATACTGCATGTCGCCTATTGCTTGCGACACCATTGTAAATTCCAGGTCATTGTCAAACTTCTTATTTGTAATAAAAACTATTAATGTTGTTTGCTTGAATTGTTGTATAGCATTTTGAGAATGCAGCATCCTTTAGGCACCCTATATGAGACGAGTGGGCAGGACCCCACATTAAGACTGAAGACAAATAACACTACACACACGCCCAATACGTTTCAGTGTGAAAGTCAAATACTTCAGTGACAGGCCAACTGAGCAAATGCAAGGCTCAAACAGTGTTACTCTAAGCTCAACAGGTAAAGCACACTGAATAGGAGGGTATCGAGGTCTGTGTACATGATACTGATTAGATCCATGATGATACATGCAGCTGCAGTCTGGGGTTATGTGGCTCTGACCGCCTGTGCCGCCTACAGGTGATACACAACGAAGTGCACCACAGTCCACACACACTGTCGATCTTCACAGAGAATACTGCCTTGAGACTCACACACAGATATTTAAAAAACTCACCACATGACTGTAAAGGAACTTGAGACACTCTGACAATTATTTCATTCTTAACCTGGGAAACTACGACCACAACCACGGGTGAAAACACAACTGCTGAAAAACACTTCTATCTAGGGACAATTAATCACCTGTGGACAGCACAAGCTCACAGACAAAATAAACACTGGTGAATCCCTGCATTACAGCAAAACTAAATGGCATTGCCAGCTGCAAATATCTAGCTGACCAACTGGCAATACGGGAAAGCAGTATTGCACACTAAACATAAACATATCCAACCAAACCTCTTTATGGCCAATTGACCACTCGTATAACGACCTTGGCATGTTACAAGTACAGATGCTGCAGGTGGCCCAGGAGACACTCAGGTGCACAGCCCAGGAGTACCCCTCCCCAATAGGACTGACACTCGTAAAGAGTGTTTTAAGCTGCGACAATGGTATCGAGCATCGCATGATACCCAAAACTAACAACAACCTCACCCTTGCAGACAGAAAGAAACTGTTACTGCTCTTACTATCTGTCCAGACTATTGCAGAAGTTCTTTTCCTTTGGTGCTTGCCTCGGCTCTTTTCTCCCTCTGCCCTTAAAACTGCTACCTTCTGCTCACTTCTCGACCACTTCTATCGCCTCAAAGTGCCTGTATTAGTGGGTAATCCTACGGACAACATCATGACCCCACATCCTGTGCACTTCTCAATTGTAACGAAGCAAACGGAGGTGATGGTAGAACTTTGGTGATGGTCACCATGTCAGTGTGGGTGTGGAGTAGCTTCGCCCCTTAAAAAAAAAGGCATTACCACAAATTGGACCTGGGTCCTCCACATAGCAGCAAGATACGCTGACCTTGAGCTGCTGAAATGGACAAGAGAGAATTTAGCATTAATTGCAAAGTTTGCAACCATAACAATCACAATATAAATAATCTCCATAGAGAATATGCATTGAAGCTTAGGGTTAAGAAAACTGTTTTATATTCAGGTGCAACACCCTTTTAACATCTGCCAGCCGACATTAGGAGCAGTCGGGAAATCCCCAAATATTCAAAATTAAAGTAAAAAATGTTTTATTAGCCAGTACACCAATAATTTACCTGGATATGTGAATTTACCTACCTGTCCCACCTCAAATACACAACACACAAACACTTTCTAACAGAAGACCATATTTAGCCATGCAACATATTCTCTAGGAGCAGACAGGAATGCCTTTTGAAGTGGTGATTCCATCATAATAATAGCCTATGTGCAGGTACGGTTGGTCCTCCACGGAACAGAAACTACTGTACCGGTCCCAACGTGGCATTGACAGCATAAAGGGCATTGCACAAGAAGGAAGTATATGAATTTATCAGAATAAGTTTAGATGACAGTGTCCTGTGTAAAATTAAATGCCCATTTAGCATGAAGTATTAAATCAAAATAGTGGCAGAGCAGTTTAAGTAGCAGAGCATTGGCTTTTTTCAAGTAGTTGCTTCTCTGTATATTTATAAAAATAAAATGATGTAGAACTGATCCCCTTGAATAATGATTAATGTGAGCAGATTAGTAGTAGATGAAAATGGTTGTTAGTAGTTCAGTGGCACTTCTCACTTACTCGTTTTACACCCCTGAAGGCTCTCATCGGTGATGGAGCTGTTGGAATATTACATGTGAATGAATGGCTGAACTCTATAATTTTCAAGGTATTCAATATTCTTGTACAGTGCATTCAAAACAAAGTTATATAAAAATGAAGAGGGATGTGTACTTCATAAACTGGCTTGACAACAAGCACACAACGAAGCAGTGTGATGTAGCTTACTCAAGGACCTCAGTTTCGCAGGAGACCCTGAGGCAACAAGTACACGCATCATGTTTGCTCACTGTTTTTTATTGCCTGTGCTCGAGCACAGTATGAAATGTATTAATTTTTATGGAGTCAGCTATCCGTCCAATTTCCTTCCCCAATCTGGGGCTGCTTCCCATCTCTAATTAATTTGTCGTTAACAATATGTTAATTGTAATATTCCCTTTATTGAACTCATTTTCAGCAAATTGCTAAGCTGGTAATCTTCCTTTCTGTATTGAATAATAATAGTAACTCTGACATTTACATGAAGAGACGTACCAGCAACAGCATTTAGCTGTCTTTTAAACTTCATTTGATGCATCCAGAACATTGGAGATATACTGCAACGTCAGTAGGACATATTTACTGAGAAAAATCATACACGACACACTTGCCTCCACTGAACGCATCCACACCCATTAATGTACAGGCAAAAATCCACAAAACCTAACATTCTAGAAGTGGAACAAAATGAATAATATTTTTCAAATACAGTGCTTAAAAAAGTTTCACACTGCCCCCACAGTTTGCAAACTTTGTTTTTAACCCATTTGTGGGCACATTTTTTGTAGCAGCCCTGTAAAGTTAATTGTTTTGGTATCATTTTAGAAGTTTCAACTAAATTTAATTTTTGATTATTTTATTTTTGTGATTTAGGAGCAAAAAACTATAGTAGTAAGTATACTTCCCACTGTCTTTAGTAAGCTGTTATGAGTTACTACTACATGTGAAAAAAAGGAATTTTCTGTTTTTATTTGACTATCTATTTTACAATCCTAGAAACTTCATTTAACACTACTTAAAGAAACGAGCTGAGGCAAGTCACAATAGCATATATTGCAGAATGAAACAATGTGTTCTGTTGTAACAAGTGACAACAGCACTGATGTCATGACAAACAGGCACCAGTGGTTTAGCATATTATCACAAAAGGTCAACCACGTCCAGAGGAGGTACAACATTTTCCCAAGAGCATAGTAAAACAACTAAATTAGTGGTAAGTATGGTCAGTTGGTGGTAAGTATCTTTTCTGCAGTCCAAAAAAGAAATTAATTTTGTGGTAAGTATATTCCCCTTGTATCATGGAAAAATTACTTTGGTAGTAAGCATACTTCCCAGTGGCCTTCAAAACAACATTATTTGGTGGCACATATATTTGCAACTGCTTCTGAAAGGAACAAGTGACATTTAATGACAATTAAAAGCTACATTTCATAACAGACAGAAAGTTCAGCTGGTGCAGCAAACTAACATCAGGTGCCAGGTGCATACAGAGCTCGTATGATGTGTTCTCAGGAATACAGTAAAGAAATACAGTTGATGGTAAGTACACGTCCCACATCCTGTGAAATGGTAAAATCAGGAACTTCTCTCAAAATATATCGAGCGAGGTGGCACAGTGGTGAGCTCACTGGACTCACATTCAGGGCGACTAACAGTTAAAGTCCATACATTACTCTCCTGTGGCAACCTGTTCATCTCAGAGTAGCCCTTTCAACCTACAGCCTCAATTATCTGCTGGATGTATTCCAATCTCTGTTTTCCTCTACAGTTTTTGCTCTCTACAGCTCCATCTAGTCCACCCAGACTTGGGATTCCTGAGCTTTCTCTAAATCAGTACAGGCAAATGCCGAGATGGTTTCTCTGAAAGGGCACAATAAATAGCCTTCCCATCCTTGAAACAATCAGAATTTGTGCTCAGACACTAAAGACCTCAGTGTTTATGGGACATTAAACACTTATCTTCCTTCATTTCTCCTTTCTCAATATTCTTTTGTCCACCAGAAATCACTAAGTACAACTGACTGTGTAATGTAGGTGAAAGCGAACCTGCACTCTCATTTACTTTAGCAGAGTGCACTGTGTCTCCATTCGTTAATGGGACAGTGTGACTCACGTGAGCTGTACAGTCTGTCGACCTGCTGCAAAGAGTCACTTAAGGCTTTTACTGGTCATGAGAGATATACTTAGCAGTAGCTGTGTTTCTTTACTGCATTTATGGGAATACATTGAACCACTTCTGCATGCTCCTGGCATCCAGTGATAGTCCGCTGCACCAGTTTACTTTCTTTTTGTTATGAAAAATAGCTTTTAGGGCTGTGAGAAGTATACAGCCCACCAAATAACAGTGTTTTAATGGCTCTTGGAAAATATGCTTTCCATGAAAATAGTTTCTCAAAATGGTTTGGGAAGTACACTTACTGTATTTACCCGAATCTAAGCCACACTGGAATCTAAGCCACACCTGAAAAATGAGACTCGAAATCAAGGAAAAAAATTTTTCCCGAATCTAAGCCCCACTTGAAATTTGTGACTCGAAATTCAAGGGGGAGAAACGTTTTAGACCACATCTCCAAACCGAAACAAAGTTGGTCCATTTAGGTCGAATGAATGACGATACAGCTACAGTAGTTTGGTGCGTGTGGTAAACTTAGCAGTTAAGCTTTACCACGTAGTCATTGCTATGCGTCAGGCTCTCCGTCCGCATTTATACTAGAGAGTCTTTTTCAAGTGCTTCGTCTGGTTTGAATTGATTGCTTATTTTTCTTTGATCTGATAAGTGCCATTCTCTTTGTTACATTACAAATGTAATGTATTGCGAATATATAGAAAGAAGGATCCTTTATTGTATGATTATATGATAGCGGAACAAACACTGGTAGCAGTTACTTCTGTAAAATATCTGGGAGTATGCGTGCGGAACGATTTGAAGTGGAATGATCATATAAAATTAATTGTTGGTAAGGCGGGTACCAGGTTGAGATTCATTGGGAGAGTGCTTAGAAAATGTAGTCCATCAACAAAGGAGGTGGCTTACAAAACACTCGTTCGACCTATACTTGAGTATTGCTCATCAGTGTGGGATCCGTACCAGATCGGTCTGACGGAGGAGATAGAGAAGATCCAAAGAAGAGCGGCGCGTTTCGTCACAGGCTTATTTGGTAACCGTGATAGCGTTACGGAGATGTTTAATAAACTCAAGTGGCAGACTCTGCAAGAGAGGCGCTCTGCATCGCGGTGTAGCTTGCTCGCCAGGTTTCGAGAGGGTGTGTTTCTGGATGAGGTATCGAATATATTGCTTCCCCCTACTTATACCCCCCGAGGAGATCACGAATGTAAAATTAGAGAGATTAGAGCGCGCACGGAGGCTTTCAGACAGTCGTTCTTCCCGCGAAACATACGCGACTGGAACAGGAAAGGGAGGTAATGACAGTGGCACGTAAAGTGCCCTCTGCCACACACCATTGGGTGGCTTGCGGAGTATCAATGTAGATGTAGATGTAGATGTATAGGTGTTTCCATCACTCTAAGCTCAAAATGCATTATAGTACTGTGCCATGCATTGTTTGTCGCATTCTGATTATGCGTGTTTACGGCCTGTCGCCGCTCGCGGGATGGCTTGCTTTTGTGCACGCTACTGCCGCTTACAATTAAAAAAAAAAAAAAAAGAGAGAGGAATCGTCTCATCAGTGAAACAATGGCAAGAGACTGCTATTTGTTGTTACTTACACTGCTGGTTTCTTTGATAATGATCAACAAGAACCATATAATAGACTGCATATGATAGATGTTCCAAACGAAAGTTTAGCGAAAAATTTTCTCCGTTTGAAAATTTTTGCAGACGCCTCTTTAGTGCATTACATTCTGCACAGAAATTAGAGCCATCTTAGGTTTAAAAATCTAGTCAGTTGCCGTGCTTCATTTCTGACTGTATCACTATTCAGCATAGGAATAATACGAATATAAACATGACATGATATATATATTCTTCCGCGTTTGCTGTTGTCTCACTCTAGTTTCGTAGTTTATTAGGAAGACAGGATTTAAATGAGATAGCAGGAATCACGTAGGAATACATGGCAAAATGTTTACATTCGAATTATTCTTATGGTGAAGAGAATACTGCATGTGATTCACAATTCATAAAAGTTGCTATTAACAACCATCTCTTGTCAGAGGTAGGACAAAAATTCAGAACGTAGACTTGGCCATATTGACAAACATCCCAAACAGTCTTCCAGTCGGATTTTTATAGTACATTGAAAGGCTGCAACATTCAGAGATGAAGAATATGGAATTTGTATTTACTTTGTTGGATAAAGTATGAAAATGCAGTGGTCAAAACTCGGGGCAGAGAAAAAAGCTCGTCTTCCACACCCCCCCCCCCACACCCCCCCCCCCCCACCCTCCACCGTTTTTTTTTTTTAATTTGTTTACTGACCCAGAGGTTTTGGCGCCAGTATTTATCTTTGTGCCTGCAAAGCATGCCTGTGTAGTGCTACATATATTCGACGGCAGAAGTTAGTTGTGGCGGCACCTACCAACATTTTTCAGAACTTCCGCTTACTTTGCACTTGATTCTAAGCTGCAGGTGGCGTTTTGGATTACAAAAACCGGAAAAAAGTGCAGCTTAGATTTGAGTAAATACGGTATTACACAATTATGTCTTTTGTGAATCTTGGGAAGCACACTTGCCAACCACTTAGTGGTTTTACAAAGCTTTTGGGAATATATATTACCATCTGTTGATGTACCTGGTATCTTGTGATAGTACACTGTACCAGATGCATAAAAATTGCTACAACAAACAGTTTTTGTTTGTTGTCAGATCACTACTATCGTCACTTGTGTAGTTGGAAAAAAAAATTGCCTCATTTTCACAGTGGAAAATAGCAGCCCACAAAAGGGCTCTAGGAGAAATACACTACCACTACAGTTTTTGTCCTAAACCACAAAAATAAAATTACAAAAATAAATAAATAAACAAACTGATCACATGTCAAATATAACATCAAAAAATTTGACTTTGCAATGGGATTAAAGTGTTAATGCTTAAAGACTGCCCAAGCATTGCTACTTTACAGTAAGAATGTTTGTCAGCATGCAAAGTTACCACACAATTGGCAAAAGCTACAGCGACGTCATATGAACATTCCACAGCCTTTGCAGTAACAAAATGTTAAAAATCGGCGCTACAGAGATTGCTCAGAGCCAACAACAACTGACGACTGCTAACTTCAAATTATAGCTGACAGGTAGTACCTCAGGAACTTACTGTAACTGCACTGTGACTTTTTTGCAGATAATGGGGAGAGCTGTGTTGACTCACACGGTACACAACCATCTCGACACATTCAGTGGGGTCTCTAGGTGTCCATTATGTACTACAGCACAAACCCCCAGGGAATGTAGTGCACAAAGAATCGTGGTGTACATGGAAACCGGTGGATGGCAAGCGACAATCTTTTTAAGGAGCACTAGTGAGAAAATTTAGAGAAATGGCTGTTGACGCTGACTGCAGAACAATCTACTGCGACTAATGTACATTCCATGTAAGGGCCATGAAGACAAGTTTAGAGAGATTAGGGCTCATTCAGAGGCATATAGACAAGTCATTTTGCCCTCACTCTGTTTGTGGTGCAACAGGAAAGGAGATTACTAGTGGTGATACAGGGTGTCCTCCAGCGGAACTTGGATCAATGGTATTGTATTCCTTTCACAATAAGTGAAGCATTTCTTTGATACCTGATGATCCTTGTAGAAGGGTGCGGAAATGGCCAGGTACCAATGCATGTCTCAAGTGTGAAGACCCACAGATTCAGCACATAGTTGAGTCAGTCTGGTTTTGGTCTTGTGTCACCTATGGATATCAAATGCCTCTAATAACTAGTAAGTATAATTTGAGAGCTGTGCAGTATCAGAACTGAATCCTCCAACCTACTGTTTAGCCAACAAAATGTCAAAATTTCAGCAATGGGTCTCTCGACAAATAGTCCACTATGGCATAGGTCCTGTTCTTAGCATGCATTTATTGTAATTTCCTGCTTAATGCAAAGTCATAAGCAATTGGAAAAAAGCATGGTAATTCCTGTATATAAGAAGAGTAAAAAAATGGACCCAAAACATTACAAACCAATATCCTTAACATTGGTTTGCTGCAGAATTCTTGAATGTATTTTCACTTTGATTTCCACGAGACAGAAAAGCCTCTGTTCACAAATCAGCACAGATTTAGAAATCATCGTTCGTGTGAAACTCGACTTGCTCCTTTCTCACAAGATATCCTGCAAATCAGCAATGAAGGGAACAGGCAGATTCCACATTGCTGTTTCCAGAAAGTGTTTGCCACAGTGCGCCACTGCATACTGTTGATGAAGGTCTGAAATTACAGATTAGGTTTCAAGATATGTAAATGGCTCGAGATGACTTCTTGTGTAGCAGAAGCCAGAATGTCGTCCTTGATGGTGAGTGTTCATCAGAGGCAGGGGTATTGGGGTTATTCTCAGGAGTGCCCCGGGGAAGTATGATAGCACCACTCTCATTCTCTATACAGGGTGTTACAAAAAGGTACGGCCAAACTTTCAGGAAACATTCCTCACACACAAATAAAGAAAATACGTTATGTGGACATGTGTCCAGAAATGCTTAATTTCCATGTTAGAGCTCATTTTAGTTTCGTCAGTATGTACTGTACTTCCTCGATTCACCGCCAGCTGGCCCAATTGAAGGAAGGTAATGTTGACTTCGGTGCTTGTGTTGACATGCGTCTCATTGCTCTACAGTAATAGCATCAAGCACATCAATACGTAGCATCAACAGGTTAGTGTTTGTCAGGAACGTGGTTTTGCAGTCAGTGCAATGTTTACAAATGCAGAGTTGGCAGATGCCCATTTGATGTATGGATTAGCACTGGGCAATAGCCATGGCGCGGTACGTTTGTATCGAGACAAATTTCCAGAACGAAGGTGTCCCGACAGGAAGACGTTCGAAGAAATTGATCGGCATCTTATGGAGCACGGAACATTCCAGCCTATGACTAAGCGACTGGGGAAGACCTAGAACGACGAGGACACCTGCAATGGACGAGGCAATTCTTCGTGCAGATGACGATAACCCTAATGTCAGCGTCAGAGAAGTTGCTGCTGTACAAGGTAACGTTGACCACGTCACTGTATGGAGAGTACTACGGGAGAACCAGTAGTTTCCGTACCATGTACAGCGTGTGCAGGCACTATCAGCAGCTGATTGGTCTCCACAGGCACACTTCTGCGAATGGTTCTCCAACATTGTGTCAATCCTCATTTCAGTGCAAATGTTCTCTTTACAGATGAGGTTTCATTCCAACGTGATCAAATTGTAAATTTTCACAGTCAACATGAGTGGGCTGATGAGAATCTGCACGTAATTGTGCAATCACGTCATTGACACATATTTTCTGTGAACGTTTGGGCAGGCATTGTTGGTGATGTCTTGATTGGGCCCCATGTTCTTCCACCTACGCTCTATGGAGCATGTTATCATGATTTCATACCTGTGCTGCTAGAACATGTGCCTTTACAAGTACAACACAACATGTGGTTCATGCACGATGGAGCTCCTGCACATTTCAGTTGAAGTGTTCGTACGCTTCTCAACAACAGATTCGGTGACTGATGGATTGGTAGAGGCTGACCAATACCATGGCCTCCACACACTCCTAACCTCAACCCTCTTCACTTTCATTTATGGGGGCATTTGAATGCTCTTGTCTACGTAACCCCGGTACCAAATGTAGAGACTCTTCGTGCTCATATTGTGGATGGCTGTGATGCAATACGCCATTCTCCAGGGCTGCAACAGCGCATCAGGGATTCCATGCGACGAAGGGTGGATGCATGTATCCTCGCTAACGGAGGACATTTTGAATATTTCCTGTAACAAAGTGTTTGAAGTCATGCTGGTACATTCTGTTGCTGTGTGTTTCCATTCCATGATTAATGTGATTTGAAGAAAAGTAATAAAATAAGCTCTAACATGGAAAGTAAGCGTTTTCGGACACATGTCCACATAACATATTTTCTTTCTTCGTGTGTGAGGAATGTTTCCTGAAAGTTTGGCAGTACCTTTTTGTAACATCCTGTATAGACTGGTGGTCCAAAACATTATGACCTGCTTAATAGCTTGTTTGTCCATCTTTGGGACAAAATACATCACTGATTCTGCGTATCAGGGATCAGACAGCTTGTTGTTAGGTTTGAGGAGGTATGAAGCATTAGATGTCTACACACAGGTCTTGTAATCCACTGATTTGCATACGTGGTAATGATGCCCGATAGTGATCCAGATGGGTTCTTTAGGTTTACATCAGGCAAATTTGGCCACCAAGACATCATCGTGACGTCACTATAATGCTTTTCAAACCTCTGTAGCATGATTCTGGCTCTGAGACACAGACATTTACACTGCTGAAAGATGACATCGCTGTCGGGGAAGACATCAAGCATGAAGGGACACAGGTGATTCACAGCTGTCGGCATGTCTTTGATTACTACATGCAAGTGCAGGAGAATGTCTCCCAAGCATAATGCTGCTCCCACCAGCCAGCATCCTTGGTGTGCTGCACATTTGGAGCTGCCATTCACCTCAATGATGGTTGTTGTGGAGACACCTATCAACCTAGTGTAGCAAAAATGGGATTCACCCAAAGAGCCAACATTTCCATTGATTGATGGTTTAATCCAAATGGTCCTGTGCCCACTGCAATCACAACTGATGATGTTGTTGGGTAGACATGAGAACATGTAGGAGTGGTCTGCTGCGGAGATCCGTGTTCCAGAATTTACAATGAACAGTGTGCTATGGAACACTTGTGCGTGCACTAGCATTGTGCTCTTTCAGCAGAGTTGCTACAAATCACCGTCTATCCTACATTGCAGCCAGACATGCCACCAAACCCCAAGTACTGTGAAGAGTCATGGATGTCTAACCATTTAGCACCTAGTGATAGATAGCACATGAACATTTGACCAGCATTGCCGCTTTTGAGATGTGTGTCACAGGCTTAGCATAATAATAATCTGCCATTTATCAAAATCACTTATCTCAACTGATTTCCCCATTTGCAGCCCATATCTTACCTAAGTGAGCCCCCACCCCCCTCTGCTCTATTTACATATTTTTGTTACCGCATCACATGCCCGCAATGCCACCAGGCAGCATCCAACTTGCAGTGGGCAGTGGTCATAATGTTTTGGCTAATAAGTGTACATTAAGGATCTGACAGCCACAGTGGCCAGCACTATGAGGCTGTTTGCTGATGACGCTATTGTGTATGAGCAAATGTCGCCATTGAGTGACTATAGGAGGATATAAGATGACTTAGACAAAATTTGTGATTGGTGAGATGAATGGAAGCTTACTGTAAATATTAAAAAAATGTAGGTTAATGCAGATGAGAAGGAAAAAAAATCCCATGATGTTTGAATACAGCATCAGTAGTATGCTGCTTGACAGTCACGTCAATTAAATACCTAGGCATAATGTTGCAAAGCAGTAAGACATGAAACAAGCAAAATTGGTTGTTGGGAAGGCAAATGGCCAAATAGGTTTATTGCAAGAATTTTAGGAAAGTGTAGCTTATCTGTAAAGGACACAACACTAGTGTGACCCATTCTTTAGCATCGCTTGAGTGTTTGGGATCTGCATGACATTGGATTAAAGGAAGACATTGAACCAATTCAGAGATTTATCACCAGTAAGTTTGACCAGCACATAAGTATTATAGAGATGCTTCATGAACTCAAATAGGAACCCCTGGAGGGGAGATGATATTCATTTCACAAAACACTATTTAACTATTTAGGTACCTCGTACTTGAGGTTGACTGCAGGATGATCCTACAGCCACCAATTTACAATTAATGTAAAGGCCACAAGGATAAGAGAAATTAGGGCTTGTACAGAGGCATATAGACTATCGTTTTTCCTAGCACTATTTGTCAGTGGAACAGGACAAGAAATTACTAAGGTGGCTTGTGGGGTATGTACGTAATTTTAATCAGCATGATAGATACATTTTTGTACATGTTTACTTTCAAGGAACTTTGTTGTGCTGTTCTTTTTTAATAAAAACAAATACAAAGCTCGTGTGGGGTATGTACATAATTTTAATCAGCATGATAGATACATTTTTGTACATGTTTAATTTCAAGGAACTTTGTTGTGCTGTTCTTTTTTAATAAAAACAAATACAAAGCTCTTGCTTATTCACTCCATTCCTGGCTGATGAAAGTATCTAATGTAATTATCATCTTTCTCATGTTCCCAGTACCTCGGAAACTCTCTGTCAATTGTATTTCTTTTTATTTGGCATTTATGGCGTGGACATCTTGGAATTCATGAGCATCTATTCTGTTATCAGAAACATTACATTCTCTTCAGACCATTCTGCTGCTCAAAGATCTTGAGTTGAAGACAAAAGTTCACTGATGAAACACCAGAATTTAGCTCTTTCTCTCCTGCTCTCACCAATGCAGAGATGATGGAGACTTCGTTTGACAGTTCATCGAAGGACTGATAATGGGCAGAACATGAGTGAACACCTGTGAATGCTAACCAAATGCAACAGAATGGTGTCTGCTTGTGCTCAGCTACTGTTCAGAGCCATAGATAATTCTTGTTCATTTGTGTCCGCTCCAGTGAAAAATGTGTTTCAGACCTGCAGTCCAGTCTTTTAAGTTTAGCAGGCAGATGGATTGGTCATGTTTTGGGCCAGTATGGTATACAGATGTCTGACACATCTCATTTCTAATAAGGCTATTTGAGGGCTGTGCAATATGATGATAGGATCCTCGAACCTACTGTCCTGTCATATAGTCGACATTTGGATGATCATTGGTTGTGTTTCAAGATGACAATGCATAAGTACACCATGGGATACGAATGATGGAGGAAATCAAAGTCAAAATGAGGGCAGCTCAGTCTGTATTATTGTAAAATATTAGGAGAGAGAGAGTCACAGACATGATATGCGAGTTGAGATGGTAATCACAAAAAGAAATACTTTTTTGCTGTGGCAAGATCTTTTCACAAAATTCCAGTCTCCAACTTCATCCTCCAAATGCAAAAACATTTTAATTTTCATAGCACTCACCTTCATAGGGAAAAATGATCATTATAATAAAACACAACAAATCAGAGATCACACAGAGCAATTTAAGTGTTACTTTTCCCCACACATTGTTCAAGAGTGGAACGGTAGAGAAACAGTATGGAAGTGGTTTGATAAATCCTCTGTCAGGCACTGAGCTGTGAAATGCAGAATAGTCATATAGATGCAGACATTTCATATCCCATAAGCACGGTGGTTGTGGAGGTCTAGTGGGTAGCGCACTAGACTCCAATCAGGAGGTCCTGGGCTCGATTCCCCATAAAACATGAAAGGTGGGGATTTTTCCTTGTTCCAGTGACTGCAGGATGGCCCCCAGGTGACGCCAACCTGCTATCAGGTGACTCCTGGGGATATTTCCCAGGGGTAAAAGGAAGCTGGGGTGATAGGCCATTAACCCTCTCCCTCCTAGTGCCACAGTGAACAAAGGCTGCACCCTACCTGCTGTCAGGACAACAGCCCAGTCACTGCCTGTCATCATAGACCTTACTTTTACTTTTATGTTGTATGCATCTGAACAATTACTTTAACACAGAACAAATACGGAAATGAACAAGACCAGAATAATTAACATATTCTGTTGGATTTTCTGTTGCGGCTATATCATAAATTAAACAACAGCAGAAAGACATCTTCAATCAATTCTCTAAAATTCATGACATAAAAGTATTGTATAAATCATTAAAACTCTACTGTACTCTATCGAAATTGTAATACTCCTGGGTAGATGCCAACATTAGCATGCAGCTAGAGCCAGTGTGGACATGGTTTTTAGGCTGTTGTCCACATCCGACTAGATGAATAGCAGACTGGTATGCACACCCCACATCAGTTACATGATCCTCAAACATTTTGAAAACATTCTCACACTTTCACACACGATAATATTAGATACATACAGATACAGGGTACATAACTTTCACCCTGGTGTGGGTTGGAAGGGGGGGGGGGAGGGGGGGGGGAGGTGGCATGGAAAGGGCATCTGGCCACAATTTACCACTAATACTGCCAAATCCACATTAACATGCTGAGACTGTGATAGCAGGGGATAAAGACTAAGAAAAAGAAAAAGTAAAATGTATCAAAGTTGTGAGGTAAAAGTCTGTGCCCACTGCCAGAAGAAAATTCACTCTAGATTTAATGTTGCAACAGTGCATATGGAGTACATGAAATGATCACATTTACAGATCAATACTCCAAATGCTTCTCAGCTAGCATGTATCGACCCGTGCCAAAACACACACATTAGTACGTGGTGCAGCCCTCACTGGTGACAATGCAGGCACTGACTACGGCATTCAGTGGATAGTACAGATGGCAAAAACTGTCCTGAGATAAATTATGTCACACATGCTCAATCTGTTCAGATAGTTATGTAAGAGTTGTTGGTTGACAAGTTGCACGAGTCACTTCTCATCCCATGTTCCCACATGTGCTCGGTTGGAGACAAACTCGTAGAACATGCTGCTCATCTTTCTGAGAACACTGAGTTTCATGGGCAGCGTGTGGGTCCTCACTATACTGTTGGAACAGTACATTACCTTCCAGTTACAAGAATGCAAAAATAATGGGTGTAACATCATTCTGCATGTACCAAGTGCAGAAACACCACAGGTGAATGAGAGTTGTAGTTTATCGCACCCCAGACCATAAGGCCTGGGGTGGGGCCACTGTATCTTGGGCAAATGCACTCTACAAGAGAGTGCTCACCAGATTTATGTCATTTGCTGATACGACCATCACTTGTGTGTAAGCGGAATCTGCTTTCATCACTTACAACCATGGCGTGCCATGCCATCCTCAAAGAGATCCTCTAATGGCACCACTCGAACCATGCATGTCAGTGCTGAGGCACGATTGGAAGACAGGATAGATGTGTGCATGTCCGTAACGCAACTGGCAATAACTGCTTCGCAATAGTTTGTGTTGACACATCTGGGGCTCACAAGACCTTTTATCTGTGCTGTGGTAGCCGTACGATCTGCAACTGCTGCCCTTTCAGTACAACAATCCTAGTGAGCATCTGTGCTGTGTGGATGTCCAGAACCTCGATTACGTGTGTGAGAATGTTTACGTGACTACTGATACTAGCAGCGTTGCATAACTGATGCAGCACATCCAACTTGTGTGGAAATTCCCCCGAAAGGACCATCCTGCCACTCGGAAGCCCACAATTTTACCCCTTTTTAAACTCACTCGTTGGCTATAAGAATCACGAGTGTGCCTTCCTGGCATGGTTGCCTGCTTGCTTCACATGTCTGCATCACACTGGCTGTGAGCATTTCCTATTAAAGGGTAGACACATATAGCACTCTGATAGCTATGCCATTACACTATCTGTTGGCGGATGACACTGAAACCATTGCCAGTACATCTACTACTCCCAGGTGACATATGTTGTCATCGGAACAAAATTGACATTGTATTTCCAGGTGTACAATATAAGCTGTATCAGCAGAAATATGTGACTAAAAAGATGCTAGCCTTACATTATTCTTGCACATTATCATTATCTTTGATGTTAATATGACAAGAAACATGAAAAATGCAATATCGAAAGTGAAGTTCATGGGAGAGATCTATGAACTGTTCAAAGTAAAGACAGGAGTGAGGCATGAGGAGAAAATAATCAGGACATGGGACAAAAGAGACAGATGGGTGAAGACTGAACCGTCGCCCTCCAAGTGCCGTGCCAAACAAAGAAAGTTGATGATTGAAATTTTAAGAACCTGCTCCAGCAAAATGCTTTTGCTTTATTGACTGCCACCCTAATTCACATGCGATATCTGTGGCATGCACTTTCCTGTTTGCCAATAATACAAAATGAGCTGCCCTTCTTTGAACTTTTAAATGATGTCCTCTGTCAGTCCTATCTGGTAAGGATCCCACACCATGCAGAATACTCCAAAAGAGGACTGACAAGTATAGTTGTAGATAGTCTCTTTAGTAATTCTAATCTTCTAAATGTTTTACTATTAAATCACAGTCTTTTGTTTGCTTTCCCACCGCATTATCTATGTGAGCATTCCAATTTAACTTATTTGTAAATGTAATTCCTAAGTATTCAGTAGACTTCACAGCCTTTAGATCTGCGTGAATTATCGTGTAACCAAAATTTAGTAGATGCCTTTTACTACTCATGCGGATGACATAACAATTTTTATTATTTAAGGTCAGTTACCACTTTTTGCATCATATGGATAGGTAGCCTAAATCATTTTGCAGTTCATTTTGATCATCTGATCGCTTTACAAGACAGTAAATGATTTGCAAGACTGTAAATGATAGCATCACCTAAGAGGACTGCTCAGATTCTCTCTTAAATTGTTAATGAATATCAGCAACAGCAGGTGGTCTATAACACTTCCTTGAGGAATGTCAGATATCACTTCTGTTTTACTTGACGATTTTCCATCAATTAATATGAACTGTGACCTTTCTGACAGGAAACCACACATCCAGTTGCACAACTGAGACAATACACCATAGGCACACAATATGATTAGAAAATGCTTGTGAGGAACTGTTTCAAAAAGTCTTCTGGAAATCTACAAATATGGAATCAATTTGAGATCCCCAGTCGACAGCACTTATTACTTTGTGTGACTAAAGAGCTAGCTGTGCTTTAAAAGGTCGATATTTCTGAATCTATCTTGGCTATTTATCAATGAATCATTATCTTTGAGATAATTCATAATATTCAAACACAATATATGTTCCAAAATCCTAATGCAAATCAACATTAGTGATATGAGTCTGTTATTTAGTAGATTACTCCTCTTTTCTTTCTTGAGCATTGGTGTACCTGAGCAACTTTTCAGTCTCTAGGTATGGATCTTTATCAAATGAGCGGCTATATATGATTTCTAATGGAGCTATTGTATCAGCATTCTCTGAAAGAAACATAATTGCTTTATGACACTGAGGAGAGCTACTACTAAGTTACTCACAGTTGCAGTTGTTCTTGATTTGAATACTGCAATATTTACTTTGTTGTCTTTGGTGAAGAAATTTCAGAAATCCGTGTTTAGTAACCCTGCTTTAGTAGCACTGTCATCAGTAACATTACCACAGCTATTGCACAGTGATGGTATTGGTTGTGTCTTGACATTGGTGTACTACACATTCAACCTGAACCTCTTTGGATTTTCTTCCAGATTTCAAAACGAAGTTTCACTATGGGAACTATTAAACACATCTTGCACTGAAACCCACCCTAAGTTTCGAGCTTCAGTAAAACATTGCTAATCTTGGAGATTTTGCATTCTTTTAAATTTTGACATGCTTTTTTTCATTGCTTCTGCAGCTGAGTTTTGACATATTTTGTGCACCACCCTTTTAATTTATTTGGTATCCTTTCAATTTATTTGGTATATATCTCTTAATTGATGTCGATACTATTTCTCTGAATTTAAACCATCTCTGGTCTACACTTACATAGTCAGACTTGAAGGAGTAGAGACTTAGTAGAGACCGTCTTCTTGGAAGGCATCAAGTTAATTTTTATCTGCTTTCTCATTAAATGCCTTATTGTGTAGGGCTGGAAATTAATAGAGATAAGGCAAACAGAATGTGCAAAGTAAGTGGAAATTACTCGTCTCTTCCCCGATTACAGTGCAATAGAAGATATTACAAGATGTTGACAGATTGCCATATCTCGGTAGCTTTATATGTAATAATGAGGTCACAGATGCAGAAATCACCAGCAGAACTGGAAAATCGGTCCATATGGCAATTAGGTCTGTAATATGTCAACAAAGCTTTGACTGTACTCCTTTATTGTTTATATGTGTGAGACTTGGAAAATGTCAGTAAAATCAGCACACAGTCTCCATATTTTTCACCAACAATGCTATAGATGAATTCTGAAGATGTTAACCCAACCAAGTTACATACGATGAAGTGCTGAGAATACGGGGTCTACACAGCCTACACAAAATTAATGTTGAAAGAAGACTGAAGATTGCAGGTTATGTTCTACGCATGTAAGGTGGAAGAATCCCAAAATCAACACTGTTGTGGAAATCAATGGACAGATACAGATGTACAGGAAGACCTTTTAACACCTGGAACTTTTGCAATGAATCTTCAATGCATGGACACAAACTTGGAGGAAGGTGAGAACTTGGCAGCTGATCGAGTGAACTCTGTGAAACCAGTTCCTTGTATGGTACACAGCAAATCTGAGTAAGTTAGTAAGTAAGTAAGTAAGTAAGTAAAGTAAGTACAACTGGGGATTTTGCAAAACTGTTGGATGATCGATATTATTGTCTAGATTTGACACTGTTGGACTTCTACCTTTTCCTTGATGTGTATTCTTCAAATTGTGAGTTTTATGAGAAAGCTGATAGGTACTTACCAACCAACCTTCCCTCACATGAACTGACATTGTCTCTTTATAAATTCTACTGTGCTAACAATCATCCACTGAGAATCCTCGACTAGGTCTCCGCAGCTCAAATGAGCCAGTTTCTTTTAAATTTCTGTCTTTGGCTATAATTGTCTTCCAAGTATGGTGACACAACATCCTGTCATGAAACTTTTGGCTTTACACTTGTTTACTTTTCTGGACACTGCCTTTTTCTGCACTGTGCACTAAATACACTATGTGAGTAACGCCCAATCTCCAACAACCAATCGTGAACTGTAAACAGTTGTAAACTCTACCAGGGCACATAACAAACAATTAACATTTGTGTTTTAGTGTTCTAAGCTGTGAGGTCATCAGTGGACAAATAATTTAGTACTTATTCCTGGACAGCCAGAGTGGCCGTGCGGTTCTAGGCGCTACAGTCTGGAACCGAGTGACCGCTACGTTCGCAGGTTTGAATCCTGCCTCGGGCATGGATGTGTGTGATGTCCTTAGGTTAGTTAGGTTTAATTAGTTCTAAGTTCTAGGCGACTGATTACCTCAGAAGTCGCATAGTGCTCAGAGCCATTCGAACCTATTCCTGACGTGCTGTTGTTTGGAACAACAACTGACATGATCCAAAATATTACTTTCTTTTATTATAGCTTCACTTTTATTTTGTCTAATGATTACTAATTTCAGTATCAAATTCCATCATCAAGCCACTATATGATCAGAAAGCATAGTGTATCGTTAAAATATTGTTTAATAAACAGATTACCATTATATCATCATTCCTTAAAATAATGTCCAAAGTGGAAGGACAGATGATTAAGTTTGAGTATATACAAAAGTCAGAGTACTGAACCGGATATGAAAGAAGGAAAACCAGAAGGGCAGTGAGAGACGGGTGCCTTCTATCACCTTACTTCCTTAATATGTTCATCAAGGAAGTAATAACAACAACAAAGAAAAGATGACAAGAATCAAAAGGTAATTTCTGGAATACGCCAAGGAAATGTGATAGGATCATTACATTTACAATGTATATAAATGATCCAGTAGAAAGTGTCAGAGGCTCCTTAATATTGTTCACAGGTACTACACTTGTCCATCAGAAAGTAGCAACAACAGATGGCAGTATCAATTTGCACAATGACCTGCAGAGGATTGGTGAATGATGCAGGCTCTGGCAGTTGACCCTGCACATAAATAAATGTAACATATCACACACACACACACACACACACACACACACACACACACACACACACACACACACACAGGAAAAGAAATCCAATACTGTACAACTACACTATTAATGACAAATTGCTGGAAACAGAATCTACCATAAAATATCTAGAAGTAACTATCCAGAGCAACCTTAAAGTGGAATGACGACATAAAACAGCAATAGAAAAGCAGATGCCAGACTAAGATTCTCAGGAAGAATCTTAAGTGAATGTAAATTACCCCCGTGTCCTTACCCAGTAGGACTGACAGAAGAGAGAAAGAAGATCCAATGAAGTGCGGAGTGTTTTGTCACAGGATCATTTAGTCACTGTGAGATCATTACAGAGATGCTCAGCAACTCCAGTGGTAGATGCCATAAGAGAGCAGTTGTGCATCACGGAAAGATTTACTACCCAAATTTTGAGAGAGTAGTTTCCGAGAAGAGTCTGACAACATAATAGTTTCTCTCATATACAATTCACGAAATGATCACGAGAAGAAAATTTGAGAAGTTAGAGATAATACAGAAGCGTACTGACAGTCATTCTTCCCAAGCACTGTTCACAAGTGGAACAAGGCAGAGGGGATCAGTTGGTGGCATGAGACGTACCCCCTGCCACACACAGTTAGGTGGCTTTTGGAGCATGATGTCGATATGGAAATTTAATTGCATGCATATACACTGCAGATTGATGACATCACAATAGTAAATCAAAGTAGGAACTAAATAAAATGTTTCAGGCCTTAAATCAAGAAGTGGTAAAACTAAAGCTAAAAATGAATACAAAGAAGACAAAAGTTATGGCTACGGACAAGAAAGGAGGTGGAGGTAGAACTGACACAAGAACAGGCAATGAGCAACTCAAGAAAGGAACTGAAATTCAGTATCTCAGTAGCATTTTGCAAGAAAACAATCAATATTTCAAAGCATTCAAGAAAAGAATAGCACAGGTGAAGATTTCCTTCCAAAATAAGAAGAAGCTGCAACTGAATAAACATATCAGCTTCCACATTAAGAAAATATTTGTAAAGACCTTTGTGTGGAGTGTTCTGACACACAGATGCAAAATCTGTACATTAGAAAAGCCAAAGGAAGCTCGCCTCAAACCTGCTGAAATGTGGTTCTGGAGGAGAAATACAAGAACTAGCTGCATTGACAGAAAAATTAAAGGAAATAGGAGAGAAGAAAGAACCACTGAAAGTTATAATCCAGGGCAAAGCAAAATACACTGGACACTTAACTGGAGATGATAATCTTTTAAAAAACATTTCTGAAAGCTAGATCGTAGGTAAGAAAACAAGGGGATGACTGAGAACATCCTACTTAAACAATATGATCAATGAATGGGATTTTCTTCACGCATGGAGATGAAGACAACTGCTGGAGAGAGGAAGCTGTGGCTGCAGAGACAAGGTTTAACCTTTTGGAAGAGTAAGGACAAACTAATACAAAATATGAGTCTGCATGGTAGCTACATATGGAATAAATGACAACTTCTTGTGTGCAGTCATCTAGTCTCTTACCCCAGTAGGTGTCTTATCTACTAAAAGTAAAGGTCACTGTTGTGCTTTCAATAGATGTGAACTGCACCCTGAAAATGGTATGTCTAGTTTGCAGTTGTAGAGAAGCTTTTTATTTTGCAAAATGGTTCAAATGGCTCTAAGCACTATGGGACTTAACATCTGAGGTCATCAGTCCCCCAGACGTAGAACTACTTAAACCTAACTAACCTAAGGACATCCCTGCCTGAGGCAGGATTCGAACCCGCGACCATAGCAGCAGCACGGTTCCGGACTGAAGTGCCTAGAACCGCTCGGCCACAGTGGTCAGCTTTTATTTTGCAAAGAAATTTTTGATGATAAGATGAACTGATGCTGGTACTCGCTACTGAAACCAGTAGTACTTAGACACAACAAAAATGTGACTACAGAATTAAGAATAATTTTTCCAAACTATGGAGTATTTTTTTCAAATCAACACCACAATAGAGGAAACTTATTTTAAACTAAAGACACAAAAGAAAAAAAGAGAAACTGTAAAGATCTTGAGTCTCATAAGACTCTCTTGGGAGGAAAATATAAGATATTTAATTGGTAAACTTGCAAGGCATACTTTTTTATGTTGTATAAACTATGAAACTGTTAGCATCGTCAGCTAAAATTTACTTCTTCTGTCTTAATATACCTTCCTTCACTTACAGCTGCAGTGTGGAGACAGGGGTGAGGGTGGGAGCAGGGATGGGGGTGAGGGTGAGGGCGTACTGCTTTAAAATGGTGATTATTGTATTGATATTCTTAACAACAGATTTATATCTTTTGCTTGTGAAAGTCTGCATGCGATGACAGCTGCACTAGTAATACCTTCACAGGGTCGTATTCAAGTTGCAAGGCTAGATCTATGCCAGCCATGACACGCTCCCAGCCTTTCCTCCTCATGATCTGGTTGTAGTGTCGGGTCTGCAGGGTGTCTAAGCTGATGTTCAGACCGTCAAGCCCTGCCCTCTGCAAGGCAACCAGCTGTCTTGTCAACATGAGGCCATCGGTTGTCATTAAGACACTTTTGAGATCTTTCATTTCCTTCAAGGCACCTGTGAAACAGCAAATTATTCTAAAGAAACTGAAACAAATATTTTGTAACATTGCTGCTGCATATGAAACAAAACTCCAGTTGATAAATTGAAAATACAAATTCCTTAAAAGTTAACTGTACATTTGCCCTAATACCGAGAGATATGAAGGGTAAATAAACTGAAGTGAAGAATGCAAGTTAAGATAGCAATGAAAAAATAATTAGAGGCATAAGATCACCTACTGCAACAGGGAAATGGGAATCAATATGAACCATTACCCATCTACTGTCAACTCATTCCATGTCTCCATGCACACTGTATAAACCACTGTGGGTTGTACGACAAAGTACATTGTTGTACCACACATTACGGTTTTTCCCAATTCAATGCTCATATGGAGTGTGGGAAGAATGATTCTTTAAATGGTTCTGTGCATGCTGTAATTAATCTTGCCTTCATGGTCCCTATAGGAGTGATACATATGCAGTTATTGTATAATCCCTAAATACCTCACTTAATACATGTTCCTGAAATTTCATAAGTTAGGTTTTGTCATATATTTGGCGTCTATCTTCACTTGTCTGGCATTTCCAATTTTTAGTAGCTTCTTGATGCTCTCCCATGCATCAAATAAATCTATGATCAATCATGCTACACTATTTTGTATACATTCAATGTCTGCCATTAGCCTTATTTGTTATGGGTCATACTTAAGCAATATTCTAGAATGGGCCACACAAGTATTTTGTAAGCAATGTCCTCTATAGACTGATTGCATTTTCCAGTATCTTACCAATGAATTGAAGTCTGCATTCTGCTTTGCCTACAAGTGAGTCTATGTCACCATTTCATTTCATCCAGATATTTGTATGAGTTGACCAATTAAAACTGTGATTATTTGATAATGTAGTCATACAATACTGTCTTTTTTTTGTTTTGTGATGTGCTCCAATTTACATTTCTGAAAACTTAAACTCAGTTGCCTATCTTTGGACCAAATTGAAATGTTATGATCTGACTCAAATTTGTGCAGATTTTTTTCAGGCAATAATTCATTATAGACAACTCTATCATCCAGGAAAAGTATGACATTCCTTATAATATCATCTTCCAGAACATTAAGGTACAACATAAATGTAATGGTATAAATTACTATAACTGTATAAATAAGTTTATAAGTGTGTAAAATACATTGAACTATTTGTTACAACAAAACATTGTACTGGTATACTCAGCAAGATGTTAAATCAGCAGATAGCTACATTTTATGTTCAACATTTTGTGTACAGCATATATGCTGGAAAGGATTTATACCCAAATTAAATAAATCTGAAGAAATGGTAGTGTGTGTCTGGAAAAAAAATCCGTAAAAACTCATACAGTCCAATTTGCTATTATGTCACTGTTACTGAAATATAATACAAAGTAACTGAATTTGATGGACATTCTCAGAGTGCAATATGCCTCAGAGTAAAATGCACAGTAATGTCAACATTATTTTTCAAGGCTATGTTTGTGAAATTGGATGAAAGCAAACCACACATTTTGTTCTCAATCTGCGGAAGCATTATGCACTGTGAAACACTGTACTGCTGTTCTACATAAAAGCTGTCTCATTGCCAACATCTTTCCCCTGCTGGCTGTTCTACACTTCTCATCACTGATTCAACACGTTGTAAGATATTTTATGCTGTATGACACCACAGTCCAGTCTGGTTAGGACAGCATAAAAATAATATATGAATTTCAATATTGAAACTGGAACAGCAGAACAGTTCTCATCACACTGGATATCAAATCGAGGTTGGATTACAGCCATGGGTACATCATTTCATGCTACTCAACTGTATGTCATATGTCAGAGTTCTTCAACTGTAGTGGCTGGCAACTGGTGGCTGGCGACTGGTGGCATACCCATCTCTTGGCATCCTGTGAACAGACGTTCTCCACAGGTGACAGATTTGAAGAAAATGCTGGATACGGCAACAGTGGAACACTCTCTGTATCGAGGTAGCTCAGTACAGCTCAGGTGATGTGTAGTCTTGCATTATCTTGTTAAAAGATAACATCACGGAGCCCTTGAAAATAGGGCACAGCGATAGGCCTTAACAAAACACAAATGCAATGGCTGCTGTCCAAATTACTGGCTATGTGAACCAGAGGTTGTGACATGTATCCAGTTGCACCCCATACCATCACATCACATGCTGGACCCGCATGAGAATGACAGGTACAATCTGGCCAGGTCTGTTAGCATCAGAGCCTCCACACACAAGGACATCAATTGTGACGATGTTGCAGAACCGAGACTCATCTGATACGATGACACAGTGCCATTCCTGTGTCAGGCATTGTTGTCAGTTGCACCGCTGTCAGTTCAACTCTCTCTAGAGCTGCATTAATGGCTTGACAGTCTGTGCTGCTCCAGATGCCATCACATTGTATGTGTGGATACTTGTCTCACTGTATACAAGCCCACTTCCTGACTAAATGTACACAACTTCACTGCAGGATCATGTACGCATGAGCGAACACTTGTCTGCCCTCTCAGGTGCTAGTTGGATGGCACTACGGAGGCCCTGCAAGGCATTTAGCATGGCCCTCCTGAACCTACCAATTCTATGTTCACACAAATTGAGATTCTGAGCAATGCAAGCAGCAATATAGTGAAACAATAAACCAGAGTCTCAGCCGACCATGAGCCTGCAACTGCCAAATCTGGAATGCTGATAAACATTTCTCCTTCTTCCATTATGCTTAACACGGTCATCGTGTAAACAACCAACACTGAAATAGAATTTCTGAATGAGAAACCTGCTGCATAAGCTTTTCTTGCATACAGAATATGCATGGGAGTGCTGAAAAGTAATGCCTCTGAATTTTTTATTCTGTTCTCAATATCGGTCGAGGTATGACACATCACGCATATTACTTGGTCAACTTTCCCACTTCACTGACTTGTGGCACACCTCCCTCCCGCAAACAGATGGTGTCGCAATAGGCAGCCCACTCTGACCAGAGATTGTGAATATGTTTACGGTGCGCTTCGAAGAAGAGGCTCTGATGTCATCCAAATGGAAATCCATCTTCTTCTTCTTCTTCTGTTATGTGGATAACACATTTGTCATCTGGCCTCATGGAAGAGACAAACTTCTTGACTTCTTTGTACATCTGAACTCCACACGCCACAAAATCAAATTCACAATGGAGACCAAAGAAGAAGCAAGACTACCATTCCTGCACATCATAGTCAGGAGAATAACGGATAGCACCTTGTGCCACAGCTTGTATCTGACTCTATACAACACATAAACTCAGTTCTCCCTATGGCACTGTGAATAATTTCAATAACAAAAAGTGAGATGAATGTTGCAGCATACATTTAATTTCCACTTTGGCTTTGCATTCAAGATCAGTCTTACCTGAGAGTGCAACATTACATCTTTGGTTAATTTAATTATATGTTCATTAGATTTTGGTTATAAGGCACGTTTTGCTGCCTAATGTTTCATCTCCAAATGCTGGAAACAATCCATGGAGGAAGAGGAGTATGTAAGACATTGGTGGACAAGGTTGGAAGAATCTGTGAATTTCAATACTCTGTAGAAGAGCTCAATCATTTGAAAATAACTTTCAGACCTTGTGGCTATTCTAACAGATATACATAGGGCACTACATTCTAAAAAAAAAGCATCTTTCAGTGAGAAACAAGCAACTAGAGGAAAAGTTCTGTTGCCATTTGTAAAAACTGTCGCAGATAACGACCTCCGTGTGCTATGAAGAGAAGGTATTGACGCAGTGCTTAAACCAAACTGAAGACCACAACAGCAGCCATACTCAAGTAAATTGCTATGCAGTAGTTTCAGTGAATTTGACAATGATGTGGCTGCTTTCATTGTGGCCCAGTCATATTGTGGGGTAGGGAATGCCAGTGACTGGGCTGGATTTGTAGGTGACAGATGGATTTTTGGCAAAGCCTTGTATCAATACCTCCTTAATTATTGAGCTGAAAAACTGTAAAAAACATTCATACAGTAAAATCGCACAAAAAAATTTCCTATTTCCGCAGGTATTGTGCCTTCTGTTTCTTTTTCATTACAAAAACATATTGATTCAAGTTTATAGAGTCACAACTATGTCACTGTGATTTGTGTAACACACATTCTGGAACATGTTCCAGGAATGTCATGAAACAAACAGCTTTAAATACTTACTCTTGCTCATCTTTCAAGACGTGCATGCCAACAACAACACCATCTATCCAATCTGTTTTTATTTCACTTTCAAGTTAAGATTTCTCCACAAAGGATGTCATCTGCCATGTAGGCAGTGCAAGAGGAAATTCCACACTCACATTTGGGTAATCAAGTGGATTCTGTGTCTTGGCAGAACCAAGTACAGTCAACCCAATATCATCTTTACCACTGGTAAATATCTGGAAACATATTAAATGGTAAAAATAAGTTTTGTTTATAACAAGTTGTATACCAATAGAAACATCACACACAGATACTCTTTATAAAATTACTTAATTGGATAGATAAAGAATCTACTCACCAAGCAGTGGCAGAACACACACATAAAAGACTGTTGTGATAGTCAAGCGTTTGGAACCAGTGACTCCTTCTTCAGGCTGAATGGTTGCAGGGGAACAAGAAGGGTGAAGGAAAAGGACTGGAGAGGTCTAAGAAAAGGGTTAGATTTTGGGAAAGTTACCCAGAACCATGGCTCATGGGTGACTTACCGTACAGGATGAGAAGGAAAGACTAATTGTTGGGGACTGCATCGGGCAAGATTCGGAAACCTGAGAGCTTAAAGGTGGAAGACAGGGTAATATGCAAGACAGAGATTACTACTAAAACTGTACATGAGTTAATAAGAGTGAGATGCTAAGTGTATTGTATGCAACAGTTGTGGGAGGGGGCAGTGAAAATAGACGGAAAAGACAATGAAAGATGTAGAAAGCTAAAACGGAGTGAAGCAAAGAGTAATTACAGTGAAGAATAGCTGAGACAGGAGAAATTAACGTAAATTAAGGCGAGGTGGGTGGTGAGAACCAAGGACATGTTTTAGTGCTAGTTCCCACCTGCGGAGTTCTGAGAAACTGGTGTCTGGCGGAAGAATACAGGTGGCATGTGTGGTGAAACAAGTGCCGAGGTCACGTATGCCATGTTGAAGAGCATGCTCTGCAACAGGATATTGCAAGTTCCCAGTATATACACTACGCCTATGCCCATTTATCCTAACTGATAATTTGGTGGTAGTCATGCAGATGTAGAAAGCTTAAAAGTGGTTACATAATAGCTGGTATATGACATGTGTCGTATCTATTTCTCGCCTGATCCGCAGTTCTGTGTGACTTTCCCAAAATCTACACCTTTTCCTGGAACTCTCCCGGCCTTTTCCTTTACCCTTCTTCCTTCCCCTTCAATGCTTCTGTCTGGAAGAGCCACTGTCTTTTATGTGTATGTTCTGCTGCCGCTTGGTGAGTAGATTTTTTATCTATTCAATTAAATAAATTTATCAATAATTTATTGTTTTTGTTGTTATAGTTACTCTTTATAACCTACTTAAAATACATCATGTACCCTCCTCTCCACAATTCTTCGAACACATAGTTTTGCCTTTTGTAAAAAATCACTGCGCTTCTGTATAACATACTTGGGGTCAAAGTGTCCAACATCTATTACAATTATAAACAGATGAAAGAAAGTCATTGTATTTATTGGCAGTATTACGCATTCAAATATTTTGAAAGAGTTCCAGTGGTATAAATTTACAATATCTTACAATTAAATATATACGTTTATTCTTTATATCAATTCTTAGCAATAATATAATAGTATAAATTGCAGAATCAATATAGCCAATTTTAATGTAATGACTGCAATACAAATACAAAATAACAGCGGTAAGTTATAACAAATGAGAGAGAGAGAGAGAGAGAGAGAGAGAGAGAGAGAGAGAGAGAGGCATTTAGACAATGTTTCATTACAGTGTGAAACTTATTAGAATTAAAATGAAGCCATAGTGAATTATTACATTCCAAAAATAATAATTATTGTGTTCTTTCACCCCAAAATAACACATTCATTAGGCAATGTATACTTTTAATATCAGAAATTTTTACAACAGCTCTGAACTTCACTGTTTCGATGAATTTATTACATGTGTCAATGAATGAGGGTTGATAACATTGCTTTAGTCATTCAATTGTTCATCATGTGATATTCGCAATGTTCTTAATAACTTCTTATGTAAAGTTCTATCATCAAAAAGATAATCTACGTAAGTTTTAAAAGTCACGAATCTTTAAACAACAACTTGAAAATGGGTATATCAGTATTTTGTATACATTCTAGCATTGCTAGATTTACTTTTAAATTTTAAAGTATATGAGCAGATTGAGCGACTTTCCATCCAGAAAACTGCTGTTGGCAAGACCTCACTACAAAGAAAAATGGTCTTTCCGGAGTCAAATGCTAAAAAATTCATAAATACCAGCATTGTAAGTGATACAAACAGGTATTAAGCACTGGGCATAAATATTGTTCTGCTTGGCGAGAAAAAAAGTATGTAGATGAAAGAGTAAATAGGGTGCAAGGATTGAACATAAACTCACCCAAATTGCAAAGGTTAAAAAAAAAAAAAAACAAGAGGGTCACTGCTCAAGAATTGAGAACTGCCCCCCCCCCCCCCCCCCCCCTTTTCTTTTACAGGCTTGCTTTCACTTTTCAGATGAGACCATGTCCCCCATATGTGAAGAAAATAGCCAATATGTAAAGAGAATTACAGATAAAGCGTTTTCTAGAATGAGATTTTCACTCTGCAGCATAGTGTGCACTGATTTGAAACTTCCTGGCAGATTAAAACTGTGTGCTGGACCAAGACTCAAACATGGTGATCGTAAACACAGACCTGTGTTGCCGTTTTGGGAGGTAGATCTCGTATCTGGAAAGAGGAGATGACAGTTAGGGTACTATGGGTGACAAGCTGCCATCAATTTTTGATGGTGCAGAACCCACAATAGTGGAACTGCTGCCTAGTCCAAAGGCACCTTTTACCAGTCTTACCCCACAATAGTGTATCGAATCCAGATGTAATGTCGAAGCTGATAAAAAGTCATATGAGAGATTCCTGTAATCTAGGTGTGACTGCACCAGTGCTGCATACAGCCATATCAAAGTGGAGTGGACCACACCGTGGTCGGTGTCGCTGAGGCATAGAAGAGCATTCAGGTGTGACATACATGTCTGCTTTAGTTGACAAAGACGGGGAAGCCATGTCACCTAGGCATCAAAGACCGGTCCTAAAAAACACAATGACAGAAATGCATAACGTAGGTCATGGCAGCCAAAAAATGGATGCTATGAGTGAAAGCCCAGGATTGTGCTTGGTGTATTGCTAGCTGCATTCTGCCTCCAGCAATAGCCGTCGCAGACGAACAGAAAAGATGGGGACACCATATGTCATGCAGCTGCCGCCAGATCATTGATAGCCACAAAAAGGAGAGTGACACTCAAAACAGAACCTTGTGCAAGCCCCTTCTCCTGCAGGGGGGGGGGGGGGGGGGGGATGCTACAGGAGGCACCAACCTGTACCCAAAAAGTGTGACATGGAAGTAAGTTCTGGATAAAAATCAGGAGTGGGCCATGGAGGCCCCACTCCTTTAAGGTGGCAAGGATGTTATGGCACCATGTTGTATCATAAAATATATATGCAGATCAATGAAAACTGCAACAAGGAACTGATGCTGAGCAAAAGCTGTTCAGATAGCACACTTCAAGTGGACTAAATTATCTTCAGTAGAGCGCCCTTGGCGAAAAGCACCCTGGATCGAAGCCAAAAGATCCGGGGATTCAAGGACACAATACAGCCTTCGACTAACCATATGTTCAAGTAACTTGCAGGACACTGAGTAAACAATCTGGACGACAGCTGTCCGTTTGAAGAGGGAATTTATCTGATTTCAAAATTGGAATATCGGCATTTTCTCGCTACTGGGAAGAGAATTCTGCATTGCACCAGGGATGGTTAAAGAAAGGCCAGGTACACTGATGGAAAAATTTGCAACACCAAATAATAATTTATGTAGAGTAATGAAATACCAGGAATATGTGGTGTCACCGCCAGACACCACACTTGCTAGGTGGTAGCTTTAAATCGGCCGCGGTCCATTAGTACATGTCGGACCCGCGTGTTGCCACTGTCAGGGATCGCAGACCGAGCGCCACCACAAGGCAGGTCTCGAGATGCGGACTAGCACTCGCCCCAGTTGTACGGACGACGTAGCTAGGACTAGCAAGTGTGGTGTCTGGCGGTGATACCACATAAAGAAGCTTTGGCTCTCGTGTTTGGTGTTACTAAGTTCCATGATTTCTTGTATGGTCGTCACTTTACCATCATCACCGACGCACAAACAGTTTGTAAATATTGCTGAAACAATGCAGGGGCGGATGCACACCCAAATGGCAGTCTTTTGAATCGGTACAAGCCAAGATGCGTGTTAACCACCAAGACGCGCTAGGATTCGGCGTCCACTGGGATTTGCAAGTACGCATCTGCTAGGTCCAACTTCGAAAAGTATTTACCCCATCCTCCGGGCGCACTGCACGGCCCAGTAAACTGCCCTCGCACGCGTCCGCGCAGCTGCCGCCTCGCTCTAAACCAGGTGTGCCGTGACAGCATACAACTGCAGTGAAATCATGCCCGCGGTGTGCTACTAGACATTTGCGTGAAAATTGCCCGTCACGCCAAGCTATTTGTTTTTAGTGTAATAAGAAAGGACATGTTCAAAGTGTTTGCCAGAAAAAGCTCAGATCAGACACTCTTAATCATTCCAACCCCTTTGCTTCGCGCCGGAATCGAACCAAGAATACTCAGGCTCGTGCACCTTCGCCCATGGACATTCATGTAGTTAATTCCACTTCGTCCAGTGCCACTGTCTCTAACAGTGACTGTGTTCGTCCCACAAATGCTGTGCGTCGACGTTGCCGGAACTCGCGTCAAGTCGCAAGTGCTTCTGTACCAGTGTCAGTTCAAATTGCACGAGACAGTCGCTCTTGTCGTCACCAGGACAATAAACTTTTTGTAGATTTGGACTTAAATGGCAAGGTCATACCATTCCAGCTCGATACCGGAGCTGCAGTTTCATTGCTCAATCATGACACGTACAAACAACTGGGCAAACCTCTGTTGCGTGCCGCAAATGTTAAGTTAAATAGTTATTCAGGTCAGAATATCCCTGTGTTAGGACAGTGCACCCTTCTTGCAACATACAAGGGACAAACAAAACTTGTGTCATTTTACGTTCTTCGTTCTTCTACTGCAGTGAACTTGTTTGGTTTAGATTTATTTCAGTTGTTTAACATGTCTATAGTAAATCAGGACCTATCAGTGAACCAGCCTGTACCTCCGTGTACAGCACAGAAATTCATTCGCTGGTCTATTTTCCTCTCGGATTACCGCTACGATATCTTTTATCGGTCCACTGCTAAGCACGGAAACGCCGATGCGTTGTCCCGTTTGCCTGTTGCTGAGGATAGAGCATTCGACTCTTCCGAACTTGCTTGTATGCTCATTGATTCGGAAACCGATGACGTGGTCAAATCGTTTCCGATTGATTTTCGTCGTGTAGCTACAGCCACAGCTGCTGACCCGGTCCTTGCTACCGTTTTGCGTTTTGTTGCTACGCAATGGCCTTTGTCAAAGTCTCGGATCGAGGATCCGTTGGTTCGCCGATTTTTTGCTCACAAGGAGAGACTTTTTGTTCGACGTGCTGTTTTGTTGTTGCGTTCTGATAATGATCAGTCCAGAGTCGTGGTCCCACGTTCGTTACAGTCCTCTGTTTTACGGCTTCTTCACCAAGGACATTGGGGTATAGTGCGAACGAAACAACTTGCTCGTCAGCACTGTACTTGGTTCGGCATCGATGCTGCGATTACGAATATGTGTTCTTCTTGCATGGCGTGTGCCGAACAACAATCAGCACCGCCGCGGAAAATATTTGCATGGCCAAAAGCCACTTCCCCTTGGCAACACTTGCACATCGATTTTGCTGGTCCATTCTGGAATGCTCGGTGGTTTATTCTGGTAGATGCCTTCAGTAATTTTCCTTTTGTTGTCCGGATGTCTTCCATGACTCAACTGCCACCGTCCAAGCGTTGTCTGCTATCTTTTGCATTGAAGGTCTTCCGCAGACTATTGTTTCTGACAATGGCCCACAATTCATGTCCGCAGAATTTCAGTCATTCTGCCAGGCCAATGGTATTCAACATCTGACATCAGCGCCGTTTTCGCCTCAGTCAAACGGTGACGCTGAACGATTGGTCCGGACTTTCAAGTCACAGATGTTGAAGTTGAAAGAGTCGCATTCTCGGGAGGACGCGTTGTTGCTCTTTTTGTCTTCGTATTGCTCTCAGCCCCGAGATGGTCGCTCGCCGGCTGAGTTGCTCCACGGTCGTCCTCATCGAACCTTGATGTCTTTGCTTCACCCGCCGCATCAGGTTCCTGTGCAGCGGCAGACTTCTGCTTTTGCTCCAGGCGACGTTGTATTTTATCGCAACTATCGAGGTTCACGGCGTTGGCTCGCAGGGCGCATTCTTCGCTGCCTCGGCCGCACGATGTATTTGGTTTTGGGGGCCTCTGGTGAGGTGCGTCGGCATCTCAATCAGCTGCGCCTCTGTCGTCGCACGGGTTCTGCCGCTCCCCGTCTGCTTTCAGCGACGGTGCCGTCCGGTCAGCGCCCTGGGGACCCATCTACTGGCTCGCCTCATCCCCAGGTGTTACCGACGATGCCTTCCATTTTGCCCCATGGCGACGCGCCGCTGCCGCCTCCGCCGCCGCCGCCTGTCCTCCAGCCGGCGCCGCCCACAGTGGACGCTTCGCTGCAGCCGCCAAGCGCCTCCCTGGGTCACGCGCCGCCGATTGCTTCCCGTGACCAGCTGTCCTCCACCATGGAACTCTTGCCCGCTCCGGACCACATGGCGTCTTCGCGGTCGACCCTTCGGCCCCTCCTGTCTCTTTACGGGCGCATACACCGCATGTTGACGTGCACCCTGGACTAGGTTTTCAGGCGTTTCCTAGATCCCCTCGCACCGAATGGCTGGGTGTGGGTGGCACAGCCTCGCCTGTTGTTAGTTTCCCCACCTCATCGCATACGTCAACATGGGGTCCTCCCCACGGCGGGCGGAAGCCTTATAACACGACCGTTCGCCAATTTGTGGGGGAGGAATGTGGTGTCACCGCCAGACACCACACTCGCTAGGTGGTAGCTTTAAATCGGCCGCGGTCCATTAGTACATATCGGACCCGCGTGTTGCCACTGTCAGGGATTGCAGACCGAGCACCACCACAAGGCAGGTATCGAGATACGGACTAGCACTCGCCCCAGTTGTACGGACGACATAGCTAGCGACTATACTGATGAAGCCTCGCTCCTTTGTCGAGCCGATAGTTAGAATAGCCTTCAGCTAAGTCAATGGCTATGACCTAGCAAGGCGCCATTAGTAACATTGCATGTATCTAAAGAGTCTCACTTGTATCACCACATTCTCCAGATGTACCAAAAGGATGGATTAAAGTTAAGTATTACAGAAGCTACGTACTTTTCTGTATAGCATTCATTACGTATCCTGTTTCAGACCTCACGCCCATCTGCGTGAGCGTAGCGCATGCCTTTCGGCTTCCTCTCATTGTGTCTAGGCTGTCTTGTCTACACACAACAGAATATATTTGTTGAGTCAACGTATGTAAAGTGATTAACGTTGCAGGATCAGAGATCAATGTGAGTGTGAGATAAGCCACTGCAAATGTAAATGCAAATGCTGGTACGCTGTTGTACACTGTCATGTGTCAGTTTGTGGGATGGAGTTCCATGCCTGTTGCACTTGGTTGGCCAATATAAGGACAGTTAATGATGTTTGTGGATGGGTTGAAGCTGTCATCAGATGATGTCCAATATGTGCTCGATTGGAGGTAGAGCTGGTTATCGAGCAAGCCAAGGCAATATGTTGACACACTATAGCATGTTGGCTTACAACAGCAGTATGTGAGCAAGTGTTATCCTGTAGGAAAATACCTCCTGGAATGCTGTTTGTGAATGGCAGCACAACAGGTCAAATAACCAGACGGATATACAAATTTGCAGTCAGCGTTCGTGGGATTCATACAGACAGTTTTGTCAGTGGAAAAGCGAAAGCCATTGTTGATGCTCCAGGAGTAAAGACAATCAAGACATTGCTGAAGGTGCCACTAAGTGAGACAGGTTCATAGAGAACTGCAATAGAAGGCAAAATCGTCAAAAAAAAAAGGGAGCCGGAGATGCCCAGTGGGAGACAAGCCATTATAGGGTTAATGGCGATAGCAAAGAGAATGACACTCAGAATGGAACCCTGAGACACACCATTTTCTTGGATAAAGGTGTCCGACAAGGCAGACCCTTCATGCACCTCGAAAACTCAGTCTTTTAAAAATGTCTGAAGGAAACAGGGTAGGTGGCCATGGAAGCCCCACATGTGAAGAGTATGGAGGGTACTAGCTCTCTAGCAGGTGTCATAGGCCTTCTCCAAATCGAGAAACACGGCGACAATCTGGGATTTCTGCAGAAATCCATTCATGACTTGGGTGGGCAAAATAATGAGACGGTCCACTGCAGAATGCCGTGTTGAAAGCCACACTGTGCATTCATCAAAAATTGTGAGACTCGAGCCACCATATCATCCGGGCATGAATCATATGTCCCATCACCTTGCGAACACACTGGTAAGAGAGATGGAGTGGTAGCTAGAAGGAAGAGTGTGTGTGTGTGTGTGTGTGTGTGTGTGTGTGTGTGTGTGTCAGAGAGAGAGAGAGAGAGAGAGAGAGAGAGAGAGAGGGAGAGAGGGAGACAGAGAGCTAATTTCGGCAAGAGCTGGATTTCCATCAATAAATTGAGTTGAAGTCTGCTGTTGTGGTCTTCATCCAACTACTGGTTTGGTGCATCTCACCAGCCTATTCCACCCTTTGTAAGCCTCTTCATCTCTGCATAGTATTTCAACCTAAATCCACTTAGAATGGTGAACCACCATTCAGAGAATAACTTTTTAACAACACAGTTTGACTTCTGTAAAGGCTTCTATACTGAGAATCAAACATAATATCTCACAAATTCAATTCCAGTAGAATTAAATAGTGGAAATTATCCCCTCTGTAATCTTGCCAAAGCCTTTGACTGTTTAGATTAAAAAATTCTGTGAGGGGAAGCTAAAATAGCATGGCATTAAAAGTCTTCCCCTTGCATGGATTGAGTTGTACTTTAACTACAGAAAATGGAAGGTCACATTAACAAATGATAAGACAGGAATAAGATTAAACTCAAAAAGGGAGAACATAAAATATGGTGTGGCACACAGTGTTTGCTGCCAAGTCCACAAAAATGATTTACTTGCGGCATTGGAGGGCTTAGGAAAAACTCTAATGTTTTGCAGTGCCACAAACTTATTGATGCAAGATCTAAACTCATCCATACCAGAAACATCCAGGAGAATAACAGAACATGCGTGTACTGATCCACAGGTACCAGCTTAATGCCTAAAAACTTGTATTGTGCAGTTCTAAAGAAATAAAAGTGACTTACAGATACGAATATCAAAAGTAGGGATAAATGGGCAATTAGGCTCCCGTGTTCTAAGGTCTTGGGTATGCAGATACCACTCACGTGTGAGTTTAGGATGAACTCAGCAATTCAGAACTGCAATACTAGAAGCAAAAATAATTTCCATATATATAAACCTAAAATCAGGGTTGCCACAAGTTTCTCCAAGTGAAATTCCTTGATATCTCTGATTCCACAGACACATTTTAGAATTTTTCCCCGACAAATTTTGAGGTCTCAAGGGGAGGTAAAGACATAAGTCGACAAAAGAATGTAAGGGCTTTGTATTTCCCCCAATTTTGTTTCAGGGTGCAAAAACAACTAGGGTCATATGTGTCCATGCCAAAACTGTGAAACACAAAGATGAAGATAGGAGTTAAAAATGATTACATGTAAACGTTTAATGACAGAATAGAGGACAGCTACAAACAGGGGACATGGAGAAAGGTCTATGAAGTACGCAATAGGGAAATGGAGGCCCAGAACTAAAAATTAAATGGCCTTCACCATATTGCTACAACTGATAAAAAGTAAAACAAGGTCGACAGCCCACGCATTGTTCACTAAAACGGCCAATAACTCAGATGGCAAACCCAAACGGGAACGTAAACCGTAAAAAAAAGGGCATCCCCTCAGGAAACAGCAGACATTTAAAAGTTGTGTGCAATGTCCACAAAGTAGTGGGGGATCACCACTTAACAAATGGTGATGGCTAAAAAGGCAGTGCCCAATATGCTACCTAGTTAAAATGACCTCATCGCCGCAGGAGGACTGAGTGGAGGTTGTCCAAGCCACTGGAAGAGGCTTAATAACCCAGAGCTTATTCCTATGAATGGAGGACCAGTGGCGATGCCACAGTGACACCACCTCCTGACAGAAAGCAACAAGAGATCATCAGAGGGAATGCAAGAATTATTGGGCTGAAGTACGAGGAATGCAGCTTTGGCAGCAGTGTCAGCAACCTCTTGGACCGATATGACCTGGAACCGACGTAAACATCACAGTGGCTCCATAAAAAGTGAGCAAGTGGAAGCTTTCCTGGAACCGGTGCACTAAGGGATGGACAGTCTACAGTGCACAGAGGCTTTGAAGGATGCCGAGAGAGTCTGAGCAGTGACACAGTTGAAAAGAGTATGTCACCAGATGTACTCCATGATCTGATACAGGGTGAAGAGCTCTGCTGTAAATACTGAGCAATGTGCCGGAAGTCAGTACCAAAAAATGTTGGTTGACGTTGAAGCCACACCTGACACCATGGTCGGTCCAAGAGCCATCAGTGTACACAAAGATACTGTTGCGAAATTCCATGCATAGGTCGTGAAACTGAAGGCAATAGAGCAAGCCTGGTCCAGTGTCTTTAGAAAGTGAATGAAGGTCAAGGTGAAGATGGGCTGCCGCACGAAGCCAAGATGGTGAAGGGTTCACACCCATCGAAAAAGCTACAGGGACCAAGATAGTTTTGTATAAAGCAGGAGCCTCAGGAATTTTGTAGTTTCAATGAATGGAAGAGCAACAGGCCCAAGATGTAAAAATGGTGGGAGAAACCAGCTGTGCTGCCAGAAATTCATACAAATGTTTTTGTCAGTAGAAAAACGAAAGCCACTGTCGATGCTCCGTGAGTAAAGACGATCGAGACATTGCTGAAGACACCACTCAACGAGACAGGTTCATGAAGAGCAGCAGTAGACAGCAAAATTATCAACAAAAAGAGAGCCAGAAATGCCTGGCAGGAGACAGGCCATTGTAGGGTTAATGGTGACAGCAAAGACGACGACACTCAGGACAGAACCCTGAGGTACACCATTTTCCTGGATAAAGGTGTCCGAGGAGGCAGACCCCATACGTACTTCGAAAACTTGTCTTTTAAAAATTCCTCAAGGAGATGGGGCAGTGGGCGCCATGTGTAGAGAGTACAAACGATACTAGTCCCCAACAAATGTCGTAGGCTTTCTCCAAATTGAAAAACACAGCCAGTGTGGGATTTCCACAGAAAACCATTCATGACATGGGTAAACAAAGTGGGTGATAGCCAGAAGGAAGTTGTTTGTCCTTACCGGGCTTAGGTGTGGGTATAACAGTGGCTTCACAACAGTGGCTTAATAACATGCCCTCTGCCCAGGTCCGGTTGTACGTATTAAGCAAAAAGTGCTTGCCCACAAGAGAAAGGTGCTGCAACATTTGAAAATTAACAGTGTCTGGTCCAGGGCAGAGGATTGAGATGAAGTGAGAACGTGAGCTAGCTTCCTCATAGTAAAGGCAGCACAGTAACACACACGATTCTGAGAAGAGAAGGGTATTGCCTGAGTCTTCTCTGCCCATTTCCAATAGAGGTAGGCAGGATGATAGTGGGAGGAGCTCAAAATTTCTGCAAAATGGCGACCCAAGGTGTTGGAGATAGCAATATGGTACACGATGATACTGTCTGCTACTGTCAGGATGAAAATTGGGGAATGGATCTTGCTCCCAGAGAACCATCGGAAGTTGGTGCACACGATGTAAGAGGGGGGTGAAACTGTTAAAAGAACTAGTGAATGAAGTTCAGCTACCTTTTTGGTTACCCTGAAGAATGCGAATTCCATCGCAGCAGGCTTCAGTCCACCAAAGGATTGGGACACAGCATGGTAAAGAGGAAGTGTGAGGAATGGAATGTTCTGCGACGGTAAGGATAATGTTTGTAAGAAATTCCACCTGTGACAACTGTGGAAATCATGTTCGTTGAAGGTCGCCAGGGCGGGGTAAAGTCTCCAGTCAGCTTTAGTGTGCTGCCATTTCGATGTGCACGGAGGTGGGGTAGGAGTCAGCAAATGGATAGCACAAAGGAAATGGTCACTCGAGTGGGTGTCAGAAAGAACGGACCGTTCAAGATCATGTGCAGGACGGGCAGTGAAGAAGGAAAGGTCCAAATGGGAATAGGAGTGCGACGAGTCTGAAAGCAACATGGGTGCTTCTGTGTTAAAGATGAAAAGGTTAAGTTGATTAAGAATGGCAGCGAAGAGGGCACCTCTCGGATAGGTTCTGGAAGAGCCCCAAATGGGATGGTGTGCATTAAAGTCCCCAAGCAGCAGAAATCGGCGAGGAAGCTGTCCAATAAGCTGGAGGAAGTCGAACCTGGTGACATCAAATGATTGAGGGATGTAAATGGTAGAAAAGGAAAAGTTCAAGTGAGGAAGGAAAAGACAGACTGCAACAGCTTGATGACAGGTAGTCAGGGAGATGGATGGGTTGACTATGAATGTCATCCCATATGAGCAGCATGACTCCTTCATGAGACAGAATGCCAACCTCGAGCGGAAGGTCAAAACAGACCAGGAAGAAATACAAAAGCTCAAAGCAGTCGTGAGGATGCAATTTTGTTTCCTGAAGGCAGAGTACAAGTAGAAGCTGCGATTCTAAAAGCAGTCATAAATCCTCTTTGTTGGATCAAAGTCTGCAAAAGTTCCATTGGAGGACAGTCACGATGAGGACAATAGGAAGGGGTGTCACCTCGGCAGCTGCCAAGTGTCAGTCTGCGAAAACTCACTGCTACAGGGCACAGAGGCAAGAGGATCCTGCTCCATGAGGTCCTACAGAAGTGTCGGCTTTCTTCTGCTGTCGACATGAGGAATCCAGGGCATGTTGTCTGTAGTTCAACAATGCCTAGATGATCCTTACTGCAGTTCGATTGCATCTGCATTATTACACTTTGCCAAGAAGGGCTCTCAGCAAGGGTAGTGTCCAGACATCGTGGAGTGAACCGTGGCAATGTTGTTCAGACATGGAAGAGATAGAGAGGGACAGGAACTATCAGTGACATACCTTGCTCAGGCCACCCGAGGGCTACTACTGCAGTGGGTGCCTGCTACCAACGGATTATGGCTCTGAGGAAGCCTGACAGCAATGCCACTGTGTCGAATAATGCTTTTCGTGCAGCCACCGGACGTCTTAGGCCTGTTGCTCTTCCATTCATTGAAACTACAAAATTCCTGAGGCTCCTGCTTTATACAAAACTATCTTGGTCCTCCCACTTCATGCTACCTGCAGCTTTTTCGATGGGTGTGAACCCTTCACCATCTTGGCTTCATGCGGCAGCCCATCTTCACCTTGACCTTCATTCACTTTCTAAAGACACTGCACCAGGCTCACTCAATTGCCTTCAGTTTCATGACCAATTCATGGATTTTTGCAACAGTATCTTTGTGTACACTGATGGCTCTTGGACTGACCATGGTGTCAGGTGTGCCTTCAACGTCAACCAACATTTTTTGGTACTGACTTCCGGCACATTGCTCAGTATTTACAGCAGAGCTCTTCACCCTGTATCAGATCATGGAGTACATCTGGTGACATACTCTTTTCAACTGTGTCACTGCTCAGACTCTCTCAGCACCCTTCAAAGCCTCTGTGCACTGTAGACTGTCCATCCCCTAGTGCACCGGTTCCAGGAAAGCTTCCACTTGCTCACTTTTTATGGAGCCACTGTGATGTTTACGTCGGTTCCAGGTCATATCGGTCCAAGAGGTTGCTGACACTGCTGCCAAAGCTGCATTCCTCGTACTTCAGCCCAATAATTCTTGCATTCCCTCTGATGATCTCTTGTTGCTTTCTGTCAGGAGGTGGTGCCACTTTGGCATCGCCACTGGTCCTCCATTCATAGGAATAAGCTCTGGGTTATTAAGCCTCTTCCAGTGGCTTGGACAACCTCCTCTCAGTCGTCCTGCGGCGAGGAGGTCATTTTAACTAGGTTGCATATTGGGCACTGCCTTTTTAGCCATCACCATTTGTTAAGTGGTGATCCCCCACTACTTTTTGTACATTGCACCCAACTTTTAACTGTCTGCTGTTTCCTGAGAGGGTGCCCTTTTTTTTTACCGTTTACGTTCCCGTTTGGGTTTGCCATCTGAGTTATTGGCCGTTTTAGTGAACAATGCGTGGGCTGTCGACCTTGTTTTACTTTTTATCAGTTGTAGCAATATGGCGAAGGCCATTTAACTTTTAGTTCTGGGCCTCCATTTACCTATTGCGTACTTCATAGACCTTTCTCCACATCCCTGATTGTAGCTGTCCTCTCTCCTGTCATTAAACGTTGACATGTAATCATTTTTAACTCCTCTCCTCACCTTTGTGTTTCACAGTTTTGGCATGGACACATATGACCCTAGTTGTTTTTGCACCCTAAAACAAAATGGGGGAGAAATACAAAGCCCTTACATTCTTTTGTCAACTTATGTCTTTACCTCCCCTTGAGACCTCAGAATTTGTCGGGGAAAAATTCTAAAATGTGTCTGTGGAATCAGAGAAATGTCAGGGAATTTCACTTGGAGAAACTTGTGGCAACCCTGATTTTAGGTTTTTATATATGGAAATTATTTTTGCTTCTAGTATTGCAGTTTTGAATTGCTGAGTTCATCTTAAACTAAATCTTGTTATTAATCACAAATACCATTAGGGAATATAACTTCTACAGGCATGTAAGTGTGAGAATCCATGGGTCCCTGAAGAAGCTTTTTCAAGATGTAGAATAAATATTTTTTTCCACTTAGCTGAAGTACCTCAGAAGATTATGCCATATGAGTAAACTGAGTGAAAGTGTGTTAGCAATCCTTTGTCCAGTTTCATTCAGTAAGAGATTTCTAAGCACAAATTTGGCAGAACTGAGCTTCTCGGTTTACTGACCCACATGCTGGTCTCACACGTGAGTAGTATCTGCATACCCAGGCACTTAGAACACAGGGGCCTAATTGCCCATTTATCCTTACTTTTGATATTCTTATCTGTAAGTCACTTTTATTTCTTTAGAACTGCACAATACAAGTTTTTAGGCATTAAGCTGGTACCTGTGGATCAGTAAACGCCTGTTCTGTTATTCTCCTGAATGTTTCTGGTATGGATGGGTTTAGATCTTGCATCAATAGGTTTGTGACACTGCAAAACATTAGAGTTTTTCCAAAGCCCTCCAGTGCTCCAAGTAAATCATTTTTGTGGACTTGGCAGCAAACACTGTGTGCCACACCATATTTTATGTTCTCCCTTTTTGAGTTTAATCTTATTCCTGTCTTATCATTTGTTAATGTGACCTTCCATTTTCTGTAGTTAAAATACAACTCAATCCATGCAAGGGGAAGACTTTCAATGCCATACTATTTTAGCTTCCCCTCACAGAATTTTTTAATCTAAACAGTCAAAGGCTTTGGCAAGATGACAGAGGGGTTAATTTCCACTATTTAATTCTACTGGAATTGAATTTGTGAGATATTATGTTGGATTCTCAGTATAGAAGCCTTTAGAGAAGTCAAACTGTGTTGTTAAAAAGTTATTATCTGAATGGTGGTTCACCATTCTAAGTGGATTTAGGTTGAAATACTATGCAGATGAAGAGGCTTACAAAGGCTGGAATAGGCTGGTGAGATGCACCAAACCAGTAGCTGGATGAAGACCACAACAGCAGACTTCAACTCAGTTGATTGATTGAAATCCAGCTCTTGCCGAAATTAGCTCTCTGACTCTCTCTCTCACTCTCTCTCTCTCTCTCTCTCTCTCTCTCTCTCTGACACACACACACACACACACACACACACACACACACACACACACACACACTTCCTTCTAGCTACCACTCCATCTCTCTTACCAGTGTCTTCGCAAGGTGATGGGACATATGATTCATGCCCGGATGATATGGTGGCTCGAGTCTCACAATTTTTGATGAATGCACAGTGTGGCTTTCAACACGGCATTCTGCAGTGGACCGTCTCATTATTTTGCCCATCCATGTCATGAATGGTTTTCTGCAGAAATCCCATATTGTCGCTGTGTTTTTCGATTTGTGAGAAGGCCTATGACACCTGCTAGAGAGCTAGTACCCTCCATACTCTTCACATGTGGGGCTTCCATGGCCACCTACCCTGTTTCCTTCAGACATTTTTAAAAGACCGAGTTTTCGAGGTTCATGAAAGGTCTGCCTTGTCGGACACCTTTATCCAGGAAAATGGTGTGTCTCAGGGTTCCATTCTGAGTGTCATTCTCTTTGCTATCACCATTAACCCTATAATGGCATGTCTCCCACTGGGCATCTCCAGCTCCCTTTTTTTTGACGATTTTGCCTTCTATTGCAGTTCTCTATGAACCTGTTTCACTTAGTGGCACCTTCAGCAATCTCTTGATTGTCTTTACTCCTGGAGCATCAACAATGGCTTTCGCTTTTCCAGTGACAAAACTGTCTGTATGAATCCCACGAACGCTGACTGCAAATTTGTATGTCCGTCTGGTTATTTGACCTGTTGTGCTGCCATTCACAAACAGCATTCCAGGAGGTGTTTTCCTACAGGATAACACTTGCTCACATACTGCTATTGTAAGCCAACATGCTATAGTGTCTCAACATATTGCCTTGGCTTGCTCGATAACCAGCTCTACCTCCAATCGAGCACATATTGGACGTCATATGATGACAGCTTCAACCCATCCACAAACATCATTAACTGTCCTTATATTGACCAACCAAGTGCAACAGGCATGGAACTACATCCCACAAACACACACACATGACACATGTACAACAGCGTATCAGCATTTACATTTACATTTCCAGTGGCTTATCTCACACTCACATTGATCTCTGATCCTGCAACGTTAATCACTTTACATACATTGTCTCAACAAATATATTCCTGGTATTTCATTACTCTACATTAATTATTTTTGGGTGTTGCAAATTTTTCCGTCAGTGTACCTGGCCTTTCTTTAACCGTCCCTGGTGCAATGCAGAATTCTCTTCCCAGTAGCGAGAAAATGCCGTTTTTCCAGTTTTTAAATCAGATACATTGCCTCTTCAAACGGACAGCTGTCGTCCAGATTGTTTACTCAGTGTCCTGCAAGTTACTTGAACATATGGTTAGTCGAAGGCTGTATTGTGTCCTTGAATCCCCGGATCTTTTGGCTTCGATCCAGGGTGCTTTTCGCCAAGGGCGCTCTACTGAAGATAATTTAGTCCACTTGAAGTGTGCTATCTGAACAGCTTTTGCTCAGCATCAGTTCCTTGTTGCGGTTTTCATTGATCTGCGTGTATATCTTATGATACCACATGGTGCCATAACGCCCTTGCCACCTTAAAGGAGTGGGGCCTCCATGGCCCACTCCTGATTTTTATCCAGAACTTTCTTCCATGTCACACTTTTTGGGTACAGGTTGGTGCCTCCTGTAGCATCCCCCCCTGCAGGAGAAGGGGCTTGCACAAGGTTCTGTTTTGAGTGCCACTCTCCTTTTTGTGGCTATCAATGATCTGGCGGCAGCTGCATGGCATATGGTGTCCCCATCTTTTCTGTTCATCCACGACGGCTATTGCTGGAGGCAGAATGCAGGGAGCAATACACCAAGCACAATCCTGGGCTTTCACTCATAGCATCCATTTTTTGGCTGCCATGACCTATGTTATGCATTTCTGTCATTGTGTTTTTTAGGACCGGTCTTAGATGCCTAGTTGACATGGGTTCCCCGTCTTTGTCAACTAAAGCAGACATGTAGGTCGCACCTGAATGCTCTTCTATGCCTCAGCGACACTGACCACGGTGTGGTCCACTCTACTTTGATATGGCTGTATGCAGCATTGGTGAAGTCACACCTAGATTACAGGAATCTCTCATATGACTTTTCATCAGCTTCGACATTACGTCTGGATTCGATACACTATTGTGGGGTAAGACTGGTAACAGGTGCCTTTGGACTAGGCAGCAGTTCCACTATTGTGGGTTCTGCACCATCAAAAATTGATGGCAGCTTGTCACCCATAGTATCCTAACTGTCATCTCCTCTTTCCAGATACGAGATCTACCTCCCAAATCGGCAACACAGATCTGGGGTTAAGATCACCAAGTTAGAGTCTTGGTCCAGCACACAGTTTTAATCTGCCAGGAAGTTTCATATCAGTGCACACTATGCTGCAGAGTGAAAATCTCATTCTAGAAAACGCTTTATCTGTAATTCTCTTTACGTATTGGCTATTTTCTTCACATATGGGGGACATGGTCTCATCTGAAAAGTGAAAGCAAGCCTGTAAAAGAAAGGGGGGGGGCAGTTCTCAATTCTTGAGCAGTGACCCTCTTGGTCTTTTTTTTTTTTTTTTTTTTTTTTTTTTTTAAACCTTTGCAATTTGGGTGAGTTTATGTTCAATCCTTGCACCCAATTTACTCTTTCATCTACCTACTTTTTTTCAAATCAAGCAGAACGATATTTATGCCCATTGCTTAATACCTGTTTGCATAACTTACAATGCTGGAATTTATGAATTTTTTAGCATTTGACTCCGGAAAGACCATTTTTCTTTGTAGTGAGGTCTTGCCAACAGCAAATTTTCTGGATGGAAAGTCGCTCAGTCTGCTCATATACTTTAAAATTTAAAAGTAAATCTAGCAATGCTAGAATGTATACAAAATACTGATATATCCATTTTCAAGTTGTTGTTTAAAGATTCGCGACTTTTAAAACTTAATTCACTATGGCTTCATTTTAATTCTAATAAGTTTCACACTGTAATGAAACATTGTCTAAATGCCTGCCTCTCTCTCTCTCTCTCTCTCTCTCTCTCTCTCTCTCTCTCTCTCTCTCTCTCTCTCTCTCTCCCTCTCATTTGTAATAACTTACCGCTGTTATTTTGTATTGGTATTGCAGTCATTACATTAAAATTGGCTATATTGATTCTGCAATTTATACTATTATGTTATTGCTAAGAATTGATTTAAAGAATAAACGTATATATTTATTTGTAAGATGTAAATTTATACCACTGGAATTCTTTCAAAATATTTGATTGCGTAATACTGCCAATAAATACAATGACTTTCTTTCATCTGTTTATAATTGTAATAGATGTTGGACACTTTGACTCCAAGTATGTTATACAGAAACGCAGTGATTTTTTACAAAAGGCAAAACTATGTGTTCGAAGAATTGTGGAGAGGAGGGTACGTGATGTATTTTAAGTAGGTTATAAAGAGTAACTATAACAACAAAAACAATAAATTATTGATAAATTTATTTAATTGAATAGATAAAAAATCTACTCACCAAGCGGCAGCAGAACATACACATAAAAGACAGTGGCTCTTCCAGACAGAAGCATTGAAGGGGAAGGAAGAAGGGTAAAGGAAAAGGCCGGGAGAGTTCCAGGAAAAGGTGTAGATTTTGGGAAAGTCACACAGAACTGCGGATCAGGCGAGAAATAGATACGACACATGTCATATACCAGCTATTATGTAACCACTTTTAAGCTTTCTACATCTGCATGACTACCACCAAATTATCAGTTAGGATAAATGGGCATAGGCGTAGTGTATATACTGGGAACTTGCAATATCCTGTTGCAGAGCATGCTCTTCAACATGGCATACGTGACCTCGGCACTTGTTTCACCACACATGCCACCTGTATTCTTCCGCCAGACACCAGTTTCTCAGAACTCCGCAGGTGGGAACTAGCACTAAAACATGTCCTCGGTTCTCACCACCCACCTCGCCTTAATTTACGTTAATTTCTCCTGTCTCAGCTATTCTTCACTGTAATTACTCTTTGCTTCACTCCGTTTTAGCTTTCTACATCTTTCATTGTCTTTCCCGTCTGTTTTCACTGCCCCCTCCCACAGCTGTTGCATACAATACACTTAGCTTCTCACTCTTATTAACTCATGTACAGTTTTAGTAGTAATCTCTGTCTTGCATATTACCCTGTCTTCCACCTTTAAGCTCTCAGGTTTCCGAATCTTGCCCGATGCAGTCCCCAACAATTAGTCTTTCCTTCTCATCCTGTACGGTAAGTCACCCATGACCCATGTTTCTGGGTAACTTTACCAAAATCTACCCCTTTTTTTAGACCTCTCCAGTCCTTTTCCTTCACCCTTCTTGCTTCCCCTGCAACCCTTCAGCCTGAAGAAGGAGTCACTGGCTCCAAACTCTTGCCTATCACAACAGTGTTTTATGTGTGTGTTCTGCCATTGCTTGGTGAGTAGATTTTTTATCTATCGAATTAAATGATTTTATAAAGAGTACCTGTGTGTGATGTTTTTATTGGTATACAACTTGTTATAAACAAAACTTATTTTTACCATTTAATATGTTTCCAGATATTTACCAGTGGTAAAGATGATATTGGGTTGATTGTACTTGGTTCTGACAAGACACAGAATCCACTTGGTTACCCAAATGTGAGTGTGGAATTTCCTCTTGCACTGCCTACATGGCAGATGATATCCTTTGTGGAGAAAGCTTTACATGAAAGTGAAATAAAAACAGATTGGATAGATGGTGTTGTTGTTGGCATGCAAGTCTTGAAAGATGAGCTAGAGTAAGTATTTAAAGCTGTCTGTTTCATGGCATTCCTGGAACATGTTCCAGAATGTGTGTTACACAAATCACAGTGACATAGTTGTGACTTTATAAACTTGAATCAATATGTTTTTGTAATGAAAAAGAAACAGAAGGCACAATACCTGCAGAAATAGGATTTTTTTTTTGTGTGATTTTACTGTATGATGTATTTTACAGTTTTTCAGCTCAATAATTAAGGAGGTATTGATACAAGGCTTTGCCAAAAACCCATCTGTCACCTACAATTCCAGCCCTGTCACTGGCATTCCGTACCCCACAATATGACTGGGCCACTATGAAAGCAGCCACATCATTGTCAAATTCACTGAAACTACTGCATAGCAATTTGCTTGAGTATGGCTGCAGTTGTGGTCTTCTGTTTGGTTTAAGCACTGCATCAATACCTTCTCTTTATAGCACTCAGAGGTCGCGATCTGCGACTGTTTTTACAAGTGGCAAGAGAACTTTTCCTCTAGTTGCTTGTTTTGTCACTGAAAGATGCAAATATTTTAGAATGTAGTGCCCTATGTATATCTGTTAGAATAGCCACAAGGTCTGAAAGTTATTTTCAAATGATTGAGCTTTTCTACAGAGTATTGAAATTCACAGATACTTCCAACCTGGTCCACCAATGTCTTACATACTCCTCTTCCTCCATGGATTGTTTCCAGCATTTGGAGATGAAACATTAGGAAGCAAAACGTGCCTTATAACCAAAATCTAATGAACATATAATTAAATTAAACAAAGATGTAATGTTGCACTCTCAGGTAAGACTGATCTTGAATGCAAAGCCAAAGTGGAAATTAAATGTACGCTGCAACATTCATCTCAGTTTTTGTTATTGAAATTATTCACAGTGCCATAGGGAGAACTGAGTTTATGTGTTTTATAGAGTCAGATACACACTGTGGCACAGGGTGCTGTCCGTTATTCTCCTGACTATGATGTCCAGGAATGGTAGTCTTCCTTCTTCTTTGGTCTCCATAGTGAATTTGATTTTGTGGCGTGTGGAGTTCAGATGTACAAAGAAGTCAAGAAGTTTGTCTCTTCCATGAGGCCAGATGACAAGTGTGTTATCCACATAACAGAAGAAGAAGAAGAAGATGGATTTCCATTTGGATGACATCAGGGCCTCTTCTTCGAAGTGCACCGTAAACATATTCACAATCTCTGGTCAGAGTGGGCTGCCTATTGCGACTCCATCTGTTAGCGGGAGGGGGATGTGCTACGAGTCAGTGAAGTGGGACAGTTGACCAAGTAATATGCGTGACACGTCATACCTTGACCGATATTGAGAACAGAATAAAAAATTCAGAGGCATTACTTTTCAGCACTCCCATGCATATTCTGTATGCAAGAAAGCAGGTTTCTCATTCAGAAATTCTATTTCAGTGTTGGTTGTGTACACAAAGACCGTGTTAAGCATAATGGAAGAAGGAGAAATGTTTATCAGCATTCCAGATTTGGCAGTGGCAGGCTCATGGTCTGGTGAGACTCTGGTTTATTGTTTCACTATATTGCTGCTTGCATTGCTCAGAATCTCATTTTGTGCGAACATAGAATTGGTAGGTTCAGGAGGGCCATGCTAAATGCCTTGCAGGGCCTCCGTAGTGCCATCCAACTAGCACCTGAGAGGGCAGACAAGTGTTCGCTCATGCGTACATGATCCTGCAGTGAAGTTGTGTACATTTAGTCAGGAAGTGGGCTTGTATACAGTGAGACAAGTATCCACACATACAATGTGATGGCATCTGGAGCAGCACAGACTGTCAAGCCATTAATGCAGCTCTAGAGAGAGTTGAACTGACAGCGGTGCAACAGACAACAATGCCAGACACAGGAATGGCACTGTGTCATTGTATCAGATGAGTCTCGGTTCTGCAACATCGTCACAATTGATGTACTTGTGTGTGGAGGCTCTGATGCCAACAGACCTGGCCAGATTGTACCTGTCATTCACATGCAGGTCCAGCATGTGATGTGATGGTATGGGGTGCAACTGGATACATGTCACAACCTCTGGTTCACATAGCCAGTAATTTGGACAGCAGCCATTGCATTTGTGTTTTGTTAAGGCCTATCGCTGTACCCTATTTTCAAGGGCTCCGTGATGTTATCTTTTATCAGGATAATGCAAGACTTTACATCACCTGAGCTGTACTGAGCTACCTCGATACAGAGAGTGTTCCACTGTTGCCGTATCCAGCATTTTCTTCAAATCTGTCACCTGTGGAGAACGTCTGTCCACAGGATGCCAGGAGATGGGTATGTCACCAGTCGCCAGCCACCAGTCGCCAGCCACTACAGTTGAAGAACTCTGACATATGACATACAGTTGAGTAGCATGAAATGATGTACCCATGGCTGTAATCCAACCTCGATTTGATATCCAGTGTGATGAGAGCTGTTCTGCTGTTCCAGTTTCAATACTGAAATTCATATATTATTTTTATGCTATCCTTACCAGATTGGACTGTGGTGTCATACAGCATAAAATATCTTACAACGTGTTGAATCAATGATGAGAAGTGTAGAACAGCCAGCAGGGGAAAGATGTTGGCAATGAGACAGCTTTTATGTAGAACAGCAGTACAGTGTTTTACAGTGCATAATGCTTCCGCAGATTGAGAACAAAATGTGTGGTTTGCTGTCATCCATTTTCACAAACATAGCCTTGAAAAATAATGTTGACATTACTGTGCATTTCACTCTGAGGCATATTGCACTCTGAGAATGTTCATCGAATTCAGTTACTTTGTATTATATTTCAGCAACAGTGACATAATAGCAAATTGGACTGTATGAGTTTTTATGGATTATTTTTCCAGAGACACACTACCATTTCTTCAGATTTATTTAATTTGGGTATAAATCCTTTCCAGCATATATGCTGTACACAAAATGTTGAACATAAAATGTAGCTATCTGCTGATTTAACATCTTGCTGAGTATACCAGTACAATGTTTTGTTGTAACAAATAGTTCAATGTATTTTACACACTTATAAACTTATTTATACAGTTATAGTAATTTATACTATTACATTAATGTTGTACCTTAATGTTCTGGAAGATGATATTATAAGGAATGTCATACTTTTCCTGGATGATAGAGTTGTCTATAATGAATTATTGCCTGAAAAAAATCTGCACAAATTTGAGTCAGATCATAACATTTCAAATTGCTCCAAAGATAGGCAACTGAGTTTAAGTTTTCAGAAATGTAAATTGGAGCACATCACAAAACAAATAAAAGACAGTATTGTATGACTACATTATCAAATAATCACAGTTTTAATTGGTCAACTCATACAAATATCTGGATGAAATGAAATGGTGACATAGACTCACTTGTAGGCAAAGCAGAATGCAGACTTCAATTCATTGGTAAGATACTGGAAAATGCAATCAGTCTATAGAGGACATTGCTTACAAAATACTTGTGTGGCCCATTCTAGAATATTGCTTAAGTACGACCCATAACAAATAAGGCTAATGGCAGACATTGAATGTATACAAAATAGTGTAGCATGATTGATCATAGATTTATTTGATGCATGGGAGAGCATCAAGAAGCTACTAAAAGTTGGAAATGCCAGACAAGTGAAGATAGACGCTAAATATATGACAAAACCCAACTTATGAAATTTCAGGAACCTGTATTAAGCGAGGTATTTAGGGATTATACAATAACTACATATGTATCACTCCTATAGGGACCATGAAGGCAAGATTAATTACAGCATGCACAGAACCATTTAAAGAATCATTCTTCCCACACTCCACATGAGCATTGAATGGGGATAAACCATAATGTGTGGTACAACAATGTACTTTGTCGGACAAACCCACAGTGGTTTATACAGTGTGCATGGAGACATGGAATCAGTTGACAGTAGCTGGGTAATGGTTCATATTAATTCCCATTTCCCTGTTGTTGTAGGTGATCTTATGCCTCTAATTATTTTTTCATTGCTATCTTAACTTGCTTTCTCCAATTCAGTTTATTAACCCTTCTTATCTCTTTGTATTAGGGCAAATGTACAGTTAACTTTTAAGGAATTTGTATTTTCAATTTATCAACTGGAGTTTTGTTTCATATGCAGCAACAATGTTACAAATTATTTGTTTCAGTTTCTTTAGAATAATTTGGTGTTTCACAGGTGCCTTGAAGAAAATAAAAGATCTCGAAAATGTCTTAATGACAACCGATGGCCTCATGTTGACAAGACAGCTGGTTGCCTTGCAGAGGGCAGGGCTTGACGGTCTGAACATCAGCTTAGACACCCTGCAGTCCCAACGCTACAACCAGATCATGGGGAGGAAAGGCTGGGAGCGTGTCATGGCTGGCATAGATCTAGCCTTGCAACTTGAATACAAACCTGTGAAGGTATTACTAGTGCAGCTGTCATCGCATGCAGACTTTCATAAACAAAAGATATAAATCTTTTGTTAAGAATATCAATACAAGAATCACCATTTTAAAGCAGTACGCCCTCACCTTCACCCCCATCCCCGCTCCCACCCTCACCGCTGTCTCCACACTGCAGCTGTAAGTGAAGGAAGGTATATTAAGACAGAAGAAGTAAATTTTAGCTGACGATGCTAACAGTTTTGTAGTTTATACAACATAAAAAAGTATGGCTTGCAAGTTTACCAATTATTGTCAACATGAGGCCATCGGTTGTCATTAAGACACTTTTGAGATCTTTTATTTTCTTCAAGGCACCTGTGAAACAGGAAATTATTCTAAAGGAACTGAAACAAATAATTTGTAATTGGTATCTTATATTTTCCTCCCAAGAGAGCATTATGAAACTCAAGATCTTTACAGTTTCTCTTTTTGTCTTTTGTGTCTTTAGTTTAAAATAAGTATCCTCTATTGTGGTGCCATTTTGAAAAAAATACTCGATTGTTTGGAAAAATTATTCTTAATTCTATAGTCACACTTTTGTTGTATCTAAGTACTACTGGTTTCAGTAGCAAGTACCAGCATCAGTTCATCTTATTATCAAAAATTTCTTTGCAAAATAAAAGCTGACCACTGTGGCCAAGCGGTTCTAGGCACTTCAGTCCGGAACCGTGCTGCTGCTACGGTCGCAGGTTCGAATCCTGCCTCAGGCAGGGATGTCCTTAGGTTAGTTAGGTTTAAGTAGTTCTAAGTTTGGGGGACTGATGACCTCAGATGTTAAGTCCCATAGTGCTTAGAGCCATTTTAACCATTTTGCAAAATAAAAAGCTTCTGTACAACTGCAAACTAGACATACCATTTTCAGGGTGCAGTTCACATCTATTGAAAGCACAACAGTGTCCTTTACTTTTAGTAGATAAGACACCTACTGGGGTAAGTGACTTGATGACTGCACACAAGAAGTTGTCATTTATTCCATATGTAGCTACCATGTAGACTCATATTTTGTATTTGTTTGTCCTTACTCTTCCAAAAGGTTAAACCTTGTCTCTGCAGCCACAGCTTCCTCTCTTCAGCAGTTGTCTTCATCTCCATGTGTGAAGAAAATCCCATTCATTGATCACATTGTTTACGTAGGATGTTCCCAGTCATCCCCTTGTTTTCTTACCTACGATCTTGCCTTCAGAAATGTTTTTTAAAAGATTATCGTCTCCAGTTAAGTGTCCAGTGTATTTTGCTTTGCCCTGGCCTATAACTTTCAGTGGTTTTTTCTTCTCTCCTATTTCCTTTAATTTTTCTGTCAATGCAGCTAGTTCTTGTACTTCTCCTCCAGAACCACATTTCAGCAGGTTTGAGGCGAGCTTCCTTTGGCTTTTCTAATGTACAGATTTTGCATCTGTGTGTCAGAACACTCCACACAAAGGTCTTTACAAATATTTTGTTAATGTGGAAGTTGATATGTTTATTCAGTTGCAGCTTCTTCTTATTTTGGAAGGAACTCTTCACATGTGCTATTCTTTTCTGGAATGCCTTGAAATATTGATTGTTTTCTTGCAAAAAGCTACTGAGATATTGAATTTCAGTTGCTTTCTTGAGTTGCTCATTGCCTGTTCTTGTGTCAGTCCTAGCTCCACCTCCTTTCTTGTCTGTAGCCATAACTTTTGTCTTCTTTGTATTCATTTTTAGCTTTAGTTTTACCATTTCTAGATTTAAGGCCTGAAACATTTTATTTAGTTCCTACTTTGATTTACTATTGTGATGTCATCAATCTGCAGTGTATATGCATGCAATTAAGTTTCCATATCGACATCATGCTCCAAAAGCCACCTAACTGTGTGTGGCAGGGGGTACGTCTCATGCCACCAACTGATCCCCTCTGCCTTGTTCCACTTGTGAACAGTGCTTGAGAAGAATGACTGTCAGTACACTTCTGTATTATCTCTAACTTCTCAAATTTTCTTCACGTGATCATTTCGTGAATTGTACATGAGAGAAACTATTATGTTGTCAGACTCTTCTCGGAAACTACTCTCTCGAAATTTGGGTAGTAAATCTTTCCGTGATGCACAACTGCTCTCTTATGGCATCTACCACTGGAGTTGCTGAGCATCTCTGTAATGATCTCACAGTGACTAAATGATCCTGTGACAAAACACTCCGCACTTCGTTGGATCTTCTTTCTCTCTTCTGTCAGTCCTACTGGGTAAGGACACAGGGGTAATTTACATTCACTTAAGATTCTTCCTGTGGATGTTAGTCTGGCATCTGCTTTTCTATTGCAGTTTTATGTGGTCATTCCACTTTAAGGTTGCTCTGGATAGTTACTTCTAGATATTTTGTGGTAGATTCTGTTTCCAGCAATTTGTCATTAATAGTGTAGTTGTACAGTATTGGATTTCTTTTCCTGTGTGTGTGTGTGTGTGTGTGTGTGTGTGTGTGTGTGTGTGTGTGTGTGTGAGTGATATGTTACATTTATTTATGTGCAGGGTCAACTGCCAGAGCCTGCATCATTCACCAATCCTCTGCAGGTCATTGTGCAAATTGATACTGCCTTCTGTTTTTGCTACTTTCTGATGGACAAGTGAGAGTACCTGTGAACAATATTAAGGAGCCTCTGACACTTTCTACTGGATTATTTATATTCATTGTAAATGTAATGGTCCTATCACATTTCCTTGGAGTATTCCAGAAATTACCTTTTGATTCTTGTCATCTTTTCTTTGTTGTTGTTATTACTTCCTTGATGAAAATATTAAGGAAGTAAGGTGATAGAAGGCACCCGTCTCTCACTGCCCTTCTGGTTTTCCTTCTTTCATATCCGGTTCAGTACTCTGACTTTAGTATATACTCAAAATTAATCATCTGTCCTTCCACTTTGGACATTACTTTAAGGAATGATGATATAATGGTAATCTGTTTAATAAACAATATTTTAACGATACACTATGCTTTCCAATCATATAGTGGCTTGATGATGGAATTTGGTACTGAAATTAGTAATCATTAGACAAAATAAAAGTAATATTTTGGATCATGTCAGTTGTTGTTCCAAACAACAGCATGTCAGGAATAGGTTAAAATGGCTCTGAGCACTATGCGACTTAACTTCTGAGGTCATCAGTCACCTAGAACTTAGAACTAATTAAACCTAACTAACCTAAGGACATCACACACATCCATGCCCGAGGCAGGATTCGAACCTGCGAACGTAGCGGTCACTCAGTTCCAGACTGTAGCGCCTAGAACCACACGGCCACTCCAGCTGTCCAGGAATAGGTACTAAATTATTTGTCCGCTGATGACTTCACAGCTTAGAACACTAAAACGCAAATGTTAATTGTTTGTTATGTGCCCTGGTAGAGTTCACAACTGTTTACAGTTCATGATTGGTTGTTGGAGATTGGGCGTTACTCACATAGTGTATTTAGTGCACAGTGCAGAAAAAGGCAGTGTCCAGAAAAAAAAAAACAAGTGTAAAGGCAAAAGTTTCATGACAGGATGTTGTGTCACCATACTTGGAAGACAATTATAGCCAAAGACAGAAATTTAAAAGAAACTGGCTCATTTGAGCTGCGGAGACCTAGTCGAGGATTCTCAGTAGATAATTGTTAGCACAGTAGAATTTATAAAGAGACAATGTCAGTTCATGAGAGGGAAGGTTGATTGGTAAGTACCTATCAGCTTTCTCATAAAACTCACAATTTGAAGAATACACATCAAGGAAAAGGTAGAAGTCCAACAGTGTCAAATCTAGACAATAATATCGATCATCCAGCAGTTTTGCAAAATCCCCAGTTGTACTTACTTTACTTACTTACTTACTTACTAACTTACTCAGATTTGCTGTGTACCATACAAGGAACTGGTTTCACAGAGTTCACTCGATCAGCTGCCAAGTTCTCACCTTCCTCCAAGTTTGTGTCCATGCATTGAAGATTCATTGCAAAAGTTCCAGGTGTTAAAAGGTCTTCCTGTACATCTGTATCTGTCCATTGATTTCCACAACAGTGTTGATTTTGGGATTCTTCCACCTTACATGCGTAGAACATAACCTGCAATCTTCAGTCTTCTTTCAACAATAATTACGTGCAGGCTGTGTAGACCTCGTATTCTCAGCACTTCATCGTTTGTAACTTGGTTGGGTTAACATCTTCAGAATTTATCTCTAGCATTGTTGGTGAAAAATATGGAGACTGTGTGCTGATTTTACTGATATTTTCCAAGTCTCACACATATAAATGATAAAGGAGTACAGTCAAAGCTTTGTTGACATATTACAGACCTAATTACCATATGGACTGATTTTCCAGTTCTGCTGGTGATTTCTGCATCTGTGACCTCATTATTACGTATAAAGCTACCGAGATATGGCAATCTATCAACATCTTGTAGTATCTTCCATTGCACTGTAATCAGGGAAGAGACGAGTAATTTCCACTTACTTTGCACATTCTGTTTGTGCAATTGAAAGGATACCAAATAAATTAAAAGGGTGGTGCACAAAATATGTCAAAACTCAGCTGCAGAAGCAATGAAAAAAAGCATGTCAAAATTTAAAAGAATGCAAAATCTCCAAGATTAGCGATGTTTTACTGAAGCTCGAAACTTAGGGTGGGTTTCAGTGCAAGATGTGTTTAATAGTTCCCATAGTGAAACTTCATTTTGAAATCTGGAAGAAAATCCAAAGAGGTTCTGGTTGCATGTGTAGTACACCAATGGCAAAACACAACCAATACCTTCACTGTGCAATAGCTGTGGTAATGTTACTGATGACAGTGCTACTAAAGCAGGGTTACTAAACACGGATTTCTGAAATTTCTTCACCAAAGACAACAAAGTAAATATTGCAGTATTCAAATCAAGAACAACTGCAACTGTGAGTAACTTAGTAGTAGCTCTCCTCAGTGTAATAAAGCAGTTATGTTTCTTTCAGAGAATGCTGATACAATAGCTCCATTAGAAATCATATATAGCCGCTCATTTGATAAAGATCCATACCTAGAGACTGAAAAGTTGCACAGGTCACACCAAAGCTCAAGAAAGAAAAGAGGAGTAATCTATTAAATAACAGACTCATATCACTAATGTTGATTTGCATTAGGATTTTGGAACATATATTGTGTTTGAATATTATGAATTATCTCAAAGATAATGATTCATTGATAAATAGCCAAGATAGATTCAGAAATATCGACCTTTTAAAACACAGCTAGCTCTTTAGTCACACAAAGTAATAAGTGCTGTCGACTGGGGATCTCAAATTTATTCCATATTTGTAGATTTCCGGAAGACTTTTTGAAACAGTTCCGCACAAGCATTTTCTAATCATATTGTGTGCCTATGGCGTATTGTCTCAGTTGTGCAACTGGATGTGTGGTTTCCTGTCAGAAAGGTCACAGTTCATAGTAATTGATGGAAAATCATCAAGTAAAACAGAAGTGATATCTGACATTCCTCAAGGAAGTGTTATAGACCACCTGCTGTTGCCGATCTACATTAACAATTTAAGAGAGAATCTGAGCAGTAGTCTTAGATGATGCTATCATTTACAGTCTTGCAAATCATTTACTGTCTTGTAAAGTGATCAGATGATCAAAATGAACTGCAAAATGATTTAGGCTACGTATCCATATGATGCAAAAAGTGGTAACTGACCTTAAATAATAAAAATTGTTATGTCATCCGCATGAGTAGTAAAAGGCATCTACTAAATTTTGGTTACATGATAATTCACGCAGATCTAAAGGCTGTGAAGTCTACTGAATACTTAGGAATTACATTTACAAATAACTTAAATTGGAATGCTCACATAGATAATGCGGTGGGAAAGCAAACAAAAGACTGTGATTTAATAGTAAAACATTTAGAAGATTAGGATTACTAAAGAGACTATCTACAACTATACTTGTCTGTCCTCTTTTGGAGTATTCTGCATGGTGTGGGATCCTTACCAGATAGGACTGACAGAGGACATCATTTAAAAGTTCAAAGAAGGGCAGCTCATTTTGTATTATTGGCAAACAGGAAAGTGCATGCCACAGATATCGCATGTGAATTGGGGTAGCAGTCATTAAAGCAAAAGCATTTTGCTGGAGCAGGTTCTTAAAATTTCAATCATCAACTTTCTCCTCCGAATGTGAAAATATTTTGTTAGAGCCCTCTTACATAGGGAGAAATGATCATTGTAATAAAATAGAGAAATCAGAGCTTGTACGGAAATATTGAAGTGTTTGTTTTTCCTCAAATGCTGTAGGGGAGTGGAATGGTAGATAAAGAGGTTGAGGGTGGTTCTCTGAACCCTCTGCCAGCATTTAATTGTGAATTACAGACTAGTCATGCAGATATAGATTATGTAGATAGGCTTTCAATATTGTGCACTGATTCTCTAATTTTATACATTGCTCAAATACTTTCGTGGCGCTTTGGAGTGACCCCTTTAAAATAACACTTTACCAGTGTTCTTAATATGTATTTTGGTAACCAGGTTGATAAGAAGTTACAACAATACTCTCTTATTACTCCCCAGTTTTGGGTTTTATTAATGAACAAAATCGCCGCAGTGTTCCATAACAATTACGGGCTGAAGTTTCCTGCTGATGGAACCAATATGATTTTCTGTGTTTCTGAGCATACAGGTTGTGTACGCTGTTTGGAGTCTGGTGTATGCTGAATCAAATGTGTTGTGATCTTCCATCTGAAGATTGGTTTCATGGAGTTGACCATGCTAGCCTATCCTGTGTGACCCTCTTCACCTCTGCATAACTACTGCAGCGTACAATAACTTGAACTTGCTTACTGCAGTCAGTTTTTGGTCTCCTACAGTTGTTACCCCCATTATATTCACAGAGGACCGCATATTGTGGAAATTGCATATTGTAATGTAGGATGCAATAATAACGTACGGAAAGTTTCTGTTGAAAATTACGAATTATTTAGGAATAAAGTAGATGGCTCACCAAAAGGCAGAAGCACTGTCTCATCGATAGGCACATGAACAAAAGGTATGTAGAATGAGATTTTCACTGTGCAGTGGAGTGTGCACTGATATGAAAATTTCCTGGCAGATTAAAACTGTGTGCCGGACCAAGAGTCGAACTTGGGACCTTTGCCTTTCATGGGCAAGTGCTCTACCATCTGAGCTATCCATGCACGACTCACGACCCGTACTCACAGCTTTACTTCCACCAGTACCTCGTCTTCTACATTCCAAACTAAAAGGTACGTTGCTTGGTGAGCTTCCAGAATGCACTTTCTTTTTCTAGCTGTAGGGAAAACATGCGCACGCGCACACACACACACACACACACACACTCACACACACACACTCACATGCGCATGCACGTCTCCTTATTTTGTGGTCGCTCAACTGCCAGCTCTTTACTGGCCCACGGTGAGTGTTCTGGAGTGAGGTGGGGCTTTAGAGTGGGGTAGGATGGGGTGGGTTGAGGCAATGTGAGGGATGGAGAGAGATGGGAGGGGTTTGGAGGGAAGCATTTAGTGGCTCGTGGGAGAGTGGGGAGCCATCTGTGGGCTAGCTAGGGGTGCAGGTAGAGGGGTCAGGTGACAGACAGCTGGGTACTCATAGACTAGGGTGTGACGTGAGATAACAGCACACAACTAGCTGATTGGGAGGGGGGGGGGGGGAGTGGGTGGGGAGGGGTGTGTGGGGGGGGGGGAGGGGGCTGGGAGTTAACTTGGATTTAGACCAGGAAGCAAAGGATGTGCTGTAAGTATGGCTATGAAAGTTGAGTATTCTTAAATAAGATCAGCTGGTGCCAATGTATTGGAAAGTAACTGGCACACAAAGTGCAATTGTGGCTCCTTTTTCTTTATGTATTTTAAATAGTCTGCAGAGCAAATTGAATTAGGAGGATCAGGCATTTGTGTGGGTCTAGGAAATTAAATTGTAGGGCCAGATAAAAGGCGCGCAAGACAGGAGGGGTACTACTACTCATCACTGCTGTATCGTGCTACTAGTACGTGTCTGTGTGAGTGCACCGAGAGTGGTGTTGCCGTACTTGCGTCTTTAAATTGGTCACCGACTGATCATTGCAGGCTGGCTGCTGGAGGCCGTCTCTGGGAGCCAAGCGTGCCGTGCGGTCCCTGCCATGCCATCTGCTGGCGACTTGCACATATGTAAGTGTGGAACAGTGCTGACTGACTCTCTGTGTGATTCTAGTTTGTAATGTGCACATCAGCGTTCTGTGTCTTGTTGAGTCCTTAGAGGCATATTGTTCGGAGGTTATTATTAAAGCCATATTTGTGCGACTTGGATCACACTTCAGTATTACTTGGTTAGTACATCACCACAAACATAAGGACCGGGGATGTACATGCTTTGACAGTTTGCTACGTCTCTTTCTTCTAGGACTGACATGGTAGCTGCCTTGCATTTCTTAATGACTCTGACCTTGTCAACCACAAACCGAATCTTAGTACAGTCATGATTTCCCTGAAGAGATTACATGACAGCAGAGACTTGTAAAATTGTGTTACCCATTTCTCTAGCCAGTGAAGATTCATTCTATACCTTCAGATACAGTGTCATGTAGGAGTAGAACAGCAAGAAATACGTAGCTCCTCTAACAGTAATGACAGTTTATCACCTCCCAACACTACATGTGCCAATGTTTCAGTGCACTTTTGAATATGTTTGTTAACAGATTCATCAACACAAGAAAAATTTATGATCTCAGTAGCATCTTATTTCTTAACTCATACTTTACTATTCATCAGAATCTTCATCGCTGCTCTTTGATTCATCAGAGCTCCCTGCTGTACTTTGTTTTATTTCATAGTCAGAATTAGTTGAAATACCACCTATCGTATTTACTCAAATCTAAGCCGCACTCAAACCTGAAAAATGAGACTCGAAATAAAGGAAGGAAAAAAAAAAATTCCCAAATCGAAGCCGCACCTGAAATTTGAGACTCGAAGTTCAAGAGGAGAGAAAAGTTTTAGGCCGCACCTCCAAATCAAAACAAAGTCAGTCCATTGTAATATGAGACACAATTTAGTTCGAGTGAATGACGATACAGCTACAGTAGTTTGGTTCGAGTCGTAAGCGTAGCACTTAAGCTTTACCAGGTAGCCATTGCTATGCGTCAGGCGCTCCGTCCGTATTTATACTGGTACCCTTCCTTTTTCACGTGCTTCATCTGGTTGGAATCGATTGCTTATTTTGCTTTGATCTGATAAGTGCCATTTTCCTTGTTATAGGCGTTTATGTCACTCTAAGCTGAAAATGCATTACTGTACTGTGTCATGCATTGTTTGTCGCATTCTGATAGTGCGTGTTTGCAGCCTTTCGTCACTCGCGGCATGGCTTGCTTTTGTGCACGCTACCGCCGCTTACAATTAAAAAAAAAAAAAAAAAAAAAAGAGAGAGAGAGAGAGAGAGAGAAATTGTCTCATTAGCGGAACAATGGCAAGAGACTACTATTTCTTGTTACTTACACTGCTGCTTTCTTTGATAATGATCAACAAGAACCAAATAATAGACAGCGTATGATAGAACATGTTCTGAACGAGAGTTAGGCGAAAATTTTTCTCCATTTGAAAATCTTTGCGGCCGCTTCTTTAGTACATCAAATTCTGCACAGAAATTAGAGTCATCTTAGATATAAAAATCTAGTCAGTTGCCATGCTTCATTTCTGACTGTATCACTATTAGGCATAAGAATAATACGAATATAAACATGACACGATACGTATATTCTTCCGCATTTGCTGTTGTCTCACTCTAGTTTCGTAGTTTATTAGGCAGACAGGATTTAAATAAGATAGCAGCAAACACGAAAGAATATGTGGCAAAATGTTTATATTCGTATTACTCTTATGATGAAGAGAATACTGCATGTGATTCACATTTCATCAGGTTCCTATTAGCAACCATCTCTTCTCACAGGTAGGAAAACATTCAGAACGTAGAGTTGGCCATATTGACAAACATCCCAAACAGTCTTGCCAGTCGGATTTTCGTAATACATTGAAGTTCTGCTACATTCGAAGATGAACAATACGGAATTTGTATTTACTTCTTTGGATAATGTATGAAAATTGTCTTCCACCTTTTTTTTTTTAATTTATTTACTGACGCAGAGGTTTTGGCGCCAGTATTTATCTTTGTGCCTATGAAGCATGCCTGTGTAGCGCTACATATATTCGATGGCAGAAGTTAGTTGTTTCAGCACCTACTGACATTTTTCAGAACTTCCACTTGCTTTGCACTCGATTCTAAGCCGCAGGCGGTTTTTTGGATTACAAAAACCGGAAAAAAAGTGCGGCTTGGATTTGAGTAAATACTTCTTAAGTATTATCTTTCAAGTCAACACCTGCTAATCTGTGAGACCGAAATGATGAGCCATACCTCTATTTCACTGTGCCTGTTTGTTTCATTTGTATAACATTTTATTCCATCATAGATGCTGCACTTACAGTTTCATATATGCATTGCAGCAGCAGACACAATAAAAGTAGCAATCAGCAGTGCTTAGTTTGTTGAATGGGTAAAAAATATGCCATTGTCCCAGTTCCACATATCCCCAAAATTTGATTCTGCCAAATTCTGCACTCTCTGAAATCGAATGTTTAATCCAAAGATGAAAGTGAACAAGTTTGATGCAGTATTGCTAATATTGTTTATTACACATCTTGCTGAATGAAGAGCATACCGTGTCTTTTCTGAAAGGTTTGGAGAAGTAATGCACATACCAGTTTTCTAAAAACTTACATTGAGATTGTGCTCTCCTTCCTCTTGTACAAATTAGTAGAGCCCTTCGGATTACTCCACAATATGCCTCTTGGCAAGGTGGTAACGACAGTATTATGAAAAGGATAGATTGGCACTCACTGTATAGTGTAGATGTTGTGTTGCTGGCAGGGGGGGGGGGGGGGGGGAAACACCACCTATTAAACACATAAGCTTTTGGTGCAAACCCCCCCCCCCAATTCCCACACACACACACACACACACACACACACACACACACACACGCGCGCAAATGCAGATCACACATACATGACCACTGTCTCTGGCTGCTAGGGCCAGACTGGGAGCAACTGCGCATAATGGGAGAAACAACGGTCATGGGTGTGTGTGTGTGTGTGTGTGTGTGTGTGTGTGTGTGTGTGTGTGTGCGTGTGTGTGTGTGTTTTGTCCACTTTGGAAGAAGACTTTCTGATCGAAAGCTTACTTGTTTAGTAGTCTTTTTGTTGTGCTTGTCTGTGACCTAACATTTCCTGTATACAGTGAATAGCAATGTATCTTTTTTATAATATGGTCATTATTCCAGCCTAGATTTTCTATTGTTTGCTTCCTTTTAAGACCTTATAAAGACAGTTACTGACAATTTCTTTTTTTCTTATTGGAGAAAAGTAAAACCATATGGGGGCCAGACGTAGATTGTAAATGAATATGGAATAGAGTATTTTTATTCTCCCTGTATGCAGTGTCAATAACGTCACCTCACACACTTCATTTCTGGCAGCACCTCCTTCTCAACACATGACTGTCCCCCACCACCTCACCATAGTCTTCAAGTTATAACCTATAGCACTTCTGGGTGGACAAATAGATGAAGGATGTAGTTTAAAACAGTATAACTAAACTTAAAAGTCAAACTGCCCTTTTATAGAGACTGCCATCATTATTTAAACATACTAAACAACATCAAAACAGTCAAAAGAAATTTTTTTTCAAAAGAGCAGAAAATTGTAGTGAAATTCATGAAAGGATTGCTTTAAATTGTTATATCTTAAATCTGTCAGCATTTCCCAAGATTTTCTGGCTTAATTAAGACTAGGTCATGCCACCACAGTGGTCAGACAGTGGACTTGCCTTCGAGAGGACAACGGACCCGAGACCCATCGGGCCACCAAAATTTGGGTTTCCCTTGATTTCCCTAATTGATTTAAGGCAAATGCTGGGATGGTTCCTTTGAAAAAGATGACATTCGGTTGAGGAAGCTAATTTCTGTGGCAGGTCTGATGACACAGTGCTGGTGGAAGCACGAGTATTTCAGAGCACACCATTCATTGCACATTGTTAAACATAGGGCTCTGCTGTAGACAACCCCTGTATGTTCCCATGTTGACAACACTGTTGAATTACAATTTCTGTGGCTCAGGAGCATTGAGATTGGGCAGTGAATCATTAGAAATGTGTCATCTGGTTGAATCATTCGTGTTTCGCATTACACCTGCTTGACGGTTTTGTGCACATACACTGTCAACAGAGTGAATTGGTGCTTGAAAGGTGCACTTTGCTACAGACTTAGGCCAGTGGGAGCAATATTATGCTATGGAGGACATTCACCTGGTCTTCTATGGGTCCTGTGGTAGTAACTGAAGGCTCCATAACAGCTTTGTTCTGTGTGAACATTGTTGTGCACTGTCCGCACCCTGTCCCTAATGAAGGTGACATGTTTCAACAATATGACTTTCAGTGTCACGAGGCCAGAATCAAATTCACCCCTTCTGAATCTGATGGAATACATCTGCGATGCTATCCGATATCAGTTCTGCACCCAGAAACCACTGATCTCCAATTTATGGGAATTACATGACCTGTGCTTAGACATGCGGTGCTGCATAATGCTGGGAACCTACCTCACATAATGCTGGGAACATACCTGAAATTTATTGAACTTGTCCCACACAAAATCACTGCTGTATTGTGTTCCAACAGTGGACAAACACATTATCAAACAGGAGGTCATAGTGTTTTGTCTCATCAGTTTATATATTCAATGCTTGAATGAAAGGTGTGCTCTTTTTCTTTTTTCTGCCATTGCGTGTATGTGTAAAGCAGGATGTTCTACCATATGGGCTTGTTTATATGAAGGCTGTCAGTGTTACTACCTGCACAGATACTAAATGCTCCTTTTGTGAAGACCTTTTATCTTGAGAACACTTTTAACTTTGTTTCACAAATGGCAGCACAGTTTCAAGAAAGCTTCATAATTTAATGTAATAGTTAAAATAATACCTTCAGCAAAAGATGTGTGCGTTGGAGTGGGAAAAAGGATTGGAGATGTATGTAGTTTAATTTTCTTAAATTGTTAAGAAGGTTAACAGTTTGGCATGCTAAGATAAATTCCCACATTCTCTAAAAAGAGAGAAAAAGATTAATTTAACAGAATCAGTGAGGTATACAAATATAACAACAGACTTGTAGAACCATTATTTTGTAGGTTAGATTAGATTAGATTCAGCTTTTGTTCCAAGACCCAAAACATGAGATGATTCTCATGGGTGAGTAACATGCCAGAAAGTATAACATAAAAAATATAAAACATTTGAATACCCTGATCATTTGTCAGGAGATGGTCAAACTAGGTGAATACAATACAAACTGTAACAGCTAATATTTTCAGAATTGATACGCTGTCAGACTGAAACATTGTTATGCACTATTCATAAATTTATCAAACAAAAAGTACATAATCTTGACTGTTATGACAAAGTGCTCTCAGAACTGAAATCTAACAGACATTCTTATTTAAGCTGGCCTAACAGCCACTGTTAAGATATTCATGTATAGAGTAGGATGAGTTGCCTATCAAAAAGTCTTTCAAACTCTGTTTAAACCATGCTTTATCTGATACCAAGTTTTTAATGGTGTCTTTCTTCCACAGATAATTTGTGTTGTAATGCGAGGTTTTAATGAAGATGAAGTGTGCAGTTTTGTGGAGTTAACAAAAGAGAAAAATGTTGATGTAAGATTTATCGAGTACATGCCTTTCAGCGGCAACAAATGGAATGATGGGAAGATGGTCTCCTTTAGTGAAATGCTCCAAATAATTAGAAAGCAGTGGCCTGATTTTGATCCTCTTTCCAATGGGCCCAATGATACCTCAAAGGTACGTGCAGTATTACATATGAACATACATTGAAAATAATTTAATGTCTATGACTTACTACCGATCACAAGAATACTTCACATCTGCTGGTGGTATGAGAGATGGACTGGTTTAGTTACATATTTCTCATCCCATTCAGTAAGTCTGTCCTGGCCTGGGTTTCTCTGCAGCTTCTCCGCAACTCTCCCCATTTCCTAAACCTTGACAATCCTTTTATTTCTTCCCTTTTCCTTCCCCTTCATTGTTTCTGCCAGAAGAAGAAGCCACTGACTCCAAAAGCTTGCACATTTCCATAACTTTAAGGGGAGTTAGAAGGGGAAAACATTCTTTTTCACTTTTTTGGGTTTTTATCTGATTATAAAATTTGCAATTCTCCAACTAAAATGATATGTATATTACTTATAAACTTGTGTGGGAAGTATTTTATTTTATTTTCTAAACTATAATCTACACCAGTTGAAAATGTTAAAATTTTTACATGCATTACGTCAAGACCTAATAAAATCGGTAATTTCTTATATACAGGGTAGTCCATTGATTGTGACCGGGCCAAATATCTCACGAAATAAGTGTCAAATGAAAAAACTACAAAGAAAGAAATTTGTCTAGCTCGAAGGGGGAAACCAGCTGGCGCAATGGTTGGCCTGCTATAAGGCGCTGCCATAGCTCAAACTGATATCATCTGTGTTTTTTTAAAATAGGAACCCCATTTTTTATTACATATTCGTGTAATACGTAAAGAAATATGAATGTTTTAGTTGGACCACTTTCTTCGCTTTGTGATAGATGTCGCTGTAATAGTCACAAACATATGTTTCATAATTTTAGACGAACAGTTGGTAACAGGTAGGTTTTTTAAATTAAAATACAGAATGTAGGTACATTTGAACATTTTATTTTGGTTGTTCCAATGTGATACATGTACCTTTGTGAACTTATCATTTCTGAGAACGCATGCTGTTATGGCGTGATTACCTGTGAATACATTAATGCAATAAATGCTCAAAATGATTTCTGTCAACCTCAATGCCTTTGGCAATACGTGTAATGACATTCCTCTCAACAGTGAGTAGCTCGCCTTCCGTAATGTTCGCACATGCATTGACAATGCACTGACGCATGTTGTCAGGCATTGTCGGTGGATCACGATATCAAATATCCTTCAACTTTCCCCACAGAAAGAAATCCGGGGACGTCAGATCCAGTGAATGTGCGGGCCATGGTATGGTGCTTTGACGACCAATCCACCTTTCATGAAATATGCTATTCAATACTGCTTCAACCGCACGCAAACTATGTGCCGGACATCCATCATGTTGGAAGTACATCGCCATTCTGTCAAGCAGTGAAACATCTTGTAGTAACATTGGTAGAACATTACGCAGAAAATCAGCATACATTGCACCATTTAGATTGCCATCGATAAAATGGGGGCCAATTATCCTTCCTCTCTTAATGCCACACCATACATTAACCTGCCAAGGTCGCTGCTGTTCCACTTGTCGCTGGCATCGTAGATTTTCCGTTGCCCAATAGTGCATATTATGGCGGTTTAGGTTACCGCTGTTGGTGAATGATGCTTCATCGCTAAATAGAACGCATGCAAAAAATCTTTCATCGTCCCGTAATTTCTCTTGTGCCCTGTGGCAGAACTGTACATGACGTTCAAAGTCATCGTCATGCAATTCATAGTGCATAGAAATATGGTACGGGTGCAATCGATGTTGATGTAGCATTCTCAACACCGACGTTTTTGAGATTCCCAATTCTCGCGCAATTTGTCTGCTACTGATGTGAGGATTAGCTGCCCCAGCAGCTAAGACATCTACTAGGGCATCATCATTTGTTGCAGGTTGTGGTTGGTGTTCCACATGTGGCTGGACACTTCCTGTTTCCTTAAATAATGTAACTGTCCGGCGAATGGTTCGGACACTTCGATGATGTCATCCAGGATACCGAGCAGCATACATAGCACACGCCCCTTGGGCATTTTGATCACAATAGCCATACATCAACATCAACATGATAACGACATTTTCCGCAATTGGTAAACGGTCCATTTTAAAACGGGTAATGTATCATGAAGCAAATACCGTCCGCACTGGCGGAATGTTATGTGATACCACATACTTATATGTTTGTGACTATTACAGCAGCTGGCCGGAGTTGCCGAGCGGTGCTAGGCGCTACAGTCTGGAAACGTGCGACCGCTACGTTCGCAGGTTCGAATCCTGCCTCGGGCATGGATGTGTGTGATGTCCTTAGGTTAGTTAGGTTTAAGTAGTTCTAAGTTCTAGGGGACTGATGACCTCAGAAGTTAAGTCCCATAGTGCTCAGAGCCATTTGAACCATTTTTGACTATTACAGCCCCATTTATCACAAAGCGAAAAAAGTGGTCCAGCTAAAACATTCATATTTCTTTACGTACTACATGAATATGTAATAAAAAATGGGGGTTCCTATTTTTAAAAAATGCAGTTGATATGAGTTTGACCCATGGCAGTGCCATCTAGCAGGCCAACCATAGCGCTATCTGGTTTCTCCCTTCAAGCTAGACGAATTTCATTCTTTGTAGTTTTTTCATTTGATGCTTATTTCGTGAGATATTTGGCCCGGTCACTATCAATGGACCACCCTGTAGAAAGCTGTGGATTACTGTGTTATAAATGTTAAATTATGTGTTTGTATTGGTAGCACTGTCAAAAATAGTATCGTATCTTTTCTTAGCATAAACATGCTTTGTATATCGAAGTGCTAACATTTTTCCGAGGAATAGTGACGAATAGACTGGTAAATCTCTCAAAAAGTATGACTCCAAAATGAAGTGTTCTTAAGAAATGTGGGTTTCATGGTAATAAATTTTTGTATAAAGAGAAACTTTGCGTTCAGCATGTGGTGTGTGAAGTTACAGACAACGAAATACTGGCAAACTCATGAGTATCTAGCGAAACACCCATTAGTGCTTCGAAGATTAAAATGAAACATAGTGATAACACAGTTATCTCAAAACAAAACTCATGTAAACGGTAGGTTAGGTTATATTCTGATACATTTACACAACCTAACAGGGGTGTTATGTGAATGTGTGTGCTGTATGTATGTGGAGGGCCAGTTAGTTTACATGAAGACATTGAGGTATCAAATGGACTAGCCAGGAAACGTATCATTAATTCTGCCAGTTGTAAATATACTCATTCATTTTGGAATTCTGATAAGTGTAAAGATAATTATTTTGAAATAAATGTTAGGTGGTTTTATGGATTGAGAGCTATTGGCAAAGGTTACACTGCAGCAGAAACAATGTGTGTCATGATGTATATGCCACGCCCACTTTGTAAAATGGACAAGTATGCAGGATTTATTGGAGCTGCTGTGAAATCTGCTGCATGTGAGTCAATTAAGGGTGCTGCAAATGAAGCTGCTGAAATAAACGATGGTATGATTGACATATCCGTAGCTTTTGGGGCACTTGGTAGAAGCGCAGCTGCATTTCTAAGAATTCTGTTGCTACAGTGACCAGTGTGGATACTGGAAAGCTAATAGATTTCCAGATTTTAACCAAACATTGTTATAAGTATAAATCAGGGCATGAAGAAGGGCATATCTGTGACAGAAATTATGAAGGACAACTAGTCGTATGGAGGCCTGTGCAGCTGTTGAAATTTATAATCGATCTGTAAACTAAAGGCGAGTGTGTTACACTAAGTTCTTAGGTTATGCAGACTCAAATGCATATAACAGTGTAGTAGCCACTCAGCCTTATGGTGAGAAGCTTATCACAGAACTGGAATGTGTTGGTCATGTCCAGAAGAGGATGGGTACCAGATTGAGGAAGTTGAAACAAAGTTTGAGAGACAAGAAACTTTCAGGTGGTAAGACCATAAGAAGCAGGCTGACAGACAAAATGATTGATCAACTACAACAGTATTATGAGATTGCCATTAGAAATAATACTGAGGATTTGTTGAAATTGAAGCAGGCAGTATGGGCTACCTTCTTCCAGAGACTGTCAGCTGATGATAAACCAGTACACCATCTTTGCCCTCCTGGATCTGGTTCATGGTGCAATTACCGCAATGCCCAGTACTCAAACAGGTCATACAGCCATAAACATTCTATCCCAGCAGCAGTTGTGGATATCATAAAACCTGTTTACAGAGACCTGGCAATCTTGAATTATTGAAGAAGTGTCTGCATTGTCAGACTCAAAATCCCAATGAGTCGTTCAATAATCTTATAGTGTCAGTGTTGTCATAACTGCCGTCTGCGTCATGTCTGCTGTGCAGCGAGCTACGCTAATTTAAGTATTGACTCTATTTTTCTTACTTGTCACTTCTTCTTCCATGTGTTTTTGCTTTTAGGAAGCTTTTTATTGTCGAGTGCTAGTAATAGTGTTCCATAGATTTTGTGTTTGTTTTGAATACAGTCAGAGAGAGTCCGTTTAGTAAGCCATAGTGCCAGTAGTGCTAGTGTTTGTTTTCAATACAGTCCAGAGACAGGTAGGGCTATTTTCATTGTTTTCTACAGGAAGTGTCTAGTAACCACAGTTTAGTCAACTATCAGCCACCTTTAGTGAATTAGCAGTCTAGTTATAAGTTGATTAACTCTCTACAGTAAATTGATTTCTTAGGATGGATAGGATGTGTGACTGCTGTGTATGGACACAGGTGGAGCTGGCCACTGTTCGCGAACAGCTGAACGTGTTGATGGCTGCGGTTACCCGTCTTCAGGCTGCTGCCTTGGAGTGTAGCGGCAGTGGGGAGTCTGGTGCTTTGCATGGTACACCCCAGGTGATACATGCTTCACCCACTGACCCTTCTGTCGACACATCTTTGCGGGTACCGGGCGCGGTTGGGCCACCCTCTTCCCAAGGGGAGTGGCGGGTTCAGCAGCATTCGCGGCGCACGAGGCGGAGGGTCAGTGTGGAGGCTGGCTGTGTGGCATCGCCCGTTCTGCCTGTGAGTGGACATGTGGCCACTCCTTCAGCAAGTTCTGAGCAGGCACATGGGGGGAGGGGTTTATTAGTTATTGGGAGCTCCAACGTTAGGCGGGTGATGGAGCACCTTAGGGAAATAGCGGAAAGGTCGGGGAAGAAGGACAGTGTTCACTCTGTCTGCTTGCCGGGGGTCTCATCCGAGATGTGGAGGAGGCCGTGCCGGCAGTGATAGAGAGCACTGGGTGCACCCGACTGCAAATTGTTGCTCATGTCGGCACCAATGACTCCTGCCGTCTGGGTTCAGAGGTCATCCTCAGTTCATACAGGCGGTTAGTGGAGTTGGTGAAGGCAGAAAGCCTCGCGGGGTGGAATCTGAGCTAGCTATTTGTAGTATCATTCCGAGAACCGATAGTGGTCCTCTGGTTTGGAGCCGAGTGGAAGGCTTAAACCAGGGGCTCAGACGATTCTGCGGAGATCTGGGGTGCAAATTTCTCGACATCCGCTATCGGGTGGAGAAATGTAGGGTCCCCCTGAATAGGTCACGCGTGCACTACATGCAGGAAGTGGCTACAAGTGTAGCGGAGTATGTGTGGAGTGCACATGTGGGTTTTTTAGGTTAGAGAATTCCCTCCCTAGGCCCGACAAGACACCTCCTGAGATGCGGCAAGGTAGGAGTAGACAAAATGCAACAGGGAATAACAATATTAATGTGCTAATAGTAAACTGCAGGAGCGTCTATAGAAAGGTCCCAGAACTGCTCTCATTAATAAACGGTCACAATGCCCACATAGTACTAGGGACAAAAAGTTGGCTGAAACCCGATGTAAACAGTAATAAATTCTAAACTCAGATTGGAATGTATACCGCAGAGACAGGCTGGAAAGTGAAGGGGGAGGCATGTTTAAAGTGATAAGAAGTGCAATAGTATCGAAGGAAATTGACTGAGATCCGAAATGTGAAATAATTTAGGTGAAGGTCACGGTTAAACCAGGCTCAGACATGGTAATTGGATGTCTCTATAGGCCCCCTGGCTCAGCAGCTGTTGTGACTGAGCACCTGAAGGATAATTTGGAAAATATTTCGATTAGATTTGCCCAACATGTTATAGTTCTGGGTGGAGATTTTAATTTGCCCGATATTGACTGGGAGACTCAAACTTTCATAATGGGTGGCAGGGACAAAGAATCCAGTGAAATTTTTTAAGAGCTTTATCTGAAAACTACCTTGAGCAGTTAAACAGAGAACTGACTCATGGCAATAACATATTAGTGACAAACAGACCCGAACTATTTGAAACGGTTAACGCAGAACAGGTAATCAGTGATCATAAAGCGGTTACTGCATCGATGATTTCAGCCATAAATAGAAATATTAAAAAAGGTACGAAAATCTTTCTGGTTAGCAAAAGTGACGAAAATCTGATTTCAGAGTACCTGATGGCTCAACACAAAAGTTTTGTTTTAAGTACAGATAGTGTTGAGGATCAGTGGACAAAGTTCAAAACCATCGTACAATATGCGTTAGATGAGTATGTGCCAATCAAGATCATAAGAGATGGAAAAGAGCCAGCGTGGTACAACAACCGAGTTAGAAAACTGCTGAGGAAGCAAAGGGAACTTCACAGCAAACATAAACATAGCCAACACCTTGCAGACAAACAAAAATTACGCGAAGCGAAATGTAATGTGAGGAGGGCCATGCGAGAGGCGTTAAATGAATTCGAAAGTAAAGTTCTATGTACTGACTTGGCAGAAAATCCTAAGAAATTTTGCTCTTATGTCAAAGCGGTAGGTGGATCAAAACAAAATGTCCAGACACTCTGTGACCAGAAAGGTACTGAAACAGAGGATGATGGACTAAAGCCGAAATACTAAATGTCTTTTTCCAAAGCTGTTTCACAGAGGAAGACTGCACTGTAGTTCCTTCTCTAGATTGTCGCACAGATGACAAAATGGTAGATATTGAAATAGAGGGATAGAGAAACAATTAAAATCACTCAAAAGAGGAAAGGCCGCTGGACCTGATGGGATACCAGTTCAGTTTTACACAGAGTATGTGAAGGAACTTGCCCCCCTTCTTGCAGTAATGTGCCGTAGGTCTCTACAAGAGTGTAGCGTTCCAAAGAATTGGAAAAGGGCACAGGTCATCCCCGTTTTCAAGAAGGGACGTCGAACAGATGTGCAGAACTGTAGACCTATATCTCTAACATCGATCAGTTGTAGAATTTTAGAACATGTATTATGTTTGAATATTATGACTTTTCTGTAAACTAGAAATCTACTCTGTAGGAATCAGCATGGGTTTCAAAAAAGACGATCGTGTGAAACCCAGCTCGCGCTATTCGTCCACGAGAATCAGAGGGCCATGGACACGGGTTCCCAGGTAGATGCTGTGTTTCTTGACTTCCACAAGGCGTTCGATACAGTTCTCCGCAATCGTTTAATGAACAAAATAAGAGCATATGGACTATCAGACCAATTATGTGATTGGATTGAAGAGTTGCTAGATAACAGAACGTAGCACGTCATTCTCAATGGAGAGAAGTCTTCCGAAGTAAGAGTGATTTCAGGTGTGCTGCAGGGGAGTGTCGTAGGACCGTTGCTATTCACAATATACATAAATGACCTTGTGAATGACATCGGAAGTTCATTGAGGCTTTTTGCGGATGATGCTGTGGTATATCGAGAGGTTGCAACAATGGAAAATGGTACTGAAAAGCAGGATGATCTGCAGCGAATTGATGCATGGTTTAGGGAATGGCAATTGAATCTCAATGTAGACAAGTGTAATGTGCTGCGAATACATAGAAAGAAAGATCCCATATCATTTAGCTACAATATAGCAGGTCAGCAATTGGAAGCAGTTAATTCCATAAATTATCTGGGAGTATGCATTAGGAGTGATTTAAAATGGAATGATCATATAAAGTTGATCGTGGGTAAATCAGATGCCAGACTGAGATTCATTGGAAGAATCCTAAGGAAATGCAATCCGAAAACAAAGGAATTAGGTTACAGTACACTTGTTCGCCCACTGTTTGAATACTGCTCAGCAGTGTGGGATCCGTACCAGATAGGGTTGATAGAAGAGATAGAGAAGATCCAACAGAGAGCAGCATGCTTCGTTATAGGATCATTTAGTAATCGCGAAAGAGTTACAGAGATGTTAGATAAACTCCAGTGGAAGACTCTGCAGGGGGGATGCTCAGTAGCTCAGTACAGGCTTTTGTTGAAGTTTCAGGAACATACTTTCACCGAGGAGTCAAGCAGTATATTGCTCCCTCCTACGTATATCTTGCAAAGAGACCATGAGGATAAAATGAGAGAGATTAGAGCCCGCACATAGGCATACCGACAATGCTTCTTTCCACGAACAATACGAGACTGGAATAGAAGGGAGAACCAATAGAGGTACTCAAGGTACCCTACACCATCAGGTGGCTTGAGGAGTATGGATGTAGATGTAGATGTAGACCAAAAAATGTTTTTCTTGTAATGAAGACACTAAAGTGGGGGTCAGTCATGCTGTTATTGCTTTTAATGATGGCAACATTGGTAGCGTGAAAGTGCTACAACATATGGGAATTAATTCTGGAGCAAACTGCATCAGAGAATTTGAATGGATGGACAAGGTTTGCACTGGTAAAGCAGAGTATGCAGCACAGTTGGCCACTACGGAGTCCAGAAAGAAGAAAACAAGAAAAAACTTAAAAAAGATCAAGAGGATAATATACAGTATGGTGCAGGGTGCTTCTGAGTGACTAAAAATAAAATGTTAAGCATATATTGAGTTACAGTCTATTAAAACTTTAAAAACTCTTCCTGAAAATTTACATTTTGTCTTGCATTTTTCCCTAAATCTCAGTAACTAATTCGAATAGCGAATTCAAATTTTCAGTATGTATCCTGAGCCTTCTGAACTAAAAGAAGAACATAATGTTATGTATAAATAAAATTATTTAGAATAACATACAAAAAAGTACACAAAATTTTAACTGTGTAATTAAAAAATTGTATTTCCAAAAGCAGTGGCTGAAATGCAATTATTGTAAGACTCAGAACATATAGTTTAATGTCCTGTAAAAGTTTCTTGTCAATGGCTACAGTTGTTCCTGAAATACGGGGAAGTTAAGTCACTAAATGTAACATTGTCAGGATATGGCGTTCAAACTCCCCTTAATGCACATTTTCTCCTTCCTCCACTTGGTGAGCAACACATTTATAGTATTTTCACAACAGCAGTAGCTATTTTCTTACAATTTCTTTTTGCAGGCATACCATGTGCCGGGCTTCAAGGGACATGTGGGATTTATTACCTCAATGAGTGAACACTTCTGTGGCACGTGCAACCGTTTACGGATAACAGCTGATGGCAATTTGAAGGTGTGTCTCTTTGGGAATTCAGAGATATCTCTCAGGTGAGTGATGAAACATAGAATAATCGTGTCCAAGTGAAAATTCATGTGAGGAAACCATAAAATTACTAGAAGACTGACAGACTGATCAGTATTTTACCTCCAGGAGGTGAAATTCCAAAACTTCTTATAGACACATTTGTTCCTCTTGTCCTCACATTAGTCATGGAGTCCAAGTGACCTTTGAGACCTTCAGAAACTTATCCCTCTTTCCTCTCTCATTAAGGAACTGATAGTTCCAAATGCTGAGTATAGAATAATACTTTCAAACTGTTTGCCATGCACATTAGGTATGTGGTTGGTATATGGAAGAGATAAACTGCAGTTAAATCCAGCAGGTATGAAATGAGTAATCTTTTCTTGAAGTTTTCAGCTTGCACCCTCCTCCCTCCCAGACATACAAACCAGATACCTCTAGCTAAATAATTTGTGAGTATATATAATTTGCCTCTGTCAACATCATGTTACACTAACCTATTTGTGAGATTAAATTAAAGGAAAGTAATCAGAACTGGAAATTATGTAAAGACATTTTTAGTTATGTCCCTATGTTGTAATAAAGTTAACACAATATTTCTGTCCATGTGATGGTAACTATGATTCGTCAGCCACTGTTGCCGAGCGGTTCTAGGCGCTTCAGTCCAGAACTGCGCGACTGCTACGGTCGCAGGTTTGAATCCTGCCTTGGCTCAGATGTTAAGTCCTATAGTGCCCAGAGCCATTTGAACTGTGATTCATGATTATCAGAGTCTATATGTTCCAAATAAAAATTGGAACTTCATGTGTATAAATGTACAAATTATTAGACAATGGGACCAACAACTGACACTTTTAAATTGATGACTAGACTAAGAGATTAATAATAGGAAAAAAACTGCAAGATACTTGGCGATAAGTTTGCTTCAGGACAAGGTAAGGGGGGTGAGGGTTGGGAAGAATCAGCTCTCTCTTTGTGAGCATACCAGAAATCCTTTATCAACCGAAGGTAAAATAAGATATAAAAATACAGGGTCAAACAATTAATTTAAGTATCTTAAAAACCAAATGACTAATAAAATTGGAAGCTAAGAAAAGTAAGTTCGTAGTAAGTAGGGTGAAACACAAGGGGCTGCAACATATTGCCATTGTTGTTTGACTTGTCTATCAAAGAAAAAAGAAATGGATCAAAACAAAATAAAAGTGAGAATGGAAATGTATCAGAAGCAAATAGGAATAAGCAAGGAACATATTCTTTAATAAAAAAAAAAATAAAAAAAAAGTGACATGTGAGGCAGATGTTCCTACAATTTTATGTTCATAGCACAGCAGTCTGTGAAAGCAAAATATTTATGACATTGAAAAAAGAAAATCAGTGAGTGAAAAGTGTGTGTAGGTGAATTGTGGTGAAAGACTGGATATTGGAACTTCTGTTAGGCTGCCCAGTATTAGTTAACTTGGTAGTAAAGGAGCAAGTTTGCAAGGGCAGATAACTGTTTGACTACGTAAAATAGAGTGGGAGTATGGAAAAGCTAGTCCAAGATAGGATGAAAAAGATAACAGCAACTTAAAAAATGAATTGATAAGTTACCATGAACCCCATTCCAATCTAGTGAATGCAGTGGTTGACAATATCTTGTGACATTCGCCTATAAGGCTCAAACAATAATTGCTAAATAAAAATACAAAATGTTGACAAGACTGTATCGAAGCTGTCACTCTCTTTTGAAACAAGGGTGTTTAAACCAACAAACACGCAGGAAAGCAGGGACAACTCGGACACTAGAGGAGGATAGGAAGTATCATTGAAGGAGTGAGCATAAACCGTGTGGAATATGTGTGGTACAAGTAAAAAAAAAAAAGAGAAGAAGAAGAAGAAGAAGAAGAGGAAGTGGAAAAATCTTGATCTGGAAACAAGGGAATAAAAATTTGCCACGCGAAGAGACAATATGGTACTGTGCTGATGAGTGTGTACAAGTGGTGATATACAATATACATTGATAAAGGAACTCTGCATTGGGCCCAGAAGACCACGCAATGCCCTTCGAGAGATGTCCTCTACTATATATCTATGGAGAGTTAGGGGGTCAGTATACAACTCTCCAGGCTGTTATCAACTTCCAGAAGTTGAAGACACTGCTTCTCACTTGAGTAGCTCCTCAGCTGGAACTACAAGCAGAGTGTACCCTATTCCAGTCCGTCCACCGAGCAGAATTTCCCGGCTCTACAAGGAATTGAACCTGATCCCTTTCTATGGCACCCCTGTGGCATACTGACTGCATAGCTGTGGCAAGAGTCATAATATACACTTGTGAACAATTGAGTTATAACTATTCTGTTTATTGGGGAGAGAGTATGTATATTGCACCGTGAATGAAACAGTTTAGTGTATCGTAAATGGAATGTATTCAGACCTTGTACTTGTTGTGTGAGAGCGCGGTGTCTTAGACACTTGTAGTGTTTGTCTTAGCATGTACGGACCAGTGAGCCTTACTTTCTAGTATTTTTGATTATATATCATTACTGGTGCCTCTGGCACTTTTGTGCTGCAATAGCAATAGCTTGCAATAGCAAACATTGAGTCAAACATGGTTTTTGGATTAGAAGAAGAGGTCAACTGGGTTGACATTGGGAATAGAGTTATGGGAAGTGGACAATAAGCAGTTATATTGAAGGGTGCATTATTTGATATGTTAAGGTTAATTATAAAATGTGGATTGGAGAATTTTTCACGTTGAGCAGAAGTAAGTTTACAGGACCAGATGTCAAATTACACATGATCAGTGTGAATCCCTATAGTCAGCATGAACACTGGCACACAGAATAATTTATAGGTAGCCTTGCTGTATATAAAAAATCAGATTTGTGCTGAACTGTCATGAACAAACTGTCACTTCTCTGGAATAAATAGACTCTGATTTGTTAATTACATCTGTGTAAATGAAAAATATAGGAAAACATAGATTGCTGCTTACTGTAAAGGAGACATGTTACATTGTAGACAGGCACAATTAAAAAGGCACTTACACAAAGCTTTCGGTCACAGCCTTCATCAGCAAAAGAGATACAGAGAAACACACACATTCATACACACAGGCAAGCACATGTCACACACATATGACTGACAACTCCAGCAGCTTGCCCCTAGCTGCTGGACTTGGCAGTTTTTTTTTCTCTGTGTGTGTGTGCGTGCGTGCACGCGTGGAGTGCTTGCTTGTGTGTTGTGCCTGTGTGCAACTTTGTTTTCTTTACGGTAAATAGTGATCTATCTTTCCCTGCACTGTTGATATTCCTACCTGGAATTTCCATTGTTTAATCAGTGTAAATAAGAAGGACACAGTTACATATATTCTGTCACTTGAAGACTAATACATGAAGTAAGTGGACATTATTTTTTATTGCAGAGGATCTTTGTCACCACTAATTATTAATTTTGTGTTCCAGTTAATTAGACATGGTTTCATCCTTTCGTGGATGTGCTCTTTTTGTTAAATCTTCCTGCAAAAGATCTGATTTACTTCAAATTAATAAACCTGAGTATTCTGAAAAAGGAGGTGCAGCTTACAGCTGCAGTGTGACAGTTGATCACAGGGTGATTTTATCACTGCCATATCGTGGGTAACCATGGCTCGAGACACTTATTCTATAAGGGTGTGTAGTCATTGGGCTTTCTTGTACCACAGTGTCAAAGGTGTACTGTGAGCAGATTTATTCAAGGAAAATACTACCACAATCAGCAGAGTGAACTGCTATGGGCAACAGGATATCATTGACAGGGGTTACCACTGACTAGCATGGCTTTAGCAGCGAACAGGTGGGCCACAATGTAGCAAATGACTCACCAACTCAGTGACAGTCAATAAACAGTAACCATTCATGCCACTGGGAACTGTCACCTCTTTGTGGGATACAAAGATGCAATCTGCACACTGCTCGTCACAGTTACAAAGATTAGCATTGGTTTGGAACAGCACCAGGGGATGCTCGAAGCATGCAGGAAGGTCGTCTGTCTGATGATTTGCGGTACATACTGGCAAGGTGGCAGGGTGCAAAATAAGGAGTGATCAAAAAACTTCCATTTGAAGGCTGCATAGTTCAGACCAGTATGCCACACACACACACACACACACACACACACACACACACACACACACACACACACACACACATATCTCCATCCGCACATATACCCTGCTTGTGTCTGTATATGTGCGGATGGATATATGTGTGTGTGTGTGTGAGTGTGTGCGAGTGTATACCTGTCCTTTTTCCCCCCTAAGGTAAGTCTTTCCACTCCCAGGGTTGGAATGACTCCTTACCCTCTCCCTTAAAACCCACATCCTTTCGTCTTTCCCTCTCCTTCCCTCTTTCCTGATGAAGCAACTGTGTGTTGCGAAAGCTTGAATTTTGTGTGTGTGTTTGTTTGTGTGTCTATCAACATACCAACGCTTTCGTTTGGTAAGTTACATCATCTTTGTTTTTAGATATATTTTTCCCATTTGGAATGTTTCCCTGTATTATATTATATATCAGTGCTTTCCTCTCCCACAACTATCCTGCAGACCTTGTCCACAAACAGATCTCCCAAACAATACATTCCTCCCCACCCAACAACAATGTTACTACCCCCAGACCACACAGAAGCATCCCCCTTGTCACCCAATATTATCCTGGCCTCGAATACATCAACTAATTACTCCGCCACGGATATGAATTTCTCAAGTCAAGCCCTGAAGTGAGATCATCCCTTGACAATATTCTCCCCACACCACCCAGAGTTGCCTTTTGCCGAACCCCTAACCTCCGTAACATCCTTGTCAAACCCTACAATATTCCCAGACCACCTTCTCTACCCAGCGGTTCCTACCCCTGTAACCGACCCCGATGCAAAACCTGCCCCATGCATCCCCCCACAACCAACTACTCCAGCCCCGCTACTGGTATAACATACACAACTCAAGGCAGGGCCACATGTAAGACAACACGTCATTTATCAGCTGACATGCCTGCACTGCACAGCCTTTTACATTGGTATGATGACAACTGAACTGGCTGAGCGCATGAATGGGCACAGATGAACTGTCCACCTAGGAGATGTCCAATACCCAGTAGCGGAGCATGCCCTCCAGCATAATTCTAGGGACCTAGGAACCTGCTACACCATATGTGCCATTTGGCTTCTCCCACCCAACACCAGTACCTCGGAACTGTGGAGATGGGAACTTGCACTCCAACACATCCTTTCATCCCGCCATCCCCCTGGACTGAACCTGTGTTAACCAACCTCACTCCCATTTACTCTTTAGTCTTCTCCTCTTTCCCTTTCCTCTTTAGCCATTCACGCATCTTTTTATCCTACATAGTTGTGTTTATTTTTATACTATGTACCTCTTTACTTCTGTATTCATCCTCCTTGGTTTGAAGCTGGCACAGTAATTACAGTAGAATATCTTTGGCTTCCCTCTGACATCCATGCCTCCATCTTTGCTACCCTCCCTGTTTACCTTTCCCCTGTTGCTTCATAACCTGGGTTGTGAATAACTGAATCCACTTTAACCTTCTTCCCCTTTTTTCCCCTCTCTCCTCCCTGATGAAGGAACAAGGTTCTGAAAGCTAGGATACGTCAATTTTCTGTTCTGTTTTGTGTATCTATCGGCTGTACTGAGCTGAGGTAAGTACTCGCCAGGCCCTCTATCTCTTTGTTAGTATTTGTTTCATATATATAAACACACACATACACACACACACACACACACACACACACACGCACACACACACAGGGTGATGCGTATTAACATTTAAAAACCTCCAAAGCACTGTAGATGACCCTGAGACAAGTAATTTAATACAAGACACATGGGATCACAAATGTTGGATACGATACAAATGTTGGGAAATGTGTCAAAAGCGAATGACAAATGTCACCAGATGATGTACCTTGCCATGCTTGCAGTGGTTGAGCCTCTTGGTCTGTCACACTTGATCATCCCAACCCAAGTCAAGTATTCATATCGTTGTGGCTACGGATACATGTGTGCGACTTTAGTGATGGCGTTCAGGATTTGCGTCTTGCATCTGGCAGGCAGTATTTTTTCATTGTGTTAAACAATTATATATTTATATTGAAGTTTATTATTTTATTTACCGGTCTTGCAGTTTCCTTGATTTCTTGCAAAGTACAGTACAATGAAAACCTACCATATTGCATAACAAGTAGATGAGTGTAAACTTCAGAATAGCATCATCCCCATTAAATGACCTTTGTTTTCTTTACTAACTAATGTCTGTAAACAAAAAGAGAAGTGACAGAAGCAAAAAACACAAAATCAGAACTGCTTTTGCTTGATTACAGCAGGGACAGTAATTTTGTAACATCTACATTTACAACAGATCATATTTACATAATGTTTTCGAAATTTGCTCTGTTTTCTCAAATGAAAGTATTGCACTGCTGAATCATTCCTTTACACTCAACCCCGACTGCTGCACATGCTGTGGGGTATGTCATCTGGTTACGTCATATGTTCAGTGTTTCTCACCAATTTTTGGGGTATTTTGAACTTTACAAAAAGGCAAATGCAGAAAGTTATCACATTTTGCTGCACAATACCTGCGTCACAGAAAAATAATGTATACAAATCTTCTCAGATTGGCCATTGAATAACTTTGTGCAAGCCTCGCAATATTTCACCAACACAACTGTTCGTCATCTTCAGGTAGTGGTGGGTCCTGTCATCACTGCTGCAAGATGTGACTGGTGATATTCGCACAGCAGAATTGAAATTTGTCAGGCTAGAAGCAGGAGTACGAATGTGTGGACAGGCACTCCCAGTTGGATGGAAATGCCATTCATAGTAGCCTTCTGCTTATGTGTTGTGGGCAATGACTACACTTCTGGACACTCGTGTGGTTAAAAGCTGAATTAACTCTCTGCAAGGTGCTGCATCAGGTCATACATCGGAGGATCTGGTTTCTACTGTTTTAATTTCATGGCAGTCAGTGCTGGATTCTGGGCAGTGCTTAGTCAAAATTCCATATTCCTGTTGGTAAGATTGCCCACCGTATGGCCTCTTGGGAAACGTGTGGTGCCCTGTATTCAGGCAGTGCTCTGCTACCACTAATTTACTGGGTGGCATTTTTGTCAGTGCTGTTGAACACAGTGTTCTTGCACAATGTGAGGTGTCTGCCCTATATAAGATTTCCCATAATGGCATCAGATTTTATATATGATCTGTGTTTTCTAGGGTCAAGATTGTCTTTAACTGAACACAAACACTTCCTTAGTTTCGCTGGTAGACGAAAAACACACTTGATTCTGTTTCTCCTAGCGATTCTTTCTATTTTTGAAAACATGCCACTGAAATATGGCAAGAAAGCCATTTGCAGTGCTTGTCTAAGTATCTTCATTTACATCCCTACACTGAACTTGCTTTGCTCAGAACACATTGCAAATCTGTTTACAAGAATAAACATTCTGCTGCAACACTGTTCTTAGGTTTTACAGTTCACCAGGCAGACTGTTGGTATCTGAGATCACGTGTGCTCTATGTGCCAGGGAGTGTAAGACACTACCACATTGTGCAGGGTGATGGCAACTTTTGGACCGCAAATATAACTCTGCGTGTATCAGTTTGCAGTAGAGACTATGCCCCAGTGTTCTGTCAGCTTTTCTTCTAACTGTGACATCCAGGAATGGTAAGCTGCTATCTTTTTGTACTTCCACAGTGAACTGAATATTCAGATGGAGCGAGTGCAAATGCTGCAGGGACATAGGTAGTGTCTGTATTATGTGGGCCACACCACAAATGTCTCTTCAGCATTCTGCCAGAAGGAGGAATGTTGGATATTTACTAAGGGAAATAGAGGATCTCCCATGGGAACACTGTCCACTTGATTAAAGTAGTTGGTGTTACATAAGAAATAGGATGAGGTATGCACATGTTTAAACAGCACCACAATTTCTTTCTCAAACTTGCTGTTAATAACCTCTAATGAGGGCTGCAGGGGCACTTTTGTAAGTAATGATATAACATTTGAGCTAACTAAAAGATCTGAAAGTTCTAGTTTAAGCATCTTCAGGTATTCTATGAAATCCTCTGAATTCTAAATATGATGGTCATAGTCATCCACATGATAAATTTCAAAGCTGTCATGTGGAAATTGCCAGTTGCATCTTGCAGCAGTGATGGTGGAAATCACCACCACCTGTAGATGCCAAAACGTTGTGTCACTGAAATATTGAGGGAGGGACTTGCATAATGTTATCTGGTGGGGAACCCAAAGTGTTTTTGCAACAGATCTATCAGGCAAGCCTGAAAAGTCACATATACTCCAAGCAGTAAGTACCTGTCGTAAAATGGTCACATTAGTGAGCTTGGCAATTAATTAAGAGTTTATCAATAAATTTGGCTTCATTTTGCAAGAAATTGTGCTGTGTTCCAGTACTCTCTCTTCAACAAAACTAATGTCAGTTTCTGCTCCACCTCTTCAGCCCAAGATCCTATGTACACTCTTGAGCATTTGTGTAAGATACCTGTTTATTTATAAAAATAAAAGTAACTTCTATCATGACTTTCCCATTCTTGTCCAGTGGGTTTGTTATCCTGCTGTTGCCTACTGCAGACTACAAGATTACTGTTGAAGATTTCTGCAAAGTTTTTCTTCCTTTTTAGTGTACCAACATTTCACTGTGTGGTAATTGCCTGGTACTGTTTAACGGGTGTTTTAACAGTTGTTTCAGAGATGCAATACGAAGCAAATGCAGTGAGGATGACTTGCTTGCCATGATTGGGGCAGCAGTGAGAAGAAGGAAGAAACAACATCGAGGTAAGATACATTACAGCAAATGTAACTCTATAGATAGAAAGAAAATTTCTGTTTAACAAGTCATAGCAAACATAAGAGCAAAATAGAACGAAAAACAACAGTGATAGAACCTGTGTTTTTTGTGTAAACTTGGATTTAATTTTTATTTAGTATTCATTCTGATTAATGCCCATTGGTCAACAAGATATTTCAGCCCTAGAATTTGGTTCTGCAAGGTCCATCAGATAACCGTATATGGCTGTTGTAACTCCTTTATTGGACTTCAGAAGTTTTCCAGCAACAAATCTTTTTTTTTTCTTTCTTTCTTTCTTTTTTTTCTTTTTTTAAAAAAAAGCTAAAATGCAGAAAACATCATAAAGCAAACACTCACAGAAAAGCATCAGTGTCCTTGAAACAATGGAAACACCAGTAGGAATATCAACAATATTGGAAAAGGCAGATTACTACTTACTGGTGAAGGCTGTGGCTGAAAGCTTTATGTAAGTGTCTTTTAATTCTGCCCATCTGCAGCCTAAAGTATCTTCTTTATGGTAAGTAACAGTCTGTCTTTTCCTTCATTATTCATTAGTGTTCTTTGTTTTTATTGCTGTTTAGCAAGCATCATCTGGTATATAAGGGATGCGAATAGCGTCAGATGAATCATCACTCTGGAGGATATGAAGGTGCTGCATATTGGTGTGAGACAGCATTATCTGATGAGAGTTTGAAAGAAACCTCATTGTGGATGTCCATTTGGTCGCCTGGTTAAACCTTGCAACATCTGTATTTTTGGAGTATTTGGATCTGACAGTGGCCTGATGTTGGAAAGTAAGGGCATACTCATCATCAATGTTCCAGTTGACTACATCAGACCACTACAAGGGAGCATCACTGTGTAGTGTACTGAGTACATTGTAACCTGTTCACATCTGTGACTGCCATCTGAGAACAAGTACAGTAAACTCTCGTGCAGCTACACTTTTGGCTAGCTAGATTGACACTTGACAAGTTTCAATTTGCGTGCACCTGGAGCCAAGCGTTTGCTGGTGTTTTTTGGCAATCTACTGCTAATCAGTGCACTGGTGCGTGTCAAAAGTCCAAGTATCGTCAATTCGTGCGTGTGTTGGTTGAAGCTCTAGTGTGTTTCTTATTCGTATTGCATGGTTTCATGCCACTGCCATCTATTGGAACTCCTTGGTAGTACAGTACATACAGTATTGTTCTATGCAGCGCAACGTAGCCCTGTCAAAACCGACAATTAGAGTGCGCCGCCTAACACTTTCCACTTGTTGTCGGAACATCAAAGCTGAGTGTTTAACAGTGAATGTACAACACCCTGTTGTGTTGCCACGTGGGCTTGGGTAGAACAGAGGAAATGGCATAGATGTATCGAATGCTTTCATTTGATGGCTGCCACAGCCTGGTTTCAAAAGTCAAAAGTTTGTCTAGTGCATCTCGAGTGTTGTCAAGTTGTGCATCTGTGTGTTTCTGATTTGAGGTTTTGTGCTCCCACTATGTGCCTTAAAGTGTCCAGAGATAAAAGGGGCCAAAAACCATAAAGGACTCAGTCGAGTGTCTGTAGAAAGAACACTGAACGTGACTACAGGCACGAAACATAAAATGAATGTGATCTTGTTGGAAAAAGAGCTTCACACTTTGCAGAGAATTGATGCTGGTGAGCCACCCGCAAAAGTTGCTGCAGAGTAGGAGTACAATTACTGATCGGAAGACAAATTGATCAGGAATTGAAAAATTTTGTTCCATCCAAGCATTGGGCAGCGCAGTGAAATCTTGAAAAACAATGAGAAAAGGTGCACATCCTCAGTTAGAAGAGGCATTATTTTTGTGGCACGAATAAATAAGAGCCAAAGGTGTGTCAGTTTCAGGTCCTCTACTTTGTCAAAATGAGCTGATGAGCTGATAGAAGGAAAGAAGCAAGAATTGCTCGGAAGTAATGGCCAGCAGGATCGTTTCAAGAAGCAGCATGGCATTCATGAAATTGCCATCAGTGCCAAATCATTATCTGGGGATGAAGCGGCTACACTGATTTTAAGAAGAAACTGCACACAATCATTGACAAAGGAGGTTATACTGGCAATCAACTTTACAAATGTGATGAAACTGGGTTGAATTACAAAATGCTGCCAATGAAAACCCTTGCCTCTAAAGAAGAAGAAATGGCTTCAGGATACAAAAAAATCAAAGAAAGATTTACTGTCCTTGCTTGCAGTAATGCCACTGGCAATCATAAACTGTGTCTTACTTTAACTGGCAAATCCAAAACACCAAGAGCATTTAGACACCAACCAACCAGTTTGCCACTGAGGTACACGAGTCAGTCTTAAGGCATGTATGAACAGTGCCATCTTCAGAGAGTGGTTCCAGGCAGAGTTTGTTCCAACTGTAGTAAATTACATGGAAGGAAAAGGACTTCCTTGAAAAGTGCTACTTCTTGTGGACAATGCTCCTTCTCACCCAGGTGATCTGCAAGATGGGGATATCAAAGTTGTATTTCTCCCACAAAATGTCACATCTCTATGTCAACCGATGGACCAAGGTATTCTTGAGGCGATGGAAAAACATTACAGACGCAAGATGCTGGAATAATTAATAGGTGTGATTGATGCTGCAGATGATTTTGTGGAAGCTCTTAAAAAAATCGATGTTTTAAGTGTCATTCATTGACTGCTGAAGCTTGGAATCTAATTCCTCCAGTTCCTCTTGTTAGGTCTTGGAAAAAACTCTTAGATCGTAAGGCAACCTAAGTGGTGGGAAGGAGGAGGCAACACCGAAACTCAAGCTGACGTAATTTTGGTGAATTTACTGGAGAAGCTGGTTGTAAAGACACACACTTCGAAGACATTGAAGAGTGGATAGAAAATGGCATTTTTTCATGTGACTGAGGATGAAATCGTCCAAATTGTGACCGATCATAAAGTGTCAGAAGACTATGTTTCTGATGATGAATCAGAGAAAAATATTCCTCACACATTCTGTTACGAAGTGATCCAAACTGCCCTGGAGTACATCAGCCAACAGGCGGAGACGATTTATCGTGAAATAGTTTGATTTCAACGTTGGAGATGTATTGTTGCAGCAATAGTTTTTCAAGCAAAAAAACAAAAAAAAAAAAAAAAAGACGTTTGTGACTTCGTTACCAAAAAATAAACTCTAATGAAGCATCCTAGAACTTCTATGTCCATAACTTAAAAAGTTTTTTTTTTTTTAATTTTCTTGAAAGTTCCTCTAGACAGACTTTTTGTTCCTTTGAGTAATCTCTAGATTTGTTTCATAATTTTGTTCAGTAGTTTATTTTTTACTCAAAAGAGTAGGTAATAAAATTAAAACTCCTGTTATTTCCTGCTGCCAAATAAGGGAGATTTTTTCTGTAAGAATGCAAAATAAACGAGCTTTGTTATACAGCACTTAAAAACTTTGAGTTTTCAATCATAGTTTGGTGCCTTTTTAACATGTCAACACAATTTTTTCAGTAAAAAAGTGCAGGGTTATTTGCAACCATATCAGTAACGTTTTACATACCCTACGCACATTTTACGATCGTATTTCGCAATATTGATGCAATTTGGAGTGTTCACATGTGAAAACAGGGGGACTTTGATTTATCTGAAATTTTTGTTATCGGAACCGGCCACCGTCCCGATCATTTAGGATAAACAGGAGTTCACTGTAATAGACTCCTTGCAACATGCTGTGTCATACAGCTAGGAGCAGCCAGACTATGGAATTGCCGTCCTGCACATAGGCTGCCATTAACACCCAAGCAAATGACTGCATGTGAAGTGGTGCCATGATCGAGAAGTACGGACTGCTAATGAATGGTGTCACATTATGTTCACTAATGAGTCCCAGTCCTGCACTGCTCCAAATGACTATCGTGGAGAAGTTTGACAGTGACCCGGGGAGATGGGGAGAGGTCCCATTCTTCCATATTTTGGGGGGGGGGGCGTCACAAAGCAGTCCCATGGTGTGGGGAGCCATTGGGTATGACTTCAGGTCATGGCTTGTAATGGCCGAGGGAACTCTGATGGTACAGCAGTGTGTAATAGTATTGTGGTGCTATTTTTCAACAGGCCAGTGCTTGTCCACATGTAGTGTGTGTCTCTTTAAGTTGTCTGCGTGATGTTGATATACTCCTGTGGCCAGCAAAATCCCCATATCTGTCCCCGATAGAACATTATGGGACCAACATGGACGTCAACTCCATCCCACTGCCTGAATCCATGATTGCAATGTCCAGTTACAACAGTTGTGGATCACCTTTCTCAGGAGGGTATGCAGCAGCTTTACGACATCCTCCCGCACTGTCCAGGCCAGACAGGGTGCATTGCTGTATTGATAAGTGTGCTCAAACTGATAAGTTCTGTGTAAATTTGACTCTGTTTTGTTATCACTGAAATAACATCACATACCCTCTAAATTAGCTATGTTTCAATTTGTTTTCTCCCCACCTTCTGAGTGTCTCACTTTTTTTCAAGCAGTGTAATTTAAGACAGACATAAGTATATGAAAATGGGATGGCATAACACATTGCTATTCAACTATGCCCCTAAGAAAATTGTAAGATAATGGAGAAGAGCAGGTGCACTATTACACTGACTAGAACGTAAACTTAAAGATGGAATTATATTGTGTAACCTATACCGATGATGTAATACTTATTGACAAAAACATCACTGATGTGCTAAAGCAATTTGAAATATTAAGGGAGCAATCTAGGAAAATTGGACTAATAATTTCACCTGGATAAAAAATTAATGGACGATACCAAAATGGCACTGGGTGAACTTATATAGGCAACAACATAGTATTCGGTGATAAAGAGTTTAAATAATTAGGTGAAAAAGACCACTGAACATCATAATGAAAAGAAGGCATAGAATCCAGACTTCAGAAAATACAAACTGTCTCTCAGTTAACTAAAAGTATTTTTCCTGGAACTCTAAAATCTAACATTGCACAACAGTGATCAAATTAGAATTTCTTTATGCATGAGAGAGACTCTTTGTCCAACACAAGACATGAAAACAGCAAACTGAATTAGAAGAATGTAAAATTGTAGTAAAAATCTTAGGTCCAAGAATAAAAGATGGAATACATCACACAGAACCCAGTGTGAAATCTCCAGGCAAATTCCTAAAAACTCTTGTTACAATGTGTCTCCAAAGAATCCAACTTGTGGGACATACAGAAAGAATGTATCCAAACAGGCAGCTCATTGGATTCCCACATACTTGAAAAATAAGATCCAACTGATGAAAACAAACAGGAAGAGACCTTACGAAATTGGAATCACCACATTTACAGTATTCTGATGTAGTGATGAGTCACACAGAGTGCAGTTTCACAGTAGCTTGATCAATGCTTGTACTTGTGTATGTAGTATATGCAAGTGTGTACAGCGTCTCTTCTGGTGTACTCACAATATGCTAATTTAGTGGCCGAGCAGTAAACCGGATCCCTACTCAGTTCCAGTGTGCTGTGCTAATTATTCTTCTTCACTGTACATTTATGCTTGGAGCTGCAAGAGAGGCCATTTTCCGGATAGTGCCACAAAAACAACAAATTCTCAGATATCAGTTTAACTTAAACTCTTCAACATCATAGACAACATTTCACATTAATATGTTGCAGAACACTAGATTAGTGTTAAAATTGCCAGAGTAATCATTGTTCTCCATGTGACAGATTGTCACCCGATGTCCAAAATCGATAAATTTTATATCTCTGCACAGAGAAGCAGCTGGTTGCTCATTGTCATCTGTGGTGCTAATCAATGGGTCGAGCTCGTTGCTGGCACAGCGCCACCTCAGAGTAAGTGGCCCCTCATCCCAGCAGGTGGCGATGTTTAAACACCCGTATAGCTCCCAAGACTTACCACGTCTGTGGATAACTCCGTCTCTGCACAGAACTTCCCACATTTCCCACACAGTGGGCCCTCGTGTCTCTTACACACAATAAATCTTCAAACTTATTTCATTGGCTAAGTTAAATTTCGAGTGTGACGTGCTATTTCGTAAAAAATAGCAAACGGTAGACATGGATGTTATTGTGACACTTTCCGAAGGCAACATTTGTGTATTACACTTGTAGAAGTGCACTGCAACATAAAACAGTAGACCGTAAGTTCAAACAATGGAAGCTACAGGTTGGAATATCAGCAGTGTAGGAAAAGATAGAGTGCTAATTACCATAAAGATGGCACGTTAAAATGCAGACAGGCACAGTTAAGACACTTACACATAAGCTTTTGGCCACAACCTTCATCAGAAAAAGAAATAGAAATACACACCATTCATTCACACAAGCAAGCACACCACACACACACATGACCACCAACTCAGACAGCTCAGGCCTGAATGCTAGCCTGTAAGTTTGCTACACAATAAAATAATTATTCTGAGCTACAAGAAAAATGGATTCAAAGAACTAAACTGCTTGAAGAAAAAAAAGGGAAGCTCCCTGAAGCAACGTAGTTTCACGAGTGTGCATACCAGTGGTAAATTATGAGAGTCGCAACTCTCTGAAATGGATAAAAAGGTCACCAGATTGCATTAGCTTTGTTTGTGTCTCGGATTGTTACCGTGAATGGTAGGAGCTATAAGAGATGTGAAGAGCGTAAGATGTTGAGTGATCCCTGTTAAGGACACAGATGCCCTGTACTTCTGTGAGTCAGCATTATCAGCACGTAACAAAATTTGAAGGGGCCTAATTGTGTGTCTCCATTTGCCAGGCTGATTGAATTATGCAGTATGCAGATTTGTGAGACATTCAGATGTGGTAGTGTCCCCATGTTGGACTGCTTGGGTACGTAAGGGCGGCTTGCTTTTCAGCAAGCTTCCGGTTGACCGTGTCTGACGAGCCCATGGGAGAATTGCTGCAAGTACGCCGAGCACATTGTAACCCTTTCACACCTGCACCTGTCATGTGATCAGCAGTGAGTCACATTCTGCAAGACCCGCGATGACAGTTGTCAGTGAGTATGACAACGACATAGGGAGAGGGCGTTTGGGGCAGCATCGGATATGACTTCAGGTCACTCTGACAGCACAGCAGTATGTCATGGACATCCTACATCCTCATTTGCTACCTCCATGTCCAACGGAGTTACAAGAGACAGAGCAGTGAAAACATATCCAGTTGTTGACTCACAAAACGGTTTTGAGCTGTGACGCATGTAGTCTTAAGTGAATCATTCATACAAAAAGAAAAGAAGAGGAAGCTAAAGTCAGAATGTGAAAAAATTGGAGAATGGAATAGATATTTGAAGACTTCACACTTGAAACTCCCAGTTTTCCTATTGTGAAAGTGCCTTTGTGACCATATGCATTTCACTGATGATAAACTTTTTTTTTCCCCCTGGGTCTTGGCTCCATATTTTTTAATCCAGTTGAGTCAGAATACTTGCATAGTATTTGTGAGGTATTGTTTCAGTCTTGCAAGCTAATCTAAAATACAATCCCTTTTGCATCCTAGAAAACAATGACCACTCTTTCTCTCCGATTAAGTCACCTTGGCTATTTTTGTGCAACTGCTGTTTCATTTCATCCACGGGAACAGATTGGTGCATAGAATCAGTTGTGTGTCAGATTGTCCCAAATTGTTTTTCACATTAGGTTGTAGTCAGGCTTCAACAGACATGCCACTCATTTTCTGGTATGGCCACGGCATCAACTGTTTTGCACATCTTTTTAATTACTGATCTTGCAATATCACACTGTGTTCTTTCTCAGCATTTTCATATTTGATTGTAATTCTAGGAAGTAGTTCATGAGTCATCTTACAGAGACATATGCCACATATGAATTCAGCCACCCATTCCTTAACTGTTGACTATGAAGGAACTCCCCCCATGAACCATGGACCTTACCGTTGGTGGGGAGGCTTGCGTGCCTCAGCGATACAGATGGCCGTACCGTAGGTGCAACCACAACGGAGGGGTTTCTGTTGAGAGGCCAGATAAACATGTGGTTCCTGAAGAGGGGCAGCAGCCTTTTCAGTAGTTGCAGGGGCAACAGTCTGGATGATTGACTGATCTGGCCATGTAACATTAACCAAAACACCTTGCTGTGCTGGTACTGTGCACGGCTGAAAGCAAGGGGAAACTGCAGCCATAATTTTTCCCGAGGACATGCAGCTCTTCAACTTGACTAGAAGAAGAGATCGGTTGGTAGGACATGTTTTGAGGCATCAAGGGATCACAAATTTAGCATTGGAGGGCAGCGTGGAGGGTAAAAATCGTAGAGGGAGACCAAGAGATGAATACACTAAGCAGATTCAGAAGGATGTAGGTTGCAGTAGGTACTGGGAGATGAAGAAGCTTGCACAGGATAGAGTAGCATGGAGAGCTGCATCAAACCAGTCTCAGGACTGAAGACCACAACAACAACAACAACATGAAGGAACTGACTCCTAATAAGTAAGATGATGCCTGTAGAAAAGTACAACAAAACAGTAATCTCAAAAAAGGACAGGATAGACAGTACATTCTGTAGGACATATTAAAAGTGATTGGTAAAAGAGACTTGGTGTGTTAAATGCAGCTTTTGATTACATGATAATTGAATTGGATAGATAAACAACCTACTTGCTAAGTGGCGGCAGAACACACACATAAAAGAAGATTATAATTAGGCGAGCTTCAGAGCTAGTAGCTCATTCTTCAGGCAGAAGGGTTGAAGTGGAAGGAAGAGGGGTGAAGGATAGGTCTAGGAAAAAGGGTAGATTTTGAGAAAGTTACCCAGAACTGCAGATCAAGTGCTGACTTTCCAGATGGGATGTGATTCCACATCTACATACATACTCCACTAGCCACCATATGGTGCATGGCAGAAGGTACCCTGTCTCACTACAATAGTCTGAATAAAATTATTTGATAGTTGACATCAATCACTTGCTGCAACAATGTTGCCACATTGGCTACCAGCTACCGTTTGGTTACAGGTGACAACAAACAAGCAGCTCACTTCACAAATTATGTTAAGTGTTTAACACAGAGCAATTTTTCTAGTGGCTGGTGCAAGGTATGTCAGAAATGTTGGATACTCTGTCGACTATTGATTTAAAGTGACCAGTGACTGAACTGGGGCAGACGACCCGTTTTGTATCCCTGACTGTAAACTTGTGTCCTAACCCAGCCGAGAAAATTGTGGTCAACAGTCTGCAGCAGTACTAATATCATGATCGCTTTGTTCATGGCAATTAAAGCTAACCCTTAAGGGTAAACTCACGACAACAAAAACTCAATTTCAGGGCTGAAAGCAAATTGAAATTTCTCCATGTCATTTGTTACCTGTAACTATCCTTACACTAGCTGCACATGCTGCCATGTTAGAAACCAGTGAACAGTCCATGTGGGCACTTGGTCGTGGATTATAGATGACTGAGGCAGATTCCAAATGAAGAAATAATGACAGGAAGAAAAATAAGACCAAATAGAACAGTCAAAACAATGATGAAAAATGATGCAGCAAATTATTAAAAATAAAAAAAAAAATATATTTAAACCAATTAATTGAATGAAAATAATAATCACACTCTTTTGGTTAGATTTAAAAATAAAAATTTTGCTACATTGATGAGATTCAAACCTACAACATGCTACATATTAGATTAATCTGCCAACCATTGTGCTATGCCACAGCACTGCATGAAGTATTTATATATGTGAATGTAGTGACCCAGTTGCAACTATGAATTGCAACCTTAAAAATTTCAGTTTCACGCAGTGTAGTGAAAAGCTTATCTAATGTAAGATGATCTCTGTGAATATGATAACTATATGTATGATACTGAATTACACCTTGTGCTGAGTTATTCAGTAGTGTTTGGTTAGTGCTATGAATGAAATGTGTGTCTTTCATTAGCACTGTTAATGTGTGTTGTTTTTGGTGTAGCTATCGCGTGTCATGAAATACATAATAAAAGTGTCGGGCTCGTAATTTGGGATACAAATACATCAAGAAAGAATGCTGAACCAGGAATTGGAAGTGACTGGCCAATTTTGGTGGAGTTTGGCAACAGCAGACAGTTCAAGTGTGACGCTGACTACTCTTACTGGCGTTTGAAGTGCCAACTATCAAGTAATTTTATTTCAACTGTAGTCAGTTCCTTTCCCGTTCCATCTGCCAATTGAGTGAGGAAAAAGTGAATGTCTATATGCCTCTCTATGAGTCCTAATTTGTTGTCTCTTATCTTTGTGGTCCTTACGCATAATGTATGTTGGTGCAAGCAGAATTGTTCTGCAGTCAGCACAGTGTTCCTCAAAATCCCTCCAGGGATTCCCATTTGAGTTCCAGAAACATCTCCATAATACTTGTATGTTGTTGTTTCAACCTACTGTTAACAAATCTAGTATCCTGCCTCTGAATTACCTCAATGTCTGCTTTCATTCGACCCCTTGCGGATACCAGACACTCAAACTGTACTCAAGAAGAGATCACACTAGCATCCTATATGTGATGTCCATCACAGCTGAGCCACACTGTAGTAAAATCCACCCAACAAACAAAAGATGATTATTCGCCTTCCCTACCATGACCCTCACACGTTTGTTCCATTTCATATCACATTGCAATGTTACGTCCAGATATTGAAACAATGTGACTTCTTCATTCATGACACTACTAATGCTGGATTATGGCATTATGGATTTGTTTTTCCAACTCATCTGCAGTAACTTATATTTTTCTACATTTAGGGTTAGCTGTCATTTATCACACCAACTGGGAACTTTGTCCAGGTCATCTTTTATCCTCCTAAATCACTCAACGATGACACCTTCCATACACCACAACATCATCAGCAAACAACCACAGATTACTGTCCACTTTGTCCATCAAATCAGTTATGCACATAGAAAATATGAGTAATAGTGCTCCTATCACACATCCCTGGAACGATCCTAATGATACCCCAGTCACTGATGGACACTCACCGTCGGGATAATGTAGTGGGTTCTATTACTTCAGAAGTCTTTGAGCCACTCACATGTCTGGGAATGTATTCCATGTGCTTGTACCTTTGTTAAAAGTCTGCAGTGAGGCATTATGTCAAATGCTTCTCGGAAATCAAGAAATATGGAATCTGGGTTTGTGAATTTTGTGATGGCAAAGTTAGAGGAGCAATGCATCTGCATTAAATTTTGTGTGAAACTCAAGAAAACCTTTACAGAGACACACCAAATGATGCTGGGAGCCTATAGCGATGAGTACTTAAGCCATACTCGGTGTTACATATTATTCACACGTTTTAAAAATGGCTTTACAAAAGTCAAACATGATCCTTGTTCAGGACGCTCTTAGATGTCCACTGATGATGCTTGTGTCAGGAACGTCAACGAAATTGTGTGTGCCAGTCGAAGATTCACTGTCCGAGAGATTGTAGAAGAATGTAACATTTCAATTGGATCATGTTATGAAATGACACAGCATCTTGGAATGCATTGTGTTGCCGTCAAGTTCATTCCACGCTCATGAGTCAAGACCAAAAAAACTTTTTGGATCTTACAAATGAGACTGAGATGTTCCTTGTGAGAATAGTATGACCCCTGCAGACTTCTTTTTATTTCCAAAGGTGAAAAGGATGAAGTTTTGCAATGGTAGATGAGATAGAAGAAAATTCGCAGACGGCACTTTATGTGACCCAGCAAGATGTGTGTCAAGACTGCTCCTGGAAGTGGAAATGATATTGGGAGCAGTGTATCAATTTTGGAGTAGAGTAACTAAAAGATAAGCATAGAAAATTTTGTGGACAAAGTTCTGGAATTTTTTGAACAGACATTGTATGACAAAAGGGCATGCTGAGTTGCCCATGAGTGATGCTTTGTACTGATTTGTGGACATAAACTTATTGCTCTCTATGAAACTGATTAGATTCAAACCCAGAATATGTTCAAGAATTCTGCAGCAAACTGATGTTACGGGTATTGGTCTGTAATTTCGCGGGTCTGTTCTTTCGCCCTTCATATATACAGGAGACGCCTCTGTATTTTTTCCCCAGTTGCTTAGGTCTTTCTGCTGGGTGAGAGATTCACAATAAATACAAGCTAAGTAAGGGTCCAGTGCCATATAGCACTCTTTGTAAAACCAAATTGAAATTCCATCTGCAACTGGTGACTTATTTGTTTTTAATTATTTCAGGTGTCAGGGATGCTTACGAGGGTGGTTTGAAAAGTTCTTGAAACAGAATAGAAAAAAAGTACTTATGTCACTGAAACTTTTTTGTTTTTCAATGTACCCTGCTTGTAGATTAATTCACTTGGTCCAACAGTGTTCCAATACCTTGATCCCATCTCGACAATGATTTTCCTCCAGGCCTACAAAATAGTTGTCAACTCAGGCTATCAATTCTTAATTTAAGTGAATCTTCATCCACAAAGAAAAATTTTCAGTTTAGGGAAGAGGCACGTGTGGCAACAATTCATACCTTAGTTTGTGTAATTTTACCATGGCGATGGCACATGCGTGTGAGCGTGCATTGGCTTGATGCTAGATGACTTTCTTCCTTATTAAACCTGGCCTTTTTCTCATATCTTTTGTTGCAATTTGTCCAGAAGGTTAGCATAGTATTCTCCAGTAATTGTTTGCCCAGTGGGGAGATAAAGTACAAACAGAATCCCCTTCCCATCCCAGAACACTGATGCCATGATCTTCCCCGCTGAAGGAATTTGGTGGCGCATCCCAGAACACTGACGCCATGTCCTTCCCCGCTGAAGGAGTTTGGCGGCGGAGATTCAGCATGTTTCCAATGCTTTGATTGTTGCTTTGTCTCTGCGGTATAGTAGTAAACCAAAGTTTCCTCGTGGTCACAAACCAGCACAAAAGTTCTTGTTTGTTTCTCCTAAAACAGGCCAAACATTGTTGTGATATGTCCATTCTCATGTGTTTTTGACCCAGCATCAAGAGTCGCGGCACCCATCTTGTGAATACCTTTCAGATGACATCTGGCAAGCGTGAGCAATTTCATGCACTCTAAATTGGTGATCCTCCTTGATCATTATGTGCACTTTTGCAATGATTTCTAGAGTAGTGACGCATCTTGGCTGACCTATTCATGGATGATCATCATCTAAGCTCTCCTGACCAAATTTAAATTCATTTATCCACTTGGCAACAGTTGAAGACAAAGGAGCAGAGCCCCTGGTGTATTCTGGAAATCGGCATGAATGTCCTTTGCTTTCATACCTATCTTTATGAAGTACTTCATCACTGCTTGAATCTCTACCCGTCCCCCCCCCCCCCCCCCCCCCCCCCGCCCCGTCTTTGCAGATCACTACACAGGAACAACAACAGAGCCGTGTCACTGCCACAGCTCTCTTCCAAGAGCACTGACATGGCACATGTTTACAGGTGATTGTTGTTAGGTGTCTTTGTGCTATTGTCAAATGACGGTGTGTTTATATGATTCTCTTGCATGAATTATTTCTTAAATGTAAAATTTAAAACATTTATCTCCTACTGCCACACCAGACTGGTCAAGTGACATGATGGAAACCTTTGACTCACTTAGTGATTTTACATAGGACAATAATTTCCCCTGCTTCTCAGCCAGATCTTTTGCTGAGGTATGACAGTGGTAGTAACCTTTCCTTGTTGCCATTTGGCATTCTCTTTTGAACCAAGAGTGCAGTAGCTTTTCCTTCCTCAGTATTTTCCGAATTTCATTGTTAAACCACAGTGGCTCTTTTGCATCCTTAATTCGTTTACTAGGTACAGACTTGTTGAGAGTGCAATTCACGATCTGCTTAAGCTTTGACCATAATCTCTCTACGTCCATCTTAATGGAACTAAGTGATGTCAGTTCTGTCTAAGTGAGATGCTAACATCTGCTTATCTGCTCTTTCTGGCATGAACGTTTTCCTAGCCTTCTTGACTGATTTATTAATTTTTGTAACCTTAGTTATTATGATGTTATCATGATTATTAATCCCCATCTCTATGCTGAAGTCATTGATGATATCTGGCCTGTTTGTAACTACAAGGTCTAAGATATTTCCATTGCATGTGGCATGCCAAACTAGGTGCTCAAGACAATTTTTGAAAACCACATTCAAAAGTGCTTCACAAGATTGACTGCACCCCCTGCAATGAAGCCATAGGCTACCATCTGTACTCAGTAGGCTAAATTAACCTCCAACTAGTATTGCATGATCTAGGTATTGACGTGCTACTGTCTGTAGACTTTCTGTGAATGGCTCCAAAACTGTCATAGCAGAACCGGGTGGCTGATTAAAACATTCATTAATTAACGTGATTTCACATAGACTTGTTATATGCAACCAGATAACTTCACTGTCACAATCAGCTTTGACCTCAATAGAGACAATGGACACTCCCTCTCGTACAGTGTCTAACCTGCCTTTCCGATATATATTCCATTAATCAGTAAATATGTCAGAGCTTTCTACTCTGGGTTTCAGCCAGCTCTCAGTCTCTGAGAATAATTTGAGTGCGAGACTTTCCTGGATGGCAGTAAATTCGAAAACTGTGTTACAAGTACTTTGACAACTGATAAAATTTTGACAGTCTACACTGGAGTGAATTCAAAAGATAAACCTCAACCAACATTGAATGTATCTTGGTGATAAAGAGCCCAAATAAATAAATAGATGATTTTATTCCATTTCATCTGATTGAATGAAACACACACAGCATAACTACTCAGAAAACAACTATAGTGCTGACTACATTTACTATCATACATGTAGCACTCTGAGAACATTTCACCTTGTCATAGTAGTCCTGTGTTTTGGAACTAGGCAGTGCTTCATTTCACAAAGCGAAAGGAATGGCTTGTGTGTAAGGAAAAAAAAAAAAAAAAAAAAAAAAAAAAAAAAAAAAAAAAAAAAGAAGAAGAAGAAGAAGAAGAAGAAGAAGAAGAGGAAATAGTGGTTGCTGGTGTTTTTAACACTATCATTCAATTTAGTTCCTATTGTGAACTTTGCAGCTAGGATATGTAAATGCTCTGAGACTGCTATTGATAATATCTTTATGAACAAATCTAGGGGAAAAAAGTCATATCACAAAACCAATAGTAAATAGACTATCTGATCACAACGTGCAGCATCCTGTGTTAAATGTTGAAACTTGTCAGGATAAAAAAAATATTAAATCTGAGTACAGGAGGATAATAAATAAGCCAGAAATTGAGGAATTCAGGAAATTGCTCAAAGACATGAACTGGAGAGATGTTTACCTGACTCAAATGGAAAATACAAAGCATTTATTAATAAAGTTACCTCCTCTTTTGGAAATTGTTTTCCCCTAAAGGTAACTCAGATCACACAGAAGTCAAAAGATAAACCATGGATTACACAAGGAATAAAGATATCATGTGGGGCAAAAAGGAGACTGTATCTACTATCTAGGAACATTTCTGATATTAGCATTGTAATGCATTACAAAGAATACTGCAAAATATTGAATCAAGTAATCCAGAAATTGAAGTAGCTTTATTAAGAGAAAAAGATAATTGTATCAACAAAATAAGAACTGTATGGGATATAGTGAAGACAGAGAGAAGTGGGGCCAAAAAGGAAGTGGAACAGATAGCTCTAAAAGTAAATGAGGCTTTGGTAACAAGTGCATGTAGTGTTGTAAATCTCTTAAGCAAGACTTAATTTTTGTTACTGATGGCTCGGGGTTATCAGGTACGGTGAATGGTGCAATGGAGTATCTGGGACCAGTCTTTGAAGAACATTGTGTAGAACCTATTCGAGGAACTTTGAATTCCGACCATTGCTTCTCAGTATACTTACTCCTTAATGAAATTTGTTGCAAGTTACATATCTATATTTCCAACAAATAGCTCAATACATATTATCAATACTAGGAATAAGAACAATCTACATAAAGACCTAAAATCACTTATGTTGGTCCAAAAGGGTGTCCATTATTCAGGAACACACATTTTCAATAAATTACCAGCACCCATTAAAAACTTGGTTTCAGATAAAGCACAGTTTAAACAGAGTTTGAATGACTTTTTGATAGGCAATGCCTTCTACTCTATAGATGAATATCGTAACAGAGACTGAAAGGCCAGCTTAAGTAAAAATATGTTAGATTTAAGTTTTGACAGCACTTGGTTGCAACAGTCAATATTAAGTATTTTGTGTATGATAAATTTATTAATAGTGCATAACAATGTTTCATTCTGACAGCGTATTAATTCTGTAAATATTAGCTTTTCCAGTTTACTGTATTGTATTCACCTATTTTGACAATCTCGTGACAAATGATCAGGGAAGTATTCATTATATTAAAATGTTTTGTGTTATACATTCTGACATGTTCCACACCCTCGAGAATCATCTCATTTTTTCGGTGTATGTAACAAAAACTGAATCAAATCAAATCCAATCACCATCTCTCGTCATGTAATAACTTCACTTCTTCTTCTTCCCTTGTCGTCTCCTGTTTTTCCAGTACTCGTCCATCTCCTCCTCATGTTTTTCCCCCTTTATTCTATTCGTGTTGTTCTCAATCCCCTATTTCTTCTGCATTGAAAGCCTTTTATTTTTATTTACTTATTCTTTTATTGAGGTGAGTCTCTATGGACTGCGAGGTAACAACCGAATTCACTCTAGTGTCCAGGTCTTGTTCTTGCTCCAGCTTTGACTTCCTGCCAGTATCTTCTGAGCCCCTCCAAGAAGTGCCTTTTTATGCTCTTCAGATAATGGTCCTCACTGTCTTTCGGATGTTGATGCCATGTTAAAACCTTGGTAGTTGGTCACCAGTCTTCTAAATTTGTTCCTTTCAGGAATTTCTCTCTGAGATACCAATCTGCTTAAGATCTTTTTCACATTCTTTGAACCATCTCGGCCTCGTTTTCTTAGATAGGATGAAACTCCGTATTCTTTTTGTTAGTCAATCACCGTCCATTTTCATGAGATGACCATAAAATAACAATCATTTCTTTGTAATGGATGCTGTGATAGGTTCTGTCTCACTGCACGTGTCCTCATTTGCTCTCATTCGTCATTGTCCATCGACCCATCTATTACCTTAGGATTTTCCTTAATATCCTACACTCACGCTTTTCCAGCCACTCAGCTTGACCTTGTCTATTCGTGGTCAAAGTTTTGGATGCTTATAAGCCCTCAGGTTGTACAACTGTATTATAATGTTGGAATTTGGCCCATATACTCATAGACTTGTTGTTATAAGTATTCTTTGTCAGTTGGTATGCTTGGTCTAACTTCCTCATCCCGACAATTGCTTCTTCTTTTAATCCATTCTCCTGGTGGATGACTTCACCGAGATACCTGAAATTCTTAACTCATCCGATTTTTTCCCAGGTTGGTTATCTTCCATTCAGGTCCGTCACAGATGTTCGTCATATATTTTGTCTTTTGAATAGAGATCTGGAGTCTAACTTTTTTCATCAATTTCTGACAGCCTATTTATCTTGTTGATTGCTGACTCTATGTTGTTAGCAAAAATGGCCAGGTCAGCCTCAAAATCTAAGCAGTCAATGCACACCCCTTTGTTCTTAGGACCAAGTCTGAACCACTCTTCATTTGTTTCTTCTTGGGCTAATAACTTTCTCCACTCTCGAATGACCTTTTCCAAGACACAATTGAAAAGGAGAGGGATAGTCTATCTCCTCGTCTTATGTCCGTTCTGATTGTAAAGGGTTCAGATACCTCACCCATAAGTTTAATTTTCGACACTGTGTTAGCAAGAGTTTGTTTGATCAGCTTTCTTGATGTATTATCCACCCCAAACTTTTCCAAAATATTCATTAATGCATGTCAGTCGATGGAGTCATATACTTTCTGAAAATCAACACGCATGACCACATAGTTATTTCTTCCAATTTTTTTTTGTACCTCATGATGTTCTTCAGGTTAAAGATCTGTTCTGCGCAAGAATCACCCTTTTGGAAACCAGCTTGATAGTCCCCAATCAGTTGGTTACAATGATCTTCTATTCTATTCTGTATCACTTTCGAGAGAATCTTATATGGAACAGATACTAATGAGGTACCCCTATAGTTATTGACATTCTATTTATCACCTTTTTTGTGTAGACGATGGATTAAAGCTGACTGCCATTCAGTTGGTATCATCCTAGCTCTCCAGATCTCCTCAAAAAGTTGGACTAGTATATCTAGAGTTTCATTATTTGCCAGCTTCAGTAGTTCCACCACTATTGAATCCTCTCCAGCTGCCTTATTATTCTTAAAGTTGTTGATGATCTCTTTGGTCTCCTCTTTACTAGATGGAGATGAGGGGTAGTTTGTGGATTGGGGCACATACAGGGAATCTTTCTTTCGGTTCATCACAATTAAGTAGGTTTTCAAAGTAACGAGACATTATCTTGCAGTTTTTTTGTTGGTCAGGCCGAGTGTGGTGTGCGTACTGTAAGACCTTCAGTGCACACACCATCAGATTATTTGACTTGTTGCTCTAACAAAGTAAGCGAGTGTCAGCAATATGTCTCGTGGTCTTATCATGGCGTATTTATCTTCTGCCATTAGGTCAGACGATAGAAATGCCACTTGCACGCTGAGAGTAGCAGATTGACGGTGACCAACTTTAAACAGAACTTGATTAATTTTCACATACATTTATTAAAATAATAACAAATATAAAAATTACTTAACTTGGTTCTGGATGCTATTTACAATTGACAATCTGAAGTTCCTTTGGTATTGATACATTAATCTTATTCTCACATATATCTCGGGTACTTGACGAAAGTGTCTATACATTTATCTTCATGGTAATGTACAGGAATATGGTAATCTTATTAGGCGCAGACTGAATCTTGACTATGGACTGGTACAGACAATTGTAGAACTCGTACAGACTGGTACAGACTATGCAGACTGGTACAGACTAATGCAGACTGGTGCAGACAAATGCAGACTGACTGGTCGAAGGTCTTTACACTCGTTATAATACCTCGCTCGTTCATGTATCACTGCGCGAGTGTGATGCGCGAGGAGAAAGTGTTCTATCTTAGCAGCAATCTCATTGGCTGTGTTACATATTAATACGCGGATCGGCGGAAGCAGAATTTGGTCCGTCTCTATGGCAGCGCCATCTCGTAGTGCGGAGATGGACGAGTGCTGCGCCTGCGCTGTTGTGCTTAGCGGGGCTCACTCTAGTGGGAAATTTGTGTACGCGCTGAATACGCGGAACTATGTACACAACACTGAGCTTTCCATTTTAGTCTCTAAAACAAAAACTAGGGGCTTGGTATCCTTTCAAATTCGATTTGAACGTCTGATAGAAGTCTCTGACATTGTTTATCTGGAAATGCTGATCGATCTGTTATAACTGCTGTTTCTCATGCAACTGCTTAGCCCTTCGTAGAGTTCTGGCTGCATATTTTCGAACTTCATGGAATACATCAAAATCATCAGGTCTCCTGGTAGAGTTCCACTTTTTCCATGCACTTGCTGTTTGGGCCACCACCTCACCACAAACCTCATTCCACCATGTATGATTCCTCTTTTTAGCTGTCAGGATTGTAGTATTAGCTGCTTGTTGGATCATGGAGTCAATGTCTGCCCATTTATGGGATTCAACTGTCAGTTACTGGTGGCATTGTTCCAATATGTTTTGATTGATTTTGAGCTTCGCAATATCATATTTATGAATTTTATTTCCGGTTTTCACGGTCTTATTGAGAGGGATGAAATTAATTTTGATCTTGGAGAGGTGATGATCCTTTTAAATTCAGTATTTTATCTGTAAAAAGGTTTCTTTCTATTATTTCTGATTGTTTGATGTTGTTTCTTTCTTATTTCTGTAATCCATGCTATCATTGATTCCTTCTTCCAGAACTACTCATTCAGTAGAGGTCTCTAAAAAAGATTAATCTTCTTTTAGCCATTACTTCTGATATTTTCTCAAAATTTTTGTAGATCTCCTCATTACTTCTCATTTTCCAGCCGTCTGTAGCTTGTATTGCAACCATTATTTTCTAATAATGGTCCTTTGAGGAACCTCTGTTCTGTCCAGCTTATAGTTCATCATTAGGCATCCTCATCCATATAAACATCCTGGTCATACCACTGTGGGATAGTGTCTTAGTTTTGTTTTTTTAGTTGTACATTTCTTGTTGTAAATATCCTTTGTCAAACGATTTGCTCTCTCCAGTTTGCTGACTCTTGCATCTACTGTTAATTCTTCTAGTCCATTTTGTTGTACAGTTTGTCCAATATATTTAAATTTACTTCCTAATGCTATTTTACATTTTTGTTTTTCTAAGAGTGTTGATGCATTGTTTGAAATTGTCATCAATGTTGTTTTTTCGGCTGAAATTTTGGGACCAGCTTCCTTTGCTATTTCTTCCAAAAGATTTCTTTCAATAACTGTCTGCCAGATTTTTTGAAAGTATATCAGAATCATCTGCAGAAGCCAGGCAGTTTACCTTAATTCCATTTGTTTTTCATCCTAAAATTATTGGTTCAATTTTGTGATTTTTTTTTCTCCAAATTCCAGATACTTTCTATTTTTTCTAGAATGCAGTGTACAGTAAAGGTGATAAACTGTCCCCTTGTCTAACATCAGTTTTTATTTCAAATGGTTGAGATACTTCTCCCATAAATTTAGCTTCTGCCATCCTATTTGCTAGTGTTTTGAGGATTATGTTTGCTTTAACACAAAATTCTTTGATGATTTTACCTATAATTTCTCTGCCTACCAAATCAAATGTTTTCTTGAAACCAATACATGATACTATTATAGGTTTGGTGATTAACAGTATGTGGAGAATTATCGATTTTCTAATAAACATCTGTTCTGTGCAGGGTATTCCCTTTATAGAGCTCCTCGAGATTCTCCCAGTTATTTGTCTAAAGTTTCTACAACTCTGTCCAGAGAATTTTTGAAAATATTTTGTATACCACTGGCAGAAGTGAGGCATCTCTGCAATTGTTGACATTTTGTGTGTCCCCTTTTTTTCATAGCTGTGGATTAATGCTTTCCATAATCTCTTCAGCTTTCCAAATGTTCTCAAACAGCAGTTGTAGATCATTTGTGTGTTCTGACTATTTCAATAATTTTGCTGTAGTGGAGTCTTCATTTGTTGCTTTGAAGTGTTGGAATGATTTGATGGCTTCATGAATTTATTGTTCTGTTAGTGGAAAATCTTCCTCCAGATGTTGTGGGACTGCTATTATATATTGCTACAATGTGCTGTTATTATTATTGTTGTTGTTGTTGTGGTTGTTTGGTTGCCTGTTCTTCAGCACTATCTTTCTGTTTCGTTTATCTATTTGCCGCCATTTTAGCCCATTTAACGGTATTTTTACCTTGTTTTTCACTTATTTGACCTTTTGGTGGCTCCTCTTGAAGAGATCTTATTTCTCAGCATTTAAAATTACATCATCTGCTGCTCTTTCGCAACTCAATTTCATCATGTCCAGTCTAGTTTTTTCATTCATTTAACCATCCATCTTCCTTGACTCAAGATCCTGAATTTTCATCCTTAATTCTTGAACAGTCTCATTTCTCTTTTTACATTTTCCAGATGAAGAAACTTTTGGTCCTCAAAGCTAAGATTAGTATCAGTTTTTTTATTTGTTTCTGCTTATGGCTGCTATATCTCTTTAGTTAGAATATTTTCTCTCTCTGTATTTGATTATAGTCTAAGTCTGAATATTTTTATAAGTACATTTATTGCTGTAGCAATGAGTAAAATAAATTGTATTGCACTGCCTGTAGCATGTAGCACCATTTTGACTGTTAGTCCTCTTGCTGTACAAAAAGTAGCTTTGATGATTACTTAATGCAAGTATTTTGTAAGAGCTGTGGAATGGTTAGTATCTGTTTATATTTTTCTGATTAATTCAAGCTCGTCAATGCACATCCTCTGTTAAGGAAATATTTGAACTGAATTTACTGTGTGTTAAATATAAGCGGTGGATCCATTGGGGTAGTCTTTTTGATAGAAATATGTCAAGGTGAACAAAACAGGAGATGAAACTTCCTGGCAGATTAAAACTGTGTGCCCGACCGAGACTCGAACTCGGGACCTTTGCCTTTCGCAGGCAAGTGCTCTACCAAAGCACGACTCACGTCCGTTACTCACAGCTTTACTTCTGCCAGTACCTCGTTTCCGCTGCAGAGTGAAAATCTCATTCTGAAAACAGGAGATGGTGAAGGAAGAGAGGGAAAAGATCAACATTTGCTTCTCATCAGCAATATAACTGGGTTGCAACATTCAGTGAAAATTATCTGTGACAGGAAGTTGTCAGAAATACATTTTTTGAAGAAACTTTATGTTTGTATAAGCATTTATTAAATTCAAAAAGTTGGATTTCATCTGTTAATACAAAAGATAATGTTTTGCATTGCAGGCATGCTGAACCTGTCAAAGATGAAGAATCGGCCAATGATTCATATTGGAGGATAACAGTATGTATAACTTAAACTTGAGATTCTTGAAAATAAAGCTAGTCAGTATTTCTTAACAGTACTGATTTAAATACATCTAAAGATCGCTGTTACCTAAATGAAAGTTGACGAGCAAAGTCTTAGTGGACATTTGTATAAAATTGTCATAGGTGTTATTTACAAGAAGAGTAAATAGTTTCAATAGGAATGTGGTGAGACATTTAACAAATGTCATGACCACACATTAATAGGACCTTATAACACTACCATTATGATATTAGTATGCTTTTACGTAAATAACAGAAACCCTGTCTCTATGTTGCCACGTATAACCCTCTTACTAAAATTTAATTTAGTTTCCAAATAAAATACACTATGGAAGGATAGTCCTGTTTATAGGAAAAGATAATCAATAGAGTTATCCTTCTTACAGCATTTACCATGTGTTGCATCTAATGGATAAGAAAATTTGACTATTCACTTCTTTTCCTAAGATCTTACCCAGTGGCTAGATAGAAACACAGTATGAATAATAATATACTGAAGCTAGGACAACTCATTTCCAAGTTCATTTAGTGGTATGAAACATGTACTTAATGGTCACCAACCTATCCTGGCAATGAAATAGTGAAGTATTGGAGAAGCAGAAATGTGAATTTTGCCTACTTTCTTGCTACTGTTTAGTTTGGCTCTTCAAATAAATTACCCCACTTAAACAATTTTGGGCTACATCTTTATGCATTATGTTTGTAAAAAAGAAAAAGCCCAGTAGATAACTTCGAGGAAGGTAAAAAAAATTAGCCGGGGTGGGGGGGACAACCTTTAGAAAAGCACTTTCCATAATCAAGGAACTTAAATACTTAGACACTAAAGCACACACTTTTTAACTGAACATTTCACTTAAAGAAAACCTCTTTCTTGGTGGAATTAACTTTCGAAAGCTATTATTTTTTGAACTAATTCTGTATAGCCATCTAACAGGTTTTAGTAACTTGGCTTCACTCTGATTGAATTTTATGTAACCAAACTACAACACTTTGCAATAGTTAAGAAAACATTTTTATTATTTACACTAAAGCTATTTAAATGGTGCCTCTTTACATTAACTTGGAACTTCATAAGTCTGTAAAACAGGACACTCGGATTAATCAAACACCAGGAAGGAACCCTATACAGATGTATGATTAGGATGAAATAACAGGGTGAGCCAGTTTCCGTAAAGTTCAAGAATGATTATTAAAACACAGTTTAAATTATTGGTTCATGCCCTACAAAGGTAAAAATAGAAAAAAATCTTATCTGTGGGCTGTAGGCTTGGGTGTGGCGAACAGTTATGGCGGCTAAACTACCCACACTACAGCCTGCAAGTTACTTGCTGTATGGGCTCAATTTCTCTACTTGGCTTCAATCAGTTTTACATACAGTAGCTCAACAACTCGCAGCTATGCTGCAAGCTGTTTGCAGTCTTCAACCGAGGCATTTTTATGAAAATTTGCAGGCAAAGCTTCTGCTCCACAAAGGAGTTACCTCAATCACTGCTGCCTACAGACTGTGTGACTTACTTCCCGCACTTGCTCAAGGTAGCACGCCAATTCGCCTTTCGAACCTTTTCCACTCTCCATAGCCATTTTCGTTTCAAACAAAAGCAGACTGGCTTTTACATAACGCCTATTTCTTATATTGTTCCTAAGCATGATCATTTCTTAAATTGTCAAATTTACATCAACATGAACAATTTATACACACAAATATTTTTAAATACAAAATGTTATCAAAAAATTAGTTAGACCCGTGGTATCCTTTGAAGAGGACTTGGGCAGGTTTATCATATCCTAGTACACATTATTTTGTTACTTCCCTTCAGATATTCCATTTAGCTACATCTACAATTATTCCCAATGTTCTGCCTTTTGAGGTGTCCAGTGCGGGATCCTCTGCACTTCCTGGGTGTATTGTAACGAGTTAGCTCCCAGGAGCCTCTCAAACCACAAACTCTTAGAAGATTCACTCTTCTTGTACTTACGTCAGCATTGTCACTTTTGTATTCAACCCCAATGCAATTTCTGTGTTTCATAGTCAATGTGAAGGTCCAAGGGATACAGAAAACCTGCACTGGTGCATCAGAATCCAATACTGGTCTCCCAGGAGCCACTGAAAGCACAAACTATAAGAAGATTCACTCTTCTTGTACTTAAGGCGGCATTGTCTCATTTGTATTCAATCCCGATGCAATTACTGTGTTTCATGGTCAATGTGAAGATCCAAGTAATACAGTAAACCAGCACTGGTGCATCGGAATCTAATACTGGTCTCCCAGGAGCCGCTCAAAGCACAAACTCTTAGAAGATTCAATCTTCTTGTACGTAAGTCAGCATTGTGCATTAAGTATTCAATCCCGATGCGATTTCTGTGTTTCATGGTCAATGTGAAGGTCAAAGGGATACATTTAACGTGCACTGGTGCATCGGAATCTAATACTGGTCTCCCAGGAGCCGCTCAAACCACAAACGCTTAGAAGATTCACTCTCCTTGTACTTAAGTTGGCATTGTGCCTTTTGTACACAATCCCGATGCAATTTCTGTGTTTCATGGTCAATGTGAGGATCCAAGGGATACAGTAAACTTGCACTGGTGCATCGGAATCTAATACTATTCTCCCAGGAGCCGCTGAAAGCACAAATTCCTAGAAGATTCATTCTTCTTGTACTTAAATTGGCATTGTCCATTTTGTATTCAATCTCGATGCAATTACTGTGTTTCAAGGTCAATGTGAAGATCCAAATGATACAGTGAACCGGCACTGGTGCATCGGAATGTAATACCGGCCTCCCAGGAGCCGCTCAAAGCACAAACTCTCAGACGATCACTCTTCATGTACTTAAGTCGTCATTGTGCCTTTTGTATTTAATCCCGTTGCGATTTCTGTGATTCATGGTCAATGAGAAGGTCCAAGGGATACAGTAAACCTGCGCTGGTGCATCCGAATCCAATACTGGTCTCCCAGGAGCCGCTGAAAGCACAAACTCCTAGAGGATACATTCTTCTTGTACTTAAGTCATCATTGTCCTATTTGTATTCAATCCCGATGCAATATCTGTATTTCATGGTCAATGTGAAGGTCCAAATGATAGAGTCAACCTGCACTGGTGAATGGGAATGTAATACTGGTTTCCCAGGAGCCGCTCAAAGCACAAACTCTTAGAAGATTCACTCTTCTTGTACTTAAGTTGGCATTGTGCATTTGATTTCAATCCCGATGCAATTTCTGTGTTTCATGGTCAATGTGAAGGTCCAAGAGATGCAGTAAACCTGCACTGGAGCATCGGAATCTAATACTGGTCTCCCAGGGGCCACCCAGAACACAAACTCTTAGATGATTAAGTCTTCTTGTACTTAAGTCGGCAGTCCCTTTTGTATTCAATCCCGGTGCAATTTTTGTGTTTCATGGTAATGTGAAGATCCAAGGGATACAGTAAACCCGCACTGCTGCATTGGAATTTGATACTGGTCTCCCAAGAGCGGCTCAAAGCACTAACTCTTAGAAGATTCACTCTTCTTGTACTTAAGTCGGCATTGTCCCTCTTGTATTCAATCCCGATGCAATTTCTGTGTTTCATGGTCAATGTGAAGGTCCAAGGGATACAGTAAACCTGCACTGGTGAATCAGAATCTAATACTGGTCTCCCAGGAGCCGCTCAAAGCACAAACAGTTAGAAGATTCACTATTCTTGTACTTAAGTCGGCATTGTCCCTTTTGTATTCAATCCCGATGAAATTTCTGTGTTTCATGGGCAATGTAAAGGTCCAAGGGATACAGTAAACCAGTACTGGTGCATCAGAATGTAATACTGGTCTCCCTGGAGCTGCTCAACCCACAACCTCTTAGAAAATTCACTCTTCTTGTACTTAAGTCGGCTTTGTCCCGTTTCTATTCAATCTCGATGCAATTTCTGTGTTTCATCTTCAATGTGAAGGTCGAAGGGATACAGTGAACCTGCGCTGGTGCATCGGAAACTATTACTGGTCTCCCAGGAGCCGCTCTAAGCACAAACTCTTAGAAGAATCACTCTCCTTGTTCTTATGTAGGCATTGTGCCTTTTGTATTCAATCCCGATGCAATTTCGGTGTTTCATGATCAATGTGAAGCTCCAAGGGATACAGTAAACCTGCACTGGTGCATTGGAATCTAATACTGGTCTCCCATGAGCCGCTCAAATAACAAACTCTTAGAAGATTTACTCTTCTTGTACGTAAGTCGGCATTGTGCATTTGGTATTCAATCCCGATCCATTTTCTGCGTTTCATGGTCAATGTGAAGGTCCAAGGGATACAGTACACCTGCACTGGAGCATCAGAATCCAATACTGGCCTCCAAGGAGCCGCTCAAATCAATTTCTTAAATGATTAACTCTTCTTGTACTTAAGTTGGTAGTCCCTTTTCTATTCAATCCCGATGCAATTTCTGTGTTTCATGGTCAATGTGAATGTCCAAGGGATACAGTAAACCTGCACTGGTGCATTGGAATCTAATACTGGTCTCCCAGGAATCGCTCAAAGCACAAACTCTTACAAGATTCACTCTTCTTGTACTTAAGTCGGCATTGTGGTTTTTGTTTTCAATCCCGATGCAATTTCTGTGTTTGATGGTCCATGTGAAGGTCCGACGGATACAGTAAACCTGCATTGGGTCATCGGAATCTAATACTGGTCTCCTAGGAGCCGCTCATATCACAAACTCTATAAGATTCACTCTTCTTGTACTTAATTTGGCTTTGTGCCTTTTGTACTCAATCCCGATGAAATTTCTGTGTTTCATGGTCAATGTGAAGGTCCAAGGGATACAGTATACCTGCACTGGTGCATCGGAATCGCATACTGGCCCCCAGGTGCCGTTCAAAACACAAACTCTTAGACGATCACTCTTCCTGTACTTAAGTCGTCATTGTGCCTTTTGTATCCAATGCCGCTGCAATTTCTGTGATTCATGGTTAATGAGAAGGTCCAAGGGATACAGTAAACCTGCGCTGGTGCACCGGAATCTAATACTGGTCTCCCAGGAGCCGCTGAAACCCCAAACTCCTAGGGGATTTATTCTTCTCGTACTTAAGTCGTCATTGTCCTATTTGTATTCAATCCCGATGCAATTTCTGTGTTTCATGGTCAATGTGAAGGTCCAAATGATACAGTCAACCTGCACTGGTGAATTGGAATCTAATACTGGTGTCCCAGGAGCCGCTCAAAGCACATACTCTTAGAAGATTCGCTCTTCTTGTACTTAAGTTGGCATTGTGCATTTGTATTCAATGCCGATGCAATTTCTGTGTTTCATGGTCATTGAGAAGTTCCAAGGGATACAGTAAACCTGCACTGGTTCATCGGAATCTAATACTGGTCTCCCATGAGCCGCTCAAACCACAAACTCTTAGAAGATTCACTCTTCTTGTACTTACGTCGGCATTGTGCATTTAGTATTCAATCCCGATGCGATTTCTGTGTTTCATGGTCAATGTGTAGGTCCAAGGGGTACAGTAAACCTGCACTGGTGCATCGGAATCTAATACTCGTCTCGCAGGAGCCGCTCAAACCACAATCTCTTAGAAAACTCACTCTTCTTATACTTAAGTCGGAATTGTCCCTTTTGTATTCAATCCCCATGCAATATCTGTGTTTCATGGTCAGTGTGAAGGTCAAAAGGGATGCAGTAAACGTGCACTGGTGCATCGGAATCTAATACTGGTCTCCCAGGAGACGCTCAAATCACAAACTCTCCGAAGATCCACTCTTCTTGTACTTAAGATGGCATTGTGAGTTTTGTATTCACCCCGATGCAATTTCTGTGGTTCATGGTCAATGTGAAGGTCCAAGGAATACAGTAAACCTGCACTGGTGCATCGGAATCTAATACTGGTCTCCCAGGAGCAGCTCAAACCGCAAACTCTTAGAAAATTCACTCTTCTTGTACTTAAGTCGGCTTTGTCCCGTTTCTATTCAATCTCGATGCAATTTCTGTGTTTCATCTTCAATGTGAAGGTCGAAGGGATACAGTGAACCTGCGCTGGTGCATCGGAAACTATTACTGGTCTCCCATGAGCCGCTGAAACCCCAAACTCCTAGGGGATTTATTCTTCTCGTACTTAAGTCGTCATTGTCCTATTTGTATTCAATCCCGATGCAATTTCTGTGTTTCATGGGCAATGTAAAGGTCCAAGGGATACAGTAAACCAGTACTGGTGCATCAGAATGTAATACTGGTCTCCCTGGAGCTGCTCAACCCACAACCTCTTAGAAAATTCACTCTTCTTGTACTTAAGTCGGCTTTGTCCCGTTTCTATTCAATCTCGATGCAATTTCTGTGTTTCATCTTCAATGTGAAGGTCGAAGGGATACAGTGAACCTGCGCTGGTGCATCGGAAACTATTACTGGTCTCCCAGGAGCCGCTCTAAGCACAAACTCTTAGAAGAATCACTCTCCTTGTTCTTATGTAGGCATTGTGCCTTTTGTATTCAATCCCGATGCAATTTCGGTGTTTCATGATCAATGTGAAGCTCCAAGGGATACAGTAAACCTGCACTGGTGCATTGGAATCTAATACTGGTCTCCCATGAGCCGCTCAAATAACAAACTCTTAGAAGATTTACTCTTCTTGTACGTAAGTCGGCATTGTGCATTTGGTATTCAATCCCGATCCATTTTCTGCGTTTCATGGTCAATGTGAAGGTCCAAGGGATACAGTACACCTGCACTGGAGCATCAGAATCCAATACTGGTCTCCAAGGAGCCGCTCAAATCAATTTCTTAAATGATTAACTCTTCTTGTACTTAAGTTGGTAGTCCCTTTTCTATTCAATCCCGATGCAATTTCTGTGTTTCATGGTCAATGTGAATGTCCAAGGGATACAGTAAACCTTCACTGGTGCATTGGAATCTAATACTGGTCTCCCAGGAATCGCTCAAAGCACAAACTCTTACAAGATTCACTCTTCTTGTACTTAAGTCGGCATTGTGGTTTTTGTTTTCAATCCCGATGCAATTTCTGTGTTTGATGGTCCATGTGAAGGTCCGACGGATACAGTAACCCCGCATTGGGTCATCAGAATCTAATACTGGTCTCCTAGGAGCCGCTCATATCACAAACTCTATAAGATTCACTCTTCTTGTACTTAATTTGGCTTTGTGCCTTTTGTACTCAATCCCGATGAAATTTCTGTGTTTCATGGTCAATGTGAAGGTCCAAGGGATACAGTATACCTGCACTGGTGCATCGGAATCGCATACTGGCCCCCAGGTGCCGTTCAAAACACAAACTCTTAGACGATCACTCTTCCTGTACTTAAGTCGTCATTGTGCCTTTTGTATCCAATGCCGCTGCAATTTCTGTGATTCATGGTTAATGAGAAGGTCCAAGGGATACAGTAAACCTACGCTGGTGCACCGGAATCTAATACTGGTCTCCCAGGAGCCGCTGAAACCCCAAACTCCTAGGGGATTTATTCTTCTCGTACTTAAGTCGTCATTGTCCTATTTGTATTCAATCCCGATGCAATTTCTGTGTTTCATGGTCAATGTGAAGGTCCAAATGATACAGTCAACCTGCACTGGTGAATTGGAATCTAATACTGGTGTCCCAGGAGCCGCTCAAAGCACATACTCTTAGAAGATTCGCTCTTCTTGTACTTAAGTTGGCATTGTGCATTTGTATTCAATGCCGATGCAATTTCTGTGTTTCATGGTCATTGAGAAGTTCCAAGGGATACAGTAAACCTGCACTGGTTCATCGGAATCTAATACTGGTCTCCCATGAGCCGCTCAAACCACAAACTCTTAGAAGATTCACTCTTCTTGTACTTACGTCGGCATTGTGCTTTTAGTATTCAATCCCGATGCGATTTCTGTGTTTCATGGTCAATGTGTAGGTCCAAGGGGTACAGTAAACCTGCACTGGTGCATCGGAATCTAATACTCGTCTCGCAGGAGCCGCTCAAACCACAATCTCTTAGAAAACTCACTCTTCTTATACTTAAGTCGGAATTGTCCCTTTTGTATTCAATCCCCATGCAATATCTGTGTTTCATGGTCAGTGTGAAGGTCAAAAGGGATGCAGTAAACGTGCACTGGTGCATCGGAATCTAATACTGGTCTCCCAGGAGACGCTCAAATCACAAACTCTTCGAAGATCCACTCTTCTTGTACTTAAGATGGCATTGTGAGTTTTGTATTCACCCCGATGCAATTTCTGTGGTTCATGGTCAATGTGAAGGTCCAAGGAATACAGTAAACCTGCACTGGTGCATCGGAATCTAATACTGGTCTCCCAGGAGCAGCTCAAACCGCAAACTCTTAGAAAATTCTCTCATCTTGTACTTCAGTCGGCATTGTCCATTTTGTATTCAATCCCGATGAAATTTCTGTGTTTCATGGTCAATATGATCGTCCAAGGGATACAGTAAACCGGCACTGGTTCATGGGAATCTAATACTGGTCTCCCATGAGCCGCTCAAACCACAAACTCTTAGAAGATTCACTCTTCTTGTACTTAAGTCGGCATTGTGCATTTAGTATTCAATCCCGATGCGATTTCTGTGTTTCATGGTCAATGTGAAGGTCGAAGGGATACAGTAAACCTGCACTGGTGCATCGGAATCTAATACTGGTCTCGCAGGAGCCGCTCAAACCACAATCTCTTAGAAAACTCACTCTTCTTATACTTAAGTCGGCATTGTCCCGTTTGTATGCAATCCCGATGCGATTTCTGCGTTTCATGGTCAATGTGAAGGTCCAAGGGATACAGTAAACCTGCACTGGTGCATCGGATTCTAATACTTGTCTCGCAGGTGCCGCTCAAACCACAATCTCTTAGAAAACTCACTGTTCTTGTACTTTAGTCGGAAATGTCCTTTTTGTATACAATGTCGGTCCGCAGGGGGCTCCCGTCTTGGGAGTATGTGGGTGGCATCCACACGGGCCCTTAGCTAAGCCTGGCATTACTTCCACTTACTTGTGTCAGGCTTCTCCTGTTTCCTTTCCTATCCGGCCCCCCTCGGCCAACTCTTGGTTTCTTCGACCCCAACGGTATTAGGTTTCCGAGGCCCAAGGGTGTCTTTCACTTTCCTCTCTAGTATCTATTATCTACCCTCCGACCCAACGGCGAAGCGAGCGGAAGAGGAATCTTATATCCCAGGTTCTCAAAGATCGTGGAGGCGGAAGAGGTCATGCCAGACGAACTGGCTGTAAAGGCGCCGCTCAGCCATCATTGAGCTCGCGGCAGTTCGTTGCAGTTCTGGTACCGGAAGTCACATGTCACATACATATGTGCCGTGATGAATTGTTCCAGAATCATAGTGTGTGGGTCACTTCCTCGCAAGCTGTAATCCACCTTAAACAAATTCACGCAAATGGCAATTTCTCCTGTCATTTTCTCTAAAGACCATGGCGATGGGATAAGGACGATGGTAGCAGGCTCCGAGTGAAGCTGGAAGCTACTAGTCTGGACCTGCACACTGGCGGCAGGTGTGTGATGGTCGCCTTCCTGAGAACCCGTGTGACTACTCGGGAATCCGGTCCTGCACCTGCGACTGGGCAGGCCTATTTAGGATGACCGCTGCCCACCCTGAATGGGGAAGGCCCTAGAAAATGTGGGCTAAACATCGGAAGTCACACTTGAACCGGGCTGGGAATCCGCACCCAGTAGGTCACTCCTTATACTGCGGACGTAAACAAAAGAAGAATGAAATGATTATGACAATAGGGACATGGAATGTCAGGACCCTCCTGGACGTGAACAATTACAGACCAGAGAGAAGAACTGCTCTTATCACCCAAGAACTAGCCCGTCTAGATATAGACATTGCTGCCTTGAGTGAGACAAGACTCTCAGGTGAGGGACACATTAGTGAGGTACGTTCAGGGTACACCATCTTCTGGAAGGGAAAGGATGCAGGAGAACCACGCATCCATGGTGCAGGATTTGCCGTAAAAACGAAAATAGTGAAAGATCTTCGACTTACACCTGTCTCAATTAATGAAAGACTGATGACTCTTAGAGTACCCATTGGTTCAGACAGATTCATCACCTTCGTCTCTGCATATGCTCCTACTTTAGACAGTGATGAAGACACAAAGAATCAGTTCTACCACCAACTGAACAGTACTCTCTCTAAAATACCCATTCAAGATAAATTAATTTTACTTGGTGATTTCAATGCCAGAGTGGGAAGGGGCAACCGTTTTTGGAGAGATGTCATGGGTAAACAAGGGGTGGGAAACTGCAATGCAAATGGGTTGCTACTTCTTGGTCTGTGTGCTGAGCACGAGCTTTTCATCTCCAATACCCAATTCCGTTTGCGTAACCGCTATAAGACCACATGGATGCACCCACGCTCCAAACATTGGCATCTTATAGACTACGTTATTACGCGACAGCGTGACAAGAAAGACATTCTCATCACAAAAGCAGCACTAAACATCGATGAGTGCTGGACGGACCATAGACTTTTAGTCAGCCGTTTGAGAGTACCAAAGTATCGCAAGCCACGATCCCACTTTTCAAACCCACCACGCAGAAAATTCAACATAAGCAACCTGAACAACAAAAATGTTCGCTCACACTTCCAAGACATACTGTCCGAACAACTTAACAAAGCTCCAGCAACCACAGATGACGTCGAACAAGAATGGACCACATTAAAGAACATCATCAAAGAAACTGCTGAGAATGTTGTTGGTTGTAGTGCACGGAAAAGAAGTGACTGGTTTGATGACAACCACGGAGAAATCCAAGCCATCATCAATGCAAAGCGGGATGCTTACCTATCCCTTGCTCAAGATCCATCCTGCGCAGAAAAGAAAGCACACTTTCTAGAACTCAAGCAGAAATGTCAAAGTGAAATACGAGTAATCAAGAACAAATGGTGGCAACAGAAAGCCACAGAACTCCAAAATCTTTCTGATGCAAGGAACCTGCGTGGCTTTTATGCTGGTATTAAAGAGCTGTATGGACCTATCCGCTCATCATCAGGAGCACTTAAAGCTGCTGACAACTCCACCATTCTTACTGAAAGTCAGGACATCTTAAATCGTTGGAAAGAGCACTTCAGCTCACTGTTAAACAGCCCTTCTACTGCCGCTGGAGATTTTCTCAAAAATGTCCCACAGCACCCTCCAAAACCCTGTCTGGCTGATCCTCCAACTTTTCAAGAATTTTGCAAGGCACTCAAGAGTGTGAAACCTGGGAAGGCTCCTGGACCTGACAGCATCCCGATGGAGCTTATTGAGGGTGGCGGCTTGCCTCTAAAAACTAGACTCTTCTCACTTATTATATTAATGTGGGAAACCCGCAAGGTACCAGCTGACTTGAAGAACTCCACAATTGTCACCATCTTCAAAAAGGGCGACAAAAGCGTCTGTGGTAACTACCGGGGAATATCTCTACTCTCTGTCACTGGAAAAATTTTTGCAAGAATCCTTTTAAATCGCCTCCAGACACTTTCAGAGACTATACTACCTGAGTCTCAATACGGGTTTCGACCTTCAAGAGGGACAATTGACATGATCTTCTGTGCACGACAACTACAGGAGAAGTGCAGAGAACAGCAAAAGCCTTTACTACTTGTTTTCTACGATCTAGAAAAGGCCTTTGATACAGTTCCCAGAGAAGCCATGTGGATGGTCTTAAAACGCTTCGGCTGCCCTGAACATTTTGTTGACCTGATTGAAGCTCTCCACGTTGATATGACTGGACAGGTCCTCTGCCAGAATGAAATGACTGGTGAATTCCCAATAACAAGTGGGCTTAAACAAGGATGCGTTCTTGCACCCACATTATTTGCATTGTATCTGGCAGCTATGCTTTATGAGACAACCGTAAACAATGCAGGAATAGAACTAAAGTACAGGTTTGATGGAGGATTATTCAACCAGTCCAGACTCCATTCAAAAAGGTTCACCAATACCACTCGTGTGACAGAGCTGCAGTATGCTGATGACAATGCCTCTCCAGCTCATTCACCTGCAGAGTTGCAGCTGTCAGTTGATTCCTTCAGCAGGGCGTACGAACGATTTGGTCTCTCCATCAATATTTCAAAGACAAAGGTGATGGCGCAGCCAACTCCTGGCTCCTCCGTTCCTGACTTCAGCATATCCATCTATGATACACTCCTGGAACAAGTGGACCATTTCCTCTACCTGGGAAGCATACTGTCATCCAACTGCTCATCTGGAAAAGAAGTGGAGAATAGAATACGTGCTGCACATGTAGCATTTGGTCGTCTTACAAAGCGTGTCTTCCTGAATAAAGACCTAACACTGTACACCAAACTGGTGGTGTACAAAGCTGTAGTCATTTCCACCCTGCTATATGGTTGCGAAACCTGGACGTTGTATCGCTGCGATCTGAAGAAACTAGAACGCTTCAACCAACAGAAGCTAAGATATATCAAGAACCTAAAATGGGATGACTTCATATCCAACACGGCTGTTCTAGAGAGAGCAAAAATGCATAGCATGGAAGCTCTTATCATTGGGCATCAACTCAGATGGGTCGGACATGTCCAGCGGATGAAAAATGACAGACTTCCACGCCAAATGCTGTACAGCGAAGTGAGCACAGGTAAAAGGCCAGGAGGTGCCCCTCTCAAACGTTATAAGGATCAGTACAAGAAAAATCTGAAAAACTTGAACATCGATCCGAGTAACTGGTCCACAATAGCAGAAGACCGAAGTCGCTGGCGTTCAGTTACCTCAAATGCTCTTCAAAACTTTGAGCTGGAACGTCGAAGAATGGAGAATGACAAACGCCAGAGACGTAAACTCCTCCAGGCTCAGCCACGTCCTCCACCTTCCATCAGCTGTAATGTCTGTGGCCGCCTGTTCCACGCTAGGATTGGATTGCTAAGCCATCAACGACACTTCCACGCCTGAACCGTGACAAAGGAAATCTCAGGAGAGAAATGAAAACTCGTATACGAGTATCAGCCGACGACGACGACGACGACGATACAATGTCTATGCAATTTCTGTGTTTCCGGGTCAATGTGAAGGTCCAAGGGATACAGTAAACCTGCACTGGTGCATCGGAATCTAATACTGTTATCCCAGGAGTTGCTCAAAGCACAAAATCTTAGAAGATTCGCTCTTCTGGTACTTAAGTCGGCATTGTGCCTATTGTATTCAATCCCGATGCGATATCTGTCTTTCATGGTCAATGTGGAAGTCCAAGGGATACAGTAATCCTGCACTAGTGCATCGGAATCTAACACTAGACTCCCAGGAGCCGCTCAGAGCACAAACTGTTAGAAGATTATCTCTTCTTGTACTTAAGATCGGATTGTCCCTTTGTATTCAATCCCGATGCAATTTCTATGTTTCATGGTCAATGTTAAGGTCCAAGGGATACAGTAAACCCACACTGGTGCATTGGAATCTAATACTTGTCTCCCAGGAGCTACTCAAAGCACTAACTCTTAGAAGATTCACTCTTCTTGTACTTAAGTCGGCATTGTCCCACTTGTATTCAATCCCGATGCAATTTCTGTGTTTCATGGTCAATGTGAAGGTCCAAGGGATTCAGTAAACCAGCACTGGTGCATCGGAATCAGATACTGGTCTCCCTGGAGCTGCTCAACCCACAACCTCTTAGAAAATTCACTCTTCTTGTACTTAATTTGGCATTGTGCCGTTTGTATTCAATCCCGATGCAATTTCTGTGTTTCATGGTCAATGTGAAGGTCCAAGGGATACAGTAAACCTACACTGGGGCATCGGAATCTCACACTGGCCCCCAGGTGCCGTTCAAAGCACAAACTCTTAGATGAATCACTCTTCTTGTACTTAGGTCGACATTGTCCCTTTTGTATTCAATCCTGATGCAATTTCTGTGTTTCGTGGTCAATGTGAAGGTCAAAGGGATACAGTAAACGCGCATTGGTGCATCGGAATCTCATACAGGTCTCCCAGGAGACGCTCAAGGCACAAACTCTTAGAAGATTCACTCTTCTTGTACTTACGTCGGCATTGTGCCTTTTGTATTCAATCCCAATGCAATTTCTGTGTGACATGGTCAATGTGAAGGTCCAAGGGATACAGTACACCTGCACTGGAGCATCGGAATCTAATACTGGTGTGCCAGGGGCCACTCAAAACACAAACACTTAGATGATTAACTCTTCTTGTACTTAAGTCGGCAATGACCCTCTTGTATTCAATCCCGATGCAATTTCTGTATTTCATGGTCAATATGAAAGTCCAAGGGATACAGCAAACCTGCACTGGTGTATCGGAATCTAATACTGGTCTCCCAGGAGCCGCTCAAAGCACAAACTGTTAGAAGATTCACTCTTCTTGTACTTAAGTGGGCATTGTCCCTTTTGTATTCAATCCTGATGAAATTTCTGTGTTTCATGGGCAATGTAAAGGTCCAAGGGATACAGTAAACCAGCACTGGTGCATCGGAATCTAATACTGGTCTCCCAGGAGCCACTCAAAGGACAAATTCTTAGAAGATTCACTCTTTTTACTTAAGTCAGCATTGTTCCCTTTGTATTCAATCCCGATTCGATTTCTGTGTTTCATGGTCAATGTGGATGTCCAACGAATACAGTAAACCTGCACTGGTGCATCGGACTTCAATACTGGTCTCCCAGGAGCCGCTCAATTCACAAGTTACTAGAAGATTCACTCTTCTTGTACTTAAGTCGACATTGTATCTTTTGTATTGGTCCGAATGCAATTTGTGTGTTTCATGGTCAATGTGAAGGTCCAAGGGATACAGTAAACCTGTACTGGTGCATCCGAATCTAATACTGGTCTCCCAGGAGCCGCTGAAAGCACAACTCTTAGAAGATTCACTCTTTTTGTACTCAAGTCGGCATTGTGCGTTTTTTATTCAATCCCGATGTGATTTCTGTGTTTCATGGTCAATGTGAAGGTCAAGGGATACAATAAACCTGCACTGGTTCAACGGAATCTACTACTGGTCTCCCAGGAGCAGCTCAAACCACAAACGCTAGGAAAATTCTCTCATCCTGTACTTATGTCGGCATTGTCCATTTTGTACTCAATCCCGATGAAATTTCTGTGTTTCATGGTCAATGTGAAGGTCCAAGGGAAACAGTAAACCTGCGCTGGTGCATCGGAATCTAATACTGGTCTTCCAGGAGCCGCTCAAATCACAAACTCTTAAAAGATTCACTCTTCTTGTACTTACGTAGGCATTGTGCCTTTTGTATTCAATCCCGATGCAATTTCTGTGTTTCATGATCAATGTGAAATTCCAAGGAATACAGTAAACCTGCACTTGTGCATCGGAATCTAATACTGGTCTCCCATGAGCCGCTCAAAGCACAGACTCTTAGAAGATTTTCTCGTCTCGTACGTAAGTTGGCATTGTGCATTTTGTATTTAATCCCGATGCGATTTCAGCGTTTCATGGCCAATGTGAAGGTCCAAGGGATACAGTACACCTGCACTGGAGCATCGGATCTAATACTGGTCTCTCAGGAGCCGTACAAAGGACAAACTCTTAGATGATTAACTCTTCTTGTACTTGAGTCGGTAGTCCGTTTTGTATTCAATCCCGATGCAATTACTGTGTTTCATGGTCAATGAGAAGGTCCAAGGGATACAGTAATTCTGCACAGGTGCATCGGAATCTAATACTGGTATCCCATGAGCCGCTCAATGCACAAACTCTGAAGTGATTCACTATTCTTGTACTTAAGTCGGCATTGTCCTTTTTGTATTCAATCCCGATGCAATATCTGTGTTTCATGGTCAATGTGAAGGACCAAGGGGTACAGTAAACCTGCACTGGTGCATCGGAACCTAATACTGGTCTCCCAGGTACCGCTCAAAGCACAATCGCTTATAAGATTCACCCTTCTTGTACTTAAGTCGGGATTGTCCCTTTTGTATCCAATCCCGATGCAATTTCTGTGTTTCATGGTCAATGTGAAGGTCCAAGCGATAGAGCAAACCTGCACTGGTGCAACGGAATCGAATACTGGTCTCCCAGGAGCCGCTCAGAGCAGAAACACTTAGAAGATTCACTCTTCTTGTACTTAAGTCGGCATTGTGCCTTATGAAATAATCCCGATGCAATTTCTGTGTTTCATGGTCAATGTTGGGGGCCAAGGGATAATGTAAACCTGCACTGGTGCATCAGAATCTAATACTGGTCTCCCAGGAGCCGCTCAAATCACAAACTCTTAGAAGATTTACTCTTCTAAAACTTAAGACGACATTGTTCCCCTTGTATTCATTCCTGATTCGAATTCTGAATTTCATGGTGAATGTGGCGGTCCAAGGGATACAGTAAACCTTCACTGGTGCATTGGAATTTAATACTAGTCTCCCAGGAGCCGCTCAAATCGCAAACTATTAGAAGATTCACTCTTCTTGTACTTAAGTCGGCATTGTCCCTTTTGTATTCAATCCCGATGCAATTTCTGTTTTTCTTGGTCAATGTGAAGGTCCAAGGGATACAGTAAACCTGCACTGGTGCCGTGGAATCTACCACTGGCCCCCCACGAGCCGCTCTAACCACAAACTCTTAGAAAAACACTCTTATTGTACTTAGGTCGGCATTGTCCCTTTTGTATTCAATCCCGATGCAGTTTCTGTGTTTCATGGTCAATGTGAAGGTCCAAGGGATACAATAAACCTGCACTGGTTCATCGGAATCTAATACTGGTCTCCCAGGAGCAGCTCAAACCACAAACTCTTAGAAAATTCTCTCATCTTGTACTTATGTCGGCATTGTCCATTTTGTATGCAATTCCGACGAAATTTCTGTGTTTCATGGTCAATGTGAAGGTCCAAGGGATAGAGTAAACCTGCACTGTTGCATCGGAATCAAGTCCTGGTCTCTCAGGAGCCGCTCAGAGCACAAACTCTTAGATGATTAACTCTTCTTGTACTTAAGTCGGTAGTCCCTTTTGTATTCAATGCCGTTACAATTAATGTGTTTCATGGTCATTGTGAAGGTCCAAGGGATACAGTACACCTGCACTGGTACATCGGAATGTAATACTGGTCTCCCAGGAGCCGCTCAATGCACAAACCCTTAGAAGATTCACTCTTCTTGTACTTATGTAGTTATTGTCCCTTTTGAATTCAATCCCGATGCAATTTCTGTGTTTTATGGTCAATGTGAAGGTTGAAGGGATGCAGTAAACCTGCTCTGGTGCATCGGAATCAAATACTGGTCTCCCATGAGCCGCTCAAAGCACAAACTCTTACAAGATTTACTCTTCTTGTACGTAAGTCGGCATTGTGCATTTTGTATTCAATCCCGATGCAATTTCTGCGTTTCATGGTCAATGCGAAGGTCAAAGGGATACAGTACACCTGCACTGGAGCATCGGAATCTAATACTGGTCTCCCAGGAGCCGCTCAAAGCACAAACTCTGAAGAGATTCACACTTCTTGTACTTAAGTTGGCATTGTCTCTTTTGTATTCAATCTCGACGCAATATCTGTGTTTCATGGCCAATGTGAAGGACCACGGGATACAGTAAACCTGTACTGGTGCATCGGACCCTAATACTGGTCTCCCAGGAGCAGCTCAAAGCACAAACTCTTAGAAGATTCACTGTTCTTGTACTTAAGTCGGCATTGTGCATTTTGTATTTAATGCCGATGCAATTTCTGCGTTTCATGGTCAATGTGAAGGGCCAAGGGATGCAGTAAACCTGCACTGGTGCATCGGAATCTAATACTGGTCTCCCAGGTGCCACCCAAATCCTAAACTCTTAGATGATTAACTGTTCTTGTACTTACGTCGGCAGTCCCTTTTGTATTCAATCCCGATGCAATTTCTGCGTTTCAAGGTCAATGTGAAGGTCCAAGGGATACAGTAAGCCTCCACTGGAGCATCGGAATCTAATACTGGTCTCCCAGGGGCCACTCAAAACACAACCTCTTAGATGATTAACTCTTCATGTACTTAAGTCGGCAATCCCTTTTGAATTCAATCCCGATGCAATTTCTGTGTTTCATTGTCAATGTGAAGGTCCAAGGGATACAGTAAACGTGCACTGGAGCATCGGAATCTAATACTGGTCTCCCAGGCGCCGCTCAAAACACAAACTGTTAGAAGATTAGCTCTTCTTGTACTTATGATGGCATTGTGCCTTTTGTATTCAATCCCGATGCAATATCTGTGTTTCATGGTCAATGTGAAGGTCCGAGGTTCACAGTAAACCTTCACTGGTGCATCAGAATCTAATACTGGTCTCCCAGGAGCCGCTCAAAGCACAAAGTCTTAGAAGATTCACTATTCTTGTACTTAAGACGGCATTGTTCCTTTTGTATTCAATCCCGATTCGATTTCTGAATTTCATGGTGAATGTGGCGGTCCATGGGATACAGTAAACCTGCAATGGTGCATTGGAATTTAATAGTGGTCTCCCAGGAGCCGCTGAAATCACAAACTACTAGAAGATTCACTCTTCTTGTACTTAAGTCGACATTGTATCTTTTGTATTGGTCCCCATGCAATATCTGTGATTCATGGTCAATGTTAAGGTCCAAGGGATACAGTAAACCTGCACTGGTGGATCGGAATCTAATACTGGTCTCCCAGGAGCCGCTGAAAGCACAAACTCCTAGAAGAATCATTCTTCTTGTACTTAAGTCAGCATTGTCCCTTTTGTATTCAATCCCGATGCAATTTCTGTGTTTCGTGGTCAATGCGAAGGTCCAAATGATACAGTCAGTCAGCACTGGTGCATCGGAATCTAATACTGGTCTCCCAGGAGCCGCTCAAAGCACAAATTCTTAGAAGATTCACTCTTCTTGAACTTAAGTCGGTATTGTGCGTTTTGTAATCAATCCCGAAGCAAACTCTATGTTGCATGGTCAATGAGAATGTCCAAGGCATACAGAAAACCTGCACTGGTTCGTCGGAATCGAATACTAGCCTGCCTTGAGCCGCTCAAACCACAAACTCTTAGAAGATTCACTCTTGTACTTAAGTCGGCATTGTGCCTCTTCTATTCAATCCCGATGCGATTTCTGTGTTTCATGGTCAATGTGATGGTCCAAGGGATATAGTAAACCTGCATTGGTGCATCGGAATCTAATACTGGTCTCCCAGCACCCGCGCAAACCACAAACACTTAGAAAATTCAACTTCTTGTACTTAAGTCGGCATTGTCCCTTTTGTATTCAATCCTGATGCAATTTCTGTGTTTCATTGTCAATGTTTAGGTCAAAGGGATACAGTAATCGTGCACTGGTGCTTCGGAATCTAATACAGGTCTCCCACGAGACGCTCAAAGCACAAACTCTTCGAAGATTCACTCATCTTGTATTTAAGTTGGCATTGTGTGTTTTGTATCCAATCCCGATGCAATTTCTGTTTATCATAGTCAAATTGAAGGTCCAAGGGATACAGTAAACGTGCACTGGTGCATCGGAATTTAATACTGGTCTCCCAGGAGCCGCTCAAAGCACAAACTCTTAGAAGATTCACTCTTCTTGTACTTACGTCGGCATTGTGCCTTTTGTATTCAATCCCAATGCAATATCTGTGTTTCATTGTCAATGTGAATGCCCAAGGGATACAGTAAATCTGCACTGGAGCATCGGAATCTAATACTGGTCTCCCAGGGGCCACTCAAAACACAGCCTCTTAGATGATTAACTCTACTTGTACTTAAGTCGGCAGTCCCTTTTGAATTGAATCCCGATGCAATTTCTGTGTTTCATGGTCAATGTGAAGGTCCAAGGGATACAGTAAACCTGTACTGGAGCATCGGAATCTAATACTGGTCTCCCAGGACCCGCTCAAAGCACAAACTCTTAGATGATTAACTCCTCTTACACCTAAGTCTCCATTGTCCTTTTGTATTCAATCCCGATGCGGTTTCTGTGTTTCATGGTCAATTTGAGGGTCCAAGGTATAGAGTAAACCTGCACTGGTGCATCGGTATCTAATGCTGGTCTCCCAGGAACCGCTCAAAGCACAATCACGAAGAAGATTCACTCTTCTTGTACTTAAGACGGCATTGTGCCTTTTGTATTCAATCCCGATGCAATTTCTGTGATTCATGGTCATTGTGAAGGTCCAAGGGATACAGTAAACCTGCACAGGTGTATCAGAATCTAATACTGGTATCCCAGGAGCCGCTCACAGCACAAACTCTGAAGTGATTCACTAATCTTGTACTTAAGTCGGCATTGTTCTCTTTGAATTCAATCCCGATGCAATATCTGTGTTTCATGGTCAATGTGAAGGACCAAGGGATACAGTAAACCTGCACTGGTGCATCGGAATCTAATACTGGTCTCCCATGAGCCGCTCAAATCTCAAACTCTTAGAAGTTTTACTCTTCTTGTACGTAAGTCGGCATTGTGCATTTTGTAATCAATCCCGTTGCAATTTCTGCTTTTCGCGGTCAATGTGAAGGTCCAAGGGATACAGTGAACCTGCACTGGAGCATCGGAATGTAATACTGGTCTCTCAGGGGCCACTCAAAACACGAACTCTTAGATAATTAACTCTTCTTGTACTTAACTCGGCAGTCCCTTTTGTATTCAATCCCGATGCAATTTCTGTAGTTTCATGGTGAATGTGAAGGGCCAAGGGATACAGTAAAATTGCACTGGAGCATCGGAATCTAATACTGCTCTCCCAGGAGCCGCTCAAAGCACAAATTCTTAGATGATTAACTCTTCACTGTACTTAGGTCGGCATTGACCCTCTTGTATTCAATCCCGATGCAATTCCTGTATTTCATGGTCAATGTGAAAGTCCAAGGGATACAGTAAACCTGCACTGGTGTATCGGAATCTAATACTGGTCTCCCAGGAGCCGCTCAAAGCACAAACTGTTAGAAGATTCACCCTTCTTGTACTTAAGTCGGCATTGTCACTTTTGTATTCAATCCTGATGAAATTTCTGTATTTCATGGGTAATGTGAAGGTTCAAGGGATACAGTAATCCAGCACTGGTTCATCGGAATCTAATACTGGTCTCCCAGGAGCCACTCAAAGCACAACCTCTTTGAAGATTCACTCTTCTTGTACTTACGTAGGCATTGAGCCTTTTGTATTCAATCCCGATGCAATATCTGTGTTTCATGATCAATGTGAAGTTCCAAGGGATACAGTAACCTGCACTGGTGCATCGGAATCTAATACTGGTCTCCCAGGAGCAGCTCAAACCACAAACTCTTAGAAAATTCCCTCATCATGTACTTATGTCGGCATTGTCCATTTTGCATTCAATCCCGATGCAATTTCTGTGTTTCATGGTCAATGTTAAGGTCCAAGGGATACAGTAAACCTGCGCAGGTGCATCGGAATCTGTTACTGGACACCCAGGAGCCGCTCAAAGCTGAAACTCTTGAAAGATACACTCTTCCTGTACTTCAGTCGGCATTGTCCCTTATGTATTCCATCCCGATGCAATTTCTGTGTTTCATGGTCAATGTGAAGGTCCAAGGGATTCAGTAAACCTGCACTGGTGCATCGGAATCGAACACTGGTCTCTGAGGAGCCGCTCAAAGCACAAACTCGTAGAAAATTCACTCTTCCTGTACTTAAGTTGGCATTGCATATTTTGTATTCAATCCCGATGCAATTTCTGTGTTTCATGGTCAAATTGAAGGTCCAGGGGATACAGTAAACCTCCACTGGTGAACCGGAATCTAATACTGGTCTCCCAGGAGCCGCTCAAAGCACAAACCCTTCGAAAATTCACTCTTCTTGTACGTATGTCGTTATCGACACTTTTGTATTCACTCCCGATGCAATGTCTGTGTTTCATGGTCAAATTGAAGGTCCAGGGGATACAGTAAACCTCCACTGGTAAACCGGAATGTAATACTGGTCTCTTAGGAGCAGCTCAAACCACAAACCCTCCGAAAATTCAATCATCTTGTACTAATGTCAGAATTCTCCATTTTGTATTGAATCCCGAAGAAAAATCTGTGTTTCATGGTCAATGTGCAGGTCCAAGGAATACAGTAAACCTGCACTGGTGCATCGGAATCTAATACTTGTCCCCCAGGAACCGCTCAAAACACAAACCCTTAGACGATTCACTACTCTTGTACTCAAGTCGGCATTGTGCCTTCAGTATTCAATCACGATGCGATTTCTGTGTTTCATGGTCAATGGGAAAGTCCAAGGGATACAATAAACCTGCACTGGTTCATCGGAATCTGATACTGGTCTCGCAGGAGCAGCTCACTCCACAAACCTTTAAAAAATTCTCTCATCTTGTACTTATGTCGGCATTGTCCATGTTGTATTGAATCCCGATGCAATTTCTGTGTTTCATGGTCAATGTGAAGGTCCAAGGGATACTGTAAACCTGCACTGGTGCATCGGAGTCTATTACTGGTCTCCCAGGAGCCGCTAAAAGCACAAACTCTTAGAAGATTCACTTTTCTTGTACTTACGTCGGCATTGTACCCTTCGTATTCAATCCCAATGCAATTTCTGATTTTCATGGTCAATGGGAAGGTCCAAGGGATACAGTAAACCTGCACTGGTGCATCGGAATCTTAAAGTGGTCTACCAGGAGCCGCTCAAAGCACAAACCCGTCGAAGATTCACTCTTCTTGTACTTAAGTCAGCATTGTCCGTCTTGTATTCAATCCCGAGCAATTTCTGTGTTTCATGGTCAATGTGAAGGTCCAAGGGATACAGTAAACCTGCACAGGTGCATCGGAATCTAATACTGGACTCCCAGGAGCCGCTCAATGCTCAAACTCTTGAAAGATTCACTCTTCTTGTACTTCAGTCGGCATTGTCCCTTATGTATTCCATCCCGATGCAATTTCTGTGTTTCCTGGTCAATGTGATGGTCGAAGGGATACAGTAAACCTGCACTGGTGCATCGGAATCTAATTCAGGTCTCCCAGGAGCCGCTCAAAGAACAAACTCATAGAAGATAAACTCTTCTTGTACTAAAGTCGGCAGTCCCTTTTGTATTCAATCCCGATGCAATTTCTGAGTTTAATGGTCAATGTGAAGGTCCAAGGGATACAGTAAACCTGCACTGGTGCATCGGAATCTACTAATGGTCTGCGAGGAGGCGCTCATAGCACAAACCATTCGAAGATTCACTCTTCTTGTTCTTAAGTCGGCGTTGTCCCTCTTGTATTCAATCCCGAGCAATTTCTGTGCTTCATGGTCAATGTGAAGGTCCAAGGGATATAGTAAACCCGCACTGGTGCATCGGAATCGAACACTGGTCTCCGAAGAGCCGCTCAAAGCACAAACTCTTAGAAGATTCGCTCTTCTGGTACTTAAGTCGGCATTGTCCCTCTTGTATTCAATCCCGATGCAATTTCTGTGTGTCATGGGCAATGTGAAGCTCCAAGGGATATAGTAAACTAGCACTGGTGCATCGGAATCTAATACTGGTCTCCCTGGAGCTCCTCAACATTCAACTTCTCAGAAAATTCACTCTTCTTGTACTAAAGTCGGCATTGTCCCGTTTGTATTCATTCTCGATGCAATTTCTGTGTTTCACGGTCAATGTGAACGTCGAACGGATACAGTAAACCTACGCTGGTGCATCGGAATCTAACACTGGTCTCCCAGGAGCCGCTCAAAGCACAAACTCTTATAAGATTCACTCTTCTTGTACTTAAGTCAACATTGTATCTTTTGTATTGGTCCCCATGCAATTTCTGTGTTTCATGCTCAATACGAAGATCTAAGGGGTACAGTGAACCTGTACTGGTGCATCGGAATCTAATACTGGTCTCCCAGGAGCCGCTAAAAGCACAAACTCTTAGAAGATTCACTTTTCTTGTACTTACGTCGGCATTGTCCCTTTCGTATTCAATCCCAATGCAATTTCTGTGTTTCATGATCAATGTGAAGATACAATGGCTACAGTAAACCTGCACTGGTGCATCAGAATTTAATACCGGTATCCCAGGAGCCGCTCAAAACACTAACTCAGGGAAGATTCACTCTTCTCGTACTTAAGTCGACATTGTATCTTTCGTATTGGTCCCCATGCAATTTCTGTGTTTCATTGTCAATGTGAAAGTCCAAGGGATACAGTGAACCTGCACAGGTGCATCGGAATCTAATACTGGACTCCCAGGAGCCGCTCAATGCTCAAACTCTTGAAATATTCACTCTTCTTGTACTTCAGTCGGCATTGTCCCTTATGTATTCCATCCCAATGCAATTTCTGTGTTTCCTGGTCAATGTGAAGAAGGGATACAGTAAACCTGCACTGGTGCATCGGAATCGAACACAGTTCTACGAGGAGCCGCTCAAAGCACAAACTCTTAGAAAATTCACTTTTTTTGTACTTAAGTGGGCATTGTGTAATTTGTATTATATCCCGATGGAATTTCTGTGTCTCATGGTCAAATTGAAGTTCCAAGGGATTCAGTAAACCTGCAATGGTGCATCGGAATCTAATACTGGTCTCCCAGGAGCTGCTCAACCCACAAACCCTTAGAAAATTCACTCTTCTTGTACTTACGTCGGCATTGTCCCTCTTGAATTCAATCGCGAGCAATTACTGTGTTTCATGGTCAACGTGAAAGTCCAAGGGATACAGTAACTCCTGCACAGGTGCATCAGAATCTAATACTGGACACCCAGGAGCCGCTCAAAGCTCAAACATCCTGAAAGATTCACTCTTCTTGTACTTCAGACGGTATTGTCCTTTATGTATTAAATCATGATGCAATTTCTGTGTTTCATGGTGAATGTGAAGGTCCAAGGGATACAGTAAACCTGCACTGGTGCATCGGAATCGAACACAGGTCTCTGAGGAGCCGCTCAAAGCACAAACTCTTAGAAGATTCGCTCTTCTGGTACTTAAATCGGCATTGTGCATTTTGTATTTAATCCCAATGCAATTTCTGCGTTTCATGGTCAATGTGAAGGGCCAAGGGATGCAGTAAACCTGCTCTGGTGCATCGGAATATAATACTGGTCTCCCAGGGGCAACTCAAAACACAATCTCTTAGAAGATTAACTCTTCTTGTACTTAAGTCGGCAGTCCCTTTTGTATTCAATCCCGATGCAATTTCTGTGTTTCATGGTCAATGTGAAGGTCCGAGGGATACAGTAAACCTGCACTGGTGCATCGTAATCTAATACTGGTCTCCCAGGAGCCGCTCAAAGCACAAACTCTTAGAAGATTCACTCCTCTTGTACTAAAGTCGGAAGTCCCTGTTGTATTCAATCCCGATGCAATTTCTGATTTTCATGGTCAATGGGAAGGTCCAAGGGATACAGTAAACCTGCACTGGTGCATCGGAATCTTAAACTGGTCTCCCAGTAACCGCTCAAAGCACAAACCCGTCGAAGATTCATTCTTCTTGTACTTAAGTCAGCATTGTCCGTCTTGTATTCAATCCCGAGTAATATCTGTGTTTCATGGTCAATGTGAAGGTCCAAGGGATACAGTAAACCTGCACAGGTGCATCGGAATCTAATACTGACACCCAGGAGCCAATTAATGCTCAAACTCTTGAAAGATTCACTCTTCTTGTACTTCAGTCGGCATTGTCCCTTATGTATTCCATCCCGATGCAATTACTGTGTTTCCTGGTCAATGTGAAGGTCCAAGGGATACAGTAAACCTGCACTGGGGCATCGGAATCTAATACTGGTCTCCCAGGAGCCGCTCAAAGCACAACCCCGTCGATGATTCACTCTTCTTGTACTTACGTCGGCATTGTCCATCTTGAATTCAATCGCGAGCAATTACTGTGTTTCATGGTCAACGTGAAATTCCAAGGGGTACAGTAACTCCTGCACAGGTGCATCGGAATCTAATACTGGACACCCAGGAGCCGCTCAAAGCTCAAACATCCTGAAAGATTCACTCTTCTTGTACTTCAGACGGTATTGTCCCTTATGTAATAAATCATGATGCAATTTCTGTGTTTCATGGTGAATGTGAAGGTCCAAGGGATACAGTAAACCAGCACAGGTGGTTCGGAAACTAATACTGGACACCCAGGAGCCGCTCAAACCTCAAACTCTTAGAAGATTCACTCTTCTTGTACATAAATCGGCATTATCCCGTTTGTATTCAATCCGGATGCAAATTATGTGTTTCATGGTCAATGTGAAGGTCGAAGGGATACAGTAAACCTGCACTGGTGCATCGGAATCTAATACTGGTCTGCGAGGAGGCGCTCAAAGCACAATCTCTTAGATGATTACCTCTTCTTGTACTTAAGACGGCAGTCCCTCTTGTATTCAATCCCGAGCAATTTCTGTGCTTCATGGTCAATGTGAAGGTGCAAGGGATACAGTAAACCCGCACTGGTGCATCAGAATCGAACACTGGTCTCTGAAGAGCCGCTCAAAGCACAAACTCTTAGAAGATTCGTTCTTCTGGCACTTAAGTCGGCATTGTCCCTCTTGTATACAATCCCGATGCAATTTCTGTGTTTCATGGGCAATGTGAAGCTCCAAGGGATATAGTAAACTAGCACTGGTGCATCGGAATCCAATACTGGTCTCCCTGGAGCTCCTCAACAAACAACTTCTCAGAAAATTCCCAGTTCTTATACTAAAGTCGGCATTGTCCCGTTTGTATTCAATCTCGATGCAATTTCTGTGTTTCACGGTCAATGTGAACGCCGAACGGATACAGTAAACCTACGCTGGTGCATCGGAATGTAATACTGGTCTCCCAGGAGCCGCTCAAAGCACAAACTCTTATAAGATTCACTCCTCTTGTACTTAAGTCGACATTGTATCTTTTGTATTGGTCCCCATGCAATTTCTGTGTTTCATGGTCAATGTGAAGGTCCAAGTGATACAATAAACCTGCACTGGTTCACCGGAATGTATTACTGGTCTCTTAGGAGCAGCTCAAACCACAAACCCTTCGAAAATTCCCTCGTCTTGTACTAATGTCAGCATTCTCCATTTTGTATTCAATCCCGATGAAATTTCTGTGTTTCATGGTCAATGTGCAGGTCCAAGGGATACAGTAAACCTGCACTGGTGCATCGGAATCCAATACTTGTCCCCCAGGAGCCGCTCAAAACACAAACCCTTAGAAGATTCACTACTCTTGTACTCAAGTCGGCATTGTGCCTTTAGTATTCAAACACGATGCGATTTCTGTGTTTCATGGTGAATGGGAAAGTACAAGGAATACAATAAACCTGCACTGGTTCATCGGAATCTGATACTGGTCTCGCAGGAGCAGCTCAATCCACAAACTTTTAAAAAATTCTCTCATCTTGTACTTATGTCGGCATTGTCCATTTTGTATTCAATCCCGATGCAATTTCTGTGTTTCATGGTCAATGTGAAGGTCCAAGGGATACTGTAAACCTGCACTGGTGCATCGGAGTCTATTACTGGTCTCCCAGGAGCCGCTAAAAGCACAAACTCTTAGAAGATTCACTTTTCTTGTACTTACGTCGGCATTGTCCCTTTCGTATTCAATTCCAATTCAATTTCAGTGTTTCATGATCAATGTGAAAATACAATGGCTACAGTAAACCAGCACTGGTGCCTCAGAATTCAATACTGGTCTCCCAGGAGCCGCTCAAAACACTAACTCAGGGAAGATTCACTCTTCTTGTACTTAAGTCGACATTGTATCTTTCGTATTGGTCCCCATGCAATTTCTGTGTTTCATTGTCAATGTGAAGGTCCAAGGGATACAGTAAACCTGTACTGGTGCATCGGAATCTAATACTGGTCTCCCAGGAGCCGTTCAAAGCACAAACTCTTAGAAGATTCACTCCTCTTGTACTAAAGTCGGCAGTCGCTTTTGTATTCAATCCCGATGCAGTTTCTGATTTTCATGGTCAATGGGAAGGTCCAAGGGATACAGTAAACCTGCATTGGTGCATCGGAATCTTAAACTTATCTCCCAGGAACCGCTCAAAGCACAAACCCGTCGAAGATTCACTCTTCTTGTACTTAAGTCAGCATTGTCCGTCTTGTATTCAATCCCCAGCAATTTCTGTGTTTCATGGCCAATGTGAAGGTCCAAGGGATACAGTGAACCTGCACAGGTGCATCGGAATCTAATACTGGACTCCCAGGAGCCGCTCAATGCTCAAACTCTTGAAATATTCACTCTTCTTGTACTTCAGTCGGCATTGTCCCTTATGTATTCCATCCCAATGCAAATTCTGTGTTTCCTGGTCAATGTGAAGAAGGGATACAGTAAACCTGCACTGGTGCATCGGAATCGAACACAGGTCTACGAGGAGCCGCTCAAAGCACAAACTCTTAGAAAATTCACTTTTTTTGTACTTACGTCGGCATTGTCCCTCTTGAATTCAATCGCGAGCAATTACTGTGTTTCATGGTCAACGTGAAAGTCCAAGGGATACAGTATCTCCTGGACAGGTGCATCAGAATCTAATACTGGACACCCAGGAGCCGCTCAAAGCTCAAACATCCTGAAAGATTCACTCTTCTTGTACTTCAGACGGTATTGTCCTTTATGTATTAAATCATGATGCAATTTCTGTGTTTCATGGTGAATGTGAAGGTCCAAGGGATACAGTAAACCTGCACTGGTGCATCGGAATCGAACACAGGTCTCTGAGGAGCCGCTCAAAGCACAAACTCTTAGAAGATTCGCTCTTCTGGTACTTAAATCGGCATTGTTTATTTTGTATTTAATCCCAATGCAATTTCTGCGTTTCATGGTCAATGTGAAGGGCCAAGGGATGCAGTAAACATGCTCTGGTGCATCGGAATCTAATACTGGTCTCCCAGGGGCAACTCAAAACACAATCTCTTAGAAGACTAACTCTTCTTGTACTTAAGTCGGCAGTCCCTTTTGTATTCAATCCCGATGCAATTTCTGTGTTTCATGGTCAATGTGAAGGTCCGAGGGATACAGTAAACCTGCACTGGTGCATCGGAATCTTATACTGGTCTCCCAGGAGCCGCTCAAAGCACAAACTCTTAGAAGATTCACTATTCTTGTACTTAAGACGGCATTGTTCCCTTTGTGTTCTATCCCGATTCGATTTCTTAATTTCATGGTGAATGTGTCAGTCCAAGGGATACAGTGAACCTGCACTGGTGAATTGGAATTTAATACTGGTCTCCGAGGAGCCGCTCAAATCACAAACTATTAGAAGATTCACTCTTCTTGTACTTAAGTCGACATTGTATCTTTTGTATTGATCCCCATGCAATATCTGTGTTTCATGGTCTATGTGAATGTCCAAGGGATACAGTAAACCTGCACTGTTGCATCGGAATGTAATACTGGTCTCCCAGGAGCCGCTCAAACCAGAAACTCTATAAGGTTCACTCTTCTTGTACTTAGTTTGGCATTGTGCCTTTATATTCAATCCCGATGCAATTTCTGTGTTTCATGGTCAACGTGAAGGTCCAAAAGATACAGTAAACCTGCACTAGTGCATCGGAATCTAATACCGGTTTCCCAGGAACCGCTCAAACACAAACTTGTAGATGATTCACTCTTCTTGTACTTAAGTCGGCATTGTATCTTTTGTATTGGTCCCCATTCAATGTCTGTGTTTCATGGTCAATGTGAAGGTCCAAGGGATACAGTAAACCTGCACTGGTGCATCGGAATCTTATACTGGTCTCCCATGTGCCGCTCAACGCACAAACTCTTAGGAGACTCACACTTCTTGTTATTAAGTCGGCATTTTCCATTTTGTATTCAATCCCGATGCGATATCTGTGTGTCTTGGTCAATGTGAAGGTCCAAGGGATACAGTAAAACTGCACTGGTGCATCGGAATCTAATACTGGTCTCCCTGGAGCCGCTCAAAGCACAAAACCTTAGAAGATTCACTCTTCTTGCACTCAAGTCTGCATTGCGCCTTTAGTATTCAATCCCGATGCGATTTCTGTGTTTTATGGTCATTGTGAATGTCCAAGAGATACAATAAACCAGCACTGGTTCATCGGGATCTAATACTGGTCTCCCAGGAGCAGCTCAAACCACAGACTCTTAGAAAATTCTCTCATCTTGTACTTATGTCAGCATTCTCCATTTTGTATTTAATCCCGATGAATTTTCTGTGTTTCATCGTCAATGTGATGGTCCAAGGGATACAGTAAACCTGCACTGGTGCATCAGAATCTAATACTGGTCTCCAAGGAGCCGCTCAAAGCACAAATCCTTAGAAGATTAACTCTTCTTGTACTTTAGGCGGCATTGTCCCATTTGTATTCAATCCCGATGCAATATCTGTGTTTCATGGTCAATGTGAAGGTCGAAGGGGTACATTAAACCTGTACTGGTTCATCGGAATCTAATACTAATCTCCCAATAGCCGCTCAAAGCACAAACTCTTGAAAGATTAACTCTTCTTGTACTTAAGTCGGCAGTCCCTTTTGTCTTCAATCCCAATGCAATTTCTGAGTTTCATGGTCAATGTGAAGATCCAAGGGATACAGTAAACCTGCACTGGTCCATCGAAATCTAATACTGGTCTCCCAGGAGCCGCTCAAACACAAACCCGTCGAAGATTCACTCTTCTTCTACTTAAGTCGTCATTGTCCCTCTTGTATTCAATCCCGAGCAATTTCTGTGTTTCATGGTCAATGTTAAGGTCCAAGGGATACAGTAAACCTGCGCAGGTGCATCAGAATCTGTTACTGGACACCCAGGAGCTGCTCAAAGCTCAATCTCTTGAATGATACAGTCTTCCTGTACTTCAGTCGGCATTGTCCCTTATGTATTCCATCCCGATGCAATTTCTGTGTTTCAAGGTCAATGTGAAGGTCCAAGGGATACAGTAAATCTGCACTGGTGCATCGGAATCGAACACTGGTCTCTGAGGAGCCGCTCAAAGCACAAACTCTTAGAAAATTCATTCTTCCAGTACTTAAGTTGGCATTGTATATTTTGTATTCAATCCCGATGCAATTTCTGTGTTTCTTGGTCAAATTGAAGGTCCAGTGGATACAGTAAACCTGCACTGTTGCATCGAAATCTAATACTGGTCTCCCTGGAGCTCCTCAACAAACAACTTCTCAGAAAATTCACTCTTCTTGTACTAAAGTCGGCATTGTCCCGTTTGTATTCAATCTCGATGCAATTTCTGTGTTTCACGGTCAATGTGAACGTCGAACGGATACAGTAAACCTACGCTGGTGCATCGGAATCTAATACTGGTCTCCCAGGAGCCGCTCAAATCACAAACTCTTATAAGATTCACTCTTCTTGTACTTAAGTCGACATTGTATCTTTTGTATTGGTCCCCATTCAATTTCTGTGTTTCATGGTCAATAAGAAGATCTAAGGGGTACAGTGAACCTGTACTGGTGCATCGGAATCTAATACTGGTCTCCCAGGTGCCGCTCAAAGCACAAACTTTTAGAACATTCACTCTTATTGTACTCAAGCTGGCAATGTGCGTTTTTATTCAATCCCGATGCGATATCTGTGTTTCATGGTCAATGTGAAGGTCCAAGTGATACAATAAACCTGCACTGGTTCATCGGAATGTAATACTGGTCTCTTAGGAGGAGCTCAAACCACAAACCCTTCGAAAATTCCCTCATCTTGTACTAATGTCAGCATTCTCCATTTTGTATTCAATCCCGTTGAAATTTCTGTGTTTCATGGTCAATGTGCAGGTCCAAGGGTTACAGTAAACCTGCACTGGTACATCGGAATCTAATACTTGTTCCCCAGGAGCCGCTCAAAGCACAAACTCTTAGAAGATTCGCTCTTCTGGTACTTAAGTCGGCATTATCCCTTTCGTATTCAATCCCAATGCAATTTCTGTGTTTCATGATCAATGTGAAGATACAATGGCTACAGTAAACCTGTACTGGTGCATCAGAATTTAATACTGGTCTCCCAGGAGCCGCTCAAAACACTAACTCAGGGAAGATTCACTCTTCTTGTACTTAAGTCGACATTGTATCTTTCGTATTGGTCCCCATGCAATTTCTGTGTTAAATTGTCAATGTGAAGGTCCAAGGGATACAGTAAACCTGTACTGGTGCATCGGAATCTAATACCGGTCTCCCAGGAGCCACTCAAAGCACAAACTCTTAGAAGATTCACTCCTCTTGTACTAAAGTCTTCAGTCCCTCTTGTATTCAATCCCGATGCAATTTCTGATTTTCATGGTCAATGGGAAGGTCCAAGGGATACAGTAAACATGCACTGGTGCATCGGAATCTTAAAGTGGTCTACCAGGAACCGCTCAAAGCACAAACCCGTCGAAGATTCACTCTTCTTGTACTTAAGTCAGCATTGTCCGACTTGTATTCAATCCCGAGTAATTTCTGTGTTTCATGGTCAATGTGAAGGTCCAAGGGATACAGTAAACCTGCACAGGTGCATCGGAATCTAATACTGGACTCCCAGGAGCCGCTCAATTCTCAAACTCTTGAAAGTTTCACTCTTCTTGTACTTCAGTCGGCATTGTCTCTTATGTATTCCATCCCGATGCAATTTCTGTGTTTCCTGGTCAATGTGAACTTCGAAGGGATACAGTAAACCTGCACTGGTGCATCGGAATCTAATTCAGGTCTCCCAGGAGCCGCTCAAAGCACAAACTCATAGAAGATTAACTCTTCTTGTACTAAAGTCGGCAGTCCCTTTTGTATTCAATCCCGATGCAATTTCTGAGTTTCATGGTCAATGGGAAGGTCCAAGGGATACAGTAAACCTGCACTGGTGCATCGGAATCTTAAACTGGTCTCCCAGGAACCGCTCAAAGCACAAACTTGTCGAAGATTCACTCTTCTTGTATTTAGGTCAGCATTGTCCGTCTTGTATTCAATCCCGAATAATTTCTGTGTTTCATGGTCAATGTGAAGGTCCAAGGGAAACAGTAAACCTGCACTGGGGCATCGGAATCTAATACTGGTCTCCCAGGAGCCGCTCAAAGCACAACCCCGTCGAAGATTCACTCTTCTTGTTCTTACGTCGGCATTGCCCCTCTTGAATTCAATCGCGAGGAATTACTGTGTTTCATGGTCAACGTGAAAGTCCAAGGGATACAGTAACTCCTGCACAGGTGCATCGGAATCTATTACTGGACACCCAGGAGCCGCTCAAAGCTCAAACATCCTGAAAGATTTACTCTTATTGTACTTCAGACGGTATTGTCCCTTATGTATTAAATCATGATGCAATTTCTGTGTTTCATGGTGAATGTGAAAGTCCAAGGGATACAGTAAACCTGCACTGGTGCATCGGAATCGAACACAGGTCCATGCGGAGCCGCTCAAAGCACAAACTCTTAGAAAATTCACTTTCTTTGTACTTAAGTGGGCATTGTGTAGTTTGTATTATATCCCGATGGAATTTCTGTGTCTCATGGTCAAGTTGAAGGTCCAAGGGATTCAGTAAATCTGCATTGGTGCACCGGAATCTAATACTGGTCTCCCAGGAGCTGCTCAACCCACAAACCCTTAGAAAATTCACTCTTCTTGTACTTAAGTCGGCAGTCCCTATTGTATTCATCCCGATGCAATTTCTGTGTTTCATGGTCAATGTGAAGGTCCAAGGGATACAGTAAACCTGCACTGGGGCATCGGAATCTAATACTGGTCTCCCAGGAGCCGCTCAAAGCAACACCCCGTCGAAGATTCACTCTTCTTGTTCTTACGTCGGCATTGTCCCTCTTGAATTCAATCGCGAGGAATTACTGTGTTTCAAGGTAAAGTGAAAGTCCAAGGGATACAGTAACTCCTGCACAGGTGCATCGGAATCTAATACTGGACACCCAGGAGCCGCTCAGAGCTCAGCCATCCTGAAAGATTCACTCTTCTTGTACTTCAGACGGTATTGTCCGTTATGTATTAAATCATGATGCAATTTCTGTGTTTGATGGTGAATGTGAAGGTCCAAGGGATACAGTAAACCTGCACTGGTGCATCGGAAACCAACACAGGTCTCTGAGGAGCCGCTCAAAGCACAAACTCTTAGAAAATTCACTCATCTTGTATTTAAGTTGGCATAGTGTATTTTGTATTCAATACCGATGCAATTTCTGTGTTTCATGGTCAAATTGATGGTCCAGGGGATACAGTAAACGCGCACTGGTGCATCGGAATCGAACACTGGTCCCTGAGGAGCCGCTCAAAGCACAAACTCTTAGAAAATTCACTCTTCCTGTACTTCAGTTGCATTGTATATTTTGTATTCAATCCCGATGCAATTTCTGTGTTTCATGGTCAAATTGAAGGTCCAGGGGATACAGTAAACCTGCACTGGTACATCGGAATCTAATACTGGTCTCCCAGGAGCCGCTCAAAGCACAAACCCTTAGAAAATTCACTCTTCTTGTACGTATGTCGTAATTGACACTTTTGTATTCACTCCCGATGCAATTTCTGTGTTTCATGGTCAATGTGAAGGTCCAAGGGATACAGTAAACCAGCACAGGTGCATCGGAAACTAATACTGGACACCCAGGAGCCGCTCAAAGCTCAAACTCTTAGAAGATTCACTCTTCTTGTACATAAATCGGCATTATCCCTTTTGTATTCAATCCGGATGCAAATTATGTGTTTCATGGTCAATGTGAAGGTCGAAGGGATACAGTAAAACTGCACTGGTGCATCGGAATCTAATACTGGTCTGCGAGGAGGCGCTCAAAGCACAATCTCTTAGATGATTACCTCTTCATGTACTTAAGACGGCAGTCCCTTTTGTATTGAATACTGATGCAATTTTTGTGTTTCATGGTCAATGTGTAGGTCCAAGGGATACAGTAAACCCTCACTGGTGCATCGGAATCCAATACTGGTCTCCCAGGAGCGGCTGAAAGCACAAACCATTCGAAGATTCACTCTTCTTGTTCTTAAGTCGGCGTTGTCCCTCTTGTATTCAATCCCGAGCAATTTCTGTGTTTCATGGTCAATGTGAAGATCCAAGGGATACAGTAAACCAGCACAGGTGCATCGGAAACTAATACTGGACACCCAGGAGCCGCTCAAAGCTCAAACTCTTAGAAGATTCACTCTTCTTGTACATAAATCGGCATTATCCCTTTTGTATTCAATCCGGATGCAAATTATGTGTTTCATGGGCAATGTGAAGCTCCAAGGGATATAGTAAACTAGCACTGGTGCATCGGAATCTAATACTGGTCTCCCTGGAGCTCCTCAACAAACAACTTCTCAGAAAATTCACTCTTCTTGTACTAATGTCGGCATTGTCCCGTTTGTATTCAATCTCGATGCAATATTTGTGTTTCACGGTCAATGTGAACGTCGAACGGATACAGTAAACCTACGCTGGTGCATCGGAATCTAATACTGGTCTCCCAGGAGCCGCTCAAAGCGCAAACTCTTATAAGATTCACTCTTCTTGTACTTAAGTCGACATTGTATCTTTTGTATTGGTCCCCATGCAATTTCTTTTTTTCATGGTCAATAAGAAGATCTAAGGGGTACAGTGAACCTGTACTGGTGCATCGGAATCTAATACTGGTCTCCCAGGTGCCGCTCAAAGCACAAACTTTTAGAACATTCACTCTTATTGTACTCAAGCTGGCAATGTGCGTTTTTATTCAATCCCGATGCGATATCTGTGTTTCATGGTCAATGTGAAGGTCCAAGTGATACAATAAACCTGCACTGGTTCATCGGAATGTAATACTGGTCTCTTAGGAGGAGCTCAAACCACAAACCCTTCGAAAATTCCCTCATCTTGTACTAATGTCAGCATTCTCCATTTTGTATTCAATCCCGTTGAAATTTCTGTGTTTCATGGTCAATGTGCAGGTCCAAGGGTTACAGTAAACCTGCACTGGTACATCGGAATCTAATACTTGTTCCCCAGGAGCCGCTCAAAGCACAAACTCTTAGAAGATTCGCTCTTCTGGTACTTAAGTCGGCATTATCCCTTTCGTATTCAATCCCAATGCAATTTCTGTGTTTCATGATCAATGTGAAGATACAATGGCTACAGTAAACCTGTACTGGTGCATCAGAATTTAATACTGGTCTCCCAGGAGCCGCTCAAAACACTAACTCAGGGAAGATTCACTCTTCTTGTACTTAAGTCGACATTGTATCTTTCGTATTGGTCCCCATGCAATTTCTGTGTTAAATTGTCAATGTGAAGGTCCAAGGGATACAGTAAACCTGTACTGGTGCATCGGAATCTAATACCGGTCTCCCAGGAGCCACTCAAAGCACAAACTCTTAGAAGATTCACTCCTCTTGTACTAAAGTCTTCAGTCCCTCTTGTATTCAATCCCGATGCAATTTCTGATTTTCATGGTCAATGGGAAGGTCCAAGGGATACAGTAAACATGCACTGGTGCATCGGAATCTTAAAGTGGTCTACCAGGAACCGCTCAAAGCACAAACCCGTCGAAGATTCACTCTTCTTGTACTTAAGTCAGCATTGTCCGACTTGTATTCAATCCCGAGTAATTTCTGTGTTTCATGGTCAATGTGAAGGTCCAAGGGATACAGTAAACCTGCACAGGTGCATCGGAATCTAATACTGGACTCCCAGGAGCCGCTCAATTCTCAAACTCTTGAAAGTTTCACTCTTCTTGTACTTCAGTCGGCATTGTCTCTTATGTATTCCATCCCGATGCAATTTCTGTGTTTCCTGGTCAATGTGAAGGTCGAAGGGATACAGTAAACCTGCACTGGTGCATCGGAATCTAATTCAGGTCTCCCAGGAGCCGCTCAAAGCACAAACTCATAGAAGATTAACTCTTCTTGTACTAAAGTCGGCAGTCCCTTTTGTATTCAATCCCGATGCAATTTCTGAGTTTCATGGTCAATGGGAAGGTCCAAGGGATACAGTAAACCTGCACTGGTGCATCGGAATCTTAAACTGGTCTCCCAGGAACCGCTCAAAGCACAAACTTGTCGAAGATTCACTCTTCTTGTATTTAAGTCAGCATTGTCCGTCTTGTATTCAATCCCGAATAATTTCTGTGTTTCATGGTCAATGTGAAGGTCCAAGGGAAACAGTAAACCTGCACTGGGGCATCGGAATCTAATACTGGTCTCCCAGGAGCCGCTCAAAGCACAACCCCGTCGAAGATTCACTCTTCTTGTTCTTACGTCGGCATTGCCCCTCTTGAATTCAATCGCGAGGAATTACTGTGTTTCATGGTCAACGTGAAAGTCCAAGGGATACAGTAACTCCTGCACAGGTGCATCGGAATCTATTACTGGACACCCAGGAGCCGCTCAAAGCTCAAACATCCTGAAAGATTTACTCTTATTGTACTTCAGACGGTATTGTCCCTTATGTATTAAATCATGATGCAATTTCTGTGTTTCATGGTGAATGTGAAAGTCCAAGGGATACAGTAAACCTGCACTGGTGCATCGGAATCGAACACAGGTCCATGCGGAGCCGCTCAAAGCACAAACTCTTAGAAAATTCACTTTCTTTGTACTTAAGTGGGCATTGTGTAGTTTGTATTATATCCCGATGGAATTTCTGTGTCTCATGGTCAAGTTGAAGGTCCAAGGGATTCAGTAAATCTGCATTGGTGCACCGGAATCTAATACTGGTCTCCCAGGAGCTGCTCAACCCACAAACCCTTAGAAAATTCACTCTTCTTGTACTTAAGTCGGCAGTCCCTATTGTATTCATCCCGATGCAATTTCTGTGTTTCATGGTCAATGTGAAGGTCCAAGGGATACAGTAAACCTACGCTGGTGCATCGGAATCTAATACTGGTCTCCCAGGAGCCGCTCAAAGCGCAAACTCTTATAAGATTCACTCTTCTTGTACTTAAGTCGACATTGTATCTTTTGTATTGGTCCCCATGCAATTTCTTTTTTTCATGGTCAATAAGAAGATCTAAGGGGTACAGTGAACCTGTACTGGTGCATCGGAATCTAATACTGGTCTCCCAGGTGCCGCTCAAAGCACAAACTTTTAGAACATTCTCTCTTCTTATACTCAAGCCGGCAATGTGGGTTTTTATTCAATCCCGATGCGATATCTGTGTTTCATGGTCAATGTGAAGGTCCAAGGGATACTGTAAACCTGCACTAATGCATAGGAGTCTATTACTGGTCTCCCAGGAGCCGCTACAAGCACAAACTCTTTGAAGATTCACTTTTCTTGTACTTACGTCGGCATTGTCCCTTTCGTATTCAATCCCAATGCAATTTCTGTGTTTCATGATCAATGTGAAAATACAATGGCTACAGTAAACCTGCACTGGTGCATCAGAATTTAATACTGGTCTCCCAGGAGCCGCTCAAAACACTAACTCAGGGAAGATTCACTCTTCTTGCACTTAAGTCGACATTGTATCTTTCGTATTAGTCCCCATGCAATTTCTGTGTTTCATTGTCAATGTGAAGGTCCAAGGGATACAGTAAACCTGTACTGGTGCATCAGAATCTAATACTGGTCTCCCAGGAGCCGCTCAAAGCACAAACTCTTAGAAGATTCACTCCTCTTGTACTAAAGTCGGCAGTCCCTTTTGTATTCAATCCCGATGCAGTATCTGATTTTCATGGTCAATGGGAAGGTCCAAGGGATACAGTAAACCTGCACTGGTGCATCGGAATCTTAAACTAGTCTCCCAGGAACCGCTCAAAGCACAAACCCGTCGAAGATTCACTCTTCTTGTACTTAAGTCTGCATTGTCCGTCTTGTATTCAATCCCGAGCAATTTCTGTGTTTAATGGTCAATGTGAAGGTCCAAGGGATACAGTGAGCCTGCACAGGTGCATCGGAATCTAATACTGGACTCCCAGGAGCCGCTCAATGCTCAAACTCTTGAAAGATTCACTCTTCTTGTACTTCAGTCGGCATTGTCCCTTACGTATTCCATCCCGATGCAATTTCTGTGTTTCCTGGTCAATGTGAAGGTCGAAGGGATACAGTAAACCTGCACTGGTGCATCGGAATCAAATTCAGGTCTCCCAGGAGCCGCTCAAAGCACAAACTCTTAGAAAATACACTTTTTTTGTACTTAAGAGGGCATTGTGTAATTTGTATTCAATTCCGATGCAATTTCTGTGTTTCATGGTCAAATTGAAGGTCCAAGGGATTCAGTAAACCTGCACTGGTGCATCGGAATCTAATACTGGTCTCCCAGGAGCTGCTCAGCCCACAAACCCTTAGAAAATTCACTCTTCTTGTACTTACGTCGGCATTGTACCTCTTGAATTCAATTCCGAGCAATTACGGTGTTTCATGGTCAATGTGAAAGTCCAAGGGATACAGTAAACCTGCACAGGTGCATCGGAATCTAATACTGGACACTCAGGAGCCGCTCAAAGCCCAAACATCCTGAAAGATTCACTCTTCTTGTACTTCAGTCGGTATTGTCCCTTAATTATTAAATCATGATGCAATTTCAGTGTTTCATGGTGAATGTGAAGGTCCAAGGGATACAGTAAACCTCCACTGGTGCATCGGAATCGAACACAGGTCTCTGAGGAGCCGCTCAAAGCACAAACTCGTAGAAAATACACTCTTCTTGTACTTAAGTTGGCATAGTGTATTTTGTATTCAATTCCGATGCAATTTCTGTGTTTCATGGTCAAATTGAAGGTCCAAGGGATTCAGTAAACCTGCACTAGTGCATCGGATTCTAATACTTGTCTCCCAGGAGCTGCTCAACCCATAAACTCTTAGAAAATTCACTCGTCTTGTACTTAAGTCGGCATTGCCACGTTTGTATTCAATCTCGATGCAATTTCTGTGATTCATGGTCAATGTGAAGGTCGAAGGGATACTGTAAACCTGCACTGGTGCATCGGAATCTAATACTGGTCTTCCTGGAGCCGCTCAAAGCACAAACTCTTGGAAGATTCGCTCTTCTGGTACTTAAATCGGAATTGTCCCTCTTGTATTCTATCCCGAAGCAATTTCTGTGTTTCATGGACAATGTGAAGGTCCAAAAGATACAGTAAACCTGCACTGGTGCATCGGAATCTTATACTGGTCTCCCATGTGCCGCTCAACGCACAAACTCTTCGGAGTCTCACACTTCTTGTTATTAAGTCGGCATTTTTCATTTTGTATTCAATCCCGATTCGATTTCTGTGAGTCTTGGTCAATGTGAAGGTCAAAGGGATACAGTTATCCTGCACTGGTGAATCGGAATTTAATACTGGTCTCCCTGGAGCCGCTCAAAGCACATACTCTTACAAAATTCACTCTTCTTGTACTTGAGTCGGCATTGTCCCTTATGAATTCCATCCTGATGCAATTACTGTGTTTCATGGTCAATGTGAAGGTGCAAGGGATACGGTAAACCTGCACTGGTGCATCGGAATCTAATACTGGTCTCCGAGGAGCCGCTGACAGCACAAACCCTTAGAAAATTCACTCTTCTTGCACTTAAGTTGGCATTGTGCATTTTATATTCAATCCCGATGCAATTTCTGTGTTTCATGGTCAATGTAAAGGTCCAAGGGATACAGTAAACCTGCACTGGTGCATCGGAATATAATACTGGTCTCCCATGAGCCGCTCAACGCACAAACTCTTAGAAAATTCACTCTTCTTGGACTTAAGTCGTCATTGTTCCCTTTGTATTCAATCCGGATGCGATTTCTGTGTTTCATGGTCAATGTGGAGGTCCAAGCGATAGAGTTATCCTGCACTGGTGCATCGGAATTAAATACTGGTCTCCCAGGAGCCGCTCAAATCACAAACTAATAGAAGAATCATTCTACTTAAGTCAACATTGGATTATTTATATTGGTCCCCATGCAATATCTGTGTTTCATGGTCAATGTGAAGGTCCAAGGGATACAGTAAACCAGTACTGGTACATCGGAATCTCATAGTGGTATCCCAGGAGCCGCTCAAAGCACAAACTCTTAGATGATTAACTCTTCTTGTCCTTAAGTCGGTATTGCCCCTTTTGTATTCAATCCCGATGCAATTTCTGTCTTTCATGGTCAATGTGAAGGTCGATGGATACAGTAAACCTGCACTGGTGCATCGAAATCTAATACTGGCCTCCCAGGAGCCGCTCAAAGCACAAACCCTTAGAAGATCCCCTATTTTGTACTTAAGCCGGCACTGTCTCTTTTGTATTCAATCCCGATGCAATATCTGTGTTTCATGGTCAATGTGAAGGCCGAAGGGATACAGTAAACCTGCACTGGTAATCGGAGTCTAATACTGGTCTCCCAGGAGCCGCGGAAAACACAAATTCTTAGAAGACTGGCTCTTATGGTACTTATGTCGGCATTGTCCCTTTTGTGTTCATTCCCGGTGCAATTTCTGAGTTTCATGGGCAATTTGAAAGTCCAAGGGATACAGTAAACCAGCACTGGATCATCGGAATCTAATACTGGTCTCCCTGGAGCTGCTTAACCCACAACCTATTAGAAATATCACTCTCCTTGTACTGAAGTCGGCATATTCCCGTTTGTTTTCAATATCGATGCAATTTCTGTGTTTCGTGGTCAATGTGAAGGTCCAAGGGATACAGTAAACTTGCGCTGATGCATCGGAATCTAATACAGGTCTCCTGAGAGCCGCTCAAAGCGCAAACTCTTAGAAGATTCACTTTTCTCGAACTTAAGTCCTCATTGTTCCCTTTGTACTCAATCCGAATTCGATTTCTGTGTTTCATGGTCAATGTGGTGGTCCGAGGGTACAGTTATCCTGCACTGGTGCATCGAAATTAAATACTGGTCTCCCCGGAGCCGCTCAAATCACAAACTATTAGAAGAATTACTCTTCTTGTACTTAAGTCAACATTGTATCATTTGTATTGGTCCCAATGCAATATCTGTTTTTCATGGTCAATATGAAGGTCCAAGGGATACAGTAAACCTGCACTGGTGCATCGGAATCTAATACTCGACTCCCAGGAGCCGCTCAAAGCACAAACCCTTCGAAGATTCACTCTTCTTGTACTTAAGTCGGCATTGTCCCTCTTGTATTCAATCCCGATGCAATTTCTGTGTTTCATGGTCAATGTGATGGTCCAACAGATACAGTACACCTGCACTGGTGCATCGGAATCTAATACTGGTCTGCCAGGAGCCGTTCAAAGGACAAGCCCTTCGAAGGTTCACTGTTCTTGTACTTAAGTCGGCATTGTCCATCTTGTATTCAATCCCGAGCAATGTCTGTGTCTCATGGTCAATGTGAAGGTCCAAGGGATACAGTAAACCTGCACTGATGCATCGGAATCGAACAGTGGTCTCCAAGGAGTCGCTCAAAGCACAAATTCTTAGAAAATTCACTCTTCTTGTACCTAAGTTGGCATTGTGTATTTTGTAATCAATCCCGATGAAAATTCTGTGTTTCATTGTCAAATTGAAGGTCCAACGGATACAGTAAACCTGCACTGGTGCATCGGAATCTAATACTGATCACCAGGAGCCGCTAAAACACAAACTCCTAGAAGATTCGCTGTTCTAGTACTTAAGTCGGCATTGTCCCGTTTGTATTCAATCTCGATGCAATTTCTGTGTTTCATGGTCAATGTGAAGGTCCAAGGGATACAGTAAACCTGTGCTGGTGCATCGGATTCAAACACTGGCCTCCGAGGAGCCGCTCAAAGCACAAACTCTCAGAGAATTCACTCTTCTTGTACTAATTTTGGCATTGTGTATTTTGTATTCAATCCCGATGTAATTTCTGTGTTTCATGGTCAATGTGAAGGTCCAATGCCTACAGTAAACCAGCACTAGTGCATCGAAATCTAATACTGGTCTCCCAGGAGCCGCTCAAAGCACAAATTCTTAGAAGAATAACTCTTTTTGTACTTAAGTCGGTATTGTCCCTTTTGTATTCAATCCCGATGCAATTTCTGTGTTTCATGGTCAATGTGAAAGTCGAAGGGATCCAGTAAACCTGCACTGGTGCATCGATATCTAGTACTGGTCTCCCACGGGCCGCTCAAAGCACAAGCCCTTCGAAGATTCACTGTTGTTGTACTTAAGTCGGCATTGTCCATCTTGTATTCAATCCCGAGCAATTTCTGTGTTTCATGGTCAATGTGAAGGTCCAAGGGATACAGTAAACCTGCACAGGATCATCGGAATCTAATACTGGTCTCCCAGGAGCCGCTCAAAGCACAAACCCTTCGAAGATTCACTCTTCTTGTACTTAAGTCGGCATTGTCCCTCTTGTATTCAATCCCAAGCTATTTCTGTGTTTCATGGTCAATGTGAAGATCCAGGGGATACAGTAAACCTGCGCTGGTGCATCGGAATCTAATACAGGTCTCATAGGAGCCGCTCAAAGCATAAACTCTTAGAAGATTCACTCTTCTTGTACTTAAGTCGTCATTGTTCCCTTTGTATTCAATCCAGATTCGATTTCTGTGTTTCATGGTCAATGTGGAGGTCCGAGGGATACAGTTATCCTGCACTGGTGCATCGGAATGAAATACCGGTCTCCCAGGAGCCGCTCAAATCACAAACTAATAGAAGAATCGTTCTACTTGTACTTAAGTCAACATTGGATCATTTGTATTGGTCCCCATGCAATATCTGTGTTTCATGGTCAATGTGAAGGTCCAAGGGATACAGTAAACCTGTGCTGGTGCATCGGAATCTAATAGTGGTATCCCAGGAGCCGCTCAAAGCACAAACTCTTAGATGATTAACTCTTCTTGTACTTAAGTCGGCAGGCCCTTTTGTATTCAATCCCGATGCAATTTCTGTGTTTCATGGTCAATGTGATGGTCCAACAGATACAGTACACCTGCACTGGTGCATCGGAATCTAATACTGGTCTGCCAAGAGCCGTTCAAAGGACAAGCCCTTCGAAGGTTCACTGTTCTTGTACTTAAGTCGGCATTGTCCATCTTGTATTCAATCCCGAGCAATGTCTGTGTCTCATGGTCAATGTGAAGGTCCAAGGGATACAGTAAACCTGCACTGATGCATCGGAATCGAACAGTGGTCTCCAAGGAGTCGCTCAAAGAACAAATTCTTAGAAAATTCACTCTTCTTGTACCTAAGTTGGCATTGTGTATTTTGTAATCAATCCCGATGAAAATTCTGTGTTTCATTGTCAAATTGAAGGTCCAACGGATACAGTAAACCTGCACTGGTGCATCGGAATCTAATACTGATCACCAGGAGCCGCTAAAACACAAACTCCTAGAAGATTCGCTGTTCTAGTACTTAAGTCGGCATTGTCCCGTTTGTATTCAATCTCGATGCAATTTCTGTGTTTCATGGTCAACGTGAAGGTCCAAGGGATACAGTAAACCTGCGCTGGTGCATCGGATTCAAACACTGGCCTCCGAGGAGCCGCTCAAAGCACAAACTCTTAGAGAATTCACTCTTCTTGTACTTATTTTGGCATTGTGTATTTTGTATTCAATCCCGATGTAATTTCTGTGTTTCATGGTCAATGTGAAGGTCCAATGCCTACAGTAAACCAGCACTGGTGCATCGAAATCTAATACTGGTCTCCCAGGAGCCGCTCAAAGCACAAATTCTTAGAAGAATAACTCTTTTTGTACTTAAGTCGGTATTGTCCCTTTTGTATTCAATCCCGATGCAATTTCTGTGTTTCATGGTCAATGTGAAAGTCGAAGGGATCCAGTAAACCTGCACTGGTGCATCGATATCTAGTACTGGTCTCCCACGGGCCGCTCAAAGCACAAGCCCTTCGAAGATTCATTGTTGTTGTACTTAAGTCGGCATTGTCCATCTTGTATTCAATCCCGAGCAATTTCTGTGTTTCATGGTCAATGTGAAGGTCCAAGGGATACAGTAAACCTGCACAGGATCAACGGAATCTAATACTGGTCTCCCAGGAGCCGCTCAAAGCACAAACCCTTCGAAGATTCACTCTTCTTGTACTTAAGTCGGCATTGTCCCTCTTGTATTCAATCCCAAGCTATTTCTGTGTTTCATGGTCAATGTGAAGATCCAGGGGATACAGTAAACCTGCGCTGGTGCATCGGAATCTAATACAGGTCTCATAGGAGCCGCTCAAAGCACAAACTCTTAGAAGATTCACTCTTCTTGTACTTAAGTCGTCATTGTTCCCTTTGTATTCAATCCGGATTCGATTTCTGTGTTTCATGGTCAATGTGGAGGTCCGAGGGATACAGTTATCCTGCATAGGTGCATCGGAATGAAATACTGGTCTCCCAGGAGCCGCTCAAATCACAAACTAATAGAAGAATCACTCTACTTGTACTTAAGTCAACATTGGATCATTTGTATTGGTCCCCATGCAATATCTGTGTTTCATGGTCAATGTGAAGGTCCAAGGGATACAGTAAACCTGTGCTGGTGCATCGGAATCTAATAGTGGTATCCCAGGAGCCGCTCAAAGCACAAACTCTTAGATGATTAACTCTTCTTGTACTTAAGTCGGCAGTCCCTTTTGTATTCAATCCCGATGCAATTTCTGTGTTTCATGGTCAATGTGATGGTCCAACAGATACAGTACACCTGCACTGGTGCATCGGAATCTAATACTGGTCTGCCAGGAGCCGTTCAAAGCACAAGCCCTTCGAAGGTTCACTGTTCTTGTACTTAAGTCGGCGTTGTCCATCTTGTATTCAATCCCGAGCAATGTCTGTGTCTCATGGTCAATGTGAAGGTCCAAGGGATACAGTAAACCTGCACTGATGCATCGGAATCGAACAGTGGTCTCCAAGGAGTCGCTCAAAGCACAAATTCTTAGAAAATTCACTCTTCTTGTACCTAAGTTGGCATTGTGTATTTTGTAATCAATCCCGATGAAAATTCTGTGTTTCATTGTCAAATTGAAGGTCCAACGGATACAGTAAACCTGCACTGGTGCATCGGAATCTAATACTGATCACCAGGAGCCGCTAAAACACAAACTCCTAGAAGATTCGCTGTTCTAGTACTTAAGTCGGCATTGTCCCGTTTGTATTCAATCTCGATGCAATTTCTGTGTTTCATGGTCAATGTGAAGGTCCAAGGGATACAGTAAACCTGCGCTGGTGCATCGGATTCAAACACTGGCCTCCGAGGAGCCGCTCAAAGCACAAACTCTTAGAGAATTCACTTTTCTTGTACTTATTTTGGCATTGTGTATTTTGTATTCAATCCCGATGTAATTTCTGTGTTTCATGGTCAATGTGAAGGTCCAATGCCTACAGTAAACCAGCACTGGTGCATCGAAATCTAATACTGGTCTCCCAGGAGCCGCTCAAAGCACAAATTCTTAGAAGATTAACTCTTTTTGTACTTAAGTCGGAATTGTCCCTTTTGTATTCAATCCCGATGCAATTTCTGTGTTTCATGGTCAATGTGAAGGTCGAAGGGATCCAGTAAACCTGCACTGGTGCATCGATATCTAGTACTGGTCTCCCACGGGCCGCAAAAGCACAAGCCCTTCGAAGATTCACTGTTGTTAAACTTAAGTCGGCATTGTCCATCTTGTATTCAATCCCGAGCAATTTCTGTGTTTCATGGTCAATGTGAAGGTCCAATGGATACAGTAAACCTGCACAGGATCATCGGAATCTAATACTGGTGTCCCTGGAGCTGCTCAACCCACAACCTCTTAGAAATATCACTCTCCTTGTACTGAAGTCGGCATATTCCCGTTTGTTATCAATATCGATGCAATTTCTGTGTTTCATGGTCAATGTGAAGGTCCAACGGATACAGTAAACCTGCACTGGTGCATCGGAATCTAATACTGGTCTCCCAGGAGCCGTTCAAAGCACAAGCCCTTCGAAGATTCACCGTTCTTGTACTTAAGTCGGCATTGTCCATCTTGTATTCAATCCCGAGCAATTTCTGTGTTTCATGGTCAATGTGAAGGTCCAAGGCATAGAGTAAACCCGCACAGGTGCATCGGAATCTAATACTGGACACCCAGGAGCCGCTTAAAGCTCAAACACTAGAAAATTCGCTCTTCTGGTACTTAAGTCGGAATTGTCCCATTTGTATTCAATCTCGATGCAATTTCTGTGTTTCATGGTCAATGTGAAGGTCGAAGGAATACAGTGAACGTGCGCTGGTGCATCGGAATCTAATACTGGTCTCCCAGGACCCGCTCAAATCACAAACACTGAGAAGATTCACTCTTCTTGTACTTAAGTCGGCATTGTGCCTTATGTATTCAATCCCGATGCAATCTCTGTGTTTCATGGTCAATATGAAGGGCCAAGGGACACAGTAAACCTGCACTGGTGCATCGGAATCTAATACTGGTCTCCCATGAGCCGCTCAAAGCACACACTCTTAGAAGACTCACTCTTCTTGTTCTTAAGTCGGCATTGTCCCCTTTGTGTTCAATCCCGATGCGATTTCTGTGTTTCTTGGTCAAAGTGAAGGTTAAGGGGATACAGTTAACCAGCACTGGTGCATCGGAATCTAATACTGGTCTCCTAGGAGCCGCTCAAGGCACAAACTCTAAGAAGATTCACTCATCTTGTACTTAAGTCGGCATTGTTCCCTTTGTATTCAATCCCGATTCGATTTCTATGTTTCATGGTCAATGTGGAGGTCCAAGGGATACAATAAACCTGCACTGGTGCATCGGAAACTAATACTGATCTCCCAGGAGTCGCTCAAACACAAACACTTAGAAGGTTCGCTATTCTGGTACTTATGTGGTTATTGTCACTTTTGTATTCAATCCCGATGCAATTTCTGTATTTCATGGTGAATGTGAAGGTCGAAGGGATACAGTGAAACTGCGCTGGTGCATCGGAAGCTAATACTGGTCTTCCTGGAGCCGCTCAAAACACAAACTCTCACAAAATTCACTCTGCTTGTACTTCGGTCGGCATTGTCCCATATGTATTCCATCCTGACGCAATTTCTGTGTTTCATGGCCAATGTGAAGTTCCAAGGGATGCGGTAAACCTGCACTGGTGCATCGGAAACTAAAACTGGTCTCCGAGGAGCCGCTCAAAGCACAAACTCTTAGAAAATTCACTCTTCTTGCACTTAAGTTGGCATTGTGCGTTTTATATTCAATCCCGATGCAATTTCTGTGTTTCATGATCAAATTGAAGGTCCAAGGTATACAGTAACCTGCACAGGTGCATCGGAATGTAAAACCGGTCTTCCAGGAGCCGCTCAAAGCACAAACCCTTAGAAGATTCACTCTTCTTGTACTTATGTGGTTATTGTCTCTTTTGTATTCAATCCCGATGCAATTTCTGTGTTTCATGGTCAATATGAAGGTCCAAGGGATACAGTAGACCTGCACAGGTGCATCGGAATCTAATACTGGACACCCAGGAGCCGCTCAAAGCTCAAACTCTTAGAAGATTCACTCTTCTTGTACTTCAGACGGCGTATCCCTTATCAATTCAATCCCGATTCGATTTCTGCCTTTCATGGGCAATGTGGAGGTCCAAGGGTCCAAGGGATACAGTTAACCTGCTCTGGTGCATCGGAATCTAATACTGGACACCCAGGAGCCGCTCAAAACTCAAACTCTTAGAAGATTCACTCTTCTTGTACTTCAGTCGGCGTGTCCCTTATAAATTCAATCCCGATTCGATTTCTGCGTTTCATGGGCAATGTGGAGGTCCAAGGGTCCAAGGGATACAGTTAAACTGCACTGGTGCATCGAAATTTAATTCTGGTCTCCCAGGAGCCACTCAAATCACAACCTATTAGAAGAATCACTCCTCTTGTACTTAAGTCATCATTGTATCTTTTGTATTGGTCCCCATGCAATTTCTGTGTTGCATGGTCAATCTGAAGATCCAAGGGATACAGTAAACTTGCACTGGTGCATCGGAATCTAATAGTGGCCTCCTAGGAGCCGCTCAAAACACAAACGCTTCGAAGAATCACTCTTCTTGTACTTAAGTCGGCATTTTCCCTCTTGCATTCAATCCCGAGCAATTTCTGTGTTTCATGGTCAATGCGAAGGTCCAAGGGATACAGTAACCTGCACAGGAGCATCAGAGTCTAATACTGGACAACGAGGAGTCGCTCAAAGCTCAAACTCTTAGATGATTGACTCTTCTTGTAGTTAAGTCGGCAGCCCGTTTGTATTCATTCCCGATGCATTTACTGTGTTTCATGGTCCATGTGAAGGTCCAAGTTATACAGTATACTAGCATTGGTGCATCGGAATCTAATACTGGTCTCCCAGGAACCGCCGAAAGCACAAACCATTCGAGGATTCAGTCTTCTTGTACTTAAGTCGGCATTGTCCCTCTTGTATCAATCCCGTGCAATTTCTGTGTCTCATGGTCAATGTGAAGCTCCAAGGGATACAGTAAACCTGCACTGGTGCACCATAATCTAATACTGGTATCCCAGGCGCCGCTTATAGCACAACCTCTGAGGAGATCACTCTTCTTGTACTTAAGTCGACATTGTCCCTTTTGTATTCAATCCCGTCGCAATATCTGTGTTTCATGGTCAATGTGAAGGACCAACAGATACAGTTAACCTGCACTGGTGCATCGGATCCTAATACTGGTCTCCCAGGAGCCGCTCAAAGCACAAACTCTTAGAAGATTCACTCTTCTTGTACTTAGGTTGGGATTGTCTCTTTTGCATTCAATCCCGAAGCAATTTCTGTGTTTCATGGTCAATAGGTAGGTCCAAGGGATACAGTAAACCTGCACTGGTGCATCGAAATCAAATACTGATCTCCCATGAGCCGCTCAAAGCACCAACTCTTAGAAGATTCACTCTTCTTGTACGTAAGTCGGCATTGTGCATTTTGTATTCAATCCCGATGCAATTTCTGCATTTCATGATCAAAGTGAAGGTGCAAATGATACACTAAACTTGCACTGGTGCATCGGAATGTAATACTGGTCTCCCAGGAGCCCCTCCAATCACAAACTATTGGAAGATTCTCTCTTCTTGTACTGAAGTCGACATTGTATCGTTTGTAATGGTCCGCAAGCAATTTCTGTGTTTCATAGTCAATGTCAAGCTCCAAGGAATACAGTAAACCTCTTCTGGTGCATCGGAATCTAATAATGGTCACCCAAAAGCCTCTCAAAGCACAAACTCTTAGAAGATTCACTCTTCTTGTACTCAAGTCGGCATTGTGCTTTTGTATTTGATCCCGTTGCGATTTCTGTGTTTCATGGTCAATGTGAAGGGCCAAGGGATACAGTAAACCTGCACTGGTGGATCGGAATTTAATAGTGGTCTCCCATGAGCCGCTCAAAGCACAAACTCTTAGAAGACTCACTCTTCTTGTTCTTAAGTCGGCATTATCCGTTTTGAATTCATTCCCGATGCGATTTCTGTGTTTCTTGGGCAATGTGAGGGTCAAAGGGATACAGTAAACCTCCACTGGTGCATCGGAATATAATACTGGTCTTTCTGGAGCCGCTCAAAGCACAAAATCTTACAAAATTCACTCTTCTTGCACTTGGGTCGGATTTTCACTTTAGTATTCCATCCTGATGCAATTTCTGTGTTTCATGGCCAATGTGTAGGTCCAAGGGATACGGTAAACCTGCACTGATGCATCGGAATCTAAAACTGGTCTCCGAGGTGCCGCTCAAAGCACAAACTCTTAGAAAATTCACTCTTCTTGCACTTAAGTTGGCATTGTGCATTTTGTATTCAATCCCGATGCAATTTCTGTGTTTCATGGTCAATGTAAAGGTCCAAGGGATACAGTAACCTGCACACGTGCATCGGAATCTAAAACCGGTCTCCCAGGAGACGCTCAAAGCACAAACCCTTAGAAGATTCACTCTTCTTGTACTTATGTGGTTATTGTCACTTTTGTATTCAATCCCGATGCGATTTCTGTGTTTCATGGTCAATGTGAAGGTACAAGATATACAGTAGACTTGCACAGGTGCATCGGAATCAAATACTGGAGACCCAGGAGCCGCTCAAAGCACAATCTCTTAGAAGATTAACTCCTTTTCTACTTAAGTCGCCATTTTCCCTTTTGTATTCAATCCCGATGCAATTTATGTGTTTCATGGTCAATGTGAAGGTCCAAGGGATACAGAAAACCTGCACTAATGCATCGGAATCTAATACTGGTCTCCCAGGAGCCGCTCAAAGCACAAACTCTTAGTTGATTAACTCTTCTTGCACTTAAGTCGGCAGTCCTTTTGTATTCAATCCCGATGCAATTTCTGTGTTTCATGGTCAATGTATAGGTCGAAGGGATACAGTAAACCTGCACTGGTGCATCGGAATCTAATAGTGGTGTCCCAGGAGCCGCCCAAAGCACAAATCCTTCGAAGATTCATTCTTGCTGACTTAAGTCGGCATTGTCCCTCTTGTATTCAGTCCCGAGCAATTTCTGTGTATCATGGTCAATGTGAATGTCCAAGGGATACAGTAAACCAAGGGATACAGTAAATATAATACTGGACACCCAGGACCCGCTCAAAGCTCAAACTCCTAAAAGATTCACTCATCGTGTACTTCAGTCGGCATTGTTCCTTATGTATTCCATCCCGATTCAATTTCTGTGTTTCATGGTCAATGTGAAGGTCCAAGGGATACAGTAAACTTGCACTGGTGCATCGGAATCTAATAGTGGTGTCCCAGGAGCCGCTCAAAACACAAATCCTTCGAAGATTCACTCATCTTGTACTTACGTCAGCATTGTCCCTCTTGCATTCAATCCCGAGCAATTTCCGTGTTTCATGGTCAGTGTGAAGCTCCAAGGGATACAGTAAACCTGCACAGGTGCATCGGAATCTAATACTGGACACCCAGGAGCCGCTCAAAGCTCAAACTCTTAGAAGATTCACTCTTCTTGTACTTCAGTCGGCGTGTCCCTTATGAATTCAATCCCGATTCGATTTCTGCGTTTCATGGGCAATGTGGAGGTCCAAGGGTCCAAGGGATACAGTTAACCTGCACTGGTGCATCGGAATTTAATACTGGTCTCCCAGGAGCCGCTCAAATCACAACCTAATAGAAGAATCACTCCACTTGTACTTAAGTCATCATTGTATCTTTTGTATTGGTCCCCATGCAATATCTATGTTGCATGGTCAATGTGAAGGTCCAAGGGATGCAGTAAACCTGCACTGGTGCATCGGAATCGATCACTGGTCTCCATGGAGTCGGTCAAAGCACAATTTCTTAGAAAATTCATTCTTCTTGTACTTAAGTTGGCATTGTGTATTTTGTATTCAATCCCGATGAAATTTCTGTGTTTCATGGTGAAATTGAAGGTCCAAGGGATACAGTTAACCTGCACAGGTGCATCGGAATCTAATACTGATCTCCCAGGTGCCGCTCAAACACAAATTCTTAGAAGATTCGCACTTCTGGTACTTAAGTCGGCATTGTCCCGTTTGTATCCAATCTCGATGCAATTTCTGTGATTCATAGTCAATGTGAAGGTCGAAGGGTTACAGTAAACCTGCGCTGGTGCATCGGAATCTAATACTGGTCTCCCAGTAGCCGCTCAAAGCACAAACTCTTGGAAGATTCACTCTTCTTATACTGAAGTTGGCATTGTGCCTTATGTATCCAATCCCGATGAAATTTCTGTGTTTCATGGTCAATGTGAAGTTCCAAGGGATGCGGTAAACCTGCACTGGTGCATCGGAATGTAATACTGGTCTCCCATGAGCCGATCAAAACACAAACTCTTAGAAGTTTCACTCTTCTTGTACTAAAGTTGACATTGTGTATTTTGTATTCAATCCCGATGCAATTTCTGTGTTTCATGGTCAATGTGAAGGTCCAAGGGATACAGTTAACTTGCACTGGTGCATCGGAATCTAATACTGGTCTCCCAGGAGCCGCTCAAAGAACAAACCCTTAAAAGATTAACTCTTCTTGTACTTAAGTCGGCATTGTCCCTTTTGTATTCAATCCCGATGCAATTTCTGTGTTTCATGGTCAATGTGAAGGTCCAAGGGATACAGTAAACCAGCACAGGTGCATCGTAATCTAATACTGGTCTCCCAGGAACCGCTCCAAGCTCAAACCGTTCGAGGATTCACTCTTCTTGTACTTAAGTCGGCATTGTCCCTCTTGTATTCAATCCCGAGCAATTTCTGTGTTTCATGGTCAGTGTGAAGCTCCAAGGGATACAGTAAACCTGCACAGGTGCATCGGAATCTAATACTGGACACCCAGGAGCCGCTCAAAGCTCAAACTCTTAGAAGATTCACTCTTCTTGTACTTCAGTCGGCGTGTCCCTTATAAATTCAATCCCGATTCCATTTCTGCGTTTCATGGGCAATGTGGAGGTCCAAGGGTCCAAGGGATACAGTTAACCTGCACTGGTGCATCGAAATTTAATTCTGGTCTCCCAGGAGCCACTCAAATCACAACCTATTAGAAGAATCACTCCTCTTGTACTTAAGTCATCATTGTATCTTTTGTATTGGTCCCCATGCAATTTCTGTGTTGCATGGTCAATCTGAAGATCCAAGGGATACAGTAAACTTGCACTGGTGCATCGGAATCTAATAGTGGCCTCCTAGGAGCAGCTCAAAACACAAACCCTTCGAAGATACACTCTTCTTGTACTTAAGTCGGCATTTTCCCTCTTGTATTCAATCCCGAGCAATTTCTGTGTTTCATGGTCAATGCGAAGGTCCAAGGGATGCAGTAACCTGCACAGGAGCATCAGAGTCTAATACTGGACAACCAGGAGTCGCTCAAAGCTCAAACTCTTAGATGATTTACTCTTCTTGTAGTTAAGTCGGCAGCCCGTTTGTATTCATTCCCGATGCATTTACTGTGTTTCATGGTCCATGTGAAGGTCCAAGTTATACAGTATACCAGCATTGGTGCATCGGAATCTAATACTGGTCTCCCAGGAACCGCTGAAAGCACAAACCATTCGAGGATTCAGTCTTCTTGTAGTTAAGTCGGCATTGTCCCTCTTGTATCAATCCCGTGCAATTTCTGTGTCTCATGGTCAATGTGAAGGTCGAAGGGATACAGTAAACCTGCACAGGAGCATCGGAATCTAATACTGGACACCCAGGAGGCCCTCAAAGCTCAATTTCTTAGAAAATTCACTGTTCTTGTACTTCAGTCGGCATTGTCCCTTATGAATTCCATCCCGATGCAATTTCCGTGTTTCATGGTCAATGTGAAGCTCCAAGGGATACAGTAAACCTGCACTGGTGCACCATAATCTAATACTGGTGTCCCAGGCGCCGCTTATAGCACAACCTCTGAGGAGATCACTCTTCTTGTACTTAAGTCGACATTGTCCCTTTTGTATTCAATCCCGTCGCAATATCTGTGTTTCATGGTCAATGTGAAGGACCAACAGATACAGTTAACCTGCACTGGTGCATCGGATCCTAATACTGGTCTCCCAGGAGCCGCTCAAAGCACAAACTCTTAGAAGATTCACTCTTCTTGTACTTAGGTTGGGATTGTCTCTTTTGCATTCAATCCCGAAGCAATTTCTGTGTTTCATGGTCAATGGGTAGGTCCAAGGGATACAGTAAACCTGCACTGGTGCATCGAAATCAAATACTGATCTCCCATGAGCCGCTCAAAGCACCAACTCTTAGAAGATTCACTCTTCTTGTACGTAAGTCGGCATTGTGCATTTTGTATTCAATCCCGATGCAATTTCTGCATTTCATGGTCAAAGTGAAGGTGCAAATGATACACTAAACCTGCACTGGTGCATCGGAATGTAATACTGGTCTCCCAGGAGCCCCTCCAATCACAAACTATTGGAAGATTCTCTCTTCTTGTACTGAAGTCGACATTGTATCGTTTGTAATGGTCCGCAAGCAATTTCTGTGTTTCATAGTCAATGTCAAGCTCCAAGGAATACAGTAAACCTCTACTGGTGCATCGGAATCTAATAATGGTCACCCAAAAGCCTCTCAAAGCACAAACTCTTAGAAGATTCACTCTTCTTGTACTCAAGTCGGCATTGTGCTCTTGTATTTGATCCCGTTGCGATTTCTGTGTTTCATGGTCAATGTGAAGGGCCAAGGGATACAGTAAACCTGCACTGGTGCATCGGAATTTAATAGTGGTCTCCCATGAGCCGCTCAAAGCACAAACTCTTAGAAGACTCACTCTTCTTGTTCTTAGGTCGGCATTATCCGTTTTGAATTCAATCCCGATGCGATTTCTGTGTTTCTTGGGCAATGTGAGGGTCAAAGGGATACAGTAAACCTCCACTGGTGCATCGGAATATAATACTGGTCTTTCTGGAGCCGCTCAAAGCACAAAATCTTACAAAATTCACTCTTCTTGCACTTGGGTCGGATTTTCACTTTAGTATTCCATCCTGATGCAATTTCTGTGTTTCATGGCCAATGTGTAGGTCCAAGGGATACGGTAAACCTGCACTGATGCATCGGAATCTAAAACTGGTCTCCGAGGTGCCGCGCAAAGCACAAACTCTTAGAAAATTCACTCTTCTTGCACTTAAGTTGGCATTGTGCATTTTGTATTCAATCCTGATGCAATTTCTGTGTTTCATGGTCAATGTAAAGGTCCAAGGGATACAGTAACCTGCACACGTGCATCGGAATCTAAAACCGGTCTCCCAGGAGACGCTCAAAGCACAAACCGTTAGAAGATTCACTCTTCTTGTACTTATGTGGTTATTGTCACTTTTGTATTCAATCCCGATGCGATTTCTGTGTTTCATGGTCAATGTGAAGGTACAAGATATACAGTAGACTTGCACAGGTGCATCGGAATCAAATACTGGAGACCCAGGAGCCGCTCAAAGCACAATCTCTTAGAAGATTAACTCCTTTTGTACTTAAGTCGGCATTTTCCCTTTTGTATTCAATCCCGATGCAATTTATGTGTTTCATGGTCAATGTGAAGGTCCAAGGGATACAGAAAACCTGCACTAATGCATCGGAATCTAATACTGGTCTCCCAGGAGCCGCTCAAAGCACAAACTCTTAGTTGATTAACTCTTCTTGCACTTAAGTCGGCAGTCCTTTTGTATTCAATCCCGATGCAATTTCTGTGTTTCATGCTCAATGTATAGGTCGAAGGGATACAGTAAACCTGCACTGGTGCATCGGAATCTAATAGTGGTGTCCCAGGAGCCGCCCAAAGCACAAATCCTTCGAAGATTCATTCTTGCTGACTTAAGTCGGCATTGTCCCTCTTGTATTCAGTCCCGAGCAATTTCTGTGTATCATGGTCAATGTGAATGTCCAAGGGATACAGTAAACCAAGGGATACAGTAAATATGATACTGGACACCCAGGACCCGCTCAAAGCTCAAATTCCTAAAAGATTCACTCATCGTGTACTTCAGTCGGCATTGTTCCTTATGTATTCCATCCCGATTCAATTTCTGTGTTTCATGGTCAATGTAAAGGTCCAAGGGATACAGGAAACTTGCACTGGTGCATCGGAATCTAATAGTGGCCTCCCAGGAGCCGCTCAAAACACAAACCCTTCGAAGATTCACTCATCTTGTACTTAAGTCGGCATTGTCCCTCTTGCATTCAATCCCGAGCAATTTCCGTGTTTCATGGTCAGTGTGAAGCTCCAAGGGATACAGTAAACCTGCACAGGTGCATCGGAATCTAATACTGGACACCCAGGAGCCGCTCAAAGCTCAAACTCTTAGAAGATTCACTCTTCTTGTACTTCAGTCGGCGTGTCCCTTATGAATTCAATCCCTATTCGATTTCTGCGTTTCATGGGAAATGTGGAGGTCCAAGGGTCCAAGGGATACAGTTAACCAGCACTGGTGCATCGGAATTTAATACTGGTCTCCCAGGAGCCGCTCAAATCACAACCTAATAGAAGAATCACTCCTCTTGTACTTAAGTCATCATTGTATCTTTTGTATTGGTCCCCATGCAATTTCTATGTTGCATGGTCAATGTGAAGGTCCAAGGGATACAGTAAACCTGCACTGGTGCATCGGAATCGATCACTGGTCTCCATGGAGTCGGTCAAAGCACAATTTCTTAGAAAATTCATTCTTCTTGTACTTAAGTTGGCATTGTGTATTTTGTATTCAATCCCGATGAAATTTCTGTGTTTCATGGTGAAATTGAAGGTCCAAGGGATACAGTTAACCTGCACAGGTGCATCGGAATCTAATACTGATCTCCCAGGAGCCGCTCAAACACAAATTCTTAGAAGATTCGCACTTCTGGTACTTAAGTCGGCATTGTCCCGTTTGTATCCAATCTCGATGCAATTTCTGTGATTCATAGGCAATGTGAAGGTCGAAGGGTTACAGTAAACCTGCGCTGGTGCATCGGAATCTAATACTGGTCTCCCAGTAGCCGCTCAAAGCACAAACTCTTGGAAGATTCACTCTTCTTATACTGAAGTTGGCATTGTGCCTTATGTATCCAATCCCGATGAAATTTCTGTGTTTCATGGTCAATGTAAAGGGCCAAGGGATACAGTAAACCTGCACTGGTGCATCGGAATGTAATACTGGTCTCCCATGAGCCGATCAAAACACAAACTCTTAGAAGTTTCACTCTTCTTGTACTAAAGTTGACATTGTGTATTTTGTATTCAATCCCGATGCAATTTCTGTGTTTCATGGTCAATGTGAAGGTCCAAGGGATACAGTTAACTTGCACTGGTGCATCGGAATCTAATACTGGTCTCCCAGGAGCCGCTCAAAGAACAAACCCTTAAAAGATTAACTCTTCTTGTACTTAAGTCGGCATTGTCCCTTTTGTATTCAATCCCGATGCGATTTCTGTGTTTCATGGTCAATGTGAAGGTCCAAGGGATACAGTAAACCACCACAGGTGCATCGTAATCTAATACTGGTCTCCCAGGAACCGCTCCAAGCTCAAACCCTTCGAGGATTCACTCTTCTTGTACTTAAGTCGGCATTGTCCCTCTTGTATTCAATCCCGAGCAATTTCTGTGTTTCATGGTCAATGCGAAGGTCCAAGGGATACAGTAAACCTGCACAGGAGCATCGGAATCTAATACTGGACAACCAGGAGTCGCTCAAAGCTCAAACTCTTAGAAGATTCGCAGTTCTTGTACTTCAGTCGGCATTGTCCCTTATGTATACCATCCCGATGCAATGTCTGTGTTTCATGGTCAATGTGAAGCTCAAGGGGATACAGTAAACCTGCACTGGTGCATCGTAATCTAATACTGGTATCTCAGGCGCCGGTCATAGCACAAACTCTGAGGCGATTCACCCTTCTTGTACTTAAGTCGGCATTGTCCCTTTTGTATTCAATCCCGACGCAATATCTGTGTTTCATGGTCAATGTGAAGGACCGACGGATACAGTAAATCTGCACTGGTGCATCGGAACCTAATACTGGTCTCCCAGGAGCCGCTCAAAGCACAAACTCTTAGAAGATTCACTCTTCTTGTACTTAAGTCGGCATTGTGCCTTATGTATTCAATCCCGATGCAATTTCTGTGTTTCATGGTCAATGTGAAGGGCCAAGGGATACAGTTAACCTGCACTGGTGCATCGGAATCTAATACTGATCTCCCATGAGCCGCTCAAAGCACAAACTCTTAGAAGATTCACTCCTCTTGTACTACATTTGGCATTGTGCATTTTGAATTTAATCCCTATGCAATTTCTGTGTTTCATGGTCAATGTGAATGTCCAATGGCTACAGTAAACTTGCACTGGTGCATCGGAATCTAATACTGGTCTCCCAGGAGCCGCTCAAAGCACAAACCCTTAAAAGATTACCTCCTCTTGTACTTAAGTTGGCATTGTCATTTTGTATTCAATCCCGATGCAATTTCTGTGTTTCGTGGTCAATGTGAAGGTCGAAGGGATACAGTAAACCTGCACTGGTGCATCGGAATCTAACAGTTGTCTCCCAGGAGCCGCTCAAAGCACAAACTCTTAGATGATTAACTCTTCTTGTAGTTAAGTTTGCAGTCCCTTTTGTATTCAATCCTGATGCATTTATTGTGTTTCATGGTCCATGTGAAGGTCCAAGGGATACAGTAAACCAGCACTGGTGCATCTGAATATAATACTGGTCTCCCAGGAACCGCTCAAAGCACAATCCGTTCGAGGATTCACTCTTCTTGTACTTCAGTCGGCATTGTCCCTTATGTATACCATCCCGATGCAATGTCTGTGTTTCATGGTCAATGTGAAGCTCAAGGGGATACAGTAAACCTGCACTGGTGCATCGTAATCTAATACTGGTATCTCAGGCGCCGGTCATAGCACAAACTCTTAGAAGATTCACTCTTCTTGTACTTAGGTTGGGATTGTCTCTTTTGTATTCAATCCCGAAGCAATTTCTGTGTTTCATGGTCAATGTGAAGGTCCAAGGGATACAGTAAACCTGCACTTGTGCATCGAAATCAAATACTGGTCTCCCATGAGCCGCTCAAAGCACAAACTCTTAGAAGATTCACTCTTCTTGTACGTAAGTCGGCATTGTGCATTTTGTATTCAATCCCAATGTAATTTCTCCACTTCATGGTCAAAGTGAAGTTGCAAGGGATTCAGTAAACCTGCACTGGTGCATCGGAATGTAATTCTGGTCTCCCAGGAGCCCCTCAAATCACAAATTATTAGAAGATTCTCTCTTCCTGTACTTAAGTCGACATTGTATCTTTTGTATTGGTCCGCGTGCAATTTCTGTGTGTGATGGTCAATGTCAAGCTCTAAGGGATACAGTAAACCTGTACTGGTGCATCGGAATCCAATACTGGTCACCCAGGAGCCTCTCATAGCACAAACTCTTAGAAGATCAGGCTTCGTGTACTCAAGTCGGCATTGTGCTTTTGTATTCGATCCCGATGCGATTTCTGTGTTTCATGGTCAATGTGAAGGTCCAAGGAGTTCAATAAACCTGCACTGGTGCAACGGAATCTAATATTGGTCTCCCAGGAGCCGCTCAGAGCAGAAACTCTTAGAAGACTCACTCTTCTTGTTCTTAAGTTGGCATTGTCAGTTTTGTATTCAATCCCGATGCGATTTCTATGTTTCTTGGTTAATGTGACGGTGCAAGGGATACAGCAAACCTACACTGGTGCATCGGAATTTAATACTGGTCTCCCAGGAGCCGCTCAAAGCACAAACTCTTCCAAAATTCACTCTTCTTGTACTTGAGTCGGAATTGTCCCTTATGTATTCCATCCTGATGCAATTTCTGTGTTTCATGGTCAATGTGAAGGTCCAAGGGATATGGTAAACCTTCACTGGTGCATCGGAATGTAATACTGGTCTCCGAGGAGTCGCTCAAAGCACAAATTCTTAGAAGCCTCACTCTTCTTGTACTTACGTCGTCATTGTGCTTTTTGTATTCAATCCCAATGCAATTTCTGTGTTTCATGATCAATGTGAAGGTCCAATGGCTACAGTTAACCTGCACTGGTGCATCATAATCTAATACTGGTCTCCCAGGAGCCGCTCAAAGCACAAGCCCTTAGAAGATTAACTCATTTTGGACTTCAGTCGGCATTGTCCCTTATGTATTCAATCCCGATGCAATTTCTGTGTTTCATGGTGTAGCGTTGCTGTAGGGGGACAAAAAATAAAAAGAATTGTTAATTTTTTTTTTAATGTCGAAAAATTGAATATTTTGGTGGGCCACTTGGCAACAGAATCAGGAATTTATTACGCTATTATAATAACATATGTTGACCATTAAATACCTGAATAAGAGCAGCATATTGATATATATATATTTGAGATCACTCGGAAGAAACATTATCATTTCTGTGCATTTTTATAGTCGCGATACAGTCATACCCGGAACAACACTAAGGGACCAGAAGATTTATAGACTTTAAAAGAAATGCAGGACTACACAATTAAAAAAAAATTGGTTCAGAAATAATAGGAAAACGATAATGTTCCTTCTGCCTCATGCTGCGTTCGGCCCATCAGCGTGATCGTAATTTCTGATGATGAAGTAACACAAAATAATTAAGTTAAGTAAATAAGGAGATGGACTCATCAAGGTTAATTTACGAAAATAAGCACACTTATCTTTAACACACGTTTTTTTTTAATGCTACATACCTTTTCATATTAAATTACAATTGATGACCATTGTGGTTAAATACTGTATACATAACAGTCAAAATGTCCTCTTGATGCTGTCTGTTCGATATCAGTTACTAGAAACTACATCTTTTCTGATTGTAAAAAATAACAATTAGCATATTCACTCAATATTTTCACATCAAATATAAAATACAGTTATGGAACGCAGCAAGTCCGCGTCCGCCTCTCATGGAATACAAACAGTAAAAGGTGAGGCGCCAAAAGCCTCATTTGTCTTGAAATAACAGAATTCTTTTTTATACCATTAATCGATACATGTACATAGAGATTTACTGGCACCGCGCAAGAACGGCAAAGATAAAGAATAATTGATTCTGTCGCTGCTATGCGATGGTTCATTTCGTTTACTTTACAATTGTTCGATAACTTTAGGCCAACAGGCGTTTACTATTGAGCGTATATTAATGTTTGTGAGGCGAAAATTACTAATATTACACTGCCTCCCATGAGGAGGGAAGGAATACCGAAGGTATTACTTTCATCCTCATGCCCATTGGAATATTTGTAATTTTCGGGTGTAACACACAGGTTATTAAAAGTTTCATTTCATATTCATTCCATAAAAAAAGAATTAACGTTTCAATTTGTAATTACTGACGGTGGATCATTGTGAATTTGTTCTGTGTTTCTATCAGTGTTTGTATGGATTCAGTCTATCTTGATGATTCTTAAAATTAAGGCTATAAGTACACATATTTACAAAATTTATAAGGAAATAGAGTCACACTTCATTTTTCATCGTTGCAAAAGTAATTTGACTATCACAACTGGTACACAACTTTCTGTTTTGACAGTATTCATTATATTGTCATCGTCTTGTCGATTGATTGCCTTGTCCGTCGTCGCACTTAATTATACATTTATTTTCGTCGCACATACACTATTTATGATAGACTTGGATTGTAGAGCGGCCACTGGTGATGGCTTCGACGAGGAAGTCCATATCTTTCACTTTCAGGGCTCGTGTGTGGCTCTCCGAATTATTTCACATATGAAACAGATAAAATATCTTATATTAGAATAGCTTACAAAACTAATTTTATATACATGTGGGATGGGATATAGGAAGGATCGGATCCTTTGACGTATTTTCGTGTGCTTATTTTCATTCGTATCGTGACCTCTCGTCAAAGTTTACATTTCAACAGTGTTCAGAGGTGACCTTGTGACTTGTCTCTGTGTACAATCAGTCATTACAATAATTACGTTAACTTCTCTATCTTAGAGTCTCTCGGAAGGTTTATGATACATATAAAATGTTTTCAGTACTGGGTGTGAATGTTTTTGCTACAGAATGTAGCGCACAGCAACTGCGTTGGCGGTTGAACGTTTACATTATTACGTCACGTGGTGGCTGTCCGCCTCCACTGTTGCGAGCAATCTTGAAATTCAGTCTGTGCGCGCGCACGTGACCGGAGCTTTCTTGCAGAGCGTTGATTTCGCGCTTGAGGTGCCGTGCGTCGCTTTTGTTCGGCGGATCGTGGCTTTGTGCTTTTTAGATTGCTGGAGGGAGCTTCTGCCACCGAAACTGCCTCACATCACTTCCTGTCCACTATCCAGTTACGGATTCACAGGTAAGTGGTAGCTACCGCTGCAACTGCATGTGTGGAATGACACTGATTATTACACACTGCACACATCAACGAATTTTTCACACATATGGTGCAGTAGAATACTGCCACTGAAAACCGTCGAACTTTAAAACTTCACTTGCACTGTGTCGAGCGTCTGCATGAACGGTGTATTAAAAGAAATTCTCGCGTCATAACATCACACGGTGTTTACAAGTTGATTTACATACTAATATTTACAAGAGTTCATATAAATCGATAAATAATCTAATTGACCACTTTGAATCAAAACAATTGTTTCTTAATTAGTCTTTTTTTTTATTTAAGCCTACGGTCACAGGTAGGCTATTATATGTCCTTTTTCTTTGACCAAATCCATTCCAATCTCCTTTACAAATTAATTTCATTCATAGTAATCTTTATCACGCTTGCTTATTCATTTTGTAGGACCAATACTTTTTCTTTTAGTGCTCGTCTTATTTAGTGACTTGTGAGGGGAGCTTCATTTATGTCAAAAGTTTTTCTCGTATGTGCTTGTGTTTAAAGAAAGTTCGAGGACAGATTTGAAAATAGCAATTCCGCCTCTGAGTTTCGTGTAGAAATACAAACAGTCGAAAAAAGAAAGGTGGGAAAAGCGGGTCTACTCGCTGATCGTCGACAGAATTTAAATTACTCCTCAACCAGGTCGAAACTTTAATTTACCTTGCGCATTACAAAAGCAATATGCGCGTCGCGAACCTACTCATTTTTATATGTAGTGCCTCACTTCCTAAGCACACGTGCATCTTTACAAGTTGATCCTGAGGAGTGGATAGGATCAAGGATCTTAAAGGATTTGCACTTAGGAAAGGGATTCAATAATCACATAATCACAGAGAAAACAATAAATATTGCAGTGCACACTTAAAATAAAATCTATCACTTCAAGCATGTATATCTAATATGTATCTTGCTGCAGCTTGCTTACTACTCTTTGCTCATTTCTTAGACTAAGTCAAGTTTATGCATTACGCATTTGGGTATTAATTATCATTTGTATATATAAGCCTCTCACTAGAGTGTTGTTTGCTGCTGTCGCTACCTGTGAAGCTTGGGCGAGATCCTTATTCTATGTGCTGCTAGCTTGTGAATTTGCAGTATCGCTAATGCTCAATAGTACCGTGAAGTTGGCATAATAAACCATGTTACTCATATGTTCTTTTACTCAGCTTGTTTATAGTGTGGACTCATCTTACCTTGCGTTATATAATAAACTTCCTTTTTATTCCATCACGCTTTTACTTAAGGTTAACGTCAGGCCTTTTTAGAACAATTGCACTGCGTTATCAATCTGTTCATGCTTCATCCTATGTATCTGTTCACTTCAAAGAGATGTTATTTTATCGCTGGCACAGCACTGTGCTGGAATTTACAAGTTAAATCTACCGACTGTTTTACGCTAACAGGTGGTGCCTTATTTACGTCACCTTTGAAAATAGGGAATAACCTCATGGAATCGAATCTTTCTCACAACTTTCCTCTTTTGTCTGGACGTTTAAGTATTTCCTTTTAAAACAGGTCATTAATTTGTCCTCGATTAAATTTCACTTACTAATACTAAGCACATATAATCATCATTTTCATATTACTATTTAGTGAGAGAAGTGCATTATTCGCTCCTTCCTGCTCATTCTCAAATTACTATTTAGCGAGAGAAGTGCATTATTCGCTCCTTCCTCTTTCCTCATTTTAGTACTTTGGGGCTAATTAATACCTCTCGAGTACATCATTTTCCTTACATACTAACTTATAACTAAAATTGAAAATCGCCTCTAGGACATGTCCTCCTGTTTGCATAAAGATTATTCGTGTAAATACTCGTCTACAACTTATTCTGTATTTTATTTTCCAGACGCGTTGTTTTAATACATAAGGTTTCCTTTCAGCACCGGTTAACGTCCGTAGTCAGTTCAGTTCCGTTCTTGTTACTCATTGGTTAATCCTGATCTCCAATACCTTAGAATTTTCTTACAGCTTAAATTAACTTAATTCCTGGCGTTATAAAATTTTCTTAAATCTTGATGGTGGAACAAACCTTTGATTTTATTCGTGGCAGGGTCAGATAACAAAAAGCTACCAATGTGTGGTTTCCTCATTATCACAAGGGGACCTTCATAAATGTGTTGCCACTTACGATTCTTCTTTAACAACAGGGATGGTTTAAAGTGAGTCCTGACTAAAACCTTTTCTCCTTCTTTGAAATCTATAACTCTGTTTACCTTCTTATCAAATGCCTTTTTTCGGAGGTTAGCATACGTTGTCAATGATATGAGAGCTTGCCTGATTTTCGCGTCTAGGTCCAATTCGTTGTCTTGTAACTTTGGAAGGGGGTCTATCCACTCATTCCTCTCTTTTGATCTTGACATTAACTCATGTGGCGTGAATCCGGTCGACAGATGAGGAAGGTGGTTTACAATCTGTTCGAATGGTGTTACGAAGTCTACCCACTTAGATTGCTTATTCGGAATGTACGTCCTTATAAATCTGTTAAATTCTTTGAAGATTCTCTCTGTCGGATTCGATTGCGGTCGAAACAGGGATATCAAAATTTGTTTGATTCCATGGCGAGCAAGAAATGCACGCCACGGGCGTGATGTGAAATTTGAAGCATTATCAGACAAGATTGATTCTGGAACCCCGAATCGTGGGAAATAATCATTTTCAATGCGACGAATTATTGGATTTGCACAAGAAGATTTTACTGCGTACAGTCTTATGTGCTTAGAAAAATTGTCCAGGATTGCTACTAAGTATTTAGCGCCTCCCCTACCGGTGGGTAGTGGACCTGCTAAATCAATACTAAGAAGCTGGTTTGGCCTTTCAGCAACTATTGGATTTAGTGGAATTGAAGTGGAAATGTTTAAGGATTTTGCCTTTTGACAGATGACACAGTTTCTCAATAATTTATGAATTCTCTGGTGTAGATTCGGAACATAACAGTAAGTCGAGATTTTCCTTTTACATTTTTCTGGTCCGTAGTGCCCCATGAAATGTGAGTGTACCACAGAGATGTTCAATGAAATTTCGAGGGATGCAAACACACCACCCCTCAGATGACTCAGACGTCTTATGAAATAGCACTTGGTTATGAACTTTATAAAACTTGGACAACTTGTGGGCTGGATTTTCGTGAAGAATTTGTCTAACCTTTTTCCATTTTGGATCTGTATTTTGAAGAATCTGAATCTGCCTACATAACTGAAGAAAATACTTTCTGTGAATTGGATCTTTCATTAACAAAATTTTATAATTAGACATTTGTTCCACCAGTTCGCTGGTTTCTAGTAAGCCCTCAGGTTAGCGAGAAAGTGCGTCTGCTATAACATTATGTTTACCTTTTATATATACAGTGTCAAAGTCATATTCCTGCAGGAATAAGCACCATCGAGTAAGACGAGGGTGTTACAACTTGCATGTAAGGAGGAATGATAAAGCTTGATGGTCTGAATAGACTTTAATTTTTCTTCCATAGATATAATAGTTAAATCGCCTAAAAGCCCATATTACGGCAAGTGCCTCCAACTCCGTAACCGAATAAGACTTCTCACACTCTGATAACACTCGACTCGCAAAGCTAATCACTTGGATTTGCTCGTGTCCATTTACTAATTGAATCTGGAAAAGACAAGCGCCGATACCCACAAAGGAAGCGTCTGCAGTAATACAAAATTCCTTATCCATCTGAGGATGATGGAGAATGTTACTGTTAACCAGACTGTCTTTAATTTTCTTAAATCCGTCTTGGCATTCCGGCGTCCAATTCCAATGTGAATTCTTTTTTAAAAGGTTGTGAAGAGCGGGATTGTTCAATACCTGATTAGGAACAAAACGTCTGAAAAATGACGTAAGACCGATAAATCCTCTCAGTTGTCTTTTTGTAACAGGGGTTGGAAAGTATTTTATAGCAGACAATTTTTCCGGGTCGGGTTTAATTCCTTCAGGGGTGATGATGTGTCCTAAAAATTTAATTTCACTTTTTCCAAACTTGGATTTCTTAAGATTTGCTGTAACACCATACTCTCTGAATCGTTGAAATATCTTTTGCAGAAGGGCCACATGATCTTCCCAATTTTTCGATGCTACAAGAACGTCATCCACATAGACTGTTACCTCATCTAAAAGTTCAGGACCTAGTACATAGTCAAGGGCAGAAATAAAAATTCCGGAACTCACATTTAGTCCAAATGGTACAACTTTGAAATGGTAAGATCTACCTGCAAATATAAAGGCAGTGTACTTCCTTGACTCCTGCGCAAGTTTTACTTGCCAGTAACTGCTTTTCAAATCAAGGGTACTCAAATACTTAACTCCATGAAACTTCTGCAGATGCTCTTCAAGAGCCTCTGGTCTCGTTCTTATGGGTACTATAATTTTATTGATTAATCTTGCATCTAGGACTAGCCTTACGCTACCATCTGATTTTAGCGCAGACAATAAAGGACTCGAATAAGGTGAATGAGATACTTCTATCACATTCCAGCGTAACATTTTCTTGATCTCGCATTTGACAGCTTCTCGTCTCGCATATGGAATGGAATAGCTTGTTCTACAGTAGGTTGAATGGGGCAGGACATCCATTCGATATTCAAAGCCTTATATTAGTCCAGGTTTCTTAGAAAGTACTTGAACGTAATCTGTTAACAAATTGTAAAGCTCATTCTTCTGTTGTTTGGATAATTCAATGGACTCACTAGCTTTACCGTATAATTTATTCTGACCGGGAATTAGGTCTTTATACTCATCGTCATTAACACTTTCAAGATCTGTCATGTCTTCTGTCTGACTGTACTGTTGTCTTTTAGTCCATGGCCGTACTGCTATTTGAAGCACCCCAAAGTTTGTCTTCACCTTACTTCTTAACAAATTTACAGTTACTTGTTGCTGACTCGCTACTAGAGTACAGATTCCACACTCGATGTCAATTTTAGCTTTCGTCTGCCTCAAGAATTCCATACTCAGGATACATGGCACTGATAGGTTTTTAACAATAAGAAAAATGCACGTTACTGAAATAGACTCTATCTGGATTTGAAGCTGAGTCTGAAGATTTACACGTTCTGTTAGTGGACCAATTGCTCCCGATACGGTGCAACCTTGAATTGGAAGTGATAAAACTTTGCATACAGAGGATATTGGCTTAAATAAACATAAAGATAAGACATTTATATTAGCTCCTGTACCTACAATGGCTGTTACTGGTATGTTGGCAATTGATACTCTTATGGAAGCTTGAACTTGTTCGTCCCATACGTCATCATTGTCTTTCGTCTCAGTGTCTGCTACTAGATCATCCCGTAAGTTTGTCTCTTTGTCATACCTAATTGTTTTAATTTCGTGTGGACTAAGGGACAGGGTGCCCCCATTCAAACCTGCAGCATCCTCTAGGAGGCTCAAAGGTGCTGCTTTTAATTTTCCGCTCGACGCTTACTTTCCTGCTGATTTATATTTCTTAATGTTTCTTCCATCTGGAACTGGTGTTGGTTTTGTGGTACGAACTCGGTTGGAAACGATTCTTGTTGTCCTGGCGTATTCGCTTGCGCATAATAAATTTGCGTATTATGCGGGCGTTTAGGCTTCAGAGTTCCCGAAGGTCCGTTCGCTTGTGGCTGAAAAGTATTTTGCTGTGGCTTGTGTTGATTGTAACCGTTAGTGAAAGGTGTACATTGGTCTCCACCTTGATTATGGCATTTATTTCTTTTCCACTGTCGATTTGAATAGTAAGACTGATCGTTTTGATAATTCCCGTTGATCGGTTGCGCGTTTCCATATTGCTGGGGCTGTTTGTTATAATGTGCATTTTCGTACTGAGGTGGTGACGAATTATATATTGGATTGTATCTCTGGCCGTTATTGTACTTATTTTTGTATTTGCTGTTGGAGTACGTAGTGTGTTTATTTTTGAAACCGTTGTGGGGTTGGTACTGGTTGTCGCTGTGACGCGCTTTCGCTCGGCCACCAGTGTTGCCTACGTATTCTGTATTGTGCTGGCCGCCTGCACTGAAGTGAGCGTTGCCAACATCAACTCTAGCGTCCTCGTAAATCAGATCTAACGAGTCTAACACAGATTGGAAAGTGTCCGTATCGTCCTCAGACACGTTTACTAACTTTTCTCTGATCCCAATCGGTAGCTTAGTTTTTAGAATCATAATAACGTCTTTGGCGGTGATCGGCGAATCCCAGAACTTGATTTTCGCTAAATACTTTTCAAAATATCTTCTCAAACCACCGCGCTTGCTGTTAAACACTTCGGCGTTGTAAACCTCTTTTCTCAGGCGCTGCTGCACACCAGAACTCCAGAATTTAGCTAAAAACATCTGTTCAAACTCTTTGTAACTTTTACAAGAGTCGACCATTTCGGTTCCCCATAAGGCAGCATCGCCTACGATAAATCCACTAACGAATTGAATTCGCTATCGGTCACTCCAGCTATTCGGGAAAATTCCTGAAAAATTTCGGAGGAACACTATAGGATGAATTTCTCTTTTCTGTGGGTGAAAGGTCGGAAAAATACGATGTTTGATCACGCTTTCCTCCTGCATCAAACTGACAAAAGTGGGTGGGCTGGTAGTCTGGTTAACTTGTGCTTCTATAGAACTATGAGTTTGAGCGTTATCAAATGGTGAACGGTAGTGTACCTGCTGTTGTTCATTACTTCGTGGTGAATTATTCCACTCTCCTGACACGGAAGGTGGGGAATTTTCAATTTGACATTTTAGTGTACGAACTTCATGAACTATCTGTTGACGCCATTCAGGTAAATCTTGAGCTAACGTTCGTCTTATCTGGCCTAATTCTGACATCACCGTGTCTCCTGTTTTTCCAGGGGCTGCCAATATTTCAAAGGCCACGTTTTTGACCGTTCCCCTGAGTTCGTTCTTGACCTAGTTTTCTATGAATCCGTTTTTGTTTTTAATCCACTCTTGGTAGTGGTCGGACAATGCTTCAGCATGTGCCTTAACAGTATTCTTTATTTGATCCTCTACATTAAGAGTCTCAATCTGTTTGGAAAGATCATCAACAACATTCTCGATCGTGTCTACTGCGGTTTTAACTCCTTTGACCTCATCAGAGATTGCAGTATAATCTTGTTTTAAGGTCGCAGCTTGTTTTTGATATTCTATCACTTTTGAATTTATCTCCCCCTGGGCTGCTTCGATTTTTTCATCTAACCGTTTTGAAATATCCTCTATTTTTGACTCTACTTGTGTGTCAATTTCTAGGCTCATGATCGTGATCTGACTACTTATTTGGCTTTGGACATTACCCAACAGGGTATTTAAATCAGCTGTTATGTCTGCCTTTAGTTCGGCCTTTACCGAATTTAACTGTGTATTTAGGTCATTTATCTCCGTTTGCAGATCTGTTTTTACTGAATTTATGTCTATTTTTAACGAATTTATTTCTGTTTTTACTGAATTTATGTCTTCTTTTACTGAGTTGCACAGATTTGTAAGGACCTGATTTTTATTATGCCGTCTTTCGGCCTTCTCTTTTTCTTCGCGGGCCTTTTCATCTAATCTTTCCTGTTTTTAGCTTTCGAACTTGCGTTCCATTATGGCTTCGATCATTGCAGCCAAGTCATTTTTTTCAAATGCGGGAATAGTTTGCACACTAGGACCAGCTTCTAAAACTTCGGTCGAGGCTGCTTCTGCTTCCGCTCGTGTACCTATCGCGCGTGATCGTAATGGATGGTGAGGTCCATTCGCATCACCGCTGTCGTCTGGTTTTGTTTGTGTGCGCTGTTTACCGTCAGCCATGGTCGTGAATTATTTGTCAAATGTCAAAATGCTACAGATACTGTTTGTCACTGCCGTCAGTCGTTTGTCTGTGACGTAGTGCTATGGCTTACTGGGACCTAAGATAAAATTTTAACTCTGGGTAACTGACGTTCATTTACGCCAAGAAGACAAGATGGTTCCTACTAATCACAAACAAATGAAATATCACACGTTTTACCCGTTTTGAGCGTAGTTATCCGCCATATCGTAATTTTTTTTATGCACTGACAACAATGGTACACTTTCACTGAATTTAACTACATAAGAATGGACTATGGACAAATTGAAATAAAGCTGTTTCAAGGCAAGGAAAGACAGGTTTACGTTCTGATCAACTCGAAAGATGCTACGTCACTACGAAAGCTTGGATACTGCGTATAAAAATTTGACTTACTATGGCTGTCTTGATAATGATACAGCTGGATACTCGCGTTTTTTCGTAATTTCATCAATCGTTCTTCTGAATAAATTAAAAGGTTTTCCCACTTCTCTTTCTCGGTTGAATTGCATCCACATGAAAAAATGAAACAGTTATTAGAACAAGCACTGAAAAATTAATAAACACGTACATGAAATGAATTTTGATCATGTCCCTGTTCGGGCGCCAAGTGTAGCGTTGCTCTTGGGGGACAAAAAATAAAAGGAATTGTTACTTTTTTTTTTTAATGTCGAAAAAGTGAATATTTTGGTGGGCCACTTGGCAACAGAATCAGAGATTTATTACGCTATTATAATAACATACGTTGACCATTAAATACCTGAATAAGAGCAGCCTATTGATATATATATATTTGAGATCGCTCAGAAGAAACATTATCATTTCTGTGCATTTTTATAGTCGCGATACAGTCATACCCGGAACAACACTAAGGGACCAGAAGATTTATAGACTTTAAAAGAAATGCAGGACTACACAATTAAAAAAAATTGGTTCAGAAATAATAGGAAAACGATAATGTTCCTTCTACCTCATGCTGCGTTCGGCCCATCAGCGTGATCGTAATTTCTGATGATGAAGTAACACAAAATAATTAAGTTAAGTAAATAAGGAGATGGACTCATCAAGGTTAATTTACGAAAATAAGCACACTTATCTTTAACACACATTTTTTTTAATGCTACATACCTTTTCATATTAAATTACAATAGATGACCATTGTGGTTAAATACTTTATACATAACAGTCAAAATGTCCTCTTGATGCTGTCTGTTCGATATCAGTTACTAGAAACTACATCTTTACTAATTGTAAAAAATAACAATTAGCATATTCACTCAATACTTTCACATCAAATATAAAATACAGTTGTAGAACGCAGCAAGTCCACGTCCGCCTCTCATGGAATACAAACAGTAAAAGGTGAGGCGCCAAAAGCCTCATTTGTCTTGAAATGACAGAATTCTTTTTTATACCATTAATCGATACATGTACATAGAGATTTACTGGCACCACGCAAGAATGGCAAAGATAAAGAATAATGGATTCGGTCATGCTATGCGATGGCTCATTTCTTTTACTTTACAATTGTTCGATAACTTTAGGCCAACAGGCGTTTACTATTGAGCGTATATCAATGTTTGTGAGGCAAAAATTACTAATATTACAATGGTCAATGTGAATATCGAAGGGATACAGCAAACCTGCACTGGTGCATCGGAATCTAATACTGGTCTCCCAGGAGCCGCTCAAAGCACAAACTCTTAAATGATTAACTCTTCTTGTACTTAAGTCGGCAGTCCTTTTTGTATTCAATCCCGATGCAATTTCTGTGTTTCATGGTCAATGTGAAGGTCAAAGGGATACAGTAAACCTGCACTGGTGCATCGGAATCAAATAGTGGTCTCCCAGGACTCGCTCAAAGCACAAACCCTTCGAAGATTCACTCTTCTTGTAATTAAGTCGGCATTGTCCCTCTTGTATTCAATCCCGAGCAATTTCTGTGTTTCATGGTCAATGTGAAGGTCCAAGGGACACAGTAAACCTGCATAGGTGCAACGGAATCTAATTCTGGACACTTAGGAGCCGCTCAAAGCTCAAATTCTTAGAAGATTCACTCTTCTTGTACTTCAGTCGGCATTGTCCCTTATGTGTTCCATCCCGATGCAATTTCTGTGTTTCTTGGTCAATGTGAAGGTCCAAGGGATACAGTAAACCTGCACTGGTGCATCGGAATCGAACACTGGTCTCCGAGGAGCCGCTCAAAGCATAAAAAATTCTCCCTTCTTGTGCTTAAGTTGGCATTGTGTATTTTATATTCAATCCCGATGCAATTTCTGTGTTTCATGGTCAATGTGAAGGTCCAATGGCTACAGTTAACCTGCACTGGTGCATCGAAATCTAATACTGGTCTCCCAGGAGCCGCTCAAAGCACAAACCCTTAGAAGATTAACCCTTTTTGTACTTAAGTCGGCATTGTCCCTTTAGTATTAAACCCCATGCAATTTCTGTGTTTCATGGTAAATGTGAAGGTCGAAAGGATACAGTAAACCTGCACTGGCGCATCGGAATCTAATACTGGTCTCCCAGGAGCTGCTCAACCCACAAAATCTTAGAAAATTCACTCTCCTTGTACTTTAGTCGGAATGGACCCTTTTGTATACAATTTCGATGCAATATCTGTGTTTGCTGGTCAATAAAAAGGTCCAAGGTATACAGTAAACCTGCACTGGTGCATCGGAATCTAATACTGTTATCCCAGTAGCTGCTCAAACACAAACTCTAAGAAGATTCGCTCTTCTGGAACTTAAGTCGCCATTGTCCCGTTTGTATTCAATCTCGATGCAATTTCTGTGTCTCACGGTCAATGTGAACGTTGAAGGGATACAGTAAACCTTCGCTGGTGCATCGGAATCTAATTCTGGTCTCCCAGGAACCGCTCAAAGCACAAACTCTTAGAAGACTCACTCTTCTTGTACTGAAGTCGGTATTGTGCCTTATGTATTCAATCCCAATGCAATTTCTGTGTTTCATGGTCAATGTGAAAGTTAAAGGGATACAGTAAACCTGCACCGGTGCATCGGAATTTAAAACTGGTCTCCCAGGAGCCGCTCAAAGCACAAACCCTTAGAAGATTCACTCTTTTTTTGTACTTATGTCGTTATTGTCCCTTTTGTATTCAATCACGATGCAATTTCTGTGTTTCGTGGTCGATGTGAAGGTCCAAGGGATACAGTAAACCTGCACTGGTGCATCGGAATCTAATACTGGTCTTCCAGGAGCTGCTCAAAGCATAAACTCTTAGATGATTAACTCTTCTTGTACCTAAGTCGGCTGTCCCTTTAGTATTCAGTCCCGATGCAATTTCTGAGGTTCATGGTCAATGTGAAGGTTCAAGGGATACAGTAAACCTGAACTGGTGCATCGGAATCTTATACTGGTATCCCAGACGCCGCTCATAGCACAAACTCTGAGGAGATTTACTCTTCTTGAACTAAACTCGACATTGTCCCTTTTGTATTCAATCCCGACGCAATATCTGTGTTTCATGGTCAATGTGAAGGACCAACCAATACAGTAAACCTGCACTGGTGCATCGGAACCTAGTACTGGTCCCCCAGGAGCCGCTCAAAGCACAAACTCTTAGAAGATTCACTCCTCTTGTACTCAGGTTGGCATTGTCTCCTATGTATTCAATCCCGAAGCAATCTCTGTGTTTCATGGTCAATGTGAAGGTCCAAGGGTACAGTAAACCTGCACTGGTGCAACGGTATCTAATACAGGTCTCCCAGGAGCCGCTTAGAACAGAAACTCTTAGAAGATTCACTCTTCTTGTACTTATGTTGGCATTGTGCCTTATGTATTCAATAGCGATGCAATTTCTGTGCTTCATGGTCAATGTGAAGGCCAAGGGTTACAGTAAACCTGCACAGGTGCAACTGAATCTAATACTGGACACCGAGGAGCCGCTCAAAGCTCAGTTTCTTAGAAGATTCACTCTTCTTGTACTTCAGTCGGCATTGTCCCTTATGTATTCCATCCCGATGCAATTTCTGTGTTTCATGGTCAATGTGAAGGTCCAAGGGATACAGTAAACCTCCACTGGTGCATCGGAATCTAATAGTGGTCCCCCAGGAGCCGCTCAAAGCACAAACCCTTCGAAGATTCACTCTTCTTGTACTTAAGTCGGCATTGTCCATCTTGTATTCAATCCCGAGCAATTTCTGTGTTTCATGGTCAATGTGAAGGTCCAACGGATACAGAAAACCTGCACAGGTGCATCGGAAACGAACACTGGCCTCCGAGTAGCCGCTCAAAGCACAAACTCTTAGAAAATTCACTCTTCTTGTACTTAAGTTGGCATTGTGTACTTTGTATTCAATCCCGATGCAAATTCTGTGTTTCATGGTCAATGTGAAGTTCCAAGGGATACAGTAAACCTGCACTGGTGCATCGGAATCTAATACTAGTCTCCCTGGACCTGCTCAACCCAAAACCTCTTACAAAATTCACTCTTCTTGTACTTAAGTCGGCATTGTCCCGTTTGTATTCAATCGCGATGGAATATCTGTGTTTCATGGTCAGTGTGAAGGTCCAAGGGATTCAGTAAACATGCGCTGGTTCATCGCAATCTAATACTGGTGGCCCAGGAGCCGCTTAAAGCACAAACTCTTACAAGATTCACTCTTCTTGTACTTATGTCGGCATTGTTCCCTTTGTATTCAATCCCGATTCGATTTCTGTGTTTCTTGGTCTACGTGGAGGTCCAAGGGATACAGCAAACCTGCACTGGTGCATCGGAATTTAATACTGCTCTCCCAGGAGCCTCTCAAATCACAAACAATTAGAAGAAAAACTCTTCTTGTACTGAAGTCAACATTGTATCTTTTGTATTGGTCCCTATGCATATTCTGTGTTTCATGGCCAATGTGAATGTCCAAGGGATACAGTAAACCTGTACTGGTGCACCGGAATCTAATACTGGTCTCCCAGGAGCCGCTCAAACCACAAACTCTTAGATGATTAACTCTTCTTGTACTTAAGTCGGTAGTCCGTTTTGTACTCAATCCCGATGCAATTTTTGTGTTTCATGGTCAATGTAAAGGTCGAAGGGATAGAATAAACCTGCGCTGGTGCATCGGAATCTGATACTGGTCTCCCAGGTGCCGCTCAAATTACAAACTCTTAGAAGACTCACTCTTCTTGTTCTTAAATCGGCATTGTCCCCTTTGCATTCAATCCCGATGCGATATCTGTGTTTCTTGGTCAATGTGAAGGTTAAGGAGATACAGTAAACCTGCAATGGTGCATCGGAAATTAATACTGGTCTCCCAGGAGCCGCTCAACGCACAAACCCTTAGAAGATTCACTCTTTACGTACTTATGTCGTTATTGTCCTTTTGGATTCAATCCCGATGCAATTTATGTGTTTCATAGTCAATGTGAAGGTCGAAGGGATACAGTAAACGAGCACTGGTGCATCAGAATCTAATATTGGTCTCCCAGGAGCCGCTCAAAGCACAAAGTCTTAGATGGTGAACTCTTCTTGTACTTAAGTCGGCAGTCCCATTTGTATTTAATCCCGATACAATTTCTGTGTTTCATGGTCAGTGTGAAGGTCCAAGGGATACAGTTAACCTCCACAGGTGCATCGTAATCTAATACTGGACACTCAGGAACCGCTCAAATCCCTAACTCTTAGAGGATTCACTCGTCTTGTACTTATGTCGTTATTAACCCTTTTGTATTCAATCCCGATTCAATTTCTGTGTTTCATGGTCAATGTGAAGGTGCAAGGTATACAGTAAACCAGCACTGGTGCATCGGAATCTATTACTGGTCTCCCAGGAACCGTTCCAAGCACAAACCGTTCGAGGATTCACTCTTCTTGTACTTAAGTCGGCATTGTCCCTCTTGTTTTCAATCCCAAGCAATTTTTGTGTTTCATGGTCAATGCGAAGGTCCAAGGGATACAGTAAACCTGCACAGGTCCATCGGAATCTTATACTGGATACCCAGGAGCCGCTCAAAGCTCAAACTCTTAGAAGATTCGCTCTTCTTGTACTTCAGTCGGCATTGTCCCTTATGTATTCCATCCCGATGCTATTTCTGTGTTTCATGGTCAATGTGAAGGTCCAAGGGATACAGTAAACCTGCACTGGTGCATTGGATTAGAACACTGGTCTCCGAGGAGGCGCTCAAAGCACTAACTCTTAGAAAATTCACTCTTCTTGTACTATAGTGTAACATTGTGTATCTTGTATTCAATCCCGATGCAGTTTCTGTGTTTCATGGTCAATGTGAACGTCCAATGGATACAGTAAACCTGCACTGGTGCGTCGGAATCTAATAATGGTCTCCCAGGAGACGCTCAAAGGACAATCCCTTAGAAGATTCACTCTTCTTGTTCTTAAGTCGCCATTGTCCTTTTGTATTCAATCCCGATGCAATTTCTGTGTTTCATGGTAAATGTGAAGGTCCAAGGGATGTAGTAAACCTGCACTGGCGCATCGGAATCTAATACTGGTCTCCCATGAGCCGCTCAAACCACAAACCCTTAGAAGATTCACTCTTCTTGTACTTAAGTCGGCATTGGGATTTTGTATTCAATCCCGATGATATATCTGTGTTTCATGGTCAATGTGAAGGTCCAAGGGATACAGTAAACCTGCACCTGTGCATCGAAATCTAATACTGGTGTCGCAGGAGCCGCTCAAAGCACAAACCCTAAGAAGATTCACTCTTCTCTTACTTATGTCGGCATTGTCCCTTTTGATCTCAATCCCAATGGGATTTCTGTGCTTCATGGTCAATGTGAAGGTGCAAGGGATACAGTAAACCTGCACTGGTGCATCGGAATCTTATACTGGTCTCCCAGGAGCCGCTCAATACACAAACTCTTAGAGTATTAACTCTTCTCGTACTTAAGGCGGCATTGTGCATTTTGTATTCAATCCCGATGCAATATCTGTGTTTCTTGGTCAATTGGAAGGTCCAAGGGAGAGATTAAATCTGCACTGGTGCATCGGAATCTAATACTAGTATCCCAGGAGCCGCTCAAAGCACAAACTCTGAAGAGATTCATTCTTCTTGTACTTAAGTCGGCATTGCCCCTTTAGTATAGAATCCCGATGCAATATCTGTGCTTCATGATCAGTGTGATGGACCAAGGGATACAGTAAACCTGCTCTGGTGCATCGGAACCAAATAATGGTCTCCCAAGAGACGCTCAAAACACAAACTCTTGGAAGATTCACTCCTCTTGTACTTAAGACGGCATTGTCTCTTTTGTATTCAATCCCGATGCTATTTCTGTGTTTCATGGTCAATGTGAAAGTCCAAGGGATACAGTAAACCTGCACTGGTGCATCGGAATGTAATTCTGGTCTCCGAGGAGCCGCTCAAAGCACAAACTCTTTGAAAATTCACTCTTCTTGTAATTAAGTTGGCATTGTGCATTTTGTATTGAATGGCGATGCAATTTATGTGTTTCGTGGTCAATGGGAAGGTCTAAGGGATACAGTAAACCTGCACAGGTGCATCGGAATGTAATACTGGACACCCAGGAGCCGCTCAAAGCTCAAACTGTTAGAAGATTCACTCTTCTTTTACTTAAGTCGGCTTGACCCATTTGTATTCAATCCCGATGCAATTTCTCTGTTTCATGTTCAATGTGAAGGTCCATGGGATACAGTAAACCCGCACTGATGCATCGGAACCTATTACTGGTCTCCCATAATCCGCTCAAACCACAAACCCTTAGAAGATTCACTCTCCTTGTACTTAAATCGGCATTGTGCATTTTGTATTCAATCTCGATGCGATCTCTTTGTTTCATGGTCAATGTGAAGGTCCAAGGGATACAGTAAACCTTCACTGGTGCATCGGAATCTAATACTGGAATCCCAGGAGCCGCTCAAAGCACAAACCCTTAGAAGTTTCACTTTTCTTGTACTTCAGTCGGCATTGCCCCTTTTGTATTCATTCCCGATGCAATTTCTGTGTCTCATGGTCAGTGTGAATGTCCAAGGGATACAGTAAACCTGCACTGGTGCATCGGAATCTAATACTGTACACCCAGGAGCCGCTCAAAGCACAAACTCTTAGAAAATTAACTCATTTTGAACTTAAGTTGGCATTGTGCATTTTGTATTCTATCCCGATCCAATTTCTGTGTTTCATGGTCAATGTGAAGGTACAAGGGATACAGTTAACCTGCGTTGTTGCATCAGAATCTAATACTGGTATCCAAGGAGCCACTCAAACCATAAACTCTGAAGAGATTCACTCTTCTTAGACTTAAGTCGGCATTGTCCCATTTGTATTCAATCCCAACGTAATATCTGTGTTTCATGATCAATATGATGGACCAAGGGATACAGTAAACCTGCACTGGTGCATCAAAACCTAATACAGATCTCCCAGGAGCTGCTCAAAACACAAACTCTTAGAAGTTTCACTCCTCTTGTACTTAAGTCAGCACTGTCTCATTTGTATTCAATTTCGATGCAAAATCCGTGTGTCATGGTCAATGTGAAGGTCCAAGGGATACAGGTAACCAGCACTGGTACATCGAAATCTAATACTGGTCTCCCAGGACGGCACAAAACACAAATCCTTATAAGATTCACCCTTCTCATACTTAAGTTGGCAATGTCCCTGTTGTATTCAATCCCGATGCAAATTCTGAGTTTCATGGTCAATGTGAAGGTCCAAGGGATACAGTAAACGTGCACAGGTGCATCGGAATGTAATGCTGGACACCCAGGAGCCGCTCAAAACTCAAACGTTTAGAAGATTCACTCTTCTTGTACTTAAGTTGGCATTGTGCATTTTGTATTCAATCCCGGTGCAATTTCTGTGTTTCATGGTCAATTTGAAGGTACAAGGGATACAGTAAACCTGCACTGGTGCATCGGAATCTAATACTGGTCCCCCAGCAGCCTTTCAAAGCACGAACTCTTAGAAGATTCACTCTTCTTGTATTTAAGTCCGCATTGTCCCTTTTGTACTCAATCCCGACGCAATTTCTGTGTTTCATGGTCAATGTGACGGTCCAACGGATACAGTAAACCAGCACTGGTGCAACGGAATCAAATACTTTTCTCCCAGGAGCCGCTCAGAGCAGAAAGTCTTAGAAGATTCACTCTTCTTGTACTTAAGTCGGCATTGTGCCTTATGTATTCAATCCTGGTGCAATTTCTGTGTTTCATGGTCAATGTGAAGGTACAAGGGATACATTAAACCTGCACCTGTGCATCGCAATCTAATACTGGTCTCCCAGGAGCCGCTCAAAGCACAAACCCTAAGAAGATTCACTCTTCTTGTACTTATGTCGGCATTGTCCCTTTTGTTCCCAATCCCGATGCGATTTCTGTGCTTCATGGTCAGTGTGAAGGTCCAAGGGATACAGTAAACTATCACAGGTGCATCGGAATCTAACACTGGTCTCCCAGGAGCCGCTCAATACACAAACTCTTAGAATATTAACTCTTCTCGTACTTAAGGCGGCATTGTGGCTTTTGTATTCAATCCCGTTGCAATTTCTGTGTTTCTTGGTCAATGAGAAGGTCCAAGGGAGAGATTAAACCTGCACTGGTGCATCCGAATCTAATACTGGTATCCCAGGAGCCGCTCAAAGCACAAACTCTGAAGAGATTCATTCTTATTGCACTTAAGTCGGCAATGTCCCTTTTGTATTCAATCCCGATGCAATATCTGTGCTTCATGATCAAAGTGATGGACCAAGGGATACAGTAAACCTACACTGGTGCATCGGAACCAAATACTGGTCTCCCAAGAGCCGCTCAAACACAAACTCTTAGAAAATTCACTCCTCTTGTACTTAAGACGGCATTGTCTCTTTTGTATTCAATCCCGATGCTAGTTCTGTGTTTCATGGTCAATGTGAAGGTCCAAGGGATACAGTAAACCTGCACTGGCGCATCGGAATCTAATAGTGGTCTCCGAGGAGCTGCTCAAAACACAAACTCTTTGAAAATTCACTCTTCTTGCACTTAAGTTGGCATTGTGCATCTTGTATTAAATCCCGATGCAATTACTGTGTTTCATGGTCAATGTGAAGGTCCAAGGGATACAATAAACCTGCACCTCTGCATCGCAATCTAATACTGGGCTCCGAGGAGCCGCTCAAAGCAGAAACCCTTAGAAGATTCACTCTTCTTGTACTTATGTCGTCATTGTCTTTTCTGTACTCATTCTCGATGCGATTTCTGTATATCATGGTCAATGTGAATGTCCAAGGGATACAGTAAACCAGCACTTTTGCATCCGAATCTAATACTGGTCTCCCAGGAGCCGCTCAAAGCACAATCTCTTAGAAGATTCACTCTTCTTTTACTGAAGTCGGCATTGACCCATTTGTATTCAATCCCGATGCAATTTCTGTGTTTCATGGTCAATGTGAAGGTCCAAGGGATACAGTAAACCCGCAATGGTGCATCGGAATCTTATTCTGGTCTCCCAGGAGCCGCTCAATACACAAAATCTTAGAATACTGACTCTTCGTGTACTTAAGGCGGCATTGTGCCTTTTGCATTCAATCCCGATGCAATATCAGTGTTTCATGGTCAATGTGAAGGTCCAAGGGAAACAGGTAAGCAGGGCTGGTGCAACGAAATCTAACACTGGTCTCCCAGGAGCCGCTCAAAGCACAAACTCTTAGAAGATTCACCATTCTTGTACTTAAGTCGGCATTGTCCCTTTTGTATTCAATCGCGATGCACTTTCTGTGTTTCATGGTCAATGTGAAGGACCAAGTGATACAGTGAACCTGCACTGGTGCATCGGAATCTAACACTGGTATCCCAGGAGCCGCTCAAACCACAAACTTTTAGAAGATTCACTTTTCTTGTACTAAAGTCGGCATCGTGAATAATGTATTCAATCCCGAAGCAATTTCTGTGCGTCATGGGATACAGTAAACCAGCACTGGTGCATCGGAATCTAATACTGGTCTCCCATGAGTCGCTCAAACCACAAACCCTTAGAAGATTCACTCTTCTTGTACTTTATTCGGCATTGGCATTTTGTTTTCAATCCTGATGCTATTTCTGTGTTTCATGGTCAATGTGAAGGTCCAAGGGATACTGTAAACCTGCACTGGTGAATCGGAATCTAATACTGGTCCCCGAGGAGCCGCTCGAAACACAAACTCTTTGAAAAATCACTCTTCTTGCACTTAAGTCGGCATTGACCCATTTGTATTCAATCCCGATCCAATTTCTGTGTTTCATGGTCAATGTGAAGGTCCAAGGGTTACAGTAAACCTGCACCAGTGCATCGGAAACTTATACTGGTCTCCCAGGAGCCGCGCAACACACAAACTCTTAGAATATTAACTCTTCTTGTATTTAAGGCGGCATTGTGCTTTTTTATTCAATCCCGATTCAATTTCTGTGTTTATTGGTCAATGTAAAGGTCCAAAGGAGAGATTAAACCTGCACTGGTGCATCGGAATCTAATACCGGTATCCCAGGAGCCGCTCAAAGCACAAACTCTGAAGAGATTCATTCATCTTGTACTTAAGTTAGCATTGTCCCTTTTGTATTCAATCCCGATGCAATATCTGTGCTTCATGATCTATGTGATGGACCAAGGGATACAGTAATCCTGCACTGGTGCATCGGAACCTAATACTGGTCTCCCAAGAGCCGCTCAAAACGCAAACTCTTAGTAGATTCACTCCTCTTGTACCTAAGTCGGCATTGTCTCTTTTGTATTCAATCCCGATTCAATTTCTGTGTTTCATGGTCAATGTGAAGGTCGAAGTGATACAGTAAACCTGCACTGGTGCATCGCAATCTAACACTGGTCACCAAGGAGCCGCTCTAACCACAAACTCTTAGAAAATTCACTCTTCTTGTACTTAAGTCGGCATTGTCCCTCTTGTATTCAATCCCGATGCAATGACTGTGTTTCATGGTCAATGTGAAAGTCCAAGGGATACAGTAAACCTGCACTGGTGCAACGGAATCAAATACTAGTCTCCTGGGAGCCGCTCAGAGCAGATACTCTTAGATGATTCACACTTCTTGTACTTAAGTCGGCTTTGTGCTTTATGCATTCAGTCCCGAAGCAATTTCTGTGTGTCATGGTCAATGTGAAGGTCCAAGGGATACAGTAAACGAGCACTGGTGCATCGGAATCTAATACTGGTCTCCCATGAGCCGCTGAAATCACAAAGCCTTAGAAGATTCTCTCTTCTTATTCTTAAGTCGGCATTGGCATTCTGTATTCAATCCCGATGCTATTTCTGTGTTTCTTGGTCAATTTGAAGATCCATGGGATACAGTAAACCAGCACTGGTGCATCGGAATCTAATACTGGTCGCCGACGTGCTGCTCAAAACACAAACTCTTTGAAAATTCACTCTTCTTGCACTTAAGTTGGCATTGTGCATTTTGTATTCAATCCCGATGCAATTTCTGTGTTTCATGGTCAATGTGAAGGTCCAAGGGATACAGTAAACCTGCACTTGTACATCGCAATCCAATACTGGTCTCCCAGGAGCTGCTCAAAGCACAAACCCTTAGAAGATTCACTGTTCTTGTACTTTTGTCGGCATTGTCCCTTTTGTACTCAATCCCGATGCGATTTCTGTGTTTAATGGTCAATGCAAAGGTCCAAGGGAGAGAGCAACCTGCACCGGTGCAAAGGAATCTAATACTGGTGTCCCAGGAGCAGCTCAAAGCACAAACTCTGAAGAGATTCATTCTTCTTGTAATTGAGTCGCCATTTTCCATTTTGTTTTCAATCCCGATGCAATATCTGTGCTTCATGATCAATGTCATGGACGAAGGGATACAGTACACCTGCACTTGTGCATCGCAATCTAAAACTGGTCTCCCAGGAGCCACTCAAAGCGCAAACTCTTAGAAGATTCACCCTTCTAGTACTTAAGTCGGCATTGTCTCTTTTGTATTCATTCAAGATGCAATTTCTGTGTTACATGGTCAATGTGAAGGTCCAAGAGAGACAGCAAACCTGCACTGGTGCATCGGAATCTAATACTTGTCTCCCAGGAGCCGCTCAAACCACAAACTCTTAGAAAATTCACTCTTCTTGTACTTAAGTCGGCATTGTCCCTTTTGTATAAAATTAACATGCAATTTCTGTGTTTCATGGTCAATATGAAAGTCCAAGGGATTCCGTAAACCTGCACTGGTGTAACGGAGTCAAATACTGGTCTCCCAGGAGCCGATCAGAGCAGAAACTCTTAGAAGATTCACTCTTCTTGTACTTAAGTCGGCATTGTCCCTTATATATTCAATCCCGAAGCAATTTCTGTGGGTCATGGTCAATGTGAAGGTCTAAGGGATACAGCAAACCAGCACTGGTGCATCGGAATCTAATAATGGTCTCCCATGAGCCGCTCAAACCACAAAACCTTAGAAGATTAGCTCTCCTTATACTTAAGTCGATATTGGCATTTTGTATGCAATCCCGATGCTATTTCTGTGTTTCATGGTCAATTTGAAGGTCCAAGGGATACAGTAAACCAGCACTGGTGCATCGGAATCTAATACTGGTCTCCGAGGAGATGCTCAAAACACAAAATCTTTGAAAATTCACTCTTCTTGCACTTAAGTTGGCATTGTGCATTTTGTATTCAATCCCGATGCAATTTCTGTGTTTCATGGTCAATGTGAAGGGCCAAGGGATACAGTAAACCTGCACTAGTGCATCGCAATCTAATACTGGTCTCCCAGGAGCCGCTCACTACACAAACTCTTAGAATATTAACTCTGCTTGTACTTAAGGCGGCATTGTGCCTTTTGTATTCAATCCCGATGCAATATCTGTGTTTCTGGGTCAATGTGAAGGTCCAAGAGAGAATAAACCTGCACTGGTGCACCGGAATCTAATACTGGTATCTCAGGAGCCGCTCAAAGCACAAACTCTGAAGAGATTCATTCTTCTTGTACTTAAGTCAGCATTGTCCCTTTTGTATTCTATCCCGATGCAACTTCTGTGTTTCATGGTCAATGTGAAGGTCCAAGTGATACAGTAAACCTGCACTGGTGCATCGGAATCTAACACTGGTCTCCCAGGAGCCGCTCAAACCACAAACTCTTAGAAAATTCACTCTTCATAAACTTAAGTCGGCATTGTCCATTTTGTATTCAATCCCGATGCAATGACTGTGATTCATGGTCAGTGTGAAAGTTCAAGGGATACAGTAAACCTGCACTGGTGCAACGGAATCAAATACTGGTCTCCTAGGAGCCGCTCAGAGCAGAAACTCTTAGAAGATTCACTCTTCTTGTACATAAGTCGGATTTTTGCCTTATGTATTCAGTCCCGAAGCAATTTCTGTGTGTCATGGTCAATGTGCAGGTCCAAGGGACACAGTAAACAAGCCCAAGTGCATCGGAATCTAATACTGGTCTCCGAGGAGGCGCTCAAAGCACAAACTCTTAGAAAATTCATTCTTCTTGTACTTAAGTTGGCATTGTGCATTTTGCTTTTAATCGCGATGTAATTTATGTGTTTCATGGTCAATGGGAAGGTCCACGGGATACAGAAATCCTGCACAGGTGCATTGGAATGTAATATGGGACACCCAGGAGCCGATCAAAACTCAAACTTTTAGAAGATTCACTCTTCTTGTACTTACGTCGGCATTGACCCTTATGTATTCCATCCCGATGCAATATCTGTGTTTCATGGTCAATGTGAAGGTCCGAGGGATACAGTAAACCTGCACTGGTGCATCGGAATCTAATACTGGTCTCCCAGGAGCCGCCCAAACCACAAACTCTGCGAAAATTTACACTTCTTGTACTTAAGTCGGCTTGACCCTTTTGTATTCAATCCTGATGCAGTTTCTCTGTTACATGGTCAATGTGAAGGTCCATGCGATACAGTAATCCCGCACTGGTGCATCGGAATCTATTACTGGTCTCCCATGAGCCGCTCAAACCACAAACCCTTAGTAGATTCACTCTTCTTGTACTTAAATCGGCATTGTGCATTTTGTATTCAATCCCGATGCAATATCTGTGTTTCATGGACAATGCGAAGGCCCAAGGGAGAGAGTAAACCTGCACTGGTGCATCGGAATCGAATACTGGGATCCCAAGAGCCGCTCAAAGCACATACGCTGAAGAGATTCATTCTTCTTGTACTTATGTCGGCATTGTCCCTTTTGTATTCAATCCCGATGCAATATCTGTGCTTCATGATCAATGTGATCGACCAAGGGATACAGTAAACCTGCACTTGTGCATCGCAATCTAATACTGGTCTCCCAGGAACCACTCAAAGCACAAACTCTTAGAAGATTCACCCTTCTTGTACTGAAGTCGGCATTGTCCATTTTGTATTCAATCAAGATGCAATTTCTGTGTTTCATGGTCAATGTGAAGGTCCAAGCGAGACAGGAAACCTGCACAGGTGCATCGGAATCTAATACTGGACACCGAGGAGCCGCTCAAAACTCAAACTCTTAGAAGATTCACTCTTTTTGTACTTAAGTCGGCATTGTACCTATGTATTCCATCCCGATGCAATTCCTGTGTTTCATGGTCAATGTTAAGGGCCAGGGAATACAGTAAACCGCCACTGGTGCATCGGAAACTAATACTGGTCTTTGAGGATCCGCTCAAAGCACAAACTCTTTGAAAATTCACTCTTCTTGTACTTAAGATGGCATTGTGCATTTTGTTTTCAATCCCGTCGCATTTTCTGTTTTTCATGGTCAATGTGAAGGTGCAAGGGATACAGTATACCAGCACTGGTGCTTTGGAATCTAATACTGGTCTCCCAGGAGCTGCTCGAAGCACAAACTTTTTGAAGTTTAACTCTTCTTGTACTTAAGTCGGCATTGTGCCTTTTATATTCAATCCCGAAGCAATTTCTGTGTGTCATGGACAATGTGTAGGTCTAAGGGATACAGCAAACCAGCACTGGTGCATCGGAATCTAATACTGGTCTCCAATGGGCCGCTCAAACCACAAACCCTTAGAAGATTCACTCTTCTTATACTTAAGTCGACATTGGCATTTTGTATTCAATCCCGATGCTATTTCTGTGTTTCATGGTCAATTTGAAGGTCCAAGGGATACAGGAAACCAGCACTGGTGCATCGGAATCTAATACTGGTCTCCGAGGAGCTGCTGAAAACATAAACTCTTTGAAAATTCACTCTTCTTGCACTTAAGTTGGCATTGTGCATTTTGTATTCAATCCTGATGCAATTTCTGTGTTTCGTGGTCAATGTGAAGGTCCAAGGGATACAGTAAACCAGCACTGGTGCATCGGAATCTAATACTGGTCTCCCAGGAGCCGCGCAAATCACAATCTCTTAGAAGATTCCCTCTTTGTGTACTGATGTCGGCATTGACCCATTTGTATTCAATCCCGATGCAATATCTGTGTTTCATGGTCAATGGGAAGGTCCAAGGGATACAGTAAACCTGCGCTGGTGCATCGGAAACTTATATTGGTCTCCCAGGAGCCGCTCACTACACAAACTCTTAGAATATTAACTCTGCTTGTACTTAAGGCGGCATTGTGGCTTTTGTATTCAATCCCGATGCAATTTCTGAGTTTCTTGGTCAATGTGAAGGTCCAAGGGAGAGAATAAACGTGCACTGGTGCATCGGAATCTAATACTGGTATCCCAGGAGCCGCTCAAAGCACAAGCTCTGAAGAGATTCATTCTCCTTGTACTTAAGTTGGCATTGTCCCTTTTGTATTCTATACCGATGCAACCTCTGTGTTTCATGGTCAATGTGAAGGTCCAGGTGATACAGTAAACCTGCACTGGTGCATCGGAATCTAACCCTGGTCTCCCAGGAACCGCTCAAACTGCAAACTCTTAGAAAATTCTCTCTTCTTAAACTTAAGTCGGCATTGTCCATTTTGTATTCAATCCCGATGCAATGACTGTGTTTCATGGTCAATGTGAAAGTCCAAGGGATACAGTAAACCTGCACTGGTGCAACGGAATCAAATACTGGTCTCCTAGGAGCCGCTCAGAGCAGAAACTCTTAGAAGATTCACTCGTCTTGTACATAAGTCGGATTTGTGCCTTATGTATTCAGTCCCGAAGCAATTTCTGTGTGTCATAGTCAATGCGAAGGTCCAAGGGATACAGTAAACTAGCACAGGTGCATCGGAATCTAATACTGGTCTCCGAGGAGCCGCTCAAAACACAAACTCTTAGAAAATTCATTCTTTTTGTACTTAAGTTGGCATTGTGCATTTTGTATTCAATCGCGATGCAATTTATGTGTTTCATGGTCAATGGGAAGGTCCACGGGATACAGTAAACCTGCTATAGTGGATCGGAAACTAACACTGGTCTCCCAGGAGCGGCCCAAACCACAAACTCTGAGAAAATCTACTCTTCTTGTACTTAAGTCGGCTTGACCCCTTTGTATTCAATCCCGATCAATTTCTCTGTTACATGGTCAATGTGAAGGTCCATGGGATACAGTAAACCTGCACAGGTGCATCGGAATCTAATACTGGACACCCAGGAGCCGCTCAAAACTCAAACTCTTAGAAGATTCACTCTTTTTGTACTTAAGTCGGCATTGTCCCCATGTATTCCATCCCGATGCAATTCCTGTGTTTCATGGTCAATGTGAAGGGCCAAGGGATACAGTAAACTAGCACAGGTGCATCGGAATCTAATACTGGTCTTTGAGGAGCCGCTCAAAGCACAAACTCTTTGAAAATTCACTCTTCTTGTACTTAAGATGGCATTGTGCATTTTGTATTCAATCTCGTCGCAATTTCTGTGTTTCATTGTCAATGTGAAGGTGCAAGGGATACAGTATACCAGCACTGGTGCTTTAGAATCTAATACCGGTCTCCCAGGAGCCGCTCGAAGCACAAACTCTTGGAAGTTTAACTCTTCTTGTACTTAAGTCAGCGTTGTCCCATTTGTATTCAATCCCTATTCAATTTCGGTGTCATGGTCAATGTGAAGGTCCAGGGGATACGGTAAACCTGCACTGGTGCATCTGAAACTAATACTGGTATCCCAGGAGCCGCTCAAAGCACAAACTCTGAAGAGATTCACTCGTCTTGTACTTAAGTCGGCATTGTTTCTTTCGTATTCAATCCCGATGCAGTATCTGTGCTTCATGATTTAATGTGATGGACCAAGGGATACAGTAAACCTGAACAGGTGAATCGGGACCTAGTACTGGTCTCCCAGAAGCCGCTCAAAGCACAAACTCTTAAAAGTTTCACTCCTCTTGTACCTAAGTCGGCATTGTCTGTTTTGTATTCAATCCCGATGCAATTTCTGTGTTTCATGGTCAATGTGAAGGTCCACGCGATACAGTAAACATGCTCTGGTGCATCGGAAACTAACACTGGTCTCCCAGGAGCCGCTCAAACCACAAACTCTTAGAAAATTCACTCTTACTGTACTTCAGTCGGCAGTGTCCCTTTTGTATTCAATCCCGATGAAATTTCTGTGTTTCATGGTCAATGTGAAGGTACAAGGGATACAGTAAACGTGCACTGGTGCAACGGAATCTAATACTGGACTCCCAGGAGCCGCCCAGAGCACAAACTCTTAGAAGATTCACTCTTCTTGTACTTAAGTTGGCATTGTGCATTTTGTAATCAATCCCGATGCAATATCTGTGTCTCATGGTCAGTGTGAAGGTCCAAGGGATACAGTAAACCTGCACTGGTACATCGGAATCTGAGACTGGTCTCCCAAGAGCCGCTCAAAGCACAAAGTCTTAGAAGGTTCGATCTGCTTGTACTTAAGACGGCACTGAGCATTATGTATTTAATCCCGATGCAATTTCTGTGTTTCATGGTCAGTGTTAAGGGACAAAGGATACAGTAAACCGCCACTGGTGCATCGGAATGTAATACTGGTCTTTGAGGAGCCGCTCAAAGCACAAACTCTTTGAAAATTCACTCTTCTTGTACATAAGATGGCATTGTGCATATTGTATTCAATCCTGATGCAATTTCTGTGTATCATGCTCAATGTGAAGGTGCAAGGGATACAGTATACCAGCACTGGTGCATCGGAATCTAATACTGGTCTCCCAGGAGCCGCTCAAAGCACGAACTCTTAGAAGATTCACTCTTCTTGTATGTATGTCGGTTGTACCTTTTGTATTCAATTCCGAGGCAATATCTGTGTTTCATGGTTAATGTGAAGGTCCAAGGGATACAGTAAACCTGCATAGGTGCATCGGAATCTAATACTGGACACCCAGGAGCCGCTCAAAGCTCAAACCCATAGAGGATTCACTCTTTTTGTACTTAAATCGGCATTGTCCCTATGTATTTAATTCCGATGCAATTTCTGTGTGTCTTGGTCAATGTTAAGGGCCTAGGGATACAGTAAACCTGCACTGGTGCATCGGAATCTAATTCTGGTCTCTGAGGAGCTGCTTAGAGCACAAACTCTTAGAAAATTCACTCTTCATGTTCTTAAGATGGCATTGTGCATTTTGTACTCAATCCCGATGCAATTTCTGTGTTACATGGTCAATGTGAAGGTCCAAGGGATACAGTATACCAGCACTGGTGCATCGGAATCTAATACTGGTCTCCCAGGAGCCTCTCAAAGCACAAACTCTTAGAAGACTCACTCTTTTTGTACTTAAGTCGGCATTGTGCCTTATGTATTCAATCCCGATGCAATTTCTGTGTTTGATGGTCAATGTGAAGGTCCAAGCGATACAGTAAACTAGCACTGGTGCATCGGAATCTAATACTGGTGTCCCATGAGCCGCTCAAACCACAAACCCTTAGAAGATTCACTCTACTTGTACTTATGTCGGCATTGTGCATATTGTACTCAATCCCTATGCGATTTCTGTGTTTCATGGATAATGTGAAGATCCAAGGGATACAGTAAACCTGCACTGGTGCATCGGAATCTAATACTCTCCGAGGAGCCGCGTCAAAGCACAAATCCTTAGAAAATTCACTCGTCTTGCACTTAAGCTGGCATTGTGTATTTGGTGTTTAATACCGATGCAATTTCTGTGTTTCATGGTCAATGTGTTGGACCAAGGGATACAGAAAACCTGCGCAGATGAATTGGAACCTAATACTGGTCTCTCAGGAGCCGCTCAAAGCACAAACTTTTAGAAGATTCCCAGCTCTTGTACTTTAGTAGGCATTGTCTCTGTTTTATTCAATCCCGATGCAATGTCTGTGTGTCATGCTCAATGTGAAGGGCCAAGGGGTACAGTAAACCTGCGCTGGTGCATCCGAACCTAATACTGATCTCCTAGGAGCCGCTCATCGCACAAACTCTTAGAAGACTCACTCCTCTTGTACTTAAGTCGGCATTGTCTCTTTTGTATTCCATCCCGATGCAATTTCTGTGTTTCATGATCAATGTGAAGGTCCACGCGATACAGTAAACCGGCACTGGTGCATCGGAATCTAACACTGGCCTCCCAGAAGCCGCTCAAACCACAAACTCTTAGGAAATTCACACTTCTTGTACTTAAGTCGACATTGTCCCTTTTGTAATCAATTCCGATGCAGCTCCTGTGTTTCAAGGTCAATGTGAAGGTCCACGCGATACAGTAAACCGGCACTGGTGCATCGGAATCTAACACTGGCCTCCCAGAAGCCGCTCAAACCACAAACTCTTAGGAAATTCACACTTCTTGTACTTAAGTCGACATTGTCCCTTTTGTAATCAATCCCGATGCAGCTCCTGTGTTTCATGGTCAATGTGAAGGTCTAGGGATACAGTACACCTGCACTGGTGCATCGGAATCTGATACTGGTCTCCGAGAAGCCGATCAAAGCACAAACTCTAAGAAAATTCACTCTTCTTGTACTTAATTTGGCATTGTGCATTTTGTATTATATCCCGATGCAATTTCTGTGTTTCAAGGTCAATGTAAAGGTCCAAGGGATACAATAAACCTGCACAGGTGAATCGGAATGTAATACTGGACACTCAGGAGCCGCTCAAAGCACAAACTCTTAGAAGATTCACTCTTCTTGTACTTAAGTTGCCATTGTCCCTTATGTATTCCATCCCGATGCAATATCTGTGTCTCATGGTCAATGTGAAGGTAAAAGGGATACAGTAAAGCTGCATTGGTGCAACCTAATCTAATACTGGTATCTCATGAGCCGCTCAAAGCACAAACTACTAGAAGACTCACTCTTCTTGCACATAAGTTGGCATTGTGCCTTTTGTATTCCATCCCAATGCAATATCTGTGTCTCATGGTCAATGTGAAGGTCCAAGGGATACAGTAAACCTGCACAGGTGCATCGGAATCTAATACTGGACACCCAGGAGCCGCTCAAAGCGCAAACTCTTCTAAGATTCACTCTTTTTGTACTGAAGTCGGCATTGTCCCTGTGTATTCCATCCCAATGCAGTTTCTGTGTTTCATGGTCAATGTGAAGGTCCAAGGGATACAGTAAACCTGCACTGGTGCATCGGATTCTAATACTGCTCTCCGAGGAGCCGCTCAAAGCACAAACCCTTAGAATATTCACTCTTCTTGCACTTAAGTTGGCTTTGTGTATTTTGTATTTAATACCGATGCAATTTCTGTGTTTCGTGCTCCATGTGTTGGACCAAGGGATACAGTAAAACTGCGCAGATGAATTGGAACCTAATACTGGTCTCTCAGAAGCCGCTCAAAGCACAAACTCTTAGAAGAATCCCAGCTCTTGTACTTCAGTAGGCATTGTCTCTGTTTTATTCAATCCCGATGCAATGTCTGTGTGTCATGCTCAATGTGGAGGGCCAAGGGATAGAGTAAACCTGCGCTGGTGCATCCGAACCTAATACTGGTCTCCTAGGAGCCGCTCATCGCACAAACTCTTAGAAGACTCACTCCTCTTGTACTTAAGTCGGCATTGTCTCTTTTGTATTCTATCCCGATGCAATTTCCGTGTTTCATGATCAATGTGAAGGTCCACGCGATACAGTAAACCCGCACTAGTGCAACGGAATCTAACACTGGCCACCCAGAAGCCGCTCAAACCACAAACTCTTAGAAAATTGACACTTCCTGTACTTAAGTCGGCATTGTCCCTTTTGTATTCAATCTCGATGCAGCTCCTGTGTTTCAAGGTCAATGTGAAGGTCCAAGGGTTAGAGTAAATCTGCACTGGTGCATCGGAATCTGATACTGGTCTCCGAGGAGCCGCTCAAAGCACAAACTCTTAGAAAATTCACTCCTCTTGTACTTAAGTTGGCATTGTGCGTTTTGAAATCAATCCTGATAAAATATCTGTGTTTCATGATCAATGTAAAGGCCAAGGGATACAGTAAACCTGCACTGGTGCATCGGAATCTGATACTGGTCTCCGAGGAGCCGATCAAAGCACAAACTCTAAGAAAATTCACTTTTCTTGTACTTAAGTTGGCATTGTGCATTTTGTATTCCATCCCGATGCAATTTCTGTGTTTCAAGGTCAATATAAAGGGCCAAGGGATACAGGAAACCTGCACAGGTGCATCGGAATGTAATACTGGACTCTCAGGAGCCGCTCAAAGCACATACTCTTAGAGGATTCACTCTTCTTGTACTTAAGTTGGTATTGTGCATTTTGTATTCAATCCCGATGCAATTTCTGTGTTTCATGGACAATGTGAAGGTCCAAGGGATACAGTAAACCTGCACTGGTGCATCGGAATCTAACACTGGTCTCCCAGGAGCCGCTGAAACCACAAACTCTTAGAAAATTCATTCTTCTTGTACTTCATTTGGCATTGTCCCTTTTGTATACAGTCCCGATGCAATATCTGTGTTTCATGGTCAATGTGAAGGTACAAGGGATACAGTAAACCTGCACTGGTGCAACTTAATCTAATACTGGTCTCCCAGACGCCTCTCAGAGCAATAACTCTTAGAAGATTCACTCTTCTTTCACTTAAGTCAGCATTGTGCATTTTGTAATCAATCCCGATGCAATATCTGTGTCTCATGGTCAATGTGAAGGTAAAAGGGATACAGTAAACCTGCATTGGTGCAACATAATCTAATACTAGTCTCCCATGAGCCGCCAAACCACAAACCCTTAGAAGATTCACTCTTCTTGTACATAAGTCGGCACTGGCATTTTGTATTCAATCTCGTTGCTATTTCTGTAATTCATGGTCAATGTGAAGGTCCAAGTGATACAGTAAACCTGCACAGGTGCATCGGAATGTAATACTGGACGCTCAGGAGCCGCTCAAAGCACATACTCTTAGAGGATTCACTCTTCTTGTACTTAAGTCGCCATTGTCCCTTATATACTCCATCCCGTAGCAATTTCTGTGTTTCAAGGTCAATGTAAAGGTCCAAGGGATACAGTAAACCTGCACAGGTGCATCGGAATCTAATACTGGACACCCAGGAGCCGCTCAAAGCTCAAACCCATAGAGGATTCACTGTTTTTGTACTTAAATCGGCATTGTCCCTATGTATTTAATCCCGATGCGATTTCTGTGTTTCATGGTCAATGTTAAGGGCCAAGGGATACAGTAAAAATGCACTGGTGCATCGTAATCTAGTTCTGGTCTCTCAGGAGCCGCTCAGAGTACAAACTATTAGAAAATTCACTCTTCTTGTACTTAAGATGGCATTGTGCATTTTGTACTTTATCCCGATGCAATTTCTGTGTTTCATGGTCAATGTGAAGGTCAAAGGAATACAGTATACTAGCACTGGTGCATCGATATCTAATACTGGTCTCCCAGGAGCCGCTCAAAGCACAAATTCTTAGAAGATTCACTCTTCTTGTACTTAAGTCGGCATTGTGCCTTATGTATTCAATCCCGATGCAGTTTCTGTGTTTCATGGTCAATGTGAAGGTCCAACGGATACACTAAACCATCACTGGTGCATCGGAATCTAATACTGGGCTCCCATGAGACGCTCAAACCACAAACCCTTAGAAGATTCAGTCTTCTTGTCCTTAAGTCGGCATTGTGCATTTTGTATTCAATCCCGATGCGATTCTGTGTTTCATGGGCAATGTGAAGGCCAAGGGATACACTAAACCTGCACTGATGCATCGGAGTCTAATACTGATCTCTGAGGAGCCCCTCAAAGCACAAACTCTTAGAAAATTCACTCTTCTTGTACTTAGGTTGGCATTTTGCATTTTTTATTAAATCCCGATGCAATTTCTGTGTTTCATGGGCAATGTGAAGGTTCAAGGGATACGGTAAACCCCAACAGGTGCAGCGGAATCTAATACTGGACACCCAGGAGCCGCACAAACTGAAACTCTTAGAGGATTTACTGTTTTTGTACTTAAGTCGGCATTGTCCTTTACGTATTCCACCCCGACGCAATTTCTGTGTTTCATGGTCAATGTTAAGGCCCAAGGGATACAGTAAACCAGCACTGGTGCATCGGAATCTAATACAGGTCTCCCAGGAGCCACTAAAAGCACAAACTCTTAGAAGATTCAGTCTTTATGTACTTATGTCAGCATTGTCCCTTTCGCATTCAATGCCGATGAAAATTCTGTGTCTCAGGGTCAATGTGAAGGTCCGAGGGATACAGTAAACCAGCACTGGTGCATCGTAATCTAATACTGGTCTCCAAGGAGCCGCTCAAAGTACAAGCTCTTAGAAGATTCACTCTTCTTGTACTTATGTCGGCATTGTACATTTTGTATTCAATCCCGATGCAATTTTTGCGCTTTATGGTCAATGTGAAGGTCCAAGGGATACGGTAAAGCTGCAATGGTGCATCGGATTCTAATACTGGTCTCCTAGGAGCCACTACAAACACAAACTATTTGAAGATTCACACTTTATGTACTTAAGTCGGCATTGTCCCTTTCGTATTCAATGCCGATGCAAATTCAGTGTTTCATGGCCAATGTGAAGGTCCAAGGGATACAGCAAACCTGCATTGGTGCATCGGAATCTAATACTGGTCTCCGAGGAGCCGCAGAAAGCACAGACTCTTAGAAGATTCACTTTTCTTGTAGTTAAGTCGTCATTGTGCCTTTTGTATTCAATCCCGATGGAATTTCTGTGTTTCATGGTCAATGTGAAGGTCCAAGGTATACAGTAAACCTGCGCTGGTGCATCGGAGTCTAATACTGGTCTCCCAGGAACCAGTAAAAACACAAACTCTTAGAAGATTCACTCTTTATGTACTTAAGTCGGCATTGTCCTTTTCGTATTCAATGCCGATGCAATTTATGTGTTTCATTGTCAATGTAAAGGTCCAAGGTATACAGTAAACCTGAAGTGGTGCATCAGAATCTGATACTTGTCTCCCAGGAGCCGCTCAAAGCACAAACTCTTAGATTATTCACTCATCTTGTACGTTTGTCGTCATTATGCCATTTGTATTCAATTCGATGCAATTTCTGTGTTTCATGGTCAATGAGACGGTCTAGGGGATACAGTAAATCTGCACTGGTGCATAGGAATCTAATACTGGTCTCCCATGAGCCGCTCAAACCACAAACCCTTAGAAGATTCACTCTTCTTGTACTTAATTCGGCATTGTGCCTTTTGTATTCAATCACGATGCGATTTCTGTGTTTCATGGCAATGTGAAGGTCCAAGGGATACAGTAAACCTTCACTGGTGAATCGGAATTAAATACTGGTCTCCCAGGAGCCGCTAAAACCACAAACACTTAGTAAACTCACTGTTCTTGTACTTAAGTCGGCATTGTCGTTTTGTAATCATTCCCGATGCAATTTCTGTGTTTCATGGTCAATGTGAAGGTCCAAGGGATACAGTAAACCTGCCCTGGTGCGTCGGAATCTAATACTGGTCTCCGAGGAGCCGCTCAAAGCACAAACTCTTAGAGGTTTCACTCTTCTAGTCCTTAAGTCGGCATTGTCCCTTTTGTATTCAATCCCGATGCAATTTCTGTGTTTCATGGTCAATGAGCAGGTCCAAGTGATAAAGTAAAAGTGCACTGGTGCATCGGAATATAATACTGGTGTCCCAGGAGACGCTCAAAGCACATACTCTTAGAGGATTCACTCTTCTTGTACTTAAGTCGTCATTGTGCCATTTGTATTCGATCCCGGTGCAATTTCTGTGTGTCATGGTCAATGTGACGGTCCAATGGATACAGTAAACCTGCACTGGTGCATCGGAATCTAATACTGGTCTCCCATGAGCTGCTCAAACCACAAACCCTTAGAAGATTCACTCTTCTTGTACTTAATTCGACATTGTGCTGCTTTACTTAATCACGATGCGATTTCTTTGTTTCATGGTCAATGTGAGGGTCCAAGGGATACAGTAAGCCTTCACTAGTGAATCGGAATTAAATACTGGCCGCCCAGGAGCCGCTAAAACCACAAACTCGTAGAAGATTCACTCTTCTTGTGCTTAAGTTGGCATTGTGCATTTTGTATTCAATTCGATTTAATTTCTGTGTTTCATGGTCAGTGTGAAGGTCCATGGGATACAGTAATCTTGCACTGGGGCATCGGAATCTAATATTGGTCTCCCAGGAGCCATTCAATGCACAAACTCTTAGAAGATTCACTCTCCTTGTACTTAAGTCGGCAATGTGCCATTTGTATTCAATTCGATGCAATTTCTGTGTTTCATGGTCAATGAGAAGGTCTAGGGGATACAGTAAATCTGCACTGGTGTATCAGAATCTATTACTGGTCTCCCATGGCCGTCTCAAACCACAAACCCTTAGAAGATTCACTCTTCTTGTACTTAAATCTGCATTGTGCCTTTTGTATTCAATCACGAAGCGATTTCTGTGTTTCATGGTCAATGTGAAGGTCCAAGGGATACAGTAAACCTTCACTAGTGAATCGGAATAAAATACTGGCCTCCCAGGAGCCGCTAAAACCACAAACTCTTTGAAAACACACTGTTCTAGTACTGAAGTCGGCATTGTCCATTGGTATTCACTCACGATGCAATTTCTGTGTTTCATGGTCAATGTGAAGGTCCAAGGGATACAGTAAACCTGCACTGGTGCATCGGATTCTAATACTGGTTTCCCAGGAGCCACCAAAAACACATACTCTTTGTAGATTCACTCTTAAGGTACTTAAGTCGTCATTGTCCCTTTCGTATTCAATGCCGATGCTTATTCTGTGTTTCATGGTCAATGTGAAGGTCCAACGGATACAGTAAATCTGCACTGGTGCATTGTAATCTAATACTGGTCTCCAAGGAGGCGCTCAACGTACAAACACTTAGAAGATTCACTCTTCTTGTATTTATGTCGGCATTGTACGTTTTGTATTCAATCGCGATGCAATTTCTGTGCTTCATGGTCAATGTGAAGGTCCAAGGGATAGAGTAAACCTGCTCTGGTGCATCGGAATCAAATACTGGACTCCGAGGAGCCGCTGAAAGCACATACTCTTAGAAGTTTCGCTCTTCTTGTCCTTAAGTCGGCATTGTCCCTTGTGTATTCAATCCCGATGCAATTTCTGTGTTTCATGGTCAATGTGCAGGTCCAAGTGATAAAGTAAACCTGCACTGGTGCATCAGAATATAATACTGGTCCCCCAGGAGACGCTCATAGATAAGACTCTTAGAAGTTTCACTCTTCCTGTTCATAAGTCGGCATTGTCCCTTCTGTATTTAATCCCGATACAATTTCTGTGTTTCATGGTCAATGTGCAGCTCCAAGTGATAAGATAAAGCTGCACTGGTCCATCGGAATATAATAGTGGTCTCCCAGGAGACGCTCAAAGCAAAAGTTCTTAGAAGATTCACTCTTCTTGTACTTTAGTCGGCATTGTGCCTTTTGTAATCAATCCCGATGCAATATCTGTGTTTCATGGTAAATGTGAAGGTCTAAGGGATACAGTAATCCTGCACTGGTGTATCTGAATCTAATACTGGTCTCCCATAAGCCGCTCAACCAACAAACTCTTAGAAGATTCACTCTTCTTGTACTTAATTCGGCATTGTGCCTTTTGTATTCAATCACGATGGAATTTCTGTGATTCACGGTCAATGTACAGGTCCAAATGATACACTCAACCTGAACTGGTGCATCGTAATCTAATACTGGTTTCCCAGGAGCCGCTCAAAGCACATACTCTTAGAGGATTCACTCTTCTTGTACTTAAGTCGTCATTGTGCCATTTGTAATAATCCCGGTGCAATTTCTGTGTGTCATAGTAAATGTGAAGGTCAAAGGGATACAGTAAACCTGCACTGGTGCATCAGAATCTAATACTGGTCTCCCATGAGCCGCTCAAACCATAAACCCTTAGAAGATTCACTCTTCTTGTACTTAATTCGTCATTGCGTTTCTTTACTTAATCACGATGCGATTTCTTTGTTTCATGGTCAATGTGAAGGTCCAAGGGTTACAGTAGACCTTCACTGGTGCATCGTAATCTATTACTAGCCTACCAGGAGCCGCTCAAACCACAAACTCATAGAAAGCTCACTCTTCTTGTACATAAGTCGGCATTTCCCATTTTGTATTCAATCCCGATGCAATATCTGTCTTTCATGGTCAAGGTGAAGGTCAAAGGGATACAGTAAACGTGCACTGGTACATCGGATTCTAATATAGGCCTCGCAGGAGCCGCTAAAACCACAAACTCGTAGAAGATTCACTCTTCTTGTACATAAGTTGGCATTGTGCATTTTGTATTCAATTCGATGCAATTTCTGTGCTTCATGGTCAATGTGAAGGCTAAGGGATACAGTAAACTTGCACTGGTGCATCGGAATCTAGTACTGGTCTCCCAGATGCCGCTGAAAGCACAAACTCTTAGAAGATTCACTCTCCTTGTACTTAAGTCGGCATTGTCCCTTTTGTACTCAATGCCAATGCAACATCTGTGTTTCATGGTCAATATGAAGGTCCAAGGGATACAGTAAAACTGCACTGCTGCATCGGAATCGAATACTGGTCTCCCAGGAGCCGCAGAAATCAAAAACTCTTGGAAGATTCTATCTTCTTGTACTTAAGTCGTCATTGTGCTTTTTGTATTCAATCCCGATGCAATCTCTGTGTTTCATGGTCAATGTGAAGGTCCGAGGTATACAGTAAACCAGCACTGTTCCATCGGAATCTAATACTAGTCTCTCAGGAGCCGTTCAAAGCACAGACTCTTAGAAGATTCACTCTCCTCGTACCTAAGTCGGCATTGTCCCTTTTGTATTCAATGCCATTGCAATTTCTGTGTTTCATGGTCAATGTGAATGTCCAAGGTATACAGTAAACCTGCACTGGTGCATCGGATTCTAGTACGGGTTTCCCAGGAGCCACCAAAAGCACATACTCTTAGAGGATTCACTCTTAAGGTACTTAAGTCGTCATTGTCCCTTTCGTATTCAATGCCAATGCTTATTCTGTGTTTCATGGTCAATGTGAAGGTCCAAGGGATACAGTAAATCTCTACTGGTGCATTGTAATCTAATACTGGTCTCCAAGGAGGCGCTCAACGTACAAACGCTTAGAAGATTCACTCTTCTTGTATTTATGTCGGCATTGTACATTTTGTATTCAATCGCGATGCAATTTCTGTGCTTCATGTTCAATGTGAAGGTCCAAGGGATACAGTAAACCTGCTCTGGTGCATCGGAATCAAATACTGGTCTCCGAGGAGCCGCTCAAAGCACATACTCTTAGAAGTTTCACTCTTCTTGACCTTAAGTCGGCAATGTCCCTTTTGTATTCAATCCCAATGCAATTTCTGTGTTTCATGGTCAATGCGAAGGTCCAAGGGATACAGTAAACCTGCTCTGGTGCATCGGAATCAAATACTGGTCTCCGAGGAGCCGCTCAAAGCACATACTCTTAGAAGTTTCACTCTTCTTGACCTTAAGTCGGCAATGTCCCTTTTGTATTCAATCCCAATGCAATTTCTGTGTTTCATGGTCAATGCGAAGGTCCAAGGGATACAGTAAATCTCCACTGGTGCATCGGAATGTAATACAGGTCTCCAAGCAGCCGCTCAAAACATGAGCTCTTAGAAGATTCACTCTTCTTGTACTTAAGTCAGCATTGTGCCTTTTGTATTCAATCCCGATGCAATTTCTGTGTTTCATGGTCAATGAGAAGGTCTAAGGGATACAGTAAATCTGCACTGGTGCATTGTAATCTAATACTGGTCTCCAAGGAGGCGCTCAACGTACAAACACTTAGAAGATTCACTCTTCTTGTATTTATGTCGGCTTGTACATATTGTATTCAGTCCCGATGCAATTTCTGTGCTTCATGGTCAATGTGAAGGTCCAAGGGATACAGTAAATCTGCACTGGTGCATCGGAGTCTAAAACTGGTCTCCCACTAGCCACTAAAATCACAAACTCTTAGAAGATTCAGTCTTTATGTACTTAAGTCGGCATTGTCCTCTTCGTAACCATAGCCGATGCAACTTCTGTGTTTCACTGTCAATGTAAAGGTCCAAGGTATACAGTAAACCTGCTCTGGTGCATCGGAATCTAATACTGGTCTCCGAGGAGTCGTTCAAAGCACATATTCTTAGAAGTTTCACTCTTCTCTTCCTTAAGTCGGCATTGTCCCTTTTGTATTCAATCCCGATGCAAATTCTGTGTTTCATGGTCAAAGTGCAGGTCCAAGGGATAAAGTAAACCTGCGCTGGTGCATCGGAATACAATACTGGTCTCCCAGGAGACGCTCAAAGCAAAAACTCTTAGAAGATTCACTCTTCTTGTACTTTAGTCGGCATTGTGCCTTTTGTATTCAATCCCGATGCAATTTCAGGGTTTCATGGTCAATGCGAAGGTCCAAGGGATACAGTAAATCTCTACTGGTGCATCGGAATGTAATACAGGTCTCCCAGCAGCCGCTCAAAACATGAACTCTTAGAAGATTCACTCTTCTTGTACTTAAATCAGCATTGTGCCTTTTGTATTCAATCCCGATGCAGTTTCTGTGTTTCGTGGTCAATGAGAAGGTCTAAGGGATACAGTAAATCTGCACTGGTGCATTGGAATCTAATACTGGTCTCCCATGAGCCGCTCAAACCACAAACCCTTAGCAGATTCACTCTTCTTGTACTTAATTCGGCATTGTGCCTTTTGTAATCAATCACGATGGGATTTCTGTGTTTCACGGTCAATGTGAAGGTCCAAATGATACAGTCAACCTGAACTGGTGCATCGGAATCTAATAGTGGTCTTCCAGGAGCCGCTCAAAGCACATACTCTTATAGGATTCAATCTTCTTGTACTTAAGTCGTCATTGTGCCATTTGTATTAATCCCGGTGCAATTTCTGTGTGTCATGGTCAATGTGAAGGTCCAAGGGATACAGTTAACCTGCACTGGTGCATCGGAATCTTATACTGGTCTCCCATGAGCCGCAGAAATCACAAAGCCTTAGAAGATTGACTCTGCTTGTACTTAATTCGTCATTGCGCTTCTTTACTTAATCACGATGCAATTTCTTTGTTTCATGGTCAATGTGAAGGTCCAAGGGTTACAGTAGACATTCACTGGTGCATCGTAACCTATTACTAGTCTACCAGGAGCCGCTCAAACCACAAACTCTTAGAAAGCTCTCTCTTCTTGTACTTAAGTCGGCATTTCCCATTTTGCATTCAATCCCGATGCAATATGTGTGTTTCATGGTCAAGGTGAAGGTCAAAGGGATACAGTAAACGTGCACTGGTGCATCGGATTCTAATATAGGCCTCCCAGGAGCCGCTCAAAGCACAAACTCTTAGAAGATTCACTCTCCTTGTTCTTAAGTCGGCATTGTCCCTTTTGTACTCAATGCCAATGCAACATCTGTGTTTCATGGTCAATGTGAAGGTCCAAGGGATACAGTAAAACTGCACTGCTGCATCGGAATCGAATACTGGTCTCCCAGGAGCCGCAGAAATCACAAACTCTTAGAAGATTCTATCTTCTTGTACTTAAGTCGTCATTGTGCTTTTTGTATTCAATGCCATTGCAATTTCTGTGTTTCATGGTCAATGTGAATGTCCAAGGTATACAGTAAACCTGCACTGGTGCATCGGATTCTGATACTGGTTTCCCAGGAGCCACCAAAAACACAAACTCTTAGAAGCTTCACTCTTTATGTACTTAAGTCGGCATTGTGCCTTTTGTATTCAATCCCGATGCAATTTCTGTGTTTCATCGTCAATGTGAAGGTCCAAGGTATACAGTAAACCAGCACTGGTGCATCGGAATCTAATACTAGTCTCTCAGGAGCCGTTCAAAGCACAGACTCTTAAAAGATTCACTCTCCTTGTACCTAAATCGGCATTGTCCCTTTTGTATTCAATGCCATTGCAATTTCTGTGTTTCATGGTCGATGTGAATGTCCAAGGTATACAGTAAACCTGCACTGGTGCATCGGATTCTAATACTGGTTTCCCAGGAGCCACCAAAAACACAAACTCTTAGAAGATTCACTCTTTATGTACTTAAGTCGGCATTGTCCTTTTCGTATTCAATGCCGATGCAACTTTTGTGTTTCACTGTCAATTCAAAGGTCCAAGGTATACAGTAAACCTGCTCTGGTGCATCGGAATCTGATACTGGTCTTCGAGGAGCCGCTCAAAGCACAAACTCCTAGAAAATTCACTCTTCTTGACCTTAAGTCGCCATTGTCCCTTTTGTATTCAATCCTGATGCAATTTCTGTGTTTCATGGTTAGTCTGCAGGTCCAAATGATAAAGTAAACCTGCACTGGTGCATCGGAATATAATACTGGTCTCCCAGGAGACGCTCAAAGCACATACTCTTAAAGGATTCACTCTTCTTGTACTCAAGTCTTCATTGTGCCATTTGTATTCAATCCCGGTGCAATTTCTGTGTGTCATGGTCAATGTGAAGGTCCAAGGGATACGGTAAACCTGCACTGGTGCATCGGAATCTAATACTGCTCTTCCATGAGCTGCTCAAACCACAAACCCTTAGAAGATTCACTCTTCTTGTACATAATTCATCATTGTGTTTTTACTTAATCACGACGCGTTTACTTTGTTTCATGGTCAATGTGAAGGTCCAAGGGATACAGTAAACCTTCACTGGTGCATTGTAATCTATTACTTGTTTCCCAGGAGCCGCTCAAACCACAAACTCTTAGAAAACTCACTCTTCTTGTACTTAAGTCGGCATTTTCCATTTTGTATTCAATCCCGATGCAATATCTGTGTTTCATGGTCAAGGTGAAGGTCAAAGGGATTCAGTAAACCTGCACTGCTGCATCGGAATCTAATACTGGTCTCCCATGAGCCGCTCAAACCACAAACTCTTAGAAGATTCGCTCTTATTGTACTTAATCCGGCATTGTGCCTTTTGTATTCAATCACGATGCGATTACTGTGTTTCATGGTAAATTTGAAGGTCCAAGTTATACGGTAAACATTCACTGGTGCATCGGAATCGAATGCTGGTCTCCCAAGAGCCGCTCAAACCACAAACTCTTAGAAAATTCACTCTTCTTGTTTTTAAGTCGGCATTGTCCTTTTTGCATCCAATCCTGATGCAATTTCTGTACTTGATGGTCAATGTGAAAGTCAGAGGGATACAGTAAACGTGCACTGGTGCATCGGATTCTAATACTGGTCTCCCAGGAGCCGCGTAAAGCACAAATTCTTAGAAGTTTCACTCTTCTTGTACTTAAGTCGTCATTGTGCCTTTTGTAATCTACACCGATGCAAATTATGTGTTTCATGGTCAATGTGAAGGTCCAAGGGATACAGTAAACCTGCACTGGTGCATCGGAATGTGTTACAGGTCTCCCAGCAGCCGCTCAAATCACGAACTCTTAGAAGATTCACTCTTCTTGTACTTAAGTCGGCATTGTGCCTTTTGTATTGAATCCCGATGCAATATCTGTGTTTCATGGTCAATGAGAAGGGCTAAGGGATACAGTAAATCTGCACTGGTGCATCGGAATCAAATACTGGTCTCCCATGGGCCGCTCAAACCACAAACCCTTAGAAGATTCACTCTTCTTGTACTAAATTCGGCATTGTGCCTTTTGTATTCAATCACGATGCGATTTCTGTGTTTCATGGTCAATGTGAAGGTCCAAGGGATACAGTAAACCTTCACTGGTGCATCGGAATTTAATACTGGTCTCCCAGGTGCCGCTAAAACCACAAATTCTTAGAAAACTCACTCTTCTTGTACTTAAGTCTGCATTGCCTTTTTGTATTCATTCCCGATGCAATTTATGTGTTTCATGGTCAATGTGAAGGGCCAAGGGATACAGTAACCTGCTCTGGTGCATCGGAATCTGCTACTGGTCTCCGAAGAGCCGCTCAAAGCACTAACTCTTAGTAGTTTTACTCTTCCTGTTCTTAAGACGGCATTGTCCCTTTTGTATTCAATCCCGATGCAATTTCTGTGTTTCTTGCCAATGTGCAGGTCCAAGTGATAAACTGAACCTGCACTGGTCCATCAGAATATAATACTGGTCTCCCAGGAGACGCTCAAAGCATAAACTCTTAGAAGATACACTCTTCTTGTACTTTAGTCCGCATTGTGCCTTTTGTATTTAATCCCGATGCAATTTCTGTGTTTCATGGTCAATGTGAAGGCCCAAGGGATATGGTAAACCGGCACTAGTGCATCGGAATGTAATACTGGTCTCCCAAGAGCCGCTCAAAACACAAACTCTTAGAAGATTCACTCTTCTTGTACATAAATCGGCATTGTCCCTTTTGTATTCAATCCTAATGCAATTTCTGTGTTTCATGGTCAATGTGAATGTCCAATGGATACGGTAAATCTGCACTGGTGCATCGCTATCTAATACTGGTCTCCCAGGAGCCGCCCAAAGCACAAACTCTTAGAAGATTCACTCTTCTTGTACTTAAGTCGGCATTGTACTTTTGTATTCAATCCCGATGGAATATCTGTGTTTCGTGGTCAATGCGAAGATCCAAGGGATACGGTAAACCTGCAGCGGTGCATCGGAATTTAAAACTGGTCTCCCAGTAGCCGCTGGAAGCACAAACTCTTAGAAGATTCACTCATCTTGTACTTAAGTCGGCATTGTGGTTTTTGTGTTCAATCCCGTTGCAATAACTGTGTTTCATTATCAATGTGAATGTCCATGGGATAGAGTAAACCTGCACTGGTGCATCGGAATCTAATACTGGTCTCCCGTGAGCCGCTAAAACCACAAACCCTCATAAGATTCACTTTTCTTGTACCTAATTCGGCATTGTGAATTTTGTATTCAGTCACGATGCGATTTCTGTGTTTCATGGTCAATGTGAAGGTCCAAGGGATACAGTAAACCTTCATTGGTGGATCGGAATTTAATACTGGTCTCCCAGGAGCCGCTAAAACCACAAACTCTTAGAAAACTCACTCTCCTTGCACTTTAGCCGGCATTGTCCTTTTGTATTCATTCCCGATGCTATTTCTGTGTTTCATGGCCAATGTGCAGGTCCAAGTGATAAAGTAATCCTGCACTGGTGCATCGGAATATAATACTGGTCTCGCAGGAGATGCTCAAAGCAAAAACTCATAGAAGATTCTCTCTTCTTGCACTTTAGTCGGCATTGTGCCTTTTGTATTCAATCCCGATGCAATTTCTGTGTTTCATGGTCAATGTAATGGTCCAATGGATATGATAAACCTGCACTGGTGCATCGGAATCTAATACTGGTCTCCCAGGAGATGCTCAAAGCAAAAACTCTTGGAAGATTCTCTCTTCTTGTACTTTAGTCGGCATTGTGCATTTTGTATTCAATCCCGATGCAATTTCTGTGTTTCATGGTCAATGTGCAGGTCCAAGTGATAAAGTAAACCTGCACTGGTGCAACGGAATATAATACTGGTCTCCCAGGAAATGCTCAAAGCAAAAACTCTTAGAAGATTCTCTCTTATTGTACTTTAGTCGGCATTGTGCCTTGTGTATTCAATCCCGATGCAATTTCTGTGTTTCATGGTCAATGTAATGGTCCAATGGATATGGTAAACCTGCACTGGTGCATCGGAATCTTATTCTGGTCACCCATGAGGCGCAGAAATCACAAACCCTCAGAAGATTCACTCTGCTTGTACTTAATTCGTCATTGCGCTTCTTTACTTAATCACGATGCGATTTCTTTGTTTCATGGTCAATGTGAAGGTCCAAGGGTTACAGTAGACCTTCACTGGTGCATCGTAACCTATTACTAGTCTACCAGGAGCCGCTCAAACCACAAACTCTTAGAAAGGTCACTCTTCTTGTACTTAAGTCGGCATTGTGGTTTTTGTGTTCAATCCCGTTGCAATAACTGTGTTTCATTATCAATGTGAATGTCCATGGGATAGAGTAAACCTGCACTGGTGCATCGGAATCTAATACTGGTCTCCCGTGAGCCGCTAAAACGACAAACCCTCATAAGATTCACTTTTCTTGTACCTAATTCGGCATTGTGAATTTTGTATTCAGTCACGATGCGATTTCTGTGTTTCATGGTCAATGTGAAGGTCCAAGGGATACAGTAAACCTTCATTGGTGGATCGGAATTTAATATTGGTCTCCCAGGAGCCGCTAAAACCACAAACTCTTAGAAAACTCACTCTCCTTGCACTTTAGCCGGCATTGTCCTTTTGTATTCATTCCCGATGCTATTTCTGTGTTTCATGGCCAATGTGCAGGTCCAAGTGATAAAGTAATCCTGCACTGGTGCATCGGAATATAATACTGGTCTCCCAGGAGATGCTCAAAGCAAAAACTCATAGAAGATTCTCTCTTCTTGCACTTTAGTCGGCATTGTGCCTTTTGTATTCAATCCCGATGCAATTTCTGTGTTTCATGGTCAATGTAATGGTCCAATGGATATGATAAACCTGCACTGGTGCATCGGAATCTAATACTGGTCTCCCAGGAGATGCTCAAAGCAAAAACTCTTGGAAGATTATCTCTTCTTGTACTTTAGTCGGCATTGTGCATTTTGTATTCAATCCCGATGCAATTTCAGTGTTTCATGGTCAATGTGCAGGTCCAAGTGATAAAGTAAACCTGCACTGGTGCAACGGAATATAATACTGGTCTCCCAGGAAATGCTCAAAGCAAAAACTCTTAGAAGATTCTCTCTTCTTGTACTTTAGTCGGCATTGTGCCTTGTGTATTCAATCCCGATGCAATTTCTGTGTTTCATGGTCAATGTAATGGTCCAATGGATATGGTAAACCTGCACTGGTGCATCGGAATCTTATTCTGGTCTCCCATGAGGCGCAGAAATCACAAACCCTCAGAAGATTCACTCTGCTTGTACTTAATTCGTCATTGCGCTTCTTTACTTAATCACGATGCGATTTCTTTGTTTCATGGTCAATGTGAAGGTCCAAGGGTTACACTAGACCTTCACTGGTGCATCGTAACCTATTACTAGTCTCCCAGGAGCCGCTCAAACCACAAACTCTTAGAAAACTCACTCTTCTTGTACTTAAGTCGGCATTTTCCATTTTGTATTCAATCCCGATGCAATATCTGTGTTTCATGGTCAAGGTGAAGGTCAAAGGGATTCAGTAAACCTGCATTGCTGCATCGGAATCTAATACTGGTCTCCCATGAGCCGCTCAAACCACAAACTCTTAGAAGATTCGCTCTTATTGTACTTAATCCGGCATTGTGCCTTTTGTATTCAATCACGATGCGATTTCTGTGTTTCATGGTAAATTTGAAGGTCCAAGTTATACGGTAAACATTCACTGGTGCATCGGAATCGAATGCTGGTCACCCAAGAGCCGCTCAAACCACAAACTCTTAGAAAATTCACTCTTCTTGTTTTTAAGTTGGCATTGTCCTTTTTGTATCCAATCCTGATGCAATTTCTGTACTTGATGGTCAATGTGAAGGTCAGAGGGATACAGTAAACGTGCACTGGTGCATCGGATTCTAATACTGGTCTCCCAGGAGCCGCGTAAAGCACAAATTCTTAGAAGTTTCACTCTTCTTGTACTTAAGTCGTCATTGTGCCTTTTGTAATCAACACCGATGCAAATTATGTGTTTCATGGTCAATGTGAAGGTCCAAGGGATACAGTAAACCTGCACTGGTGCATCGGAATCTAATACTGGTCTCCCAGGAGCCGCACAAATCGCAAACTCTTAGAAGATTCACTCTTCTTAAACTTAATTCGTCATTGCGCCTTTTTACTCAATCACGATGATATTTGTGTGTTTCATGGTCATTGTTCAGGTCCAAGGGAGACAGTAAATCTCCACTGGTGCATCGGAATGTAATACAGGTCTCCCAGCAGCCGCTCAAATCACGAACTCTTAGAAGATTCACTCTTCTTGTACTTAAGTCGGCATTGTGCCTTTTGTATTGAATCCCGATGCAATATCTGTGTTTCATGGTCAATGAGAAGGTCTAAGGGATACAGTAAATCTGCACTGGTGCATCGGAATCAAATACTGGTCTCCCATGGGCCGCTCAAACCACAAACCTTTAGAAGAGTCACTCTGCTTGTACTAAATTCGGCATTGTGCCTTATGTATTCAATCACGATGCGATTTCTGTGTTTCATGGTCAATGTGAATGTCCAATGGATATGGTAAACCTGCACTGGTGCATCGCAATCTAATACTGGTCTCCCAGGAGCCGCCTAAAGCACAAACTCTTAGAAGATTCACTCTTCTTGTACTTAAGTCGGCATTGTACTTTTGTATTCAATCCCGATGGAATATCTGTGTTTCGTGGGCAATGCGAAGATCCAAGGGATACGGTAAACCATCAGCGGTGCATCGGAATTTAATACTGGTCTCCCAGTAGCCGCTGGAAGCACAAACTCTTAGAAGATTCACTCATCTTGTACTTAAGTCGGCATTCTGGTTTTTGTGTTCAATCCCGTTGCAATAACTGTGTTTCATTATCAATGTGAATGTCCAAGGGATAGAGTAAACCTGCACTGGTGCATCGGAATCTAATACTGGTCTCCCGTGAGCCGCTCAAACCACAAACCCTTATAAGATTCACTTTTCTTGTACCTAATTCGGCATTGTGAATTTTGTACTCAGTCACGATGCGATTTCTGTGTTTCATGGTCAATGTGAAGGTCCAAGGGATACAGTAAACCTTCATTGGTGGATCGCAATTTAATACTGGTCTCCCAGGAGCCGCTAAAACTACAAACTCTTAGAAAACTCACTCTCCTTGCACTTTAGTCGGCATTGTCGTTTTTCATTCATTCCCGATGCTATTTCTGTGTTTCATGGCCAATGTGCAGGTCCAAGTGATAAAGTAATCCTGCACTGGTGCATCGGAATATAATACTGGTCTCCCAGGAAATGATCAAAGCAAAAACTCATAGAAGATTCTCTCTTCTTGCACTTTAGTCGGCATTGTGCCTTTTGTATTCAATCCCGATGCAATTTCTGTGTTTCATGGTCAATGTAATGGTTTAATGGATATGGTAAACCTGCACTGGTGCATCGGAATCTAATACTGGTCTCCCAGGAGATGCTCAATGCAAAAACTCTTAGAAGATTCTCTCTTCTTGTACTTTAGTCGGCATTGTGCATTTTGTATTCAATCCCGAAGCAATTTCTGTGTTTCATGGTCAATGTGCAGGTCCAAGTGATAAAGTAAACCTGCACTGGTGCAACGGAATATAATACTGGTCTCCCAGGAAATGCTCAAAGCAAAAACTCGTAGAAGATTCTCTCTTCTTGTACTTTAGTCGGCATTGTGCCTTGTGTATTCAATCCCGATGCAATTTCTGTGTTTCATGGTCAATGTAATGGTCCAATGGATATGGTAAACCTGCACTGGTGCATGGGAATCTAAAACTGGTCTCCCAGGAGCCGCTCAAAGCACAAATTTTTAGAAGATTCACTCTTCTTTTACTTAAGTCGGCATTGTACCTTTTGTATTAATCTCGATGCAATTTCTGTGTTACATGGACAATTTGAAGGTCCAAAGGATACGGTAAACCTGCAGCGGTGCATCGGAATCTAATACTGGTCTTCCATGAAGCGCTGAAACCACAAGCTCTTAGAAGATTCGCTCTTATTGTACTTTATCCGGCATTGTGCCTTTTGTATTCAATCACGATGCGATTTCTATGTTTCATGGTCATTTTGAAGGTACAAGTTATGCAGTAAACCTTCACTGGTGCATCGGAATCGAATGCTGGTCTCCCAAGAGCCGCTCAAACCCCAAACTCTTAGAAAATTTACTCTGCTTGTACTTAAGCCGGCATTGTCCTTTTTGTATCCAACCCCAATGCAATTTCTGTGTTTGATGGTCAATGTGAAGGCAAGAGGGATACAGTAAACGTGCCCTGGTGCATCGGATTGTACTACTGGTCACCCAGGAGACGCACAAATCACAAACTCTTAGAAGATTCACTCTTCTTGTACTTAAGTCGACATTGTGCCTTTTGCATTCCATCCCGATGCAATTACTGTGCTTCATGGTCAATGTGAAGGTCCAAGGAATACAGTGAACGTGAACTGGTGCATCGGAATCTATTACAGGTCTCCCAGGAGCCGCTCAAACCACAAACTCTTAGGTGATTCACTCATCTTCTTCTTAAGTTGGCATTGTGCATTTTGTATTCAATCCCGATGAAATTTCTGTGTTTCATGGTCCACGTGAAGGTCCGAGGGATACAGTAAACCTGCACTGGTCCATAGGAATTTAATACTGGTCTCCCAGGAGCCATTCAAAGCACCAACTCTTAGAAGATTCACTCTTCTTGTACTCAAAACGGCATTGTGCCTTTCGTATTCAATCCCGATGCAATATCTGTGTTTCATGGTCAACGTGAAGGTCCAAAGAATACAGTAAACCTGCCCTGGTGCATCGGAATCTAATACTGGTCTCCCAGGGGCTGCTCAAAGCACAAACTCTTTGAAGATTCACTGTTCTTGTACTTAATTCAGCATTGTGAATTTTGTATACATTCCCGATGCAATTTCTGTGATTCATGCTCAATGTGAAGGTCCAAGGGATACAGTAAACCTGCACTGGGGCATCGGAAACTAATACTGGTCTCCCATGAGCCGCTCAAAGCACAACCTCTTAGAACATTCATTCTTGTTTTGCTTAAGTCGGCATTGTCCCTTTTGTAGTCAATCCCGAAGCAATTTTTGTGTTTCATGGAGAATGTGAAGGTCCAAGGGATACAGTAAACCTGCACTGGTGCATCGGAATCTAGTACTGGTCTCCCAGGAGCCGCTCAAAGCACAAACTCTTAGAAGACTCACTCTTCTTGTACTTCATTGAGCATTGTCCCTTTTGTATACATTCTCGATGCAAATTCTGTGATTCATGCTCAATGGGAAGGTCCAAGGGATACAGTTAACCTGCACTGGGGCATCGGAATCCAATACTGGTCTCGCAGGAGCCGCTCAAAGCACAAAGTCTTAGAAGATTCACTCTTCTTGTACTTAAGTCGGCATTGTGTCTTTTGAATTCAATCCCGATGCAATTTCTGTGTTTGATGGTCAATGTGAAGGTCCAAGGGATACAGTAAACCTGCACTGGTGCATCGGAATCTAATACTGGTCTCCCAGGAGCCGCTCAATGCTCAAACTCTTAGAAGACTCACTCTTCTTGTACTTAAGTCGGCATTGTGCCTTTTGTGTTGAATCCCAATGCAAAATCTGTGTTTCATGTTCAATGTGAAGCTCCAAGGGATACAGTAGACCTGCACTTGTGCATCGGAATCTAATATTGGGCTCCCATGAGCCGCTTAAAGCACTTACTTTTGGAAGATTCACTCTTCTTGTACTTAAGACGGTATTGTGCATCTTGTATTCAATCCCGATGCAATTTCTGTGTTAAATGGACAATGTGAAGGTGCAAGTGATACAGTAAACCTGCACTGGTGCATCGGAATCTAATAATGGTCTGCCAGGAGCCGCTTAAATCTTAAACTCTTAGAAGATTCACTCTTTTTGTACTTAAGTCGGCATTGTGCCTTATGTATTCAATCCCGATGCAATTTCTGTGTTCCATGGTGAATGTAAAGGTCCAAGGGATACAGTAAACCAGCACTGGAGCATCGGAATCTAATACTGGTCTGCCAGGAGCCTCTCAAAGCACAAACTCTTAGAAGATCCACACTTCTTGTACTTACGTTGGCATTGTGACTTTTGTATTCAATCCCGATGCCATTTCTGTGTTTCATGGTCAAAGGTAAGGTCCATGGGATACGGTAAACCCGCACTGGTGCGTCCGAAACTAGTACTGGTCTCTCAGGAGCCGCTCAAATCACAAACTCTTAGAAGATTCTCTCATCTTGTATTTAAGTCGGCATTGTGCCTTTTGGATTCAATCCCGATACAATTTCTGTGTTTCATGGTCAATGTGAAGGTCCAAGGGATACAGTTAACCTGCACTGGTGCATCAGAATCTAATACTGGTATCCCAGGAGCCGCTCAAAGCACAAACTCTTAGAAGATTCACTCTTCTTGTACTTAAATCAGCATTGTGCCTTTTGTATTCAATCCCGATGATATTTCTGTGTCTCATGGTCAATATGAAGGTCCAAGGGATACAGTAAACCTGCACTGGTGCATCGGAATCTAATACTGGTCTCCCAGGAGCCGCTCAAACCACAAACTCTTAGAAGATTCTCTCATCTTGTATTTAAGTTTTCATTGTGCCTTTTGGATTCAATCCCGATACAATTTCTGTGTTTCATGGTCAATGTGAAGCTCCAAGGGATACGGTAAACCTGCACTGGTGCATCAGAATCTAATACTGGTCTCCCAGGAGCCGCTCAAAGCTCAAACTCTTAGAAGATTCACTCTTCTTGTACTTAAATCAGCATTGTGCCTTTTGTATTCAATCCCGATGATATTTCTGTGTCTCATGGTCAATGTGAAGGTCCAAGCTGAAATCGTTATAGGTACAGAAAGCTGACTTAAGCCAGAGATAAATTCTGCCGAAATTTTTACAAAGGTACAGACGGTGTTTAGAAAGGATAGATTGCATGGAACCGGTGATGGAGTGTTCGTCGCTGTTAGTAGTATTTTATCCTGTAGTGAAGTAGAAGTGGATAGTTCCTGTGAATTATTATGGGTGGAGGTTACACTAAACAACCGAACTAGGTTAATAATTGGCTCCTTTTACCGACCTCCCGACTCAGCAGCATTAGTGGCAGAACAACTGAGAGAAAATTTGGAATACATTTCACATAAATTTTCTCAGCATGTTATAGTCTTAGGTGGAGATTTCAATTTACCAGATATAGACTGGGACACTCAGATGTTTAGGACGGGTGGTAGGGACAGAGCATCGAGTGACATTATACTGAGTGCACTATCCGAAAATTACCTCGAGCAATTAAACAGAGAATCGACTCGTGGAGATAACATCTTGGACCTACTGATAACAAACACACCCGAACTTTTCGACTCTGTATGTACAGAACAGGGAATCAGTGATCATAAGGCCGTTGCAGCATCCCTGAATATGGAAGTTAGTAGGGATATAAAAAAAGGGAGGAAGGTTTATCTGTTTAGCAAGAGTAATAGAAGGCAGATTTCAGACTACCTAACAGATCAAAACGAAAATTTCTGTTCCGAAACTGACAATGTTGAGTGTTTATGGAAAAAGTTCAAGGCAATCGTAAAATGCGTTTTAGACAGGTACGTGCCTAGTAAAACTGTGAGGGACGGGAAAAACCCACCGTGGTACAACATCAAAGTTAGGAAACTACTGTGAAAGCAAAGAGAGCTCCACTCCAAGTTTAAACGCAGCCAAAACCTCTCAGACAAACAGAAGCTAAACGATGTCAAAGTTAGCGTAAGGAGGGCTATGCGTGAAGCGTTCATTGAATTCGAAAGTAAAATTCTATGTACCGACTTGACAGAAAATCCTAGGAAGTTCTGGTCTTACGTTAAATCAGTAAGTGGCTCGAAACAGCATATCCAGACACTACGGGGTCATGATGGCATTGAAACAGAGGATGACACGCGTAAAGCTGAAATACTATACACCTTTTTCCAAAGCTGTTTCACAGAGGAAGACCGCACTGCAGTTCCTACTCTAAATCCTCGCACAAACGAAAAAATGGCTGACATCGAAATAAGTGTCCAAGGAATAGATAAGCAACTGGAATCACTCAATAGAGGAAAGTCCACTGGACCTGATGGGATACCAATTCGATTCTACACAGAGTACGCGAAAGAACTTGGCCCCCTTCTAACAGCCGTGTACCGCAAGTCTCTTGAGGAACGGAGCGTTCCAAATGATTGGAAAAGAGCACAGGTAGTCCCAGTCTTCAAGAAGGGTCGTCGAGCAGATGCGCAAAACTATAGACCTATATCTCTGACGTCGATCTCTTGTAGAATTTTAGAACATGTTTTTTGCTCGCGTATCATGTCATTTCTGGAAACCCAGAATCTACTATGTAGGAATCAACATGGATTCCGGAAACAGCGATCGTGTGAGACCGAACTCGCTTTATTTGTTCATGAGACCCAGAAAATATTAGATACAGGCTCCCAGGTAGATGCTATTTTTCTTGACTTCCGGAAGGCGTTCGATACAGTTCCGCACTGTCGCCTGATAAACAAAGTAAGAGATTACGGAATATCAGACCAGCTGTGTGGCTGGATTGAAGAGTTTTCAGCAAACAGAACACAGCATGTTGTTATCAATGGAGAGACGTCTACAGACGTTAAAGTAACCTCTGGCGTGCCACAGGGGAGTGTTATGGGACCATTGCTTTTCACAATATATATAAATGACCTAGTAGATATTGTCGGAAGTTCCATGCGGCTTTTCGCGGATGATGCTGTAGTATACAGAGAAGTTGCAGCATTAGAAAATTGTAGCGAAATGCAAGAAGATCTGCAGCGGATAGGCACTTGGTGCAGGGAGTGGCAACTGACCCTTAACATAGACAAATGTAATGTATTGCGAAAACATAGAAAGAAGGATCCTTTATTGTATGATTATATGATAGCGGAACAAACACTGGTAGCAGTTACTTCTGTAAAATATCTGGGAGTATGCGTGCAGAACGATTTGAAGTGGAATGATCATATAAAATTAATTGTTGGTAAGGCGGGTACCAGGTTGAGATTCATTGGGAGAGTGCTTAGAAAATGTAGTCCATCAACAAAGGAGGTGGCTTACAAAACACTCGTTCGACCTATACTTGAGTATTGCTCATCAGTGTGGGATCCGTACCAGATCGGTCTGACGGAGGAGATAGAGAAGATCCAAAGAAGAGCGGCGCGTTTCGTCACAGGGTTATTTGGTAACCGTGATAGCGTTACGGAGATGTTTAATAAACTCAAGTGGCAGACTCTGCAAGACAGGCGCTCTGCATCGCGGTGTAGTTTGCTCGCCAGGTTTCGAGAGGGTGCGTTTCTGGATGAGGTATCGAGTATATTGCTTCCCCCTACTTATTCCTCCCGAGGAGATCACGAATGTAAAATTAGAGAGATTAGAGCGCGCACGGAGGCTTTCAGACAGTCGTTCTTCCCGCGAACCATACGCGACTGGAACAGGAAAGGGAGGTAATGACAGTGGCACGTAAAGTGCCCTCCGCCACACACCGTTGGGTGGCTTGCGGAGTATCAATATAGATGTAGATGGAGATGTAGACAGTAAACCTGCACTGGTGCATCGGAATCTAATACTGGTCTCCCAGGAGCCGCTCAAACCACAAACTCTTAGAAGATTCACTCTTCTTGTACATAAGTCCGCATTGTCACTCTTGTATTCAATCCCGATGCAATTTCTGTGATTCATGGTCAATGTGAAGGTCCAAGGGATACAGTAAACCTGCACTGGTGCATCGGAATCTAATACTGGTCTCTCATGGCCGCTCAAACCTCAATCTCTTAGAAGATTCACTCTTCTTTATCTGATTCGGCATTGTGCCGTTTGTATTCAATCACGATGCGATTTCTGTGTTTCATGGTCAATGAGAAGCTCCAAGGGATACAGTAAACCTGCACTGGTGCATCGGAATCTAATACTGGTCTCCCAGGAGCCGCTCAAACCACAATTTCTTAGAAAATTCATTCTTTTTGTAGTTAAGTCAGCATTGTCCCTTTAGAATTCAATCCCGATGCAATATCTGTGTTTCATGGTCAATGTGAAGGTCAAAGGGATACAGTAAACGTTCAATGGTGCATCGGAATCTAATACAGGTTTCCGAGGAGCCGCTCAAACCTCAAATTCGGAGATGACACACTCTACTTGTACTTAAGTTGGCATTGTGCCTTTTGTATTCAATTCCATTGCAATTTCTGTGTTTCATGGTCAATGCGAAAGTCCAAGGGATACAGTAAACCTGCACTGGTGCATCGGATTCTAATACTGGTCTCCCAGGAGCCACCAAAAACTCAAACTCTTAGAAGATTCACTCTTTATGTACTTATGTCGGCATTGTTCCTTTCATGTTCATTGCCGATGAAAATTCTGTGTCTCTTGGTCAATGTGAAGGTCCAAGGAATACAGCAAACCTGCACTGGTGCAACGTAATCTAATACTGGTCTGCAAGGAGCCGCTAAAAGTACAAACTCTTAGGAGAATCACTTTTCTTGTACCTACGTCGGCATTGTACATTTTGAATTCAATCCCGATGCAAATTCTGTGCTTCATGGTGATTGCGAACGTCCAACGGATACAGTAATTCTGCACTGATGCATTGGAGACTAATACTGGTCTTCCAAGGAGCCGCTCAAAGCACGAACTCTTAGAAGATTCACTCTTCTTGTACTTAAGTCGGCATTGTGCCTTTTATATTCAATCCCGATGCAATTTCTGTGTTCCACGGTGAATGTAAAGGTCCAAGGGATACAGTAAGACAGCACTGGTGCATCGGAATCTAATACTGGTCTCCCAGGAGCCACTCAAACACAAACTCTTGGAAGACTCACTCTTCTTGTACTTATGTCGGAATTGTGCATTTTGTATTCAATCCCGATGCAATTTCAGTGTTTCTTGGTCAATGTGAAGGTCCAAGGGATACAGTAAACCTGCACCAGTGCATCGGAATCTATTACTGGTCTCCCAGGGGCCGCTCAAAGGACAAACTCTTTAGAAGATTCACTCTTCTTGTACTTAAGTCGGCATTGTGCCTTTCGTATTCAATCCCAATGCAATTTCTGTGTTTGATGGTCAATGTGAAGGTCCAAGGGATAGAGTAAACCTGCACTGGTGCATCGGATTCTAATACTGGTCTCCAAGGAGCCGCTCAAACACAAATTCTTAGAAGATTCAGTCTTGTTGTACCTAAATCGGCATTGTCTCCTTTGTATTCAAACCCGATGCAATTACTGTGTTTCATGGTCAATGAGAAGGTCCAAGGGATACAGTAAACCTGTACTGGTGCATCGGAATCTGAAACTGGTCTCCCAGAAGCCGCACAAAACACTAACTCTTAGAAGATTCACTCTTCTTGTACTTATGTCGGCATTGTGCCTTTTGTATTTAGTCCCGAGGCAATTTCTGTGTTTCAAGGTCAATGTAAAGGTCCAAGGGGTACGATAAACCGACATTGGTACATCGGAATCTAATACAGGTCTCGCAGGAGCCGCTCAAAATACAAACTCTTACAAGATTCACTCTTCTTGTACTTAACTCGGCACTGTGCCTTTTGTATTCAATCCCGATGCAGTGTGTGTGTTTCATGGTCAATGTGAACGTCCGAGGGATACAGTAAACCTGCACTTGTGCATCGGAATCTAATACTGGTCTCCCATCGAGCCACTCAAAGCACAATCTCTTAGAAGATTCACTCTGCTAGTACTTAAGTCAGCATTGTGCTTTTGGATCCAATCCCGATGCAGTTTCTGTGTTACATGGTCAATGTGAAGGTCCAAGGGATACGGTAAGCTTTCACTGGTGCATCGGAATCTAATACTGGTCTCCCAGGAGCCGCTCAAACCACAACCTCTTAGAAAATTCACTCTTCTTGTACTTAAGTCGGCATTGTCCCTTTGATTTCAATCCCGATGCAATTTCTGTCATTCATGGTCAATGTGAATGTCAAAGGGATACAGTAAACCTGCACTGGCGCCCGGAATCTAATACTTTTCTCCCAGGAGTCGCTCAAATCACAAACTCTTAAAAGATACACTCAACTTGTACTTATTCGGCATTGTGCATTTGTATTCAATCCCAATGCAATTTCTGTGTTTCATGGTCAATGTGAACGTCCAAGGGGTACAGTAAACCTGCACTGGTGCATCGTAATCTGAAACTGGTCTCCCAGGAGCCGCTCAAAGCACAAAATCTTAGAAAATTCACTCCTCTTGTACTTAAGTCAGCATTGTGCTTTTTGTATTCAATCCCGATGCAATTTCTGTGATTCATGGTCAATGTGAAGGTCCAAGGGATACAGTAAACCTGCACTGGTGCATCGGAATCTAATACTGGTCTCTCATGGCCGCTCAAACGTCAATCTCTTAGAAGATTCACTCTTCTTTATCTGATTCGGCATTGTGCCGTTTGTATTCAATCACGATGCGATTTCTGTGTTTCATGGTCAATGAGAAGCTCCAAGGGATACAGTAAACCTGCACTGGTGCATCGGAATCTAATACTGGTCTCCCAGGAGCCGCTCAAACCACAATTTCTTAGAAAATTCATTCTTTTTGTAGTTAAGTCAGCATTGTCCCTTTAGAATTCAATCCCGATGCAATTTCTGTGTTTCATGGTCAATGTGAAGGTCAAAGGGATACAGTAAACGTTCAATTTTGCATCGGAATCTAATACAGGTTTCTGAGGAGCCGCTCAAACCTCAAATTCGGAGATGACACACTCTACTTGTACTTAAGTTGGCATTGTGCCTTTTGTATTCAATTCCATTGCAATTTCTGTGTTTCATGGTCAATGCGAAAGTCCAAGGGATACAGTAAACCTGCACTGGTGCATCGGATTCTAATACTGGTCTCCCAGGAGCCACCAAAAACTCAAACTCTTAGAAGATTCACTTTGTATGTACTTATGTCGGCATTGTTCCTTTCATGTTCATTGCCGATGAAAATTCTGTGTCTCTTGGTCAATGTGAAGGTCCAAGGAATACAGCAAACCTGCACTGGTGCAACGTAATCTAATACTGGTCTGCAAGGAGCCGCTAAAAGTACAAACTCTTAGGAGAATCACTTTTCTTGTACCTACGTCGGCATTGTACATTTTGAATTCAATCTCGATGCAAATTCTTTGCTTCATGGTGATTGCGAACGTCCAACGGATACAGTAATTCTGCACTGGTGCATTGGAGACTAATACTGGTCTTCCAAGGAGCCGCTCAAAGCACAAACTCTTAGAAGATTCACTCTTCTTGTACTTAAGTCGGCATTGTGCCTTTTATATTCAATCCCGATGCAATTTCTGTGTTCCACGGTGAATGTAAAGGTCCAAGGGATACAGTAAGACAGCACTGGTGCATCGGAATCTAATACTGGTCTCCCAGGAGCCACTCAAACACAAACTCTTGGAAGACTCACTCTTCTTGTACTTATGTCGGAATTGTGCATTTTGTATTCAATCCCGATGCAATTTCAGTGTTTCTTGGTCAATGTGAAGGTCCAAGGGATACAGTAAACCTGCACCAGTGCATCGGAATCTATTACTGGTCTCCCAGGGGCCGCTCAAAGGACAAACTCTTTAGAAGATTCACTCTTCTTGTACTTAAGTCGGCATTGTGCCTTTCGTATTCAATCCCAATGCAATTTCTGTGTTTGATGGTCAATGTGAAGGTCCAAGGGATAGAGTAAACCTGCACTGGTGCATCGGATTCTAATACTGGTCTCCAAGGAGCCGCTCAAACACAAATTCTTAGAAGATTCAGTCTTGTTGTACCTAAATCGGCATTGTCTCCTTTGTATTCAAACCCGATGCAATTACTGTGTTTCATGGTCAATGAGAAGGTCCAAGGGATACAGTAAACCTGTACTGGTGCATCGGAATCTGAAACTGGTCTCCCAGAAGCCGCACAAAACACTAACTCTTAGAAGATTCACTCTTCTTGTACTTATGTCGGCATTGTGCCTTTTGTATTTAGTCCCGAGGCAATTTCTGTGTTTCAAGGTCAATGTAAAGGTCCAAGGGGTACGATAAACCGACATTGGTACATCGGAATCTAATACAGGTCTCGCAGGAGCCGCTCAAAATACAAACTCTTACAAGATTCACTCTTCTTGTACTTAACTCGGCACTGTGCCTTTTGTATTCAATCCCGATGCAGTGTGTGTGTTTCATGGTCAATGTGAACGTCCGAGGGATACAGTAAACCGTCACTTGTGCATCGGAATCTAATACTGGTCTCCCATCGAGCCACTCAAAGCACAATCTCTTAGAAGATTCACTCTTCTAGTACTTAAGTCAGCATTGTGCTTTTGGATTCAATCCCGATGCAGTTTCTGTGTTACATGGTCAATGTGAAGGTCCAAGGGATACGGTAAGCTTTCACTGGTGCATCGGAATCTAATACTGGTCTCCCAGGAGCCGCTCAAACCACAACCTCTTAGAAAATACACTCTTCTTGCACTTAAGTCGGCATTGTCCCTTTTGATTTCAATCCCGATGCAATTTCTGTCATTCATGGTCAATGTGAATGTCAAAGGGATACAGTAAACCTGCACTGGCGCCCGGAATCTAATACTTTTCTCCCAGGAGTCGCTCAAATCACAAACTCTTAAAAGATACACTCAACTTGTACTTATTCGGCATTGTGCATATGTATTCAATCCCATTGCAATTTCTGTGTTTCATGGTCAATGTGAACGTCCAAGGGGTACAGTAAACCTGCACTGGTGCATCGTAATCTGAAACTGGTCTCCCAGGAGCCGCTCAAAGCACAAAATCTTAGAAAATTCACTCCTCTTGTACTTAAGTCGGCATTGTGCTTTTTGTATTCAATTCCGATGCAATTTCTGTGTTTCATGGTCAATGTGAATGGCCAAGGGATACAGTAAACCTGCACTGGTACAACGGATTCTAATACTGGTCTCCCAGAGCCTCTAAAATCTCAAACTCTAAGAAAATTCACTCTTTTTGTATTTAAGTGGGCATTGTCTCTTTGGTTTTCAGTCCCGAAGTAATTTCTGTATTTCATTGTCAATGTGAAGGTCCATGGGATACAGTAAACCGGACTGGTGCATCGGAATCTACTACTGGTGTCCCAGGAGCCGCACAACGAACAAACTCTCAGAAGATTCACTCATCTTGTACTTAAGTCGGCATTGTGAACTTTGTATTCAATCTCGATGCAATTTCTGTGTTTCATGGTCAATGTGAAGGTAAAAGGGATACAGTAAACCTGCACTGGTGCATCAAAATCTAATACTGGTAGCCGAGGAGCCGCTCAAAGCATAAATTCTTAGAAGATTCACTCTTCTTGTACTTAAGGCGGAATTGTGGCATTTGTATTCCATTCCGATGCAATTTCTGTGATTCATGGTCAATGTGAAGGCCCAAGGGATACAGTAATTCTGCACTGGTGCATAGGAATCTGATACTGGTCTCCCATGCGATGCGCAAACCACAAACTCTTAGAAGATTCACTCTTCTTGTTTTTAATTCGGCATTGTGCCTTTTGTATTCAATCACGATGCGAATTCTGTTTTTCATGGTCAATGTGAATGTCCAAGGAATACAGTAAACGTGCACTGGTGTATCGGAATCTGATACAGGTCTCCCAGGAGCCGCTCAAACTACAAACTCGTAGAAGATTCACTCTTCTAGTACTTAAGTTGGCATTGTACCTTTGGGTTCAAACCCAATGCAATTTCTGTGTTTCATGGTCATTGTGAAGGTCCAAGGGATACAGTAAACCTGCACTGGTGCATCCGAATCTAATTCTTGTCTCCCAGGAGCCGCGCAAAGCAAGAACACTTAGAAGAATCACTCTTCTTGTACTTAAGTCGGCATTGTCCCTTTTGTAATCGATACCGATGCAATTTCAGTGTTTCATGGTGAACGTGACGGTCCAAAAGAAGCAGTAAACGTGCAATGGTGCATCGTAAACTAATACTGGTCCCCAAGGAGCCGCTCAAAGTAGAAACTCTTAGAAGATTAACTCTTCTTGTACTTCAGTCGGCATTGTGACATTTGGATTCAATCCCGATGCAATTTCTGAGCTCCATGGTCAATGTGAAGGTCCAAGGGATACAGTAAACCTGCACTGGTGCATCGGAATCTAATACTGGTCTCCCACAAGCCGCTCAAACCACAAATTCTTAGTGGACTCACTCTTCTTGTACTTAAGTCGGCTTTGTACTTCTTGTATTCAATCCCGATGCAATTTCGGTGTTTCATGGTCAATGTGAAGGTCCAAGATATACAGCAACCCTACCCTGTTGCATCGGAATCTAATACTGGTCTCCCAGGAGCCGCTCATAGCACAAACTCTTAGAAAACTCACTCTTCTTGTACTTAAGTCGTCATTGTGCTTTTTGCATTCAATCCCGATGCAATTTCTGTGTTTCATGGTCAATGTGAAGGTCCAAGGTATACAGTAAACCAGCACTGGTGCATCGGAATCTAATACTAGTCTCTCAGGAGCCGTTCAAAGCACAGACTCTTAGAAGATTCACTCTCCTTGTACCTAAGTCGGCATTGTCCCTTTTGTATTCAATGCCATTGCAATTTCTATGTTTCATGGTCAATGTGAATGTCCAAGGTATACAGTAAACCTGCACTGGTGCATCGGATTCTAATACTGGTTTCCCAGGAGCCACCAAAAGCACAAACTCTTAGAAGATTCACTCTTTATGTACTTAAGTCGGCATTGTCCTTTTCGTATTCAATGCCGATGCAACTTTTGTGTTTCACTGTCAATGCAAAGGTCCAAGGTATACAGTAAACCTGCTCTGGTGCATCGGAATCTAATACTGGTCTTCGAGGAGCCGCTCAAAGCACAAACTCTTAGAAAATTCACTCTCCTTGACCTTAAGTCGCCATTGTCCCTTTTGTATTCAATCCTGATTCAATTTCTGTGTTTCATGGTTAATTTGCAGGTCCAAATGATAAAGTAAACCTGCACTGGTGCATCGGAATATAATACTGGTCTCCCAGGAGACGCTCAAAGCACATACTCTTAAAGGATTCACTCTTCTTGTACTCAAGTCGTCATTGTGCCATTTGTATTCAATCCAGGTGCAATTTCTGTGTGTCATGGTCAATGTGAAGGTCCAAGGCATACGGTAAACCTGCACTGGTGCATCGGAATCTAATACTGGTCTCCCATGAGCCGCTCAAACCACAAACCCTTAGAAGATTCACTCTTCATGTACTTAATTCATCATTGTGTTTTTACTTAATCACGATGCGGTTACTTTGTTTCATGGTCAATGTGAAGGTCCAAGGGATACAGTAAACCTTCACTGGTGCATCGTAATCTATTACTTGTCTCCCAGGAGCCGCTCAAACCACAAACTCTTAGAAAACTCACTCTTCTTGTACTTAAGTCGGCATTTTCCATTTTGTATTCAATCCCGATGCAATATCTGTGTTTCATGGTCAAGATGAAGGTCAAAGGGATTCAGTAAACCTGCACTGCTGCATCGGAATCTAATACTGGTCTCCCATGAGCCGCTCAAACCACAAACTCTTAGAAGATTCGCTCTTATTGTACTTAAACCGGCATTGTGCCTTTTGTATTCAATCACGATGCGATTTCTGTGTTTCATGGTAAATTTGAAGGTCCAAGTTATACGGTAAACATTCACTGGTGCATCGGAATCGAATTCTGGTCTCCCAAGAGCCGCTCAAACCACAAACTCTTAGAAAATTCACTCTTCTTGTTTTTAAGTCGGCATTGTCCTTTTTGTATCCAATCTTGATGCAATTTCTGTACTTGACGGTCAATGTGAAGGTCAGAGGGATACAGTAAACGTGCACTGGTGCAACGGATTCTAATACTGGTCTCCCAGGAGCCGCGTAAAGCACAAATTCTTAGAAGTTTCACTCTTCTTGTACTTAAGTCGTCATTGTGCCTTTTGTAATCTACACCGATGCAAATTATGTGTTTCATGGTCAATGTGAAGGTCCAAGGGATACAGTAAACCTGCACTGGTGCATCGGAATCTAATACTGGTCCCCCAGGAGCCGCACAAATCACAAACTCATAGAAGATTCACTCTTCTTAAACTTAATTCGTCATTGTGCCTTTTTACTCAATCACGATGATATTTCTGTGTTTCATGGTCATTGTTCAGGTCCAAGGGAGACAGTAAATCTCCACTGGTGCATCGGAATGTAGTACAGGTCTCCCAGCAGCCGCTCAAATCACGAACTCTTAGAAGATTCACTCTTCTTGTACTTAAGTCGGCATTGTCCCTTTTGTATTGAATCCCGATGCAATATCTGTGTTTCATGGTCAATGAGAAGGTCTAAGGGATACAGTAAATCTGCACAGGTGCATCGGAATCAAATACTGGTCTTCCATGGGCCGCTCAAACCACAAACCCTTAGAAGATTCACTCTTCTTGTACTAAATTCGGCATTGTGCCTTTTGTATTCAATCACGATGCGATTTCTGTGTTTCATGGTCAATGTGAAGGTCCAAGGGATACAGTAAACCTTCACTGGTGCATCGGAATTTAATACTGGTCTCCCAGGTGCCGCTAAAACCACAAATTCTTAGAAAACTCACTCTTCTTGTACTTAATTCTGCATTGCCTTTTCGTATTCATTCCCGATGCAATTTATGTGTTTCATGGTCAATGTGAAGGGCCAAGGGATACAGTAACCTGCTCTGGTGCATCGGAATCTACTACTGGTCTCCGAAGAGCCGCTCAAAGCACTAACTCTTAGTAGTTTTACTCTTCCTGTTCTTAAGACGGCATTGTCCCTTTTGTATTCAATCCCGATGCAATTTCTGTGTTTCTTGCCAATGTGCAGGTCCAAGTGATAAACTGAACCTGCACTGGACCATCGGAATATAATACTGGTCTCCCTGGAGACGCTCAAAGCATAAACTCTTAGAAGATACACTCTTCTTGTACTTTAGTCGGCATTGTGCCTTTTGTATTCAATACCGATGCAATTTCTGTGTTTCATGGTCAATTTGAAGGTCAAAGGGATAAAGTAATCCTCCACTGGTGCATCGGAATCTAGTACTGGTCTCCCAGCAGCTGCTCACAGCACGAACTCTTAGAAGATTCACTCTTCTTCTACTTATGTCGGCATGGTCCCTTCTGTATTCAATCCCGATGCAATTTCTGTGTTTCATGGTCAATGTGAAGGTCCAAGGGATATGGTAAACCGGCACTGGTGCATCGGAATCTAATACTGGTCTCCCAGGAGCCGCTCAAAACACAAACTCTTAGAAGATTCACTCTTCTTGTTCATAAGTCGGCATTGTCCCTTTTGTATTCAATCCTAATGCAATTTCTGTGTTTCATGGTCAATGTGAATGTCCAATGCATACGGTAAACCTGCACTGGTGCATCGCAATCTAATACTGGTCTCCCAGGAGCCGCCCAAAGCACAAACTCTTAGAAGATTCACTCTTCTTGTACTTAAGTCGGCATTGTACTTTTGTATTCAATCCCGATGGAATATCTGTGTTTCGTGGTCAATGCGAAGATCCAAGGGATACGGTAAACCTGCAGCGGTGCATCGGAATTTAATACTGGTCTCCCAGTAGCCGCTGGAAGCACAAACTCTTAGAAGATTCACTCATCTTGTACTTAAGTCGGCATTGTGGTTTTTGTGTTCAATCCCATTGCAATAACTGTGTTTCATTATCAATGTGAATGTCCAAGGGATAGAGTAAACCTGCACTGGTGCATCGGAATCTAATACTGGTCTCCCGTGAGCCGCTCAAACCACAAACCCTCATAAGATTCACTTTTCTTGTACCTAATTCGGCATTGTGAATTTTGTATTCAGTCACGATGCGATTTCTGTGTTTCATGGTCAATGTGAAGGTCCAAGGGATACAGTAAACCATCATTGGTGGATCGGAGTTTAATACTGGTCTCCCAGGAGCCGCTAAAACCACAAACTCTTAGAAAACTCACTCTCCTTGCACTTTAGTCGGCATTGTCCTTTTGTATTCATTCCCGATGCTATTTCTGTGTTTCATGGCCAATGTGCAGGTCCAAGTGATAAAGTAATCCTGCACTGGTGCATCGGAATATAATACTGGTCTCCCAGGAGATGCTCAAAGCAAAAACTCGTAGGAGATTCTCTCTTCTTGCACTTTAGTCGGCATTGTGCCTTTTGTATTCAATCCCGATGCAATTTCTGTGTTTCATGGTCAATGTAATGGTCCAATGGATATGGTAAACCTGCACTGGTGCATCTGAATCTAATACTGGTCTCCCAGGAGATGCTCAAAGAAAAAACTCTTAGAGGATTCTCTCTTCTTGTACTTTAGTCGGCATTGTGCATTTTGTATTCAATCCCGATGCAATTTCTGTGTTTCATGGTCAATGTGCAGGTCCAAGTGATAAAGTAAACCTGCACTGGTGCAACGGAATATAATACTGGTCTCCCAGGAAATGCTCAAAGCAAAAACTCTTAGAAGATTCTCTCTTCTTGTACTTTAGTCGGCATTGTGCCTTGTGTATTCATTCCCGATGCAATTTCTGTGTTTCATGGTCAATGTAATGGTCCAATGGATATGGTAAACCTGCACTGGTGCATCGGAATCTAATACTGGTCTCCCATGAGCGGCAGAAATCACAAACCCTTAGAAGATTCACTCTGCTTGTACTTAATTCGTCATTGCGCTTCTTTACTTAATCACGATGCGATTTCTTTGTTTCATGGTCAATGTGAATGTCCAAGGGTTACAGTAGACCTTCACTGGTGCATCGTAACCTATTACTAGTCTACCAGGAGCCGCTCAAACCACAAACTCTTAGAAAGCTCACTCTTCTTGTACTTAAGTCGGCATTTCCCAATTTGTATTCAATCCCGATGCAATATGTGTGTTTCATGGTCAAGGTGAAAGTCAAAGGGATACAGTAAACGTACACTGGTGCATCGGATTCTAATATAGGTCTCCCAGGGGCCGCTCAAAGCACAAACTCTTAGAAGATTCACTCTCCTTGTTCTTAAGTCGGCATTGTCCTTTTTGTACTCAATGCCAATGCAACATCTGTGTTTCATGGTCAATGTGAGGGTCCAAGGGATACAGTAAAACTGCAGTGCTGCATCGGAATCGAATACTGGTCTCCCAGGAGCCACAGAAATCGCAATTTCCTAGAAGTTTCCATCTTCTTGTACTTAAGTCGTCATTGTGCTTTTTGTATTCAATCCCGATGCAATTTCTGTGTTTCATGGTCAACGTGAAGGTCCAAGGTATACAGTAAACCAGCACTGGTGCATCGGAATCTAATACTAGTCTCTCAGGAGCCGTTCAAAGCACAGACTCTTAGAAGATTCGCTCTTATTGTACTTAATCCGGCATTGTGCCTTTTGTATTCAATCACGATGCGATTTCTGTGTTTCATGGTAAATTTGAAGGTCCAAGTTATACGGTAAACATTCACTGGTGCATCGGAATCGAATGCTGGTCACCCAAGAGCCGCTCAAACCACAAACTCTTAGAAAATTCACTCTTCTTGTTTTTAAGTCGGCATTGTCCTTTTTGTATCCAATCCTGATGCAATTTCTGTACTTGATGGTCAATGTGAAGGTCAGAGGGATACAGTAAACGTGCACTGGTGCATCGGATTCTAATACTGGTCTCCCAGGAGCCGCGTAAAGCACAAATTCTTAGAAGTTTCACTCTTCTTGTACTTAAGTCGTCATTGTGCCTTTTGTAATCAACACCGATGCAAATTATGTGTTTCATGGTCAATGTGAAGGTCCAAGGGATACAGTAAACCTTCACTGGTGCATCGTAATCTATTACTAGTCTCCCAGGAGCCGCTCAAACCACAAACTCTTAGAAATCTTACTCTTCTTGTACTTAAGTCGGCATTTTCCATTTTGTATTCAATCCCGATGCAATATCTGTGTTTCATGGTCAAGGTGAAGGTCAAAGGGATTCAGTAAACCTGCACTGCTGCATCGGAATCTAATACAGGTCTCCCAGCAGCCGCTCAAATCACGAACTCTTAGAAGATTCACTCTTCTTGTACTTAAGTCGGCATTGTGCCTTTTGTATTGAATCCCGATGCAATATCTGTGTTTCATGGTCAATGAGAAGGTCTAAGGGATACAGTAAATCTGCACTGGTGCAACGGAATCAAATACTGGTCTTCCATGGGCCGCTCAAACCACAAACCCTTAGAAGATTCACTCTTCTTGTACTAAATTCGGCATTGTGCCTTTTGTATTCAATCACGATGCGATTTCTGTGTTTCATGGTCAATGTGAAGGTCCAAGGGATACAGTAAAATGGTGCATCAGAATTTAATACTGGTCTCCCAGGGCCGCTAAAACCACAAATTCTTAGAAAACTCACTCTTCTTGTACTTAAGTCTGCATTGCCTTTTTGTATTCATTCCCGATGCAATTTATGTGTTTCAAGGTCAATGTGAAGGGCCAAGGGATACAGTAACCTGCTCTGGTGCATCGGAATCTACTACTGGTCTCCGAAGAGCCGCTCAAAGCACTAACTCTTAGTAGTTTCACTCATCCTGTTCTTAAGACGGCATTGTCCCTTTTGTATTCAATCCCGATGCAATATCTGTGTTTCATGGTCAATGTGAAGGTCCAAGGGATATGGTAAACCGGCACTGGTGCATCGGAATCTAATACTGGTCTCCCAGGAGCCGCTCAAAACACAAACTCTTAGAAGATTCACTCTTCTTGTACTTAAGTCGGCATTGTGCCTTTTGTATTGATTCCCGGTGCAATATCTGTGTTTCATGGTCAATGAGAAGGTCTAAGGGATACAGTAAATCTGCACTGGTGCAACGGAATCAAATACTGGTCTTCCATGGGCCGCTCAAACCACAAACCCTTAGAAGATTCACTCTTCTTGTACTAAATTCGGCATTGTGCCTTTTGTATTCAATCACGATGCGATTTCTGTGTTTCATGGTCAATGTGAAGGTCCAAGGGATACAGTAAACTGGTGCATCAGAATTTAATACTGGTCTCCCAGGGGCCGCTAAAACCACAAATTCTTAGAAAACTCACTCTTCTTGTACTTAAGTCTGCATTGCCTTTTTGTATTCATTCCCGATGCAATTTATGTGTTTCAAGGTCAATGTGAAGGGCCAAGGGATGCAGTAACCTGCTCTGGTGCATCGGAATCTACTACTGGTCTCCGAAGAGCCGCTCAAAGCACTAACTCTTAGTAGTTTCACTCATCCTGTTCTTAAGACGGCATTGTCCCTTTTGTATTCAATCTCGATGCAATATCTGTGTTTCTTGCCAATGTGCAGGTCCAAGTGATAAACTGAACCTGCACTGGTCCATCGGAATATAATACTGGTCTCCCAGGAGACGCTCAAAGCATAAACTCTTAGAAGATACACTCTTCTTGTACTTTAGTCGGCATTGTGCCTTTTGTATTCAATCCCGATGCAATTTCTGTGTTTCATGGTCAATTTGAAGGTCGAAGGGATAAAGTAATCGTCCACTGGTGCATCGGAATCTAGTACTGGTCTCCCAGCAACTGCTCACAGCACGAACTCTTAGAAGATTCACTCTTCTTCTACTTATGTCGGCATGGACCCTTCTGTATTCAATCCCGATGCAATTTCTGTGTTTCATGGTCAATGTGAAGGTCCAAGGGATATGGTAAACCGGCACTGGTGCATCGGAATCTAATACTGGCCTCCCAGGAGCCACTGAAAACACAAACTCTTAGAAGATTAACTCTTCTTGTACATAATTCGGCATTGTCCCTTTTGTATTCAATCCTAATGCAATTTCTGTGTTTCATGGTCAATGTGAATGTCCAATGGATACGGTAAACCTGCACTGGTGCATCGCAATCTAATACTGGTCTCCCAGGAGCCGCTCAAAGCACAAACTCTTTGAAGATTCACTTTTCTTGTACTTAATTCAGCATTGTGAATTTTGTATACATTCCCGATGCAATTTCTGTGATTCATGCTCAATGTGAAGGTCCAAGGGATACAGTAAACCTGCACTGGAACAACGGAAACTAATACTGGTCTCCCATGAGCCGCTCAAAGCACAAACTCTTAGAACATTCATTCTTGTTGTACTTAAGTCGGCATTGTCCCTTTTGTAGTCAATCCCGATGCAATTTCTGTGTTTCATGGTCAATGTGAATGTCCAATGGATACGGTAAACCTGCACTGGTGCATCGCAATCTAATACTGCTCTCCCAGGAGCCGCCTAAAGCACAAACTCTTAGAAGATTCACTCATATTGTACTTAAGTCGGCATTGTGGTTTTTGTGTTCAATCCCGTTGCAATAACTGTGTTACAATATCAATGTGAATGTCCAAGAGATAGAGTGAACCTGCACTGGTGCATCGGAATCTAATACTGGTCTCCCGTGAGCCGCTCAAACCACAAACCCTTATAAGATTCACTTTTCTTGTACCTAATTCGGCATTGTGAATTTTGTATTCAGTCACGATGCTATATCTGTGTTTCATGGTCAATGTGAAGGTCCAAGGGATACAGTAAACCTTCATTGGTGGATCGGAATTTAATACTGGTCTCCCAGGAGCCGCTAAAAAGACAAACTCTTAGAAAACTCACTCTCCTTGCACTTTAGTCGGCATTGTCCTTTTGTATTCATTCCCGATGCTATTTCTGTGTACCATGGCCAATGTGCAGGTCCAAGTGATAAAGTTATCCTGCACTGGTGCATCGGAATATAATACTGGTCTCCCAGGAGATGATCAAAGCAAAAACTCATAGAAGATTCTCTCTTCTTGCACTTTAGTCGGCATTGTGCCTTTTGTATTCAATCCCGATGCAATTTCTGTGTTTCATGGTCAATGTAATGGTCCAATGGATATGGTAAACCTGCACTGGTGCATCGGAATCTAATACTGGTCTCCCAGGAGATGCTCAAAGCAAAAACTCTTAGAAGATTCTCTCTTCTTGTACTTTAGTCGGCATTGTGCATTTTGTATTCAATCCCGATGCAATATCTGTGTTTCATGGTCCACGTGAAGGTCCGAGGGATACAGTAAACCTGCACTGGTGCATAGGAATTTAATACTGGTCTCCCAGGAGCCGCTCAAAGCACAAACTCTTAGAAGATTCACTCTTCTTGTACTCAAGACGGCATTGTGCCTTTCGTATTCAATCCCGATGCAATATCTGTATTTCATGGTCAACGTGATGGTCCAAAGAATACAGTAAACCTGCCCTGGTGCATCGGAATCTAATACTGGTCTCCCAGGGGCCGCTCAAAGCACAAACTCTTTGAAGATTCACTTTTCTTGTACTTAATTCAGCATTGTGAATTTTGTATACATTCCCGATGCAATTTCTGTGACTCATGCTCAATGTGAAGGTCCAAGGGATACAGTAAACCTGCACTGGAACATCGGAAACTAATACTGGTCTCCCATGAGCCGCTCAAAGCACAAACTCTTAGAACATTCATTCTTGTTGTACTTAAGTCGGCATTGTCCCTTTTGTAGTCAATCCCGAAGCAATTTTTGTGTTTCATGGAGAATGTGAAGGTCCAAGTGATACAGTAAACCTGCACTGGTGCATCGGAATCTAGTACTGGTCTCCCAGGAGCCGCTCAAAGCACAAACTCTTAGAAGACTCACTCTTCTTGTACTTAATTGAGCATTGTCCCTTTTGTATACATTCTCGATGCAAATTCTGTGATTCATGCTCAATGGGAAGGTCCAAGGGATACAGTAAACCTGCACTGGGGCATCGGAATCCAATACTGGTCTCCCAGGAGCCGCTCAAAGCACAAACTCTTAGAAGATTCACTTTTCTTGTACTTAAGTCGGGATTGTGTCTTTTGAATTCAATCCCGATGCAATATCTGTGTTTGATGGTCAATGTGAAGGTCCAAGGGATACAGTAAACCTGCACTGGTGCATCGGAATCTAATACTGGTCTCCCAGGAGCCGCTCAATGTTCAAACTCTTAGAAGACTCACTCTTCTTGTACTTAAGTCGGCATTGTGCCTTTAGTGTTAAATCCCAATGCAAAATCTGTGTTTCATGGTCAATGTGAAGCTCCAAGGGATACAGTAGACCTGCACTTGTGCATCGGAATCTATTATTGGGCTCCCATGAGCCGCTCAAAGCACATACTTTTGGAAGATTCACTCTTCTTGTACTTAAGACGGTATTGTGCATCTTGTATTCAATCCCGATGCAATTTCTGTGTTAAATGGACAATGTGAAGGTGCAAGTGATACAGTAAACCTGCACTGGTGCATCGTAATCTAATAATGGTCTGCCAGGAGCCGCTTAAATCTTAAACTCTTAGAAGATTCACTCTTTTTGTACTTAAGTCGGCATTGTGCCTTTTGTATTCAATCCCGATGCAATTTCTGTGTTCCATGGTGAATGTAAAGGTCCAAGGGATACAGTAAACCAGCACTGGTGCATCGGAATCTAATACTGGTCTGCCAGGAGCCTCTCAAAGCACAAACTCTTAGAAGATCCACACTTCTTGTACTTAAGTTGGCATTGTGCCTTTTGTATTCAATCCCGATGCAATTTCTGTGTTTCATGGTCAAAGGTAAGGTCCATGGGATACGGTAAACCCGCACTGGTGCGTCGGAAACTAGTACTGGTCTCTCAGGAGCCGCTCAAATCACAAACTCTTAGAAGATTCTCTCATCTTGTATTTAAGTCGGCATTGTGCCTTTTGGATTCAATCCCGATACAATTTCTGTGTTTCATGGTCAATGTGAAGCTCCAAGGGATACAGTTAACCTGCACTGGTGCATCAGAATCTAATACTGGTCTCCCAGGAGCCGCTCAAAGCACAAACTCTTAGAAGATTCACTCTTCTTGTACTTAAATCAGCATTGTGCCTTTTGTATTCAATCCCGATGATATTTCTGTGTCTCATGGTCAATATGAAGGTCCAAGGGATACAGTAAACCTGTACTGGTGCATCGGAATCTAATACTGGTCTCCCAGGAGCCGCTCAAACCACAAACTCTTAGAAGATTCTCTCATCTTGTATTTAAGTTTTCATTGTGCCTTTTGGATTCAATCCCGATGCAATTTCTGTGTTTCATGGTCAATGTGAAGGTCCAAGGGATACGGTAAACCTGCACTGGTGCATCAGAATCTAATACTGGTCTCCCAGGAGCCGCTCAAAGCTCAAACTCTTAGAAGATTCACTCTTCTTGTACTTAAATCAGCATTGTGCCTTTTGTATTCAATCCCGATGATATTTCTGTGTCTCATGGTCAATGTGAAGGTCCAAGCTGAAATCGTTATAGGTACAGAAAGCTGGCTTAAGCCAGAGATAAATTCTGTCGAAGGTACAGACGGTGTTTAGAAAGGATAGATTGCATGGAACCGGTGATGGAGTGTTCGTCGCTGTTAGCAGTATTTTATCCTGTAGTGAAGTAGAAGTGGATAGTTCCTGTGAATTATTATGGGTGGAGGTTACACTAAACAACCGAACTAGGTTAATAATTGGCTCCTTTTACCGACCTCCAGACTCAGCAGCATTAGTGGCAGAACAACTGAGAGAAAATTTGGAATACATTTCACATAAATTTTCTCAGCATGTTATAGTCTCAGGTGGAGATTTCAATTTACCAGATATAGACTGGGACACTCAGATGTTTAGGACGGGTGGTAGGGACAGAGCATCGAGTGACATTATACTGAGTGCACTATCCGAAAATTACCTCGAGCAATTAAACAGAGAACCGACTCGTGGAGATAACATCTTGGACCTACTGATAACAAACACACCCGAACTTTTCGACTCTGTATGTACAGAACAGGGAATCAGTGATCATAAGGCCGTTGCAGAATCCCTGAATATGGAAGTTAATAGGAATATAAAAAAAGGGAGGAAGGTTTATCTGTTTAGCAAGAGTAATAGAAGGCAGATTTCAGACTACCTAACAGATCAAAACGAAAATTTCTGTTCCGAAACTGACAATGTTGAGTGTTTATGGAAAAAGTTCAAGGCAATCGTAAAATGCGTTTTAGACAGGTACGTGCCGAGTAAAACTGTGAGGGACGGGAAAAACCCACCGTGGTACAACATCAAAGTTAGGAAACTACTGTGAAAGCAAAGAGAGCTCCACTCCAAGTTTAAACGCAGCCAAAACCTCTCAGACAAACAGAAGCTAAACGATGTCAAAGTTAGCGTAAGGAGGGCTATGCGTGAAGCGTTCATTGAATTCGAAAGTAAAATTCTATGTACCGACTTGACAGAAAATCCTAGGAAGTTCTGGTCTTACGTTAAATCAGTAAGTGGCTCGAAACAGCATATCCAGACACTACGGGGTCATGATGGCATTGAAACAGAGGATGACACGCGTAAAGCTGAAATACTATACACCTTTTTCCAAAGCTGTTTCACAGAGGAAGACCGCACTGCAGTTCCTACTCTAAATCCTCGCACAAACGAAAAAATGGCTGACATCGAAATAAGTGTCCAAGGAATAGAAAAGCAACTGGAATCACTCAATACAGGAAAGTCCACTGGACCTGATGGGATACCAATTCGATTCTACACAGAGTACGCGAAAGAACTTGGCCCCCTTCTAACAGCCGTGTACCGCAAGTCTCTTGAGGAACGGAGCGTTCCAAATGATTGGAAAAGAGCACAGGTAGTCCCAGTCTTCAAGAAGGGTCGTCGAGCAGATGCGCAAAACTATAGACCTATATCTCTGACGTCGATCTCTTGTAGAATTTTAGAACATGTTTTTTGCTCGCGTATCATGTCATTTCTGGAAACCCAGAATCTACTATGTAGGAATCAACATGGATTCCGGAAATAGCGATCGTGTGAGACCCAACTCGCTTTATTTGTTCATGAGACCCAGAAAATATTAGATACAGGCTCCCAGGTAGATGTTATTTTTCTTTACTTCCGGAAGGCGTTCGATACAGTTCCGCACTGTCGCCTGATAAACAAAGTAAGTGATTACGGAATATCAGACCAGCTGTGTGGCTGGATTGAAGAGTTTTCAGCAAACAGAACACAGCATGTTGTTATCAATGGAGAGACGTCTACAGACGTTAAAGTAACCTCTGGCGTGCCACAGGGGAGTGTTATGGGACCATTGCTTTTCACAATATATATAAATGACCTAGTAGATATTGTCGGAAGTTCCATGCGGCTTTTCGCGGATGATGCTGTAGTATACAGAGAAGTTGCAGCATTAGAAAATTGTAGCGAAATGCAAGAAGATCTGCAGCGGATAGGCACTTGGTGCAGGGAGTGGCAACTGACCCTTAACATAGACAAATGTAATGTATTGCGAAAACATAGAAAGAAGGATCCTTTATTGTATGATTATATGATAGCGGAACAAACACTGGTAGCAGTTACTTCTGTAAAATATCTGGGAGTATGCGTGCAGAACGATTTGAAGTGGAATGATCATATAAAATTAATTGTTGGTAAGGCGGGTACCAGGTTGAGATTCATTGGGAGAGTGCTTAGAAAATGTAGTCCATCAACAAAGGAGGTGGCTTACAAAACACTCGTTCGACCTATACTTGAGTATTGCTCATCAGTGTGGGATCCGTACCAGATCGGTCTGACGGAGGAGATAGAGAAGATCCAAAGAAGAGCGGCGCGTTTCGTCACAGGGTTATTTGGTAACCGTGATAGCGTTACGGAGATGTTTAATAAACTCAAGTGGCAGACTCTGCAAGAGAGGCGCTCTGCATCGCGGTGTAGTTTGCTCGCCAGGTTTCGAGAGGGTGCGTTTCTGGATGAGGTATCGAGTATATTGCTTCCCCCTACTTATTCCTCCCGAGGAGATCACGAACGTAAAATTAGAGAGATTAGAGCGCGCACGGAGGCTTTCAGCCAGTCGTTCTTCACGCGAACCATACGCGACTGGAACAGGAAAGGGAGGTAATGACAGTGGCACGTAAAGTGCCCTCCGCCACACACCGTTGGGTGGCTTGCGGAGTATCAATATAGATGTAGATGTAGATGTAGACAGTAAACCTGCACTGGTGCATCGGAATCTAATACTGGTCTCCCAGGAGCCGCTCAAACCACAAACTCTTAGAAGATTCACTCTTCTTGTACATAAGTCCGCATTGTCACTCTTGTATTCAATCCCGATGCAATATCTGTGTTTCATGGTCAATGTGAAGGTCCAAGGGATACAGTAAACCTGCACTGGTGCATCGGAATCTAATACTGGTCTCCCATGGCCGCTCAAACCTGAATCTCTTAGAAGATTCACTCTTCTTTATCTGATTCGGCATTGTGCCGTTTGTATTCAATCACGATGCGATTTCTGTGTTTCATGGTCAATGAGAAGCTCCAAGGGATACAGTAAACCTGCACTGGTGCATCGGAATCTAATACTGGTCTCCCAGGAGCCGCTCAAACCACAATTTCTTAGAAAATTCATTCTTTTTGTAGTTAAGTCGGCATTGTCCCTTTTGAATTCAATCCCGATGCAATTTCTGTGTTTCGTGGTCAATGCGAATGTCCAAGGGATACAGTAAACCAGCACTGGTGCATCAGATTCTAATACTGGTCTCCCAGGAGCCACTAAAAACACAAACTCTTAAAAGATTCACTCTTTATGTACTTATGTCGGCATTGTTCCTTTCGTGTTCATTGCCGATTAAAACTCTGTGTCACATGGTCAATGTGAAGGTCCAAGGAATCCAGCAAATTTGCACTGGTGCATCGTAATCTAATACTAGTCTGCAAGGAGCCGCCCTTAGGAGAATCACTCTTCTTGTACCTATGTCGGCATTGTACAATTTGTATTCAATCCCAATGCAAATTCTGTGCTTCATGGTCAATGCGAAGGTCCAACGGATACAGTAATCCCGCACTGGTGCATCGGAGACTAATACTGGTCTCCCAAGGAGCCGCTCAAAGCACAAACTCTTAGAAGATTCACTCTTCTTGTACTTAAGTCAGCATTGTGCCTCTTGTATTCGATCCCGATGCAATTTCTGTGTTTCATGGTCAAGTTGAAGGTCCAAGGGATACAGTAAACCTGCACACGAGCATCGGAATCTAATACTGGTCTCCCAGGAGGCGTTCAAAGTACAAGACCTTAGAAGATTCACTCTTCGTTACTGGATTCGGTATTGTGCCTTTTGTATTCAATCACGATGCGACTTCTGTGTTTCATGGTCAATGTGAGGGTCCAAGGGATACAATAAACTTTCACTGGTGCATCGGAATCTAATACTTGTCTCCCAGGAGCAGCTCAAACCACAAACACTAATCTTGTACTTAAGTCGGGACTGTCCCTTTTGAATTCAATCCCGATGCTAATTCTGTGTTTCAAGGTCAATGTGAAGGTCCAAGGGATACAGTAAACCGGAACTGGTGCATCGGAATCCAATACTGGTGTCCGAGAAGCTATTCAAAGCACAAACTCTTAGAAGATTTACTCTTCTTGTACTTAAGTCGGCACTGTCCCTTTTGTATTCAATGCCGATGCAATTTCGATGTGTCATGGTCAATGTGAAGGTCCAAGGGATACAGTTAACCTGCACTGGTGCATCGGAATCTAATACTGGTCTCCCAGGAGCCGCTCAAAGCACAAACTCTTAGAAGATTCACTCTTCTTGTACTTGAATCAGAATTGTGCCTTTTGTATTTGATTCCGATGATATTTCTGTGTCTCATGGTCAATGTGAAGGTCCAAGGGATTTAGTAAACCTGCACTGGTGCATCGGAATCTGATACTGGTCTCCCAGGCGCCGCTCAAACCACAAACGCTTAGAAGATTCACTGTTCTTGTACATAAGTCCTCATTGTCCCTCGTGTAATCAATCCCGATGCAATTTCTGTGTTTCATGGTCAATATGAAGGTCCAAGGGATACAGTAAACCTGCACTGGTGCATCGGAATCTAATACTGGTCTCCCAGGAGCCGCTCAAACCACAATTTCTTAGAAAATTCATTCTTTTTGTAGTTAAGTCAGCATTGTCCCTTTAGAATTCAATCCCGATGCAATTTCTGTGTTTCATGGTCAATGTGAAGGTCAAAGGGATACAGTAAACGTGCAATGGTGCATCGGAATCTAATACAGGTCTCCCAGGAGCCGCTCAAACCTCAAATACGGAGATGACACACTCTACTTGTACTTAAGTTGGCATTGTGCCTTTTGTATTCAATTCCGTTGCAATTTCTGTGTCTCATGGTCAATGTGAAGGTCCAAGGAATACAGCAAACCTGCACTGGTGCAACGTAATCTAATACTGGTCTGCAAGGAGCCGCTAAAAGTACAAACTCTTAGGAGAATCACTTTTCTTGTACCTACGTCGGCATTGTACATTTTGAATTCAATCCCGATGCAAATTCTGTGCTTCATGGTGAATGCAAACGTCCAACGGATACAGTAATTCTGCACTGGTGCATTGGAGACTAATACTGGTCTTCCAAGGAGACGCTCAATGCACAAACTCTTTGAAGATTCACTCATCTTGTACTTAAGTAGGCATTGTGCCTTATGTATTCAATACCGATGCAACTTCTGTGTTTCATGGTCATGTTGAAGACCAAGGGATACAGTAAACCTGCACACGTGCATCGGAATCTAATACTGGTCTCCCATGGGCCGCTCAAAGGACAAACTCTTAGAAGATTCACTCTTCTTGTACTTAAGTCGGCATTGTGCCTTTTGTATTCAATCCCGATGCAATTTCTGTGTTCCACGGTGAATTTAAAGGTCCAAGGGATACAGTAAGACAGCACTGGTGCATCGGAATCTAATACTGGTCTCCCAGGAGCCACTCAAACACAAACTCTTGGAAGACTCACTCTTCTTGTACTTATGTCGGAATTGTGCATTTTGTATTCAATCCCGATGCAATTTCAGTGTTTCTTGGTCAATGTGAAGGTCCAAGGGATACAGTAAACCTGCACTGGTGCATCGGAATCTGATACTGGTCTCCAAGGAGGCGTTCAAAGCACAAGCTCTTAGAAGATTCACTCTTCTTTACTGGATTCGGTATTGTGCCTTTTGTATTCAATCACGATGCGATTTCTGTGTATCATGTTCAATTTGAAGGCCCAAGGGATACAGTAAACTTTCACTGGTGCATCGTAATCTAATACTGGTCTCCAAGGAGCCGCCCAAACCACAAACTCTCAGAAGATTCACTCATCCTGTACTTAAGTCGGCATTGTGCCTTTCGTATTCAATCCCGATGCAATTTCTGTTCTTCATGGTCAATGCGAAAGTCCAAGGGATACAGTTAACCTGCACCAGTGCATCGGAATCTATTACTGGTCTCCCAGGGGCCGCTCAAAGGGCAAACTCTTTAGAAGATTCACTCTTCTTGTACTTAAGTCGGCATTGTGTCTTTCGTATTCAATCCCAATGCAATTTCTGTGTTTGATGGTCAATGTGAAGGTCCAAGGGATAGAGTAAACCTGCACTGGTGCATCGGATTCTAATACTGGTCTCCCAGGAGCCGCTCAAACACAAATTCTTAGAAGATTCAGTCTTGTTGTACCTAAATCGGCATTGTCTCCTTTGTATTCAAACCCGATGCAATTACTGTGTTTCATGGTCAATGAGAAGGTCCAAGGGATACAGTAAACCTGAACTGGTGCATCTGAATCTGAAACTGGTCTCCCAGAAGCCGCACAAAGCACTAACTCTTAGAAGATTCACTCTTCTTGTACTTATGTCGGCATTGTGCCTTTTGTATTTAATCCCGAGGCAATTTCTGTGTTTCAAGGTCAATGTAAAGGTCCAAGGGATACGATAAACCGACATTGGTACATCGGAATCTAATACAGGTCTCGCAGGAGCCGCTCAATATACAAACTCTTAGAAGATTCACTCTTCTTGTACTTAAGTCGGCATTGTGCCTTTTGTATTCAATCCCGATGCAGTGTGAGTGTTTCATGGTCAATGTGAACGTCCGAGGGATACAGTAAACCTGCACTGGTGCATCGGAATCTAATACTGGTCTCCCATCGAGCCACTCAAAGCACAAACTCTTAGAAGATTCACTCTTCTTGTACATAAGTCAGCATTGTGCTTTTGGATTTAATCCCGATGCAGTTTCTGTGTTACATGGTCAATGTGAAGGTCCAAGGGATACGGTAAGCTTTCACTGGTGCATCGGAATCTAATACTGGTCTCCCAGGAGATGCTCAAAGCAAAAACTCTTAGAAGATTCTCTCTTCTTGTACTTTAGTTGGCATTGTGCATTTTGTATTCAATCCCGATGCAATTTCTGTGTTTCATGGTCCACGTGAAGGTCCGAGGGATACAGTAAACCTGCACTGGTGCATAGGAATTTAATACTGGTCTCCCAGGAGCCGCTCAAAGCACAAACTCTTAGAAGATTAACTCTTCTTGTACTCAAGACGGCATTGTGCCTTTCGTATTCAATCCCGATGCAATATCTGTATTTAATGGTCAACGTGAAGGTCCAAAGAATACAGTAAACCTGCCCTGGTGCATCGGAATCTAATACTGGTCTCCCAGGGGCCGCTCAAAGCACAAACTCTTTGAAGATTCACTTTTCTTGTACTTAATTCAGCATTGTGAATTTTGTATACATTCCCGATGCAATTTCTGTGATTCATGCTCAATATGAAGGTCCAAGGGATACAGTAAACCTGCACTGGAACATCGGAAACTAATACTGGTCTCCCATGAGCCGCTCAAAGCACAAACTCTTAGAACATTCATTCTTGTTGTACTTAAGTCGGCATTGTCCCTTTTGTAGTCAATCCCGAAGCAATTTTTGTGTTTCATGGAGAATGTGAAGGTCCAAGTGATACAGTAAACCTGCACTGGTGCATCGGAATCTAGTACTGGTCTCCCAGGAGCCGCTCAAAGCACAAACTCTTAGAAGACTCACTCTTCTTGTACTTAATTGAGCATTGTCCCTTTTGTATACATTCTCGATGCAAATTCTGTGATTCATGCTCAATGGGAAGGTCCAAGGGATACAGTAAACCTGCACTGGTTCATCGGAATCCAATACTGGTCTCCCAGGAGCCGCTCAAAGCACAAACTCTTAGAAGATTCACTTTTTTTGTACTTAAGTCGGCATTGTGTCTTTTGAATTCAATCCCGATGCAATTTCTGTGTTTGATGGTCAATGTGAAGGTCCAAGGGATACAGTAAACCTGCACTGGTGCATCGGAATCTAAAACTGGTCTCCCAGGAGCCGCTCAATGCTCAAACTCTTAGAAGACTCACTCTTCTTGTACTTAAGTCGGCATTGTGCCTTTTGTGTTAAATCCCAATGCAAAATCTGTGTTTCATGGTCAATGTGAAGCTCCAAGGGATACGGTAGACCTGCACTTGTGCATCGGAATCTATTATTGGGCTCCCATGCGCCACTCAAAGCACATACTTTTGGAAGATTCACTCTTCTTGTACTTAAGACGGTATTGTGCATCTTGTATTCAATCCCGATGCAATTTCTGTGTTAAATGGACAGTGTGAAGGTGCAAGTGATACAGTAAACCTGCACTGGTGCATCGGAATCTAATAATGGTCTGCCAGGAGCCGCTTAAATCTTAAACTCTTAGAAGATTCATTCTTTTTGTACTTAAGTCGGCATTGTGCCTTTTGTATTCAATCCCGATGCAATTTCTGTGTTCCATGGTGAATGTAAAGGTCCAAGGGATACAGTAAACCAGCACTGGTGCATCGGAATCTAATACTGGTCTGCCAGGAGCCTCTCAAAGCACAAACTCTTAGAAGATCCACACTTCTTGTACTTAAGTTGGCATTGTGCCTTTTGTATTTAATCCCGATGCAATTTCTGTGTTTCATGGTCAAAGGTAAGGTCCATGGGATACGGTAAACCCGCACTGGTGCGTCGGAAACTAGTACTGGTCTCTCAGGAGCCACTCTAATCACAAACTCTTAGAAGATTCTCTCATCTTGTATTTAAGTCGGCATTGTGCCTTTTGGATTCAATCCCGATACAATTTCTGTGTTTCATGGTCAATGTGAAGCTCCAAGGGATACAGCTAACCTGCACTGGTGCATCAGAATCTAATACTGGTCTCCCAGGAGCCGCTCAAAGCACAAACTCTTAGAAGATTCACTCCTCTTGTACTTAAATCAGCATTGTGCCTTTTGTATTCAATCCCGATGATATTTCTGTGTCTCATGGTCAATATGAAGGTCCAAGGGATACAGTAAACCTGTACTGGTGCATCGGAATCTAATACTGGTCTCCCAGGAGCCGCTCAAACCACAAACTCTTAGAAGATTCTCTCATCTTGTATTTCAGTTTTCATTGTGCCTTTTGGATTCAATCCCGATGCAATTTCTGTGTTTCATGGTCAATGTGAAGCTCCAAGGGATACGGTAAACCTACACTGGTGCATCAGAATCTAATACTGGTCTCCCAGGAGCCGCTCAAAGCTCAAACTCTTAGAAGATTCACTCTTCTTGTACTTAAATCAGCATTGTGCCTTTTGTATTCAATCCCGATGATATTTCTGTGTCTCATGGTCAATGTGAAGGTCCAAGCTGAAATCGTTATAGGTACAGAAAGCTGGCTTAAGCCAGAGATAAATTCTGTCGAAGGTACAGACGGTGTTTAGAAAGGATAGATTGCATGGAACCGGTGATGGAGTGTTCGTCGCTGTTAGTAGTATTTTATCCTGTAGTGAAGTAGAAGTGGATAGTTCCTGTGAATTATTATGGGTGGAGGTTACACTAAACAACCGAACTAGGTTAATAATTGGCTCCTTTTACCGACCTCCCGACTCAGCAGCATTAGTGGCAGAACAACTGAGAGAAAATTTGGAATACATTTCACATAAATTTTCTCAGCATGTTATAGTCTTAGGTGGAGATTTCAATTTACCAGATATAGACTGGGACACTCAGATGTTTAGGACGGGTGGTAGGGACAGAGCATCGAGTGACATTATACTGAGTGCACTATCCGAAAATTACCTCGAGCAATTAAACAGAGAACCGACTCGTGGAGATAACATCTTGGACCTACTGATAACAAACACACCCGAACTTTTCGACTCTGTACGTACAGAACAGGGAATCAGTGATCATAAAGCCGTTGCAGAATCCCTGAATATGGAAGTTAATAGGAAAGGGAGGTAATGACAGTGGCACGTAAAGTGCCCTCCGCCACACACCGTTGGGTGGCTTGCGGAGTATCAATATAGATGTAGATGTAGATGTAGACAGTAAACCTGCACTGGTGCATCGGAATCTAATACTGGTCTCCCAGGAGCCGCTCAAACCACAAACTCTTAGAAGATTCACTCTTCTTGTACATAAGTCCGCATTGTCACTCTTGTATTCAATCCCGATGCAATTTCTGTGTTTCATGGTCAATGTGAAGGTCCAAGGGATACAGTAAACCTGCACTGGTGCATCGGAATCTAATACTGGTCTCCCATGGCCGCTCAAACCTCAATCTCTTAGAAGATTCACTCTTCTTTATCTGATTCGTCATTGTGCCGTTTGTATTCAAGCACGATGCGATTTCTGTGTTTCATGGTCAATGAGAAGCTCCAAGGGATACAGTAAACCTGCACTGGTGCATCGGAATCTAATACTGGTCTCCCAGGAGCCGCTCAAACCACAATTTCTTAGAAAATTCATTCTTTTTGTAGTTAAGTCGGCATTGTCCCTTTTGAATTCAATCCCGATGCAATTTCTGTGTTTCGTGGTCAATGCGAATGTCCAAGGGATACAGTAAACCAGCACTGGTGCATCAGATTCTAATACTGGTCTCCCAGGAGCCACTAAAAACACAAACTCTTAAAAGATTCACTCTTTGTGTACTTATGTCGGCATTGTTCCTTTCGTGTTCATTGCCGATTAAAACTCTGTGTCTCATAATCAATGTGGAGGTCCAAGGAATCCAGCAAATTTGCACTGGTGCATCGTAATCTAATACTAGTCTGCAAGGAGCCGCCCTTAGGAGAATCACTCTTCTTGTACCTATGTCGGCATTGTACAATTTGTATTCAATCCCGATGCAAATTCTGTGCTTCATGGTCAGTCCGAAGGTCCAACGGATACAGTAATCCTGCACTGGTGCATCGGAGACTAATACTGGTCTCCCAAGGAGCCGCTCAAAGCACAAACTCTTAGAAGATTCACTCTTCTTGTACTTAAGTCAGCATTGTGCCTCTTGTATTCGATCCCGATGCAATTTCTGTGTTTCATGGTCAAGTTGAAGGTCCAAGGGATACAGTAAACCTGCACACGAGCATCGGAATCTAATACTGGTCTCCCAGGAGGCGTTCAAAGTACAAGACCTTAGAAGATTCACTCTTCGTTACTGGATTCGGTATTGTGCCTTTTGTATTCAATCACAATGCGACTTCTGTGTTTCATGGTCAATGTGAGGGTCCAAGGGATACAATAAACTTTCACTGGTGCATCGGAATCTAATACTTGTCTCCCAGGAGCAGCTCAAACCACAAACTCTTAGAAAATTCACTCATCTTGTACTTAAGTCGGGACTGTCCCTTTTGTATTCAATCCCGATGCTAATTCTGTGTTTCAAGGTCAATGTGAAGGTCCAAGGGATACAGTAAACCGGAACTGGTGCATCGGAATCCAATACTGGTGTCCGAGAAGCTATTCAAAGCACAAACTCTTAGAAGATTTACTCTTCTTGTACTTAAGTCGGCACTGTCCCTTTTGTATTCAATGCCGATGCAATTTCGATGTTTCATGGTCAATGTGAAGGTCCAAGGGATACAGTTAACCTGCACTGGTGCATCGGAATCTAATACTGGTCTCCCAGGAGCCGTTCAAAACACTAACTCTTAGAAAATTCACTCTTCTTGTACTTAGGTCGGCATCGTTCCTTTTGTATTCAATCCCGATGAAATTTCTGTGCTTCATGGTTAATGTGAAGGTCCAAGGGATGCTGCAAACCTGCACTGGTGCATCGGAATCTAATACTGGTCTCCCAAGGAGCCGCTCAAAGCAAAAACACTTAAAAGATTCATTCTTCTTGTACTTTAGTCGGCATTGTTCCTTTCGTATTCAATCCCGATGCAATTTCTGTGTTTCATGGTCAATGTGAAAGTCCAAGGGATACAGTTAACCTGCACTGGTGCATTGGAACCTAATACTGGTCTCCCAGGGGCCGCTCAAAGGCCAAACACTTAGAAGATACACTCTTCGTGTACTTAAGTCGGCATTGTGCCTTTTGGATTCAATCCCGATACAAATTCTGTGTTTCATGGTCAATGTGAAGCTCCAAGGGATACAGTAAACCTGCACTGGTGCATCGGAATCTAATACTGGTCTCCCAGGAGCCGCTCAAAGCACAAACTCTTAGAAGATTCACTCTTCTTGTACTTGAATCAGAATTGTGCCTTTTGTATTTGATTCCGATGATATTTCTGTGTCTCATGGTCAATGTGAAGGTCCAAGGGATTTAGTAAACCTGCACTGGTGCATCGGAATCTGATACTGGTCTCCCAGGCGCCGCTCAAACCACAAACTCTTAGAAGATTCACTGTTCTTGTACATAAGTCCTCATTGTCCCTCGTGTAATCAATCCCGATGCAATTTCTGTGTTTCATGGTCAATATGAAGGTCCAAGGGATACAGTAAACCTGCACTGGTGCATCGGAATCTAATACTGGTCTCCCAGGAGCCGCTCAAACCACAATTTCTTAGAAAATTCATTCTTTTTGTAGTTAAGTCAGCATTGTCCCTTTAGAATTCAATCCCGATGCAATTTTTGTGTTTCATGGTCAATGTGAAGGTCAACGGGATACAGTAAACGTGCAATGGTGCATCGGAATCTAATACAGGTCTCCCAGGAGCCGCTCAAACCTCAAATTCGGAGATGACACACTCTACTTGTACTTAAGTTGGCATTGTGCCTTTTGTATTCAATTCCGTTGCAATTTCTGTGTCTCATGGTCAATGTGAAGGTCCAAGGAATACAGCAAACCTGCACTGGTGCAACGTAATCTAATACTGGTCTGCAAGGAGCCGCTAAAATACAAACTCTTAGGAGAATCACTTTTCTTGTACCTACGTCGGCATTGTACATTTTTAATTCAATCCCGATGCAAATTCTGTGCTTCATGGTGAATGCAAACGTCCAACGGATACTGTAATTCTGCACTGGTGCATTGGAGACTAATACTGGTCTTCCAAGGAGACGATCAATGCACAAACTCTTTGAAGATTCACTCATCTTGTACTTAAGTAGGCATTGTGCCTTATGTATTCAATACCGATGCAACTTCTGTGTTTCATGGTCATGTTGAAGACCAAGGGATACAGTAAACCTGCACACGTGCATCGGAATCTAATACTGGTCTCCCAGGGGCCGCTCAAAGGACAAACTCTTAGAAGATTCACTCTTCTTGTACTTAAGTCGGCATTGTGCCTTTTGTATTCAATCCCGATGCAATTTCTGTGTTCCACGGTGAATGTAAAGGTCCAAGGGATACAGTAAGACAGCACTGGTGCATCGGAATCTAATACTGGTCTCCCAGGAGCCACTCAAACACAAACTCTTGGAAGACTCACTCTTCTTGTACTTATGTCGGAATTGTGCATTTTGTATTCAATCCCGATGCAATTTCAGTGTTTCTTGGTCAATGTGAAGGTCCAAGGGATACAGTAAACCTGCACTGGTGCATCGGAATCTGATACTGGTCTCCAAGGAGGCGTTCAAAGCACAAGCTCTTAGAAGATTCACTCTTCTTTACTGGATTCGGTATTGTGCCTTTTGTATTCAATCACGATGCGATTTCTGTGTATCATGTTCAATGTGAAGGCCCAAGGGATACAGTAAACTTTCACTGGTGCATCGTAATCTAATACTGGCCTCCAAGGAGCCGCCCAAACCACAAACTCTCAGAAGATTCACTCATCCTGTACTTAAGTCGGCATTGTGCCTTTCGTATTCAATCCCGATGCAATTTCTGTTCTTCATGCTCAATGTGAAAGTCCAAGGGATACAGTTAACTTGCACCAGTGCATCGGAATCTATTACTGGTCTCCCAGGGGCCGCTCAAAGGACAAACTCTTTAGAAGATTCACTCTTCTTGTACTTAAGTCGGCATTGTGTCTTTCGTATTCAATCCCAATGCAATTTCTGTGTTTGATGGTCAATGTGAAGGTCCAAGGGATAGAGTAAACCTGCACTGGTGCATCGGATTCTAATACTGGTCTCCCAGGAGCCGCTCAAACACAAATTCTTAGAAGATTCAGTCTTGTTGTACCTAAATCGGCATTGTCTCCTTTGTATTCAAACCCGATGCAATTACTGTGTTTCATGGTCAATGAGAAGGTCCAAGGGATACAGTAAACCTGAACTGGTGCATCTGTATCTGAAACTGGTCTCCCAGAAGCCGCACAAAGCACTAACTCTTAGAAGTTTCACTCTTCTTGTACTTATGTCGGCATTGTGCCTTATGTATTTAATCCCGAGGCAATTTCTGTGTTTCAAGGTCAATGTAAAGGTCCAAGGGATACGATAAACCGGCATTGGTACATCGGAATCTAATACAGGTCTCGCAGGAGCCGCTCAATATACAAACTCTTAGAAGATTCACTCTTCTTGTACTTAAGTCGGCATTGTGCCTTTTGTATTCAATCCCGATGCAGTGTGTGTGTTTCATGGTCAATGTGAACGTCCGAGGGATACAGTAAACCTGCACTGGTGCATCGGAATCTAATACTGGTCTCCCATCGAGCCACTCAAAGCACAAACTCTTAGAAGATTCACTCTTCTTGTACTTAAGTCAGCATTGTGCTTTTGGATTCAATCCCGATGCAGTTTCTGTGTTAGATGGTCAATGTGAAGGTCCAAGGGATACGGTAAGCTTTCACTGGTGCATCGGAATCTAATACTGGTCTCCCAGGAGCCGCTCAAACCACAAACTCTTAGAAAATTCACTCTTCTTGTACTTAAGTCGGCATTGTCCCTTTTGACTTCAATCCCGATGCAATTTCTGTCATTCATGGTCAATGTGAATGTCAAAGGGATACAGTAAACCTGCACTGGCGCCCGGAATCTAATACTTTTCTCCCAGGAGCCGCTCAAATCACAAACTCTTAAAAGATACACTCAACTTGTACTTATTCGGCATTGTGCATGTGTATTCAATCCCAATGCAATTTCTGTGTTTCATGGTCAATGTGGACGTCCAAGGGGTACAGTAAACCTGCACTGGTACATCGTAATCTGAAACTGGTCTCCCAGGAGCCGCTCAAAGCACAAAATTTAAGAAAATTCACTCCTCTTGTACTTAAGTCAGCATTGTGCTTTTGTATTCAATTCCGATGCAATTTCTGTGTTTGATGGTCAATGTGAAGGGCCAAGGGATACAGTAAACCTGCACTGGTACAACGGAATCTAATACTGGTCTCCCAGAGCCTCTAAAATCTCAAACTCTAAGAAAATTCACTCATTTTGTATTTAAGTCGGCATTGTCTCTTTGGTTTTCAGTCCCGAAGTAATTTCTGTATTTCATTGTCAATGTGAAGGTCCAAGGGATACAGTAAACCGGACTGGTGCATCGGAATCTACTACTGGTGTCCCAGGAGCCGCACAACGAACAAACTCTCAGAAGATTCATTCATCCTGTACTTAAGTCGGCATTGTGAACTTTGTATTCAATCCCGATGCAATTTCTGTGTTTCATGGTCAATGTGAAGCTCCAAGGGATACAGTAAACCTGCACTGGTGCATCAAAATCTAATACTGGTAGCCGAGGAGCCGCTCAAAGCATAAATTCTTAGAAGATTCACTCTTCTTGTACTTAAGACGGAATTGTGGCATTTGTATTCCATTCCGATGCAATTTCTGTGATTCATGGTCGATGTGAAGGCCCAAGGGATACAGTAATTCTGCACTGGTGCATAGGAATCTGATACTGGTCTCCCATGCGATGCGCAAACCACAAACTCTTAGAAGATTCACTCTTCTTGTTTTTAATTCGGCATTGTGCCTTTTGTATTCAATCACGATGCGAATTCTCTTTTTCATGGTCAATGTGAAGGTCCAAGGAATACAGTAAACGTGCACTGGTGTATCGGAATCTGATACAGGTCTCCCAGGAGCCGCTCAAACTACAAACTCGTAGAAGATTCACTCTTCTAGTACTTAAGTTGGCATTGTACCTTTTGTGTTCAATCCCGATGCAATTTCTGTGTTTCATGGTCATTGTGAAGGTTCAAGGGATACACTAAACCTGCACTGGTGCATCCGAATCTAATACTTGTCTCCCAGGAGCCGCGCAAAGCAAGAACACTTAGAAAATAACTCTTCTTGTACTTAAGTCGGCATTGTCCCTTTTGTAATCGATACCGATGCAATTTCTGTGTTTCATGGTGAACGTGACGGTCCAAAAGAAGCAGTAAACGCGCAATGGTGCATCGTAATCTAATACTGGTCCCCAAGGAGCCGCTCAAAGTAGAAACTCTTAGAAGATTAACTCTTCTTGTACTTCAGTCGGCATTGTGACATTTGGATTCAATCCCGATGCAATTTCTGAGCTCCATGGTCAATGTGAAGGTCCAAGGGATATAGTAAACCTGCGCTGGTGCATCGGAATCAAATACTGGTCTCCCACCAGCCGCTCAAACCACAAATTCTTAGTGGATTCACTCTTCTTGTACTTAAGTCGGCTTTGTCCTTCTTGTATTCAATCCCGATGCAATTTCGGTGTTTCATGGTCAATGTGAAAGTCCAAGGAATGCAGTAACCCTGCCCTGTTTCACCGGAATCTAATACTGGTCCCCAAGGAGCCACTCAAAGCAGAAACTCTTAGAACATTAACTCTTCTTGTACTTCAGTCGCGATTGTGACATTTGGATTCAATCCCGATGCAATTTCTAAGCTCCATGGTCAATGTGAAGGACCAAGGGATACAGTAAACCTGCACTGGTGCATAGGAATCTAATACCGGTCTCCCAGCAGCCGCTCAAACCACAAATTCTTAGTGGGTTCACTCTTCTTGTACTTAAGTCGGCTTTGTCCCTCTTGTATTCAATCCCGATGCAATTTCTGTGTTTCATGGTCAATGTGAAGGTCCAAGGGATAGAGTAAACCAGCCCTGTTGCGTCGGAATCTAATACTAGTCTCCCATGAGCCGCTCAAATCACAAATTCTTAGAAGCTTCACTCTTCTTGTAATTAAGTGGGCTTTGTGCCTCTTGTATTCAACCGCGATGCAAATTCTGCGCTTGATGGTCAATGTGAAAGTCCAAGGATACAGTAAACCTGCATTGGTGCATCGGAATCTAATACTGGTCTCACTAGCAGGCGCTCAAAGCACAAACTCTTAGAAGATTCACTCTTCTTGTACTTAAGTCGCTATTGTGCCTTTTGTATTCAATCCCGATGAAATTTCTATGTTTCATGGTCGATGTGAAGCTCCAAGGGATACGTTAAAGCAGCACTGGTGCTACGGAATCTAATACTGGTATCCCAGGAGCCGCTCAAAGCACAAACTCGTAGAAGATTCACTCTTCTTGTACTGAAGTCGGCATTGTCCCTTTCGTATTCAATCTTGATGCATTTTCTGTGTTTCATGGTCAATTTGAAGGTCCAAGGGAAACGGTAAACCTGCACTGGTGCATCGCAATCTGATACTGGTATCCCAGGAGCCGCTGAAAGCACAAACTCTTGGGAGACTCACTCATCTTGTACTTAAGTCGTCATTGTGCTCTTAGTATTCAATTTAGATGCAATGTGTTTGTTTCATGGTCAATGCGAAAGTCCAAGGGATACAGTAAAAATGCACTGGTGCATCGGAATCTAATACTCGTCAGCCAGGAGCCGCTCAAATCACAAACTTTTAGAAGATTCACTCTTCTTGTACTTTAGTCGGCATTGTGCCTTTTGTATTCAATCCCGATGCAATTTCTTTGTATCATGGTCAATGTGAAGGTTCAAGGGATACAGTAAACCTGCACTGTTGCATCGGAATTTAATACTGGTCTCCCAGGAGCCGCTCATAGCACAAACTCATAGAAAATTCACTCCTCTTGTACTTAAGTCGGCATTGTCCTTTTCGTATTCAATCCCGGTGCAATTTCTGTGTTTCATGGTCAATGTGAAGGTCCAAGGGATACGGCAAACCTTCGCTGGTGCATCAGAATCTAAGACAGTACTCCCAGGAGCCGCTCAAACCACAAACTCTTAGAAAATTCACTCTTCTTGTACTTAAGTCGGCATAGTCCCTTTCGTATTTGATCCCGATGCAATTTCCGTGTTTCATGGTCAAAGTGAAGGTCAAACGCATACAGAAAACCTGCACTGGTGCATCTGAGTCTGATACTGTTCTTCCATGTGCCGCTCAAAGCTCAAATTCTTAGAAGGTTCACTCTGCTTGTACTTAAGTCGTCATTGTGCCTATCGTATTCAATCCCGATGCGATATCTGTGTTTCATGGTCAATTTGAAGGTCCAAGGTATACAGTCAACGTGCACTGGTGCATCGTAGTCTAATACTGGTCTCCCAGGAGCCGCTCAATCCACAAACTCTGAGAAAATTCACTCTCCTTGTACTTAAGTCGGCATTGTCCCTTTTGTATTCGTTACCGATGCAATTTCCGCGTTTCATGGTCAAAGTGAAGGTCAAACGCATACAGAAAACCTGCACTGGTGCATATGAGTCTGATACTGTTCTCCCATGAGCCGCTCAAATCTCAAATTCTTAGAAGATTCACTCATCTTGTACTTAAGTCGTCATTGTGCCTTTTGTATTCAATCCCGATGCAATTTCTATGTTTCATGGTCGATGTGTAGGTCCAAGGGATACAGTAAACCTGCACAGCTGCATCGCATTCAAATACTGGTCGCTCAGGAGCCGATCGAAGCACAAACTCTTAGATGACTCACTCTTCTTGTACGTCTGTCGGCAGTGTGAATTTTGTAATCAATCCCGATGCAATTTCTGTGTTTTATGGTCAATGTGAAGGTCAAAGGGATACAGAAAACCTGCACACGTGCATCTGAATCTAATACTGGTCTCCCATGAGCCGCTCAGGGCAAAAATTCTTGAAAGATTCACTCTTCTTGTACTTAAGTCGGCATTGTGCCTTTTGTATTCAATCCCGATGCGATTTCTGTTTTTCATGGTCAATATGAGGGTCCAAGGGATACAGTAAACCTGCACCGGTGCCTCAGAATCTAATACTGGTCTTTCAGGAGCCGCTCAAAGCACAAACTCATAGAAGATTCACTCTTCTTGTACTTAAGTCGGCATTGTGCCTTTCGTATTCAATCCCGATGCATTTTCTGTTTTTCATGGTCAATGTGATGGTCCAAGGGAAACGGTAAACATGCACTGGTGCATCGGAATCTGATACTGGTATCCCAGGAGCCGCTGAAAGCACAAACTCTTGGGAGATTCACTCATCTTGTACTTAAGTCGTCATTGTGCTCTTAGTATACAATCCCGATGCAATTTCCTTGTTTCATGGACAATGTGAAAGTCCAAGGGATAAAGTAGAAATGCACTGGTGCATCGGAATCTAATACTCGTCTGCCAGGAGCCGCTCAAATCACAAACTCTTAGAAGATTCACTCTTCTTGTACTTTAGTTGGCATTGTGCCTTTTGTATTCAATCCCGATGCAATTTCTTTGTATCTTAGTCAATGTGAAGGTCCAAGGGATACAGTAAATCTGCACTGGTGCATCGGAATTTATTACTGGTCACCCAGGAGACGCTCAAAGCACAAACTCATAGAAGATTCACTCTTCTTGTACTTAAGTCTTCATTGTCCCTTTCGTGTTCAATCCCGATGCAATTTCTGTGTTTCATGGCCAATGTGAAGGCCCAAGGGATACGGTAAACCTGCTCTGGTGCATCAGAATCTAATACAGGACTCCCAGGAGCCGCTCAAACCACAAACTTGCAGAAGATTCACACTTCTTTTACTTAAGTCGGCATTGTCCCTTTTGGTTTCAATCCCGATGCGATTTCTGTCTTTCATGGTCAATGTGAAGGTCCAAGGGGTACAGTAAACCTGCGCAGCTGCATCGGAATCAAATACTGGTCTCTCAGGAGCCGCTCGAAGCACAAACTCTTAGATGACTCACTCTTCTTGTACGTCAGTCGGCATTGTGCATTTTGTAATAAATCCCGATGCAATTTCTGTATTTCATGGTCAATGTGAAGGTCAAACGCATACAGAAAACCTGCACTGGTGCATCTGAATCTAATACTGGTCTCCCATGAGCCGCTCAAGGCAATAATTCTTAGAAGATTCACTCTTCTTATACTTAAGTCGGCATTGTGCTTTTGTATACGATCCCTATGCGATTTCTGTTTTTCATGGTCACTATGAGGGTCCAAGGGATACAGTAAACCTGCACTGGTGCCCGAAATCTAATACTGGTCTAACAGGAGCCGCTCAAAGCACAAACTCATAGAAGACTCACTCTTCTTGTATTTAAGTCGGCATTGTGCTTTTCTATACAATCCCGATGCAATATCTGTGTTTCATGGTCAATAAGAAGGTCCAAGCGATACAGTTAACCTGCACTGGTGCATCGGAATCTAATACTGGTCTCCCATGAGCCGCTCAAAACAAAAACTCTTAGAAAGATTCACTCTTCTTGTACTTAAGTCGGCATTGTGCCTTCTGTATTCAATCCCGAAGCATTTTCTTTGTATTATGGTCAATGTGAAGGTCCAAGGGATACAGTAAACCTGCAGTGGTGCATCGGAAACTAATACTGGTTCCCCAGGAGCCGCTCAAAGCACAAACTCATAGATGTTTCACTCTTCTTCTACTTAAGTCGGCATTGTCCCTTTCGTATTCAATCCCGATGCATTTTCTGTGTTTCATGGTCAATGTGAAGGTCCAAGGGAAACGGTAAACCTGCACTGGTGCATCGGAATCCGATACTGGTAACCCAGGAGCCGCTGAAAGCACAAACTCTTGGGAGAATCACTCATCTTGAACTTAAGTCGTTATTGTGCTCTTAGTATTCAATCCCGATGCAATTTCTTTGTTTCATGGCCAATGTGAAAGTCGAAGGGGTACAGTAAAAATGCACTGGTGCATCGGAATCTAATACTCGTCTGCCAGGAGTCGCTCAAAGCACAAACTCATAGAAGATTCACTCTTCCTGTATTTAAGTCGGCATTGTCCCTTTCGTATTCAATCCCGATGCATTTTCTGTGTTTCATGGTCAATGTGAAGGTCCAAGGGATACGGTAAACCTGCACTGAAGCATCGGAATCTAATACTGGTCTCCCAAGCAACCGCTCAAAGCACGAATTCTTAGAAGATTCATTCTTCTTGTACTTAAGTCGCCGTTGTACCTTTTGTATTCAATCCCGATGCAATATCTATGTTTCATGGTCAATGGGAAGGTCCAAGGGATACGTTAGACCAGCACTGGTGCATCGGAATCTAATACTGGTATCCCAGGAGCCGCTCAAAGCACAAACTCACAGATGATTCACTCTTCTTGTACTTAAGTCGGCATTGTCCCTTTTGATTTCAATCCCGATGCAATTTCTGTCCTTCATGGTCAATGTGAAATTCCAAGGGATACAGTAAACTTGCACAGCTGCATCGGAGTCAAATACTGGTCTTCCAGGAGCCGCTCGAAGCACAAACTCTTAGAAGATTCACTCTTCTTGTACTTCAGTCGGCATTGTGCATTTTGTATTCAATCCCGATGCAATTTCTGTGTTTCATCGTCAATGTGACAGTCCAAGGGATACAGTAAACTTGCACTGGTGCATCGGAATCTAATTCTGGTCTTCCTGGAGAAGCTCAAACCACAAACTCTCAGAAGATTCACTTATCTAGTTCTTAAGGCCGCATTGTCCCTTTTGTATTCCATCCCGATGCAATTTCTGTGTTTCATGGTCAATGTGAAGGTCCAAGGGATACAGTAAACCTGTACTGGTGCATCGGAATCTAATACTGGTCTCCCATGAGCCGCTCAAAGCAAAAATTCTTAGAAGATTCACTCTTCTTGTACTTAAGAGGGCATTGTCCCTTTTGTATTCAATCCCGATGCAATTTCTGTGTTTCATGGTCAAAGTGAAGGTCAGACGGACACAGAAAACCTGCACTGGTGCATCTGAGTCTGATACTGGTCTCCCATGAGCCGCTCAAAGCACAATTACTTAGAAGATTCACTCTTCTTGTACTTAAGTCGGCTTTGTGCCTTTTGTATTCAACCCCGATGCAATTACTGTGCTTCATGGTCAATGAGAAACTCCAAGTGGTATAGTAAACCTGCATTGGTGCATCGGAATCTAATACTGGTCTCCCAAGTAGCCGCTCAATGCACGAACTCTTAGAGGAATCACTCTTCTTGTACTTAAGTCGGCATTTTGCCGACTGTATTCAATCCCGAAGCAATTTCTTTGTGTCATGGTCAATGTGAAGGTCCAAGGGATACAGTAAACCAGCAGTGGTGCATCGGAAACTAATACTGGTATTACAGGAGCCGCTAAAAGCACAAACTCTTGGGAGATTCACTAATCTTGTACTTAAGTCTTCATTGTGCTCTTAGTAATCATTCCCGATGCAATTTCTTTGCTTCATGGTCAATGTGAAAGGCCAAGGGATACAGAAAACCTGCACTAGTGCATCGGAATCTAATACTGGTCTCCCAGGAGCCTCTCAATGCACAAACTCTTAGAAGACTCTTCTTGTACTTAGGTCGGCATTGTGCGTTTTGTATGCAATCCAGATGGAATATCTGTGTTTCATGGTCAATATGAAGGTCCAAGGGATACAGTACACCTGCACTGGTGGATCGGAATCTAATACTGGTCTTCCATGAGCCGCTCAAATCACAAATTCTAAGAAGTTTCACTCTTCTTGTACTTAAGTCGTCATTGTGCTAATCGTATTCAATCCCGATGCGATATCTGTGTTTCTTGGTCAATTTGAAGGTCCAAGGTACACAGTAAACCTGCACAGCTGCATCGCAATCAAATACTGGTCTCCCAGGAGCCGCTCAAAGCACAAATTCTTAGAAGAATCACTCTTCTTGTACTTCAGTCAGCATTGTGCATTTTGTATTCAATTCCGATGCAATGTCTGTGTTTCATCGCCAATGTGACGGTCCAAGGGATACAGTGAACCTGCACTGGTGCATCGGAATCTAATACTGGTCTCCCTGGAGCCGCTCAAAGCACAAAATCTCAGAAGATTCACTTTTCTAGTACTTAAGACTTCATTGTCCCTTTTGTATTCCATCCCGATGCAATTTGTGTGTTTCATGGTCAATGTGAAAGGCCAAGGGATACAGTAAACCTACACTAGTGCATCGGAATCTAATACTGGTCTCCCATGAGCCGCTGAAGGCAAAAATTCTTAGAAGATTCACTCTTCTTGTACTTAAGTCGACATTGTGCTTTTGTATTCAATCCCGATGCGATTTCTGTGTTTCATGGTAAATATGAGGGTCCAAGGGATACAGTAAACCTGCACTGGTGCCTCGGAATCTAATACTGGTCTCCCAGAAGCCGCTCAAAGCACAAACTCATAGAAGACTCACTCTTCTTGGACTTAAATCGGCATTGTGCTTTTCTATACGATCCCGATGCAATATCTGTGTTTCATGGTCAATGTGAAGGTCCAAGGGATACAGTAAACCTGCACTGGTGCATCGGAATCTAATACTGGTCTCCCATGAGACGCTCAAAGCACAAACTCTTAGAAGATTCACTCTTCTTGCACTTAAGTCGGCATTGTCCCTTTCGTATTTAATCCCGATGCATTTTCTGTGTTTTATGGTCAATGTAAAGGTTCAAGGGAAACGGTAAATCTGCACTGGTGCATCGGAATCTGATAGTGGTATCCCAGGGGCAGCTGAAAGCACAAACTCTTGAGAGATTCACTCTTCTTGTACTTAAGTCGTCATCGTGCTTTTAGTATTTAATCCCAATGCAATTTCTTTGTTTCATGGTCAATGTGAAAGTCCAAGGGATACAGTAAAAATGAACTGGTGCATCGGAATCTAATACTCGTCTGCCAGGAGCCGCTCAAATCACAAACTCTTAGAAGACTCCCTCTTCTTGAACTTAAGTCGGAATTGTGCCTTTTGTATGCATACCAGATGCAATATCTGTGTTTCATGGTCAATATGAAGGTCCAAGGGATACAGTAAACCTAAACTGGTGCATTTGAATCTAATACTGGTCTCCCATGAGCCGCTCAAATCACAAATTCTAAGAAGGTTCACTCTTCTTGTACATAAGTCGGCATTGTGCCTTGTGTATTCATTCCCGATGCGATATCTGTGTTTCATGGTCAATGTGAAGGTCCAAGGGATACAGTAAACCTCCACTGGTGCATCGGAATCTAATTCAGGTCTCCCAGGAGCCGCTCAAACCACAAACTATTAGAAAATTCACTCTTCTTGTACTTCAGTTGGCATTGTCCCTTTTGTTTCCAATCCCGATGCAATTTCCGTGTTTCATGGTCAAAGTGAAAGTCAAACTGATAAAGAAAACCTGCACTGGTGCATCTGAATCTAATACTGGGCTCCCATGAGCCGCTCAAAGCACAAATTCCTATTAGATTCACTCTTCTTGTACTTAAGTCGGCTTTGTGCCTTTTGTATTCAACCCCAATGCAATTTCTGTGCGTCATGGTCAATGAGAAAGTCCAAGGGATACAGTAAACCTGCATTGGTGCATCGGAATCTAATACTGGTCTCCCAAGTAGCAGCTCAAAGCATGAACTCTTAGAAGATTCACTCTTCTTGTATTTAAGTCACCGATGTGACTTTTGTATTCAATCCTGATGGAATTTCCATGTTTCATGCTCAATGTGAAGGTCCTAGGGATACGTTAAACCAGCACTGGTGCATCGGAATCTAATACTAGTATCCCAGGAGCCGCTCAAAGCACAAACTCTCAGAAGATTCACTCTTCTAGTACTTAAGTCGGCATTGACCGTTTTGGTTTCAATCCCAATGCAATTTCTGTCTTTCATGGTCAATGTGAAGGTCCATGGTATACAGTATACCAGAACAGGTGCATCGGAATCAAATACTTGTCTCCCAGGAGCCGCTCAAAACACAAACTCTTAGAATATTCGCTCTTCGTGTACTTTAGTCGGCATTGTGCGTTTTGTATTCATTCTCGATGCAATCTCTGTGTTTTGTCGTCAATGTGACGGTCGAAGGGATACAGTAAACCTGCAGTGGTGCATCGGAATCTAATACTGGTATCCGAGGAGCCGCTCAAAGCACAAACTCTCAGAAGATTCACTCTTCTTGTACATAAGTCTGCATTGTCCATTTTGATTTATATCCCGATGCAAGTTCTGTCTTTCATGGTCAATGTGAAGGTCCATGAGATGCAGCAAATCTGCACAGCTGCATAGGAATCAAATACTGGTCTCCCAGGAGCCGCTCGAAGCACAAACTCTTAGAAGATTCACTCTTCCTGTACTTAAGTCGGCATTGTGCCTTTTGTATTCACTCCCGTTGCAATTTCTTTGTATCATGGTCAATGTGAAGGTCCAAGGGAAACTGTAAACCTGCACTGGTGCATCGGAATCAAATACTGGTCTCCCAGGCGCCGCTCGAAGCACAAACTCTTAGAAGATTCACTCTTCTTGTACTTAAGTCGGCATAGTCCCTTTTGGTTTCAATCCCGATGCAATTTCTGTCTCTCATGGTCAATGTAAAAGTCCAAGGGATACAGTAAACCTGCACAGCTGCATCGAAATCAAATACTGGTCTCCCAGGCGCCGCTTGAAGCACAAACTCTTAGAAGATTCACTCTTCTTGTACTTAAGTCGGCATAGTCCCATTCGTAATCAATCCCGATGAAATTTATGTGTTCCATGGTCAATGTGAAGGACAAACGTATACAGTAAACCTGCACTGGTGCATCGGAATCTAATACTGGTCTCCCTGGAGCCGCTCAAAGCACAAACTCTCAGATGATTCACTTTTCTAGTACTTAAGGCGGCATTGTCCGTTTTGTATTCCATCCCGATGCAATTTCTGTGTTTCATGGTCAATGTGAAGGTCCAACAAATACAGTAAACCTGCACAGCTGCATCGGAATCAAATACTGGTCTCCCAGGAGCCGCTCGAACCACAAACACTTAGATGAGTCACTCTTCTTGTACGTCAGTCGGCATTGTGCATTTTGTAATCAATCCCGATGCAATTTCTGTGTTTCATGGTCAATGTGAAGGTCAAACGGATACAGAAAACCTGCACTGGTGCATTTGAATCTAATACTGGTCGCCCATGAGCCGCTCAAGCCAAAAATTCTTAGAAGATTCACTCGTCTTGTACTTAAATCAGCATTGTGCTTTTGTATTCAATCCCGACGCGATTTCTGTGTTTCATGGTAAATATGAGGGTCGAAGGGTTACAGTAAACCTGCACTGGTGCCTCGCAATCTAATACTGGTCTCCCAGGAGCCACTCAAAGCACAAACTCATAGAAGACTCACTCTTCTTGTACTTAAGTCGGCATTGTGCTTTTCTATACGATCCCGATGCAATATCTGCGTTTCATGGTCAATGTGAAGGTCCAAGGGATACAGTAAACCTGCACTGGTGCATCGGAAGATAATACTGGTCTCCCATGAGCCGCTCAAAGCACAAACTCTTAGAAGATTCACTCTTCTTGTACTTAAGTCGGCATTGTGCTTTTATTATTCAATCCCGATGCAATATCTGTTTTTCATGGTCAATGTGAAGGTGATAGGGATACAGAAACAATGCAATGCTGCAACGGAATCTAATACTGGTCTCCCATGAGCCGCTGAATGCACAACCTCTTAGAAGATTCAGTCTTCTTGTACTTAAGTCGGCATTGTGCCTTTATTATTCAATCCCGATGAAATATCTGTGTCTCATTGTTAATGTGAAGGTCCATGGGATAAAGTAAACCTGCACTGGTGCATCGGAATCTAATACCGGTCTCCCAGGAGCTTCTCAAAGCACAAACTCTTAGAGGAATCACTCTTCTTGTACTTAACTCGGCATTGTGCCTTCTGTATTGAATCCCGAAGCAATTTCTTTGTATCATGGTCAATGTGAAGGACCAAGGAATACTGTAAACCAGCACTGGTGCATCGGAATCTAATACTGGTCTCCCAGGAGCCGCTCAAAGCACAAACTTGTAGAAGATTCACTCTTCTTGCACTTAAGTCGGCATTGTCCCTTTCGTATTCAATCCCGATGCATTTTCTGTGTTTCATGGTCAATGTGAAGGTCCAAGGGAAACGGTAAACCTGCACTGGTGCATCGGAATCTGATAGTGGTATCCCGGAAGCCGCTGAAAGCACAAACTCTTAGGAGATTCACTCATCTTGTACTTAAGTCCTCATCGTGCTCTTAGTATTTAATCCCGATGCAATTTCTTTGTTTCATGGTTAATGTGAAAGTCCAAGGGATACAGTAAAAATGAACTGGTGCATCGGAATCTAATACTCGTCTGCCAGGAGCCGCTGAAATCACAAATTCTTAGAAGACTTCCTCTTCTTGTACTTAAGTCGGCATTGTGGCTTTTGTATGCAATGCAGATGCAATATCTGTGTTTCATGGTCAATATGAAGGTCCAAGGGATACAGTAAACCTAAACTGGTGCATTGGAATCTAATACTGGGCTCCCATGAGCCGCTCAAAGCACAAATTCTAAGAAGGTTCACTCTTCTTGTACTGAAGTCGGCATTGTGCCTTTTGTATTCAATCCCGATGCGATATCTGTGTTTCATGGTCAATGTGAAGGTCCGAGGGATACAGTAAACCCCCAATGGTGCATTGGAATCTAATACAGGTCTCCCAGGAGCCGCTCAAACCACATACTCTTAGAAAATTCACTCTTCTTGTACTTCAGTCGGCATTGTCCCTTTTGTTTTCAATCCCGATGCAATTTCCGTGTTTCATGGTCAAAGAGAAGGTCAAACGGATACAGAAAATCTGCACTGGTGCATCTGAATCTAATACTGGTCTCCCATGAGACACTCAAAGCACAATTTCTGAGTAGATTCACTCTTCTTGTACATAAGTCGGCTTTGTGCCTTTTGTATTCAACCCCGATGCAATATCTGTGCTTCATGGTCAATAAAGAAAGTCCAAGGGATACAGTAAACCTGCATTGGTGCATCGGAATCAAATACTGGTCTCCCAGGAGCCGCTCGAACCACAAACTCTTAGATGAGTCACTCTTCTTGTACGTCAGTCGGCATTGTGCATTTTGTAATCAATCCCGATGCAATTTCTGTGTTTCATGGTCAATGTGAAGGTCAAACGGACACAGAAAACCTGCACTGGTGCATCAGAATCTAGTACTGGTCTCCCATGAGTCGCTCAAGGCAAAAATTCTTAGAAGATTCACTCGTCTTGTACTTAAGTCGGCATTGTGCTTATGTATTCAATCCCGATGCGATTTCTGTGTTTCATGGTAAATATGAGGGTTGAAGGGATACAGTAAACCTGCACTGGTGCCTTGGAATCTAATACTGGTCTCCCAGGAGCCGCTCAAAGCACAAACTCTTCGAAGACTCACTCTTCTTGTACTTAAGTCGGCATTGTGCCTTTCTATACGATCCCGATGCAATATCTGTGTTTCATGGTCAATGTGAAGGTCCAAGGGATACAGTAAACCTGCACTGGTGCAACGGAATCTAATACTGGTCTCCCATGAGCCGCTCAAAGCACAAACTCTTAGAAGATTCACTCTTCTTGTACTTAAGTCGGCATTGTGCTTTTATTATTCAATCCCGATGCAATATCTGTGTTTCATGGTCAATGTGAAGGTGATAGAGATACAGAAACAATGCACTGCTGCATCGGAATCTAATACTGGTCTCCCATGAGCCGCTGAAGGCACAACCTCTTAGAAGATTCACTCTACTTGTACTTAAGTCGGCATTGTGCCTTTGTTATTCAATCCCGATGAAATATCTGTGTCTCATTGTTAATGTGAAGGTCCATGGGATAAAGTAAACCTGCACTGGTGCATCGGAATCTAATACCGGTCTCCCAGGAGCTTCTCAAAGCACAAACTCTTAGATGAATCACTCTTCTTGTACTGAAGTCGGCATTGTGCCTTTTGTATGCAATGCAGATGCAATGTCTGTGTTTCATGGTCAATATGAAGGTCCAAGGGATACAGTAAACCTAAACTGGTGCATTGGAATCTAATATTGGTCTCCCATGAGCCGCTCAAAGCACAAAATCTAAGAAGGTTCACTCTTCTTGTACTGAAGTCGGCATTGTGCCTTTTGTATTCAATCCCGATGCGATATCTGTGTGTCATGGTCAATGTGAAGGTCCGAGGGATACAGTAAACCTCCACTGGTGCATCGGAATCTGATACAGGTCTCAAAGGAGCCGCTCAAACCACAAACTTTTAGAAAATTCACTCTTCTTGTACTTCAGTCGGCATCGTCACTTTTGTTTTCAAACCCGATGCAATTTCCGTGTTTCATGGTCAAGGTGAAGGTCAAACGGATACAGAAAACACGCACTGGTGTGTCTGAATCTAATACTGGTCTCCCATGAGCCGCTCAAAGCACAAATTCTTATTAGATTCACTCTTCTTGTACATAAGTCGGCTTTGTCCCTTTTGTATTCAACCCCGATGCAATTTCTGTGCTTCATGGTCAATGAGAAAGTCCAAGGGATACAGTAAACCTGCATTGGTGCATCGGAATCAAATACTGGTCTCCCAGGAGTCGCTCGAAACACAAACTCTTAGAAGATCCGCCCTTCTTGTACTTCAGTCGGCATTGTGCATTTTGTATTCATTCTCGATGCAAACTCTGTGTTTCATCGTCAATGTGACGGTCCAAGGGATACAGTAAACCTGCACTGGTGCATCGGAAACTAATACTGGTATCCGAGTAGCCGTTCAAACCACAAACTCTCAGAAGATTCACTCTTCTTGTACTTAAGTCTGCATTGTCCCTTTTGATTTATATCCCGATGCAAGTTCTGTCTTTCATGGTCAATTTGAAGGTCCAAGGGATGCAGTAAACCTGCACGGCTGCATAGCAATCAAATACTGGTCTCCCAGGAGCCGCTCGAAGGACAAACACTTAGAGGATTCACTTTTCCTGCACTTAAGTCGGCGTTGTGCCTATTGTATTCAATCCCGATGCAATATCTTTCTATCATGGTCAATGTGAAGGTCCAAGGGATACTGTAAACCTGCACTGGTGCATCGGAATCTAATATTGGTCTCCCAGGAGCCGCTCAAAGCACAAACTCATAGAAGAATCACTCATCTTGTACTTAAGTCGGCATTGTCCCTCTTGGTTTCAATCCCGATGCAATTTCTGTGTCTCATGGTCAATGTAAAAGTCCAAGGGATACAGTAAACCTGCACAGCTGCATCGGAATCAAATACTGGTCTCCCAGGAGCCGCTCAAAGCACAAACTCTTAGAACATTCACCCTTCTTGTACTTACGTCGGCATTGTCCCTTTTGTAATCAATCCCGATGCAATTTATGTGTTTCATGGTCAATGTGAAGGACAAACGTATACAGTAAACCTGCACTGGTGCATCGGAATCTAATACTGGTCTCCCTGGAGCCGCTCAAAGCACATACTCTCAGAAAATTCACTTTTCTAGTACTTAAGGGGGCATCGTCCGTTTTGTATTCCATCCCGATGCAATTTCTGTGTTTCATGGTCAATGTGAAGGTAAAACGAATACAGAAAACCAGCTCTGGTGCATCTGAATCTAATACTGGTCTCCCATGAGCCACTCAAGGCAAAAATTCTTAGAGGATTCACTCTTCTCGTACTTAAGTCGGCATTGTGCTATTGTATTCAATCCCGATGCGATTTCTGTGTTTAATGGTCAAAATGAGGGTCGAAGGGATACAGTAAACCTGCACTGGTTTCTGATACTGGTCTCCCAGGAGCCGCTCGAACCACAAACTCATAGAAGACTCACTCTTCTTGTACTTAAGACGGCATTGTGCTTTTCTATACGATCCCGATGCAATATCTGTGTTTCATGGTCAATGTGAAGGTCCAAGGGATACAGTAAACCTGCACTGGTGCATCGGAATCTAATACTGGTCTCCCATGAGCCGCTCAAAGCACAAACTCTTAGAACATTCACTCTTCTTGTACTTACGTCGGCATTGTGGCTTTTCTATTCAATCCCGATGCAATGTCTTTGTATCATGGTCAATATGAAGGTTCAAGGGATACAGTAAACCTGCACTGGTTCCTCAGAGTCTAATACTGGTCTCCCAGGAGCCGCTCAAAGCACAAACTCATAGAAGACTCACTCTTCTTGTACTTAAGTCGGCATTGTGCTTTTCTATACGATCCCGATGCAATATCTGTGTTTCATGGTCAATGTGAAGGTCCAAGGGATACAGTAAACCTGCATTGGTGCATCGGAATCTAATACTGGTCTCGCATGAGCCGCTCAAAGCACAAACTCATAGAAGACTCACTCTTCTTGTACTTAAGTCGGCATTGTGCTTTTCTATACGATCCCGATGCAATATCTGTGTTTCATGGTCAATGTGTAGGTCCAAGGGATACAGTAAACCTGCACTGGTGCATCGGAATGTAATACTGGTCTCCCAGGAGCCGCTCAAAGCACAATCTCGTAGAAGATTCACTCTTCTTGCACTTAAGTCGGCATTGTCCCTTTCGTATTCAATCCCGATGCATTTACTGTGTTTCATGGCCAATGTGAAGGTCCAAGGGAAACGGTAAATCTTCACTGGTGCATCGGAATCTGATAGTGGTATCCCAGGAGCCGCTGAAAGCTCAAACTCTTGGGAGGTTCACTCATCATGTACTCAAGTCGTCATCGTGCTCTTAGTATTTAATCCCGATGCAATTTCTTTGTTTCATGGTCAATACGAAAGTCCAAGCGATACAGTAAAAATGCACTGGTGCATTGGAATCTAATACTCGTCTGCCAGGAGCCGCTCAAATCACAAAGTCTTGGAAGACTCCCTCTTCTTGTACTTCAGTCCGCATTGTGCATTTTGTATTCAATCCTGATGCAATTTCTGTGTTTCATCATCAATGTGACGGTCCAAGGGATACAGAAAACCTGCACTGGTACATCGGAATCTAATACTGGTCTCCTTGGAGCCGCTCAGAGCACAACCTCTCACAAGATTCACTCTTCTTGTACTTAAGGCGGCATTGTCCCTATTGAATTCCATCCCGATGCAATTTCCGTGTTTCATGGTAAATGTGAAGGTCCAAGGGATACAGTAAACCTGCACTGGTTCCTCGGAGTCTAATACTGGTCTCCCAGGAGCCACTCGAAGCACGAACTCTTAGAAGAATCACTCTTCTTGTACTTAAGTCGCCGTTGTGCCTTTTGTATTCCATCCCGATGCAATTTCTATTTTTCATGGTCAATGTGAAGGTCCAACGGATACGTTAATTCAGCACTGGTGCGTCGGAATCTATTACTGGTATCCCAGGAGCCGCTCAAAGCACAAACTATCAGAAGATTCACTCTTCTTGTACATAAGTCGGATTTGTCCCTTTTGGTTGCAATCCCGATGCAATTTCCGTCTTTCATGGTCAATGTGAACGTCCAAGGGATACAGTAAACCTGCACTGGTGCATCGGAATCTAATACTGGTCTCCCAGGAGCCGCTCGAAGCACAAACTCTTAGAAGATTCACTCTTCTTGTACTTTTGTCGGCATTGTGCATTTTGTATTCAATCCCGATGCAATTTCTGTGTCTCATCGTCAATGTGAAGGTGATAGGGATACAGAAACAATGCACTGCTCCATCGGAATCTAATACTGGTCTGCCAGGAGCCGCTGAATGCATAACCTCTTAGAAGGTTCAGTCTTCTTGTACTTAAGTCGGCATTGTGTCTTTATTATTCAATCCCGATGCAATTTCTCTGTTTCATGGTCAATGTGAGGGTCCAAGGGATACTGAAAACCTGCACTGCTGCATCGTAATCAAATAATGGTATCCCAGGAGCCGCTCAAAGCACAAACACTTAGAAGATTCACTCTTCTTGTAATCAAGCCGGATTTGTGCCTTTTGTATTCAACCCTAACGCAATATCTGTGCTTCATGGTCAATGTGAAAGTCCAAGGTATACAATAAACCTGCACTGGTGCATCGGAATCTAATACTGGTCTCCCAAGGAGCCGCTCAAAACACAAAATCTTAGAAGATTCACTCTTCTTGAACTTATGTCGCCATTGTGCCTTTTGTATTCAATTACGATGCAATTTCTATGTTTCATGGTCGATGTGAAGGTCCAAGGGATACGTTAAATATGCACTGTTGCATCGAAATCTATTACTGGTATCCCAAAAGCCGCTCAAAGCACAATTTCTCAGAAGATTCACTCTTCTTGTACTTAAGCCGGCATTGTCCCTTTTGATTTCAATCCCGATTCAATATCTGTCTTTCATGGTCAATGTGAAAGACCAAGGGATACTGTAAACCTGCACTGCTGCATAGGAATCAAATACTAGTCTCCCAGGAGCCGCTCAAAGCACAATCTCTTAGAAGATTCACTCTTCTTGTACTTCAGTCGGTATTGTGCATTTTGTATTCAATCCGAATGCAATTTCTGTGTTTCATGGTCAATGGATGGTCCAAGGGTTACAGTAAACCTGCACTAGTGCATCGGGATCTAATACTGGTCTCCCTGGACCCGCTCAAAACACAAAATCTTATGAGATTAACTCATATTGTACTTAGGTCGTCATTGTGCCTTTTGTGTTCAATCCTGATGCAATTTCTGTGTTTCATTGTCAATGTGATGGTCCATGGGATACAGTAAACGTGCACTGGTGCATCGGAATCTAATACTGATCTCTCAGGAGCGGCTCAAAGCACAAACTCGTAGAAGACTCACTTTTCTTGTACTTAAGCCGGCATTGTCCCTTCTGTATTCAATCCCGATGCAATTTCCGTGTTTCATGGTCAAAGTGAAGGTCAAACGTATGCAGAAAACCTGCACTGGTGTGTCTGAATCTAGTACTGGTCTCCCATGACCCGCTCAAAGCACAAATTATAAATAGATTCACTCTTCTTGTACTTAAGTCGGAATTGTCCCTCTTGTATTCAATCCCGATGCAATATCTGTGTTTTATGGTCAATGTGAAGGTCCAAGGAATACAGTAAACCTGCACTCGTGCATCGGAATTTAATACTGGTCTCCCATGAGCCGCTGGAAGCACAACCTCTTAGAAGATTCAGTTTTCTTGTAATTAAGCCGGATTTGTGCCTTTTGTATTCAACCCCAATACAATTTCTGTGCTTCATGGTCAATGTGAAAGTCCAAGGGATACGGTAAACCTGCACTGGTGCATCGGAATCAAATACTGGTGTCCCAGGAGCCGCTCAAAGCACAAACTCTTAGAAGATTCACTCTTCTTGTACTTTTGTCGCCATTGTGCCTTTTGTATTCAATCCCGATGCAATTTCTATGTTTCATAATCGATGTGAAGGTCCAAGGGATACGGTAAATAACCCTGGTGCATTGAAATCTATTACTGGTATCCCAAAAGCCGCTCAAAGCACAAATTCTCAGAAGATTCGCTCTTCTTGTACTTAAGCCGGCATTGTCCCTTTTGATTTCAATCCCGATGCAATATCTGTCTTTCATGGTCAATGTAAAAGTCCAAGGGATACTGTATACCTGCACTGCTGCGTCGGAATCAAATACTGGTCTCCCAGAAGATGCTCAAAGCACAATCTCTTAGAAGATTCACTCTTCTTGTACTTCAGTCGGCAATGTGCATTTTGTTTTCAATCCGAATGCAATTTCTGTGTTTCATGGTCAATGTGATGGTCCAAGGGTTACAGTAAACATGCACTGGTGCATCGGAATCTAATACTGGTCTCTCAGGAGCCGCTCAAAGCACAAACTCAAAGAAGACTCACTCTTCTTATACACAAGTCGGCATTGTGCGTTTTGTATTCAATCCCGATGCAATATCTGTGTTGCATGGTCAATGTGAAGGTGCAAGGGATACAGTAAACCTGCACTGGAGCATCGGAATCTAAAACTCGTCTCCCATGAGCTGCTCAAAGCACAAACTCTTAGAAGATTCACTCTTCTTGTTCTGAAGTAGGCATTGTGCCTTTTCTGTTTAATACCGATGCGATTTCTGTGTTTCATGGTCAATGTGAAGGTCCAAGGGATAGAGTAAACCTGCACTGGTGCATCGGAATCTAATACTGGTCTCGAAATTAGCCGCTCAAAGCAAAAACTCTTAGAAGATTCACTCTTCTTGTACTTAAGTCGCCATTGTGCCTTTTGTATTCAATCCCCATGCATTTTCTATGTTTCTTGGTCGATGTGAAGGTCCAGGGGATAAGTGAAACCTGCACTGGTGTTTCGGAATCTAATACTGGTATCCCAGGAGCCGCTCAAAGCACAAACCCTCAGAAGACTCACTCTTCTTGTACTCAAGTTGGCATTGTCCCTTTTGATTTATATCCCGATGCAAGTTCTGTCTTTCATGGTCAATGTGAAGGTCCAAGTGATGCAGTAAACCTGCACAGCTGCATAGGAATCAAATTCTGGTCTCCCAGGAGCCGCTCAAAGCACAAACTCTTAGAAGATTCACTCTTCTTGTAAGTAAGCCGGATTTGTGCCTTTTGTATTCAACCCCAATGCAATCTCTGTGCTTCATGGTCAATGTGAAAGTCCAAGGGTTACAGTAAACCTGCACTGGCGCATCGGAATCTAATACTGGTCTCCCTGGACCCGCTCAAAGCACAAAATCTTGGGAGATTCACTCATCTTGTACTTAGGTCGTCATTGTGCCTTTTGTGTTCAATCCAGATGCAATTTCTGTGTTTCATTGTCAATGTGAAGGTCCATGAGATGCAGTAAACATGCACTGGTGCATCGGAATCTAATACTGATCTCTCACAAGCCGCTCAAAGCACAAACTCTTAGAAGAATCACGCTTCTCTTAACTAAGTCGGCAATGTGCTTTTTGTATTCAAATTCCGAAGCAATTTCTTTCTTTCATGGTCAATGTGAAGGTCCAAAAGATACAGCAAACCTGCACTGGTGCATCAGAATCTAATACTCGTCACCCAGGAGTCACTTAAAGCACAAACTCGTAGGAGACTCATTCTACTTGTACTTAAGTCGGCATTGTGCGTTTTGTATTCAATTCCGATGCAATATGTGTGTTTCATGGTCAATGTGAAGGTGCAAGGGATACAGTAAACCTGCACTGGTGCATCGGAATCTAATACTGGTCTCCCATGAGCCGCTCAAAGCACAAACTCTTAGAAGATTCACTCTTCTTGTACTTAAGTCTGCATTGTCCCTTTAGATTTATATGCCGAAGCACGTTCTGTCTTTCATGGTCAATGTGAAGGTCTAAGGGATGCAGTAAACCTGCACAGCTGCATAGGAATCAAATACTGGTCCCCAGGAGCCGCTCATAGCACAAACTCTCAGAAGATTCACTCTTCTAGTACTTAAGTCGGCATTGTCACTTTTGGTTTCAATCCCGATGCAATTTCTATCATTCATGGTCAATGTGAAGGTCCAAGGTACACAGTAAACCTGCACAGCTGCATCGCAATCAAATACTGGTCTCCCAGGAGCCGCTCAAAGCACAAATTCTTAGAAGAATCACTCTTCTTGTATTTCAGTCAGCATTGAGCATTTTGTATTCAATTCCGATGCAATGTCTGTCTTTTCATCGCCAATGTGACGGTCCAAGGGATACAGTACACCTGCACTGGTGCATCGGAATCTAATACTGGTCTCCCTGGAGCCGCTCAAAGCACAAAATCTCAGAAGATTCACTTTTCTAGTACTTAAGACTTCATTGTCCCTTTTGCATTCCATCCCGATGCAATTTGTGTGTTTCATGGTCAATGTGAAAGGCCAAGGGATACAGTAAACCTGCACTAGTGCATCGGAATCTAATACTGGTCTCCCAGGAGCCTCTCAATGCACAAACTCTTAGACGATTCACTCTTCTTGTACGTCAGTCGGCATTGTGCATTTTGCAATCAATCCCGATGCAATTTCTGTGTTTCATGGTCAATGTGAAGGTCAAAGGGATACTGAAAACCTGCACTGGTGCATCTGAATCCAATACTGGTCTCCCATGAGCCGCTGAAGGCAAAAATACTTAGGAGATTCACTCTTCTTGGACTTAAGTCGACATTGTGCTTTTGTATTCAATCCCGATGCGATTTCTGTGTTTCATGGTAAATATGAGGGTCCAAGGGATACAGTAAACCTGCACTGGTGCCTCGGAATCTAATACTGGTCTCCCAGAAGCCGCTCAAAGCACAAACTCATAGAAGACTCACTCTTCTTGGACTTAAATCGGCATTGTGCTTTTCTATACGATCCCGATGCAATATCTGTGTTTCATGGTCAATGTGAAGGTCCAAGGGATACAGTAAACGTGCACTGGTGCATCGGAATCTAATACTGGTCTCCCATGAGACGCTCAAAGCACAAACTCTTAGGAGATTCACTCTTCTTGCACTTAAGTCGGCATTGTCCCTTTCGTATTTAATCCCGATGCATTTTCTGTGTTTCATGGTCAATGTGAAGGTTCAAGGGAAACGGTAAATCTGCACTGGTGCATCGGAATCTGATAGTGGTATCCCAGGAGCATCTGAAAGCACAAACTCTTGAGAGATTCACTCATCTTGTACTTAAGTCGTCATCGTGCTTTTAGTATTTAATCCCAATGCAATTTCTTTGTTTCATGGTCAATGTGAAAGTCCAAGGGATACAGTAAAAATGAACTGGTGCATCGGAATCTAATACTCGTCTGCCAGGAGCCGCTCAAATCACAAACTCTTAGAAGACTCCCTCTTCTTGAACTTAAGTCGGAATTGTGCCTTTTGTATGCTACCAGATGCAATATCTGTGTTTCATGGTCAATATGAAGGTCCAAGGGATACAGTAAACCTAAACTGGTGCATTGGAATCTAATACTGGTCTGCCATGAGCCGCTCGAAGCACAAACTCTTAGAAGATTCACTCTTCCTGTACTTAAGTCGGCATTGTGCCTTTTGTATTCACTCCCGATGTAATTTCTTTGTATCATGGTCAATGTGAAGGTCCAAGGGAAACTGTAAACCTGCACTAGTGCATCGGAATCAAATACTGGTCTCCCAGGCGCCGCTCGAAACACAAACTCTTAGAAGATTCACTCTTCTTGTACTTAAGTCGGCATAGTCCCTTTTGGTTTCAATCCCGATGCAATTTCTGTCTCTCATGGTCAACGTAAAAGTCCAAGGGATACAGTAAACCTGCACAGCTGCATCGAAATCAAATACTGGTCTCCCAGGCGCCGCTCGAAGCACAAACTCTTAGAAGATTCACTCTTCTTGTACTTAAGTCGGCATAGTCCCATTCGTAATCAATCCCGATGAAATTTATGTGTTCCATGGTCAATGTGAAGGACAAACGTATACAGTAAACCTGCACTGGTGCATCGGAATCTAATACTGGTCTCCCTGGAGCCGCTCAAAGCACAAACCCTCAGATGATTCACTTTTCTAGTACTTAAGGCGGCATTGGCCGTTTTGTATTCCATCCCGATGCAATTTCTGTGTTTCATGGTCAATGTGAAGGTCCAACAAATACAGTAAACCTGCACAGCTGCATCGGAATCAAATACTGGTCTCCCAGGAGCCACTCGAACCACAAACTCTTAGATGAGTCACTCTTCTTGTACGTCAGTCGGCATTGTGCATTTTGTAATCAATCCCGATGCAATTTCTGTGTTTCATGGTCAATGTGAAGTCAAACGGATACAGAAAACCTGTACTGGTGCATCTGAATCTAATACTGGTCTCCCATGAGCCACTCAAGCCAAAAATTCTTAGAAGATTCACTCGTCTTGTACTTAAGTCGGCATTGTGCTTTTGTATTCAATCCCGATGCGATTTCTGTGTTTCATGGTAAATATGAGGGTCGCAGGGTTACAGTAAACCTGCACTGGTGCATCGGAATCTAATACCGGTCTCCCAGGAGCTTCTCAAAGCACAAATTCTTAGAGGAATGACTCTTCTTGTACTTAACTCGGCATTGTGCCTTCTGTATTGAATCCCGAAGCAATTTCTTTGTATCATGGTCAATGTGAAGGACCAAGGAATACTGTAAACCAGCACTGGTGCATCGGAATCTAATACTGGTCTCCCAGGAGCCGCTCAAAGCACAAACTTGTAGAAGATTCACTCTTCTTGCACTTAAGTCGGCATTGTCAGTTTCGTATTCAATCCCGATGCATTTTCTGTGTTTCATGGTCAATGTGAAGGTCCAAGGGAAACGGTAAACCGGCACTGGTGCATCGGAATCTGATAGTGGTATCGCGGAAGCCGCTGAAAGCACAAACTCTTAGGAGATTCACTCATCTTGTACTTAAGTCCTCATCGTGCTCTTAGTATTTAATCCCGATGCAATTTCTTTGTTTCATGGTTAATGTGAAAGTCCAAGGGATACAGTAAAAATGAACTGGTGCATCGGAATCTAATACTCGTCTGCCAGGAGCCGCTCAAATCACAAATTCTTAGAAGACTTCCTCTTCTTGTACTTAAGTCTGCATTGTGGCTTTTGTATGCAATGCAGATGCAATATCTGTGTTTCATGGTCAATATGAAGGTCCAAGGGATACAGTAAACCTAAACTGGTGCATTGGAATCTAATACTGGTCTCCCATGAGCCGCTCAAAGCACAAATTCTAAGAAGGTTCACTCTTCTTGTACTGAAGTCGGCATTGTGCCTTTTGTATTCAATCCCGATGCGATATCTGTGTTTCATGGTCAATGTGAAGGTCCGAGGGATACAGTAAACCACCAATGGTGCATTGGAATCTAATACAGGTCTCCCAGGAGCCGCTCAAACCACAAACTCTTAGAAAATTCACTCTTCTTGTACTTCAGTCGGCATTTACCCTTTTGTTTTCAATCCCGATGCAATTTCTGTGCTTCATGGTCAATGAGAAAGTCCAAGGGATACAGTAAACCTGCACTGGTGCATCGGAATATAATACTGGTCTCCCATGAGCCGCTCAAAGCACAAACTCTTAGAAGATTCACTCTTCTTGTACATAAGTCGGATTTGTGCCTTTTGTATTCAACCCCGATGCAATTTCTGTGCTTCATGGTCAATGAGAAAGTCCAAGGGATACAGTAAACCTGCACTGGTGCATCGGAATATAATACTGGTCTCCCATGAGCCGCTCAAAGCACAAACTCTTAGAAGATTCACTCTTCTTGTACTTATGTCGGCATTGTGCTTTTATTATTCAATCCCGATGCAATATCTGTTTTTCATGGTCAATGTGAAGGTGATAGGGATACAGAAACAATGCAGTGCTGCAACGGAATCTAATACTGGTCTCTCATGAGCCGCTGAAAGCACAATCTCTTAGAAGATTCAGTCTTCTTGTACTTAAGTTGGCATTGTGCCTTTATTATTCAATCCCGATGAAATATCTGTGTCTCATTGTTAATGTGAAGGTCCATGGGATAAAGTAAACCTGCACTGGTGCATCGGAATCTAATACCGGTCTCCCAGGAGCTTCTCAAAGCACAAACTCTTAGAGGAATCACTCTTCTTGTACTTAACTCGGCATTGTGCCTTCTGTATTGAATCCCGAAGCAATTTCTTTGTATCATGGTCAATGTGAAGGACCAAGGAATACTGTAAACCAGCACTGGTGCATCGGAATCTAATACTGGTCTCCCAGGAGCCGCTCAAAGCACAAACTTGTAGAAGATTGACTCTTCTTGCACTTATGTCGGCATTGTCAGTTTCGTATTCAATCCCGATGCATTTTCTGTGTTTCATGGTCAATGTGAAGGTCCAAGGGAAACGGTAAACCTGCACTGGTGCATCGGAATCTGATAGTGGTATCCCGGAAGCCGCTGAAAGCACAAACTCTTAGGAGATTCACTCATCTTGTACTTAAGTCCTCATCGTGCTCTTAGTATTTAATCCCGATGCAATTTCTTTGTTTCATGGTTAATGTGAAAGTCCAAGGGATACAGTAAAAATGAACTGGTGCATCGGAATCTAATACTCGTCTGCCAGCAGCCGCTCAAATCACAAATTCTTAGAAGACTTCCTCTTCTTGTACTTAAGTCTGCATTGTGGCTTTTGTATGCAATGCACATGCAATATCTGTGTTTCATGGTCAATGTGAATGTCCTAGGGATACGTTAAACCAGCACTGGTGCATCTGAATCTAATACGAGAATCCCTGGAGCCGCTCAAAGCACAAACTCTCAGAAGATTCACAATTGTAGTACCTAAGTCGGCATTGTCCCTTTTGGTTTCAATCTCGATGCAATTTCTGTCTTTCATGGTCAATGTGAAGGCCCAAGGTATACAGTAAACCTGAACAGCTGCATCGGAATCAAATACTGGTCTCCCAGGAGCCGCTCGAAGCACAAACTCTTAGAAGATTCTCTCTTCTTGTACTTCAGTCGGCATTGTGCATTTTGTATTCAATCTCGAAGCAATCTATGTGTTTCATCGTCAATGTGACGGTCCAAGGGATACAGTAAACCTGCACTGGTGCATCGGAATGTAATACTGGTATCCGAGTAGCCGCTCAAACCACAAACTCTCAGAAGATTCACTCTTCTTGTACTTAAGTCTGCATTGTCCCTTTAGACTTATATCCCGAAGCAAGTTCTGTCTTTCATGGTAAATGTGAAGGTCTAAGGGATGCAGTAAACCTGCACAGCTGCATAGGAATCAAATACTGGTCCCCAGGAGCCGCTCGAAGCACAAACTCTTAGAAGATTCACTCTTCCTGTACTTAAGTCGGCATTGTGCTTTTTGTATTCAATACCGATGCAATTTCTGTCTGTCATGGTCAATGTAAAAGTCCAAGGGATACAGTAAACCTGCACAGCTGCATCGGAATCAAATACTGGTCTCCCAGGAGCCGATCAAAGCACAAACTCTTAGAAGATTCACTCTTCCTTTACTTAAGTCGGCATAGTCCCTTTCGTAATCAAACCCGATGCAATTTATGTGTTTCATGGTCAATGTGAAGGACAAACGTATACAGTAAACCTGCACTGGTGCAACGGAATCTAATACTGGTCTCCCTGGAGCCGCTCAAAGCACAAACTCTCAGCAGATTCACTTTTCTAGTACTTTGGGCGGCATTGTCCGTTTTGTATTCCATCCCGATGCAATTTCTGTGCTTCATGGTCAATGTGAAGGTCCAACAAATACAGTAAACCTGCACAGATGCATCGGAATCAAATACTGGTCTCCCAGGAGCCGCTCGAACCACAAACTCTTAGATGAGTCACTCTTCTTGTACGTCAGTCGGCATTGTGCATTTTGTAATCAATCCCGATGCAATTTCTGTGTTTCATGGTCAATGTGAAGGTCAAACGGATGCAGAAAACCTGCACTGGTGCATCAGAATCTAGTACTGGTCTCCCATGAGTCGCTCAAGGCAAAAATTCTTAGAAGATTCACTCGTCTTGTACTTAAGTCGGCATTGTGCTTATGTATTCAATCCCGATGCGATTTCTGTGTTTCATGGTAAATAAGAGGGTTGAAGGGATACAGTAAACCTGCACTGGTGCCTCGGAATCTAATACTGGTCTCCCAGGAGCCGCTCAAAGCACAAACTCTTCGAAGACTCACTCATCTTGTACTTAAGTCGGCATTGTGCCTTTCTATACGATCCCGATGCAATATCTGTGTTTCATGGTCAATGTGAAGGTCCAAGGGATACAGTAAACCTGCACTGGTGCATCGGAATCTAATACTGGTCTCCCATGAGCCGCTCAAAGTACAAACTCTTAGAAGATTCACTCTTCTTGTACTTAAGTCGGCATTGTGCTTTTATTATTCAATCCCGATGCAATATCTGTGTTTCATGGTCAATGTGAAGGTGATAGGGATACAGAAACAATGCACTGCTGCATCGGAATCTAATACTGGTCTCCCATGAGCCGCTGAAGGCACAACCTCTTAGAAGATTCACTCTACTTGTACTTAAGTCGGCATTGTGCCTTTGTTATTCAATCCCGATGAAATATCTGTGCCTCATTGTTAATGTGAAGGTCCATGGGATAAAGTAAACCTGCACTGGTGCATCGGAATCTAATACCGGTCTCCCAGGAGCTTCTCAAAGCACAAACTCTTAGAGGAATCACTCTTCTTGTACTGAAGTCGGCACTGTGCCTTCTGTATTCAATCCCGAAGCAATTTCTTTGTATCATGGTCAATGTGAAGGACCAAGGGATACTGTAAACCTGCACTGGTGCATCGGAAACTAATAATGGTCTCCCAGGAGCCGCTCAAAGCACAAACTTGTAGAAGATTCACTCTTCTTGCACTTAAGTCGACATTGTCCCTTTCGTATTCAATCCCAATGCATTTTCTGTGTTTCATGGTCAATGTGAAGATCCAAGGGAAACGGTAAACCTGCATTGGTGCATCGGAATCTGATAGTGGTATCCCGGGAGCCGCTGAAAACACAAACTCTTAGGTGATTCACTCATCTTGTACTTAAGTCCTCATCGTGCTCTTAGTATTTAATCCCGATGCAATTTCTTTGTTTCATGGTCAATGTGAAAGTCCAAGGGATACAGTAAAAATGAACTGGTGCATCGGAATCTAATACTCGTCTACCAGGTGCCGCTCATATCACAAATTCTTAGAAGACTTCCGCTTCTTGTACTTAAGTCGGCATTGTGCCTTTTGTATGCAATGCAGATGCAATGTCTGTGTTTCATGGTCAATATGAAGGTCCAAGGGATACAGTAAACCTAAACTGGTGCATTGGAATCTAATACTGGTCTCCCATGAGCCGCTCAAAGCACAAAATCTAAGAAGGTTCACTCTTCTTGTACTGAAGTCGGCATTGTGCCTTTTGTACTCAATCCCGATGCGATATCTGTGTGTCATGGTCAATGTGAAGGTCCGAGGGATACAGTAAACCTCCACTGGTGCATCGGAATCTGATACAGGTCTCAATGGAGCCGCTCAAACCACAAACTCTTAGAAAATTCACTCTTCTTGTACTTCAGTCGGCATCGTCACTTTTGTTTTCAAACCCGATGCAATTTCCGTGTTTCATGGTCAAGGTGAAGGTCAAACGGATACAGAAAACACGCACTGGTGTGTCTGAATCTAATACTGGTCTCCCATGAGCCGCTCAAAGCACAAATTCTTATTAGATTCACTCTTCCTGTACATAAGTCGGCTTTGTCCCTTTTGTATTTAACCCCGATGCAATTTCTGTGCTTCATGGTCAATGAGAAAGTCCAAGGGATACAGTAAACCTGAATTGGTGCATCGGAATCAAATACTGGTCTCCCAGGAGTCGCTCGAAACACAAACTCTTAGAAGATCCGCCCTTCTTGTACTTCAGTCGGCATTGTGCATTTTGTATTCATTCTCGATGCAAACTCTGTGTTTCATCGTCAATGTGACGGTCCAAGGGATACAGTAAACCTGCACTGGTGCATCGGAAACTAATACTGGTATCCGAGTAGCCGTTCAAACCACAAACTCTCAGAAGATTCACTCTTCTTGTACTTAAGTCTGCATTGTCCCTTTTGATTTATATCCCGATGCAAGTTCTGTCTTTCATGGTCAATTTGAAGGTCCAAGGGATGCAGTAAACCTGCACAGCTGCATAGCAATCAAATACTGGTCTCCCAGGAGCCGCTCGAAGGACAAACACTTAGAGGATTCACTTTTCCTGCTTTTAAGTCGGCATTGTGCCTATTGTATTCAATCCCGATGCAATATCTTTGTATCATGGTCAATGTGAAGGTCCATGGGATACTGTAAACCTGCACTGGTGCATCGGAATCTAATATTGGTCTCCCAGGAGCCGCTCAAAGCACAAACTCATAGAAGAATCACCCATCTTGTACTTAAGTCGGCATTGTCCCTCTTGGTTTCAATCCCGATGCAATTTCTGTGTCTCATGGTCAATGTAAAAGTCCAAGGGATACAGTAAACCTGCACAGCTGCATCGGAATCAAATACTGGTCTCCCAGGAGCCACTCAAAGCACAAACTCTTAGAACATTCACTCTTTTTGTACTTACGTCGGCATTGTCCCTTTTGTAATCAATCCCGATGCAATTTATGTGTTTCATGGTCAATGTGAAGGACAAACGTATACAGTAAACCTGCACTGGTGCATCGGAATCTAATACTGGTCTCCCTGGAGCCGCTCAAAGCACATACTCTCAGAAAATTCACTTTTCTAGTACTTAAGGGGGCATTGTCCGTTTTGTATTCCATCCCGATGCAATTTCTGTGTTTCATGGTCAATGTGAAGGTAAAACGAATACAGAAAACCAGCTCTGGTGCATCTGAATCTAATACTGGTCTCCCATGAGCCGCTCAAGGCAAAAATTCTTACAGGATTCACTCTTCTTGTACTTAAGTCGGCATTGTGCTATTGTATTCAATCCCGATGCGATTTCTGTGTTTAATGGTCAAAATGAGGGTCGAAGGGATACAGTAAACCTGCACTGGTTTCTGATACTGGTCTCCCAGGAGCCGCTCGAGCCACAAACTCATAGAAGACTCACTCTTCTTGTACTTAAGACGGCATTGTGCTTTTCTATACGATCCCGATGCAATATCTGTGTTTCATGGTCAATGTGAAGGTCCAAGGGATACAGTAAACCTGCACTGGTGCATCGGAATCTAATACTGGTCTCCCATGAGCCGCCCAAAGCACAAACTCTTAGAACATTCACTCTTCTTGTACTTACGTCGGCATTGTGCCTTTTCTATTCAATCTGGATGCAATGTCTTTGTATCATGGTCAATATGAAGGTTCAAGGGATACAGTAAACCTGCACTGGTTCCTCGGAGTCTAATACTGGTCTCCCAGGAGCCGCTCAAAGCACAAACTCATAGAAGACTCACTCTTCTTGTACTTAAGTCGGCATTGTGCTTTTCTATACGATCCCGATGCAATATCTGTGTTTCATGGTCAATGTGAAGGTCCAAGGGATACAGTAAACCTGCACTGGTGCATCGGAATCTAATACTGGTCTCCCATGAGCCGCTCAAAGCACAAACTCATAGAAGACTCACTCTTCTTGTACTTAAGTCGGCATTGTGCTTTTCTATACGATCCCGATGCAATATCTGTGTTTCATGGTCAATGTGTAGGTCCAAGGGATACAGTAAACCTGCACTGGTGCATCGGAATTTAATACTGGTCTCCCAGGAGCCGCTCAAAGCACAATCTCGTAGAAGATTCACTCTTCTTGCACTTAAGTCGGCATTGTCCCTTTCGTATTCAATCCCGATGCATTTTCTGTGTTTCATGGCCAATGTGAAGGTCCAAGGGAAACGGTAAACCTTCACTGGTGCATCGGAATCTGATAGTGGTATCCCAGGAGCCGCTGAAAGCTCAAACTCTTGGGAGGTTCACTCATCATGTACTCAAGTCGTCATCGTGCTCTTAGTATTTAATCCCGATGCAATTTCTTTGTTTCATGGTCAATACGAAAGTCCAAGCGATACAGTAAAAATGCACTGGTGCATTGGAATCTAATACTGGTCTCCCAGGAGCCTCTCAATGCACAAACCCTTAGAAGATTCACTCTTCTTGTACTTAAGTCGGCTTTGTGCCTTTTGTATTCAACCGCGATGCAATCTCTGTGCTTCATGGTCAATGTGAAAGTCCAAGGGATAAAATAAACCTGCATTGGTGCATCGGAAACTAATACTGGTCTCCCAAGTAGCCGCGCGAAGAACAAACTCTTAGAAGATTCACTCTTCTCTTACTTAAGTCGGCATTGATCCTTTTGTATTCAATCCCGATGCAATTTCTTTGTATCATGGTCAATGTGAAGGTCCAGGGTATACAGTAAACCTGCACTGGTGCATCGGAATCTATTACTGGAATCCTAGGAGCCGCTCAAAGCACAAATTTTTAGAAGATTCACTCTTCTTGAACTTAAGTCGGCATTGTCCCTTTTAATATATATCACGATGCACGTTCTGTCTTTCATGGTCACCAAGGGATGCAGTAAACCTGCACAGCTGCATCGGAATCAAATACTGGTCTCCCAGGAGCCACTCGAAGCACGAACTCTTAGAAGAATCACTCTTCTTGTACTTAAGTCGCCGTTGTGCCTTTTGTATTCCATCCCGATGCAATTTCTATTTTTCATGGTCAATGTGAAGGTCCAACGGATACGTTAATTCAGCACTGGTGCGTCGGAATCTATTACTGGTATCCCAGGAGCCGCTCAAAGCACAAACTATCAGAAGATTCACTCTTCTTGTACTTAAGTCGGATTTGTCCCGTTTGGTTGCAATCCCGATGCAATTTCCGTCTTTCATGGTCAATGTGAACGTCCAAGGGATACAGTAAACCTGCACTGGTGCATCGGAATCTAATACTGGTCTCCCAGGAGCCGCTCGAAGCACAAACTCTTAGAAGATTCACTCTTCTTGTACTTTTGTCGGCATTGTGCATTTTGTATTCAATCCCGATGCAATTTCTGTGTCTCATCGTCAATGTGAAGGTGATAGGGATACAGAAACAATGCACTGCTCCATCGGAATCTAATACTGGTCTGCCATGAGCCGCTGAATGCATAACCTCTTAGAAGGTTCAGTCTTCTTGTACTTACGTCGGCATTGTGCCTTTATTATTCAATCCCGATGCAATTTCTGTGTTTCATGGTCAATGTGAGGGTCCAAGGGATACTGAAAACCTGCACTGCTGCATCGTAATCAAATAATGGTATCCTAGGAGCCGCTCAAAGCACAAACACTTAGAAGATTCACTCTTCTTGTGCCTTTTGTATTCAACCCCAATCCAATATCTGTGCTTCATGGTCAATGTGAAAGTCCAAGGTATACAATAAACCTGCACTGGTGCATCGGAATCTAATACTGGTCTCCCAAGGAGCCGCTCAAAACACAAAATCTTAGAAGATTCACTCTTCTTGAACTTATGTCGCCATTGTGCCTTTTGTATTCAATTACGATGCAATTTCTATGTTTCATGGTCGATGTGAAGGTCCAAGGGATACGTTAAATATGCACTGTTGCATCGAAATCTATTACTGGTATCCCAAAAGCCGCTCAAAGCACAATTTCTCAGAAGATTCACTCTTCTTGTACTTAAGCCGGCATTGTCCCTTTTGATTTCAATCCCGATTCAATATCTGTCTTTCATGGTCAATGTGAACGACCAAGGGATACTGTAAACCTGCACTGCTGCATAGGAATCAAATACTAGTCTCCCAGGAGCCGCTCAAAGCACAATCTCTTAGAAGATTCACTCTTCTTGTACTTCAGTCGGCATTGTGCATTTTGTATTCAATCCGAATGCAATTTCTGTGTTTCATGGTCAATGGATGGTCCAAGGGTTACAGTAAACCTGCACTGGTGCATCGGGATCTAATACTGGTCTCCCTGGACCCGCTCAAAACACAAAATCTTATGAGATTCACTCATCTTGTACTTAGGTCGTCATTGTGCCTTTTGTGTTCAATCCTGATGCAATTTCTGTGTTTCATTGTCAATGTGATGGTCCATGGGATACAGTAAACGTGCACTGGTGCATCGGAATCTAATACTGATCTCTCAGGAGCCGCTCAAAGCACAAACTCGTAGAAGACTCACTTTTCTTATACTTAAGTCGGCATTGTTCGTTTTGTATTCTATCCCGATGCAATATCTGTGTTTCATGGTCAATGTGAAGGTGCAAAGGAAACAGTAAACCTGCACTGGTGCATCGGAATCTAATACTGGTCTCCCATGAGCCGCTCTAAGCACAAACTCTTAGAAAATTCACTCTTCTTGTACTTAAGTCGGCATTGTCCCTTCTGTATTCAATCCCAATGCAATTTCCGTGTTTCATGGTCAAAGTGAAGGTCAAACGTATGCAGAAAACCTGCACTGGTGTGTCTGAATCTAGTACTGGTCTCCCATGACCCGCTCAAAGCACAAATTATAAATAGATTCACTCTTCTTGTACTTCAGTCGACATTGTCCATTTTGTATTCCATCCCGATGCAATTTCTGTGCTTCATGGTCAATGTGAAGGTCCAAGGGATGCAGTAAATTTGCACTGGTGCATCGGAATCTAATACTGGTCTCCCAGGTGTCGCTCAAAGCACAAAGTCTTAGAAGATTCACTCATCTTGTCTTTAAGTCGGAATTGTCCCTCTTGTATTCAATCCCGATGCAATATCTGTGTTTTATGGTCAATGTGAAGGTCCAAGGAATACAGTAAACCTGCACTCGTGCATCGGAATTTAATACTGGTCTCCCATGAGCCGCTGAAAGCACAACCTCTTAGAAGATTCAGTTTTCTTGTAATTAAGCCGGATTTGTGCCTTTTGTATTCAACCCCAATACAATTTCTGTGCTTCATGGTCAATGTGAAAGTCCAAGGGATACGGTAAACCTGCACTGGTGCATCGGAATCAAATACTGGTGTCCCAGGAGCCGCTCAAAGCACAAACTCTTAGAAGATTCACTCTTCTTGTACTTATGTCGCCATTGTGCCTTTTGTATTCGATCCCGATGCAATTTCTATGTTTCATAATCGATGTGAAGGTCCAAGGGATACGTTAAATAACCCTGGTGCATTGAAATCTATTACTGGTATCTCAAAAGCCGCTCAAAGCACAAATTCTCAGAAGATTCACTCTTCTTGTACTTAAGCCGGCATTGTCCCTTTTGATTTCAATCCCGATGCAATATCTGTCTTTCATGGTCAATGTAAAAGTCCAAGGGATACTGTATACCTGCACTGCTGCGTCGGAATCAAATACTGGTCTCCCAGAAGCCGCTCAAAGCACAATCTCTTAGAAGATTCACTCTTCTTGTACTTCAGTCGGCAATGTGCATTTTGTTTTCAATCCGAATGCAATTTCTGTGTTTCATGGTCAATGTGATGGTCCAAGGGTTACAGTAAACCTGCACTGGTGCACTGGAATCTAATACTGGTCTCCCTGGACCCGCTCAAAAAACAAAATCTTGGAAGATTCACTCAAATGGCTCTGAGCACTATGGGACTCAACGTCTTAGGTCATAAGTCCCCTAGAACTTAGAACTACTTAAACCTAACTAACCTAAGGACATCACACACACCCATGCCCGAGGCAGGATTCGAACCTGCGACCGTAGCAGTCCCGCGGTTCCGGACTGCAGCGCCAGAACCGCTAGACCAACGCGGCCGGCCGGGAGATTCACTCATCTTGTACTTAGGTCGTCATTGTGCCATTTGTATTCAATCCTGATGTAATTTCTGTGTTTCATTGTCAATGTGAAGGTCCATGGGATACAGTAAACATGTAATGGTGCATCGGAATCTAATACTGATCTCCCAGGAGCCGCTCAAAGCACAAACTCTTAGAAGAATCACTCTTCTCTTAAATAAGTGAGCAATGTGCTTTTTGTATTCAAATTCCGAAGCAATTTCTTTCTTTTATGCTCAATGTGAAGGTCCAAGGGATACAGCAAACCTGCACTGGTGCGTCGGAATCTAATACTTGTCTCCCAGGAGCCGCTCAAAGCACAAACTCGTAGGAGATTCACTCTTCTTGTACTTAAGTCGGCATTGTGCCTTTTCTATTTAATCCCGATGCGATTTCTGTGTTTCATGGTCAATGAGATGGTCCAAGGGATACAGTAAACCTGCACTGGTACATCGGAATCTAATACTGGTCTCCCAGGAGCCGCTCAAACCACAAACTCTTAGAAAATTCACTCTTCTTTTAATTAAGTCGGCATAGTGCTTTTTGTATTCAATCCCGATGCAATCTCTATGTTTCATGGTCGATGTGAAGGTGCAGGGGATAAGTGAAACCTACACTGGTGCATCGGAATCTAATACTGGTATCCCAGGATACGCTCAAAGCACGACTTCTCAGAAGATTCACTCTTCTTGTACTCAAGTAGGCATTGCCCCTTTTGATTTATATCCCGATGGAAGTTCTGTCTTTCTTGGTCAATGTGAGGGTCCAAGGGATGCAGTAAACCTGCACAGCTGCTTAGGAATCAAATACTGGTCTCCCAGGAATCTATAACTAGTGTCACAGGAATGGTTCAAAATATAGACAGTAAAAAGAGTCAGTTTTCTTGTACTTAAGTCGGCATTGTGCCTTTTGTATTTAATTCCGACGCAATTTCTGTGTTTCATCGTCAATACGAAGGTCAGAGGGATACATTAAACCTCAAGTGTAGCATCGGAATCTATAACTAGTGTCACAAAAATGGTTCAATCATAGACAGTAAGAGGAGTCAGTTTTCTTGTATGTAAGTCGGCATTGTGCCTTTTGTATTTAATTCCTATGCAATTTCTGTGTTTCATCGTCGATAAGAAGGTCAGAGGGATACAGTAAACCTGAAGTGAAGCATCGGAATCTATAACTAGTGTCACATGAATGGTTCAAACATAGACAGTAAGAAGAGTCAGTTTTCTTGTACATAAGTCGCCATTGTGCCTTTTGTATTTAATTCCGATGCAAATTCTGTGTTCCATCGATAATAAGAAGGTCAGATGGATACAGTTAACCTGAATTGAAGCATCGGAAGCTATGCCTAGTGTCACATGAATGGTTCAAAACACAGACAGTAAGAAGAGTCTGTTTTCTTGTACTCAAGTCGGCATTGTGCCTTTTGTATTTAATTCCGATGCAATTTCTGTGTTTCATCGTCAATAAGAAGGTCAGAGGGATACAGTAAACCTGAAGAGAAGCATCGGAATCTATAACTAGTGTCACAGGAATGGTTCAAAACATAGACAGTATGATGAATCAGTTTTCATGTACTTAAGTCGGCATTGTGCTTTTTGCATTTAACTCCGATGCAATTTCTGTGTTTCATCGTCAATAAGAGGGTCAGAGGGATACAGTAAACCTGAAGAGAAGCATCGGAATCTATAACTAGTGTCACAGGAATGGTTCAAATCATAGACAGTAAGAAGAGTCAGTTTTCTTGTACTTCTGTAGGCATTGTGCCTTTTGTATTTAATTCCGATGCTATATCTGTTTTTCATCAACAATAAGATGGTCAGAGGGATACAGTAAACCTGAAGTGTAGCATCGGAATCTATAACTAGTGTCACATGAATGGTTCAAAACATAGACAGTAAGAGGAGTCAGTTTTCTTGTACTTAAGTCGGCATTGTGCCTTTTGTATTTATTTCCTATGCAATTTCTGTGTTTCATCGTCGATAAGAAGGTCAGAGGGATACAGTAAACTCGAAGTGAAGCATCGGAAGCTATGCCTAGTGTCACATGAATGGTTCAAAAAACAGACAGTAAGAAGAGTCTGTTTTCTTGTACTTAAGTCGGCATTGTGCCTTTTGTATTTAATTCCGATGCAATTTCTGAGATTTATCGTCAATAAGAAGGTCAGAGGGATACAGTAAACCTGAAGAGAAGCATCGGAATCTATAACTAGTGTCACAGGAATGGTTCAAATCATAGACAGTAAGAAGAGTCAGTTTTCTTGTACTTCTGTAGGCATTGTGCATTTTGTATTTAATTCCGATGCTATATCTGTTTTTCATCAACAATAAGATGGTCAGAGGGATACAGTATAACTGAAGTGAAGCATCGGAATCTATAACTAGTGTCACATGAATGGTTCAAACATAGACAGTAAGAAGAGTCAGTTTTCTTGTACTTAAGTCGGAATTGTGCCCTTTGTATTTAATTCCGATGCAATATCTGTGTTTCATCTTCAATAAGAAGGTCAGAGGGATACAGTAAACCTGAAGTGAAGCATCGGAATCCAAAACTAGTGTCACAGGAAAGGTTCAAAACATAGACAGTAAAATGAGTCAGTTTTCTTGTACTTAAGTAGGCGTTGTGCCTTTTGTATTTAATTCCGATGCAATTTCTGTATTTCATCGTCAATAAGAAGGTCAGACGGATACAGTAAACCTGAAGAGAAAAATCGGAATTTATAACTAGTTTCACTGGAATGGTTCAAATCATAGACAGTAAGAGGAGTCAGTTTTCTTGTACTTATGTAGCATTGTGTCTTTTGTATTTAATTCCGATGCTATATCTGTGTTTCATCAACAATAAGAATGTCAGAGGGATACAGTAAACCTGAAGTGAAGCATCGGAATGTAAAACTAGTGCCACATGAATGGTTCATAGATAGACAGTAAGAAGAGTCAGTTTTCTTGTACTTAAGTAGGCATTGTGCCCTTTGTATTTAATTCCGGTGCAATATCTGTGTTTCATCTTCAATAAGAAGGACAGAGGGATACAGTAAACCTGAAGTGAAGCATCGGAATCTGTAACTAGTGTCACAGGAATGGTTCAAATCATAGACAGTAAGAAGAGTCAGTTTTCTTGTAGTTCTGTAGGCATTGTGCATTTTGTATTTAATTCCGATGCTATATCTGTTTTTCATCAACAATAAGATGGTCAGAGGGATACAGTATAACTGAAGTGAAGCATCGGAATCTATAACTAGTGTCACATGAATGGTTCAAACATAGACAGTAAGAAGAGTCAGTTTTCTTGTGCTTAAGTCGGAATTGTGCCCTTTGTATTTAATTCCGATGCAATATCTGTGTTTCATCTTCAATAAGAAGGTCAGAGGGATACAGTAAACCTGAAGTGAAGCATCGGAATCCAAAACTAGTGTCACAGAAAGGTTCAAAACATAGACAGTAAAATGAGTCAGTTTTCTTGTACTTAAGTAGGCGTTGTGCCTTTTGTATTTAATTCCGATGCAATTTCTGTATTTCATCGTCAATAAGAAGGTCAGACGGATACAGTAAACCTGAAGAGAAAAATCGGAATTTATAACTAGTTTCACTGGAATGGTTCAAATCATAGACAGTAAGAGGAGTCAGTTTTCTTGTACTTATGTAGGCATTGTGTCTTTTGTATTTAATTCCGATGCTATATCTGTGTTTCATCAACAATAAGAATGTCAGAGGGATACAGTAAACCTGAAGTGAAGCATCGGAATGTATAACTAGTGCCACATGAATGGTTCATAGATAGACAGTAAGAAGAGTCAGTTTTCTTGTACTTAAGTAGGCATTGTGCCCTTTGTATTTAATTCCGGTGCAATATCTGTGTTTCATCTTCAATAAGAAGGACAGAGGGATACAGTAAACCTGAAGTGAAGCATCGGAATCTGTAACTAGTGTCACAGGAATGGTTCAAATCATAGACAGTAAGAAGAGTCAGTATTCTTGAACTTAAGTCGGCATTGTTCCTATTCTATTTAATTCCGATGCAATTTCTGTGTTCCATCGATAATAAGAAGATCAGATGGATACAGTTAACCTGAATTGAAGCATCGGAAGCTATGCCTAGTGTCACATGAATGGTTCAAAACACAGACAGTAAGAAGAGTCTGTTTTCTTGTACTCAAGTCGGCATTGTGCCTTTTGTATTTAATTCCGATGCAATTTCTGTGTTTCATCGTCAATAAGAAGGTCAGAGGGATACAGTAAACCTGAAGAGAAGCATCGGAATCTATAACTAGTGTAACAGGAATGGTTCAAATCATAGACACTAAGAAGAGTCAGTTTTCTTGTACTTATGTAGGCATTATGCTTTTTGTATTCAATTCCGATGCTATATCTGTGTTTCATCAACAATAAGATGGTCAGAGGGATACAGTAAACCTGAAGTGAAGCATCGGAATCTATAACTAGTGTCACATGAATGGTTCAAACATAGACAGTAAGAAGAGTCAGTTTTCTTGTACTTAAGTCGGCATTGTGCCCTTTGTATTTAATTCCGATGCAATATCTGTGTTTCATCTTCAATAAGAAGGTCAGAGGGATACAGTAAACCGGAAGTGAAGCATCGGAATCTATAACTAGTGCCACAGGAAAGGTTCAAAACATAGACAGTAAGATGAGTCAGTTTTCTTGTACTTAAGTCGGCCTTGTGCCTTTTGTATTTACTTCCGATGCAATTTCTGTGTTTCATCGTCAATAAGAAGGTCAGAGGGATACAGTAAACCTGAAGTGAAGCATCGGAATCTATAACTAGTGTCACAGGAATGGTTCAAAACATAGACAGTATGATGAATCAGTTTTCTTGTACTTAAGTCGGCATTGTGCCTTTTGCATTTAACTCCGATGCAATTTCTGTGTTTCATCGTCAATAAGAGGGTCAGAGGGATACAGTAAACCTGAAGAGAAGCATCGGAATCTATAACTAGTGTCACAGGAATGGTTCAAATCATAGACAGTAAGAAGAGTCAGTTTTCTTGTACTTCTGTAGGCATTGTGCCTTTTGTATTTAATTCCGATGCTATATATGTTTTTCATCAACAATAAGATGGTCAGAGGGATACAGTAAACCTGAAGTGTAGCATCGGAATCTATAACTAGTGTCACATGAATGGTTCAAAACATAGACAGTAAGAGGAGTCAGTTTTCTTGTACTTAAGTCGGCATTGTGCCTTTTGTATTTATTTCCTATGCAATTTCTGTGTTTCATCGTCGATAAGAAGGTCAGAGGGATACAGTAAACTTGAAGTGAAGCATCGGAAGCTATGCCTAGTGTCACATGAATGGTTCAAAAAACAGACAGTAAGAAGAGTCTGTTTTCTTGTACTTAAGTCGGCATTGTGCCTTTTGTATTTAATTCCGATGCAATTTCTGAGTTTTATCGTCAATAAGAAGGTCAGAGGGATACAGTAAACCTGAAGAGAAGCATCGGAATCTATAACTAGTGTCACAGGAATGGTTCAAATCATAGACAGTAAGAAGAGTCAGTTTTCTTGTACTTCTGTAGGCATTGTGCATTTTGTATTTAATTCCGATGCTATATCTGTTTTTCATCAACAATAAGATGGTCAGAGGGATACAGTATAACTGAAGTGAAGCATCGGAATCTATAACTAATGTCACATGAATGGTTCAAACATAGACAGTAAGAAGAGTCAGTTTTCTTGTACTTAAGTCGGAATTGTGCCCTTTGTATTTAATTCCGATGCAATATCTGTGTTTCATCTTCAATAAGAAGGTCAGAGGGATACAGTAAACCTGAAGTGAAGCATCGGAATCCAAAACTAGTGTCACAGGAAAGGTTCAAAACATAGACAGTAAAATGAGTCAGTTTTCTTGTACTTAAGTAGGCGTTGTGCCTTTTGTTTTTAATTCCGATGCAATTTCTGTATTTCATCGTCAATAAGAAGGTCAGACGGATACAGTAAACCTGAAGAGAAAAATCGGAATTTATAACTAGTTTCACTGGAATGGTTCAAATCATAGACAGTAAGAGGAGTCAGTTTTCTTGTACTTATGTAGGCATTGTGTCTTTTGTATTTAATTCCGATGCTATATCTGTGTTTCATCAACAATAAGAATGTCAGAGGGATACAGTAAACCTGAAGTGAAGCATCGGAATGTATAACTAGTGCCACATGAATGGTTCATAGATAGACAGTAAGAAGAGTCAGTTTTCTTGTACTTAAGTAGGCATTGTGCCCTTTGTATTTAATTCCGGTGCAATATCTGTGTTTCATCTTCAATAAGAAGGACAGAGGGATACAGTAAACCTGAAGTGAAGCATCGGAATCTGTAACTAGTGTCACAGGAATGGTTCAAATCATAGACAGTAAGAAGAGTCAGTTTTCTTGTACTTCTGTAGGCATTGTGCATTTTGTATTTAATTCCGATGCTATATCTGTTTTTCATCAACAATAAGATGGTCAGAGGGATACAGTATAACTGAAGTGAAGCATCGGAATCTATAACTAGTGTCACATGAATGGTTCAAACATAGACAGTAAGAAGAGTCAGTTTTCTTGTACTTAAGTCGGAATTGTGCCCTTTGTATTTAATTCCGATGCAATATCTGTGTTTCATCTTCAATAAGAAGGTCAGAGGGATACAGTAAACCTGAAGTGAAGCATCGGAATCCAAAACTAGTGTCACAGGAAAGGTTCAAAACATAGACAGTAAAATGAGTCAGTTTTCTTGTACTTAAGTAGGCGTTGTGCCTTTTGTATTTAATTCCGATGCAATTTCTGTATTTCATCGTCAATAAGAAGGTCAGACGGATACAGTAAACCTGAAGAGAAAAATCGGAATTTATAATTAGTTTCACTGGAATGGTTCAAATCATAGACAGTAAGAGGTGTCAGTTTTCTTGTACTTATGTAGGCATTGTGTCTTTTGTATTTGATTCCGATGCTATATCTGTGTTTCATCAACAATAAGAATGTCAGAGGGATACAGTAAACCTGAAGTGAAGCATCGGAATGTATAACTAGTGCCACATGAATGGTTCATAGATAGACAGTAAGAAGAGTCAGTTTTCTTGTACTTAAGTAGGCATTGTGCCCTTTGTATTTAATTCCGGTGCAATATCTGTGTTTCATCTTCAATAAGAAGGTCAGAGGGATACAGTAAACCTGGAGTGAAGCATCGGAATCTGTAACTAGTGTCACAGGAAAGGTTAAAATCATAGACAGTAAGATGAGTCAGTTTTCTTGTACTTAAGTCGGCGTTGTGCCTTTTGTATTCAATTCCGATGCAGTTTCTGTGTCTCATCGTCAATGAGAAGGTCAGAGGGATACAGTAAACCTGAAGTGAAGCATCGGAATCTATAACTAGTGCCACAGGAATGGTTCAAAACATAGACAGTATGATGAGTCAGTTTTCTTGTACTTAAGTCGGCATTGTGCCTTTTGTATTTAACTCCGATGCAATTTCTGTGTTTCATCGTCAATAAGAGGGTCAGAGGGATACAGTAAACCTGAAGTAAAGCATCGGAATCTATAACTAGTGTCACAGGAATGGTTCAAAACATAGACAATAAGAAGAGTCAGTTTTCTTGTACTTAAATCGGCATTGTGCCTTTTGTATTTAATTCCGATGCAATTTCTGTGTTTCGTCGTCAATAAGAAGGTCAGAGGGATACAGTAAACCTGAAGTGAAGCATCCGAATCTATAACTAGTGTCACAGGAATGGTTCAAACATAGACAGTAAGAAGAGTCAGTGTTCTTGTACTTAAGTCGGCATTAAGCCTTTTGTATTTAATTCCGATGCAATTTCTGTGTTTCATCGTCAATGAGAAGGTCAGAGAGATACAGTAAACCTGAAGTGAAGCATCGGAATCTATAACTAGTGTCACAGGAATGGATCAAACATAAACAGTAAGAAGAATCAGTTTTCGTGTACATCAGTCGGCATTGTGCCTTTTGTATTTAATTCCGATGCAATTTCTGTGTTTCATCGTCAATAAGAAGGTCAGAGGGATACATTAAACCTGAAGTGAAGCATCGGACTCTATAATTAGTGTCACATGAATGGTTCAAAACATAGACAGTAAGAAGTGTCAGTTTTCTTGTACTTAAGTCGGCATTGTGCCTTTTGTATTTAATTACGATGCAATATCTGTGTTTCATTGTCAATAAGAAGGTCAGAGGGATACAGTAAACCTGAAGTGAAGCATCGGAATCTATAACTAGTGTCACATGAATTGTTCAAACATAGACAGTAAGAAGAGTCAGTTTTCTTGTACATAAGTCGGCATTGTGCCTTTTGTATTTAATTCCGATGCTAATTCTGTGTTTCATCGATAATAAGAACGTCAAGTGGATACAGTAAACCTGAAGTGAAGCATCGGAAACTATGCCTAGTGTCACATGAATGGTTCAAAACACAGACAGTAAGAAGAGTCTGTTTTCTTGTACTTAAGTCGGCATTGTGCCTATTGTATTTAATTCCGATGCAATTTCTATGTTTCATCGTCAATAAGACGGTCAGAGGGATACAGTAAACCTGAAGAGAAGCATCGGAATCTATAACTAGTGTAACAGGAATGGTTCAAATCATAGACAGTCGAAGAGTCAGTTTTCTTGTACTTATGTAGGCATTGTGCCTTTTGTATTTAATTCCGATGCTATATCTGTGTTTCATCAACAATAAGATGGTCAGAGGGATACAGTAAACCTGAAGTAAAGCATCGGAATCTATAACTAGTGTCACATGAATGGTTAAAACATAGACAGTAAGAAGAGTCAGTTTTCTTGTACTTAAGTCGGCATTGTGCCCTTTGTATTTAATTCCGATACAATATCTGTGTTTCATCTTCAATAAGAAGGTCAGAGGGATACAGTAAACCTGGAGTGAAGCATCGGAATCTATAACTAGTGTCACAGGAAAGGTTAAAATCATAGACAGTAAGATGAGTCAGTTTTCTTGTACTTAAGTCGGCATTGTGCCTTTTATATTTAATTCCGATGCAATTTCTGTGTTTCATCGTCAATAAGAAGGTCAGAGGGATACAGTAAACCTGAAGAGAAGCATCGGAATTTATAACTAGTGTCACAGGACTGGTTCAAAACCTACACAGTAAGAAGAGTCAGTTTTCTTGTACTTAAGTCGGCATTGTGCCTTTTGTATTTAACTCCGATGCAATGTCTGTGTTTCATCGTCAATAAGAAGGTCAGAGGGATACAGTAAACCTCAAGTGAAGCATCGGAATCTATAACTAGTGTCACAGGAATGGTTCAATCATAGACAGTAAGAAGAGTCAGTTTTCTTGTACTTAAGTCGGCATTGTGCCTTTTGTATTTAATTCCGATGCAATTTCTGTGTTTCATCGGCGATAAGAAGGCCAGAGGGGTACAGTAAACCTGAAGTGAAGCATCGGAATCTATAACTAGTGTCACATGAATGGTTCAAACATAGACAGTAAGAAGAGTCAGTTTTCTTGTACATAAGTCGGCATTGTGCCTTTTGTATTTAATTCCGATGCAAATTCTGTGTTTCCTCGATAATAAGAAGGTCAGATGGATACAGTAAACCTGAAGTGAAGCATCGGAAGCTATGCCTAGTGTCACATGAATGGTTCAAAACACAGACAGTAAGAAGAGTCTGTTTTCTTGTACTTAAGTTGGCATTGTGCCTTTTGTATTTAATTGCGATGCAATTTCTGTGTTTCATCGTCAATGAGAAGGTCAGAGGGATACAGTAAACCTAAAGAGAAGAATCGGAATCTATAACTAGTGTCACAGGAATGGTTCAAAACATAGACAGTATGATGAGTCAGTTTTCTTGTACTTAAGTCGGCATTGTGCCTTTTGTATTTAACTCCGATGCAAATTCTGTGTTTCATCGTCAATAAGAATGTCAGAGGGATACAGTAAACCTGAAGTAAAGCATCGGAATCTATAACTAGTGTCACAGGAATGGTTCAAAACATAGACAATAAGAAGAGTCAGTTTTCTTGTACTTAAGTCGGCATTGTGCCTTTTGTATTTAATTCCGATGCAATTTCTGTGTTTCATCGTCAATAAAAAGGTCAGAGGAATACAGTAAACCTGAAGTGAAGCATCCGAATCTATAACTAGTGTCACAGGAATGGTTCAAACATAGACAGTAAGAAGAGTCAGTTTTCTTGTACTTAAGTCGGCATTGTGCCTTTTGTATTTAATTCCGATGCAATTTCTGTGTTTCATCGTCAATAAGAAGGTCAGAGGGATTCAGTAAACCTGAAGTGAAGCATCGGAATCTATAACTAGTGTCACAGGAATTTTTCAAACATAAACAGTAAGAAGAATCAGTTTTCTTGTACATCAGTCGGCATTGTGCCTTTTGCATTTAATTCCGAAGCAATTTCTGTGTTTCATCGTCAATAAGAAGGTCAGAGGGATACAGTAAACCTGAGGTGAAGCATCGGGCTCTATAATTAGTGTCGCATGAATGGTTCAAAACATAGACAGTAAGAAGAGTCAGTCTTCTTGTACTTAAGTCGGCATTGTGCCTTTTGTATTTAATTACGATGCAATATATATGTTTCATCGTCAATAGGAAGGTCAGAGGGATACAGTAAACCTGAAGTGAAGCATCGAATCTATAACTAGTGTCACAGGAATGGTTCTAAGCATAGACAGTAAGAAGAGTCAGTTTTCTTGTCCTTAAGTCGGCATTGTGCCTTTTCTATTTAATTCCGATGCAATTTCTGTGTTTAATCGTCAATAAGAAAGTCAGAGGGATACAGTAAAAATGAAGTGAAGCATCGGAATCTATATCCAGTGTCACAGGAATGGTTCAAAGCATAGACAGTAAGAAGAGTCAGTTTTCTTGTACTTAAGTCGGCATTGTGCCTTTTTTATTTAATTCCGATGCAATTTCTGTGTTTAATCGTCAGTAAGAAGTCTGAGGGATACAGCAAAAATGAAGTGAAGCATCGGAATCTCTAACTAGTGTCAAAGGATTGGTTCAAAGCATAGACAGTAAGAAGAGTCAGTTTTCTTGTTCTTAAGTCGGCATTGTGCCTTTTATATTTAATTCCGATGCAATTTCTGTGTTTCATCGTCAATAAGAAGGTCAGAGGGATACAGTAAACCTGAAGAGAAGCATCGGAATCTATAACTAGTGTCACAGGAATGGTTCAAATCATAGACAGTAAGAAGAGTCAGTTTTCTTGTACTTATGTAGGCATTGTGTCTTTTGTATTAATTTCCGATGCTATATCTGTGTTTCATCAACAATAAGATGGTCAGAGGGATACAGTAAACCTGCAGTGAAGCATCGGAATCTATAACTAGTGTCACATGAATGGTTCAAACACAGACAGTAAGAAGAGTCAGTATTCTTGTACTTAAGGCGGCATTGTGCCCTTTGTATTTAATTCCGATGCAATATCTGTGTTTCATCCTCAATAAGAAGGACAGAGGGATACAGTAAACCTGAAGTGAAGCATCGGAATCTATAACTAGTGTCACAGGAATGGATCAAATCATAGACAGTAAGAAGAGTCAGTATTCTTGAACTTAAGTCGGCATTGTTCGTTTCCTATTTAATTCCGATGCAATTTCTATGTTTCATCGTCAATACGAAGGTCAGAGGGATACTGTAAACCTGAAGTGAAGCATCGGAATCTATAACTAGTGTCACAGGAATGGTTCAAAACATAGACAGTAAGAAGAGTCAGTTTTCTTGCACTTAAGTCGGCATTGTGCCTTTTGTATTTAACTCCGATGCAATGTCTGTGTTTCATCGTCAATAAGAAGGTCAGAGGGATACAGTAAACCTCAAGTGAAGCATCGGAATCTATAACTAGTGTCACAGGAATGGTTCAATCATAGACAGTAAGAAGAGTCAGTTTTCTTGTACTTAAGTCGGCATTGTGCCTTTTGTATTTAATTCCGATTCAATTTCTGTGTTTCATCGGCGATAAGAAGGCCAGAGGGGTACAGTAAACCTGAAGTGAAACATCGGAATCTATAACTAGTGTCACATGAATGGTTCAAACATAGACAGTATGATGAGTCAGTTTTCTTGTACTTAAGTCGGCATTGTGCCTTTTGTATTTAACTCCGATGCAAATTCTGTGTATCCTCGATAATAAGAAGGTCAGATGGATACAGTTAACCTGAAGTGAAGCATCGGAAGCTATGCCTAGTGTCACATGAATGGTTCAAAACACAGACAGTAAGAAGGGTCTGTTTTCTTGTACTTAAGTCGGCATTGTGCCTTTTGTATTTAATTCCGATGCAATTTCTGTGTTTCGTCGTCAATAAAAAGGTCAGAGGAATACAGTAAACCTGAAGTGAAGCATCCGAATCTATAACTAGTGTCACAGGAATGGTTCAAACATAGACAGTAAGAAGAGTCAGTTTTCTTGTACTCTAGTCGGCATTGTGCCTCTTGAATTTAATTCCGATGCAATTTCTGTGTTTCATCGTCAATAAGAAGGTCAGAGGGATACAGTAAACCTGAAGTGAAGCATCGGAATCTATAACTAGTGTCACAGGAATTTTTCAAACATAAACAGTAAGAAGAATCAGTTTTCTTGTACATTAGTCGGCATTGTGCCTTTTGCATTTAATTCCGATGCAATTTCTGTGTTTCATCGTCAATAAGAAGGTCAGAGGGATACAGTAAACCTGAGGTGAAGCATCGGGCTCTATAATTAGTGTCGCATGAATGGTTCAAAACATAGACAGTAAGAAGAGTCAGTCTTCTTGTACTTAAGCCGGCATTGTGCCTTTTGTATTTAATTACGATGCAATATATATGTTTCATCGTCAATAGGAATGTCAGAGGGATACAGTAAACCTGAAGTGAAGCGTCGGAATCTATAACTAGTGTCACAGGAATGGTTCAAATCATAGACAGTAAGAAGAGTCAGTATTCTTGAACTTAAGTCGGCATTGTTCCTATTCTATTTAATTCCGATGCAATTTCTATGATTCACCGTCAATAAGAAGGTCAGAGGGATACAGTAAACCTGAAGTGAAGCATCGGACTCTATAACTAGTGTCACAGGAATGGTTCAAAACATAGGCAGTAAGAAGAGTCAGTTTTCTTGTACTTAAGTCGGCATTGTGCCTTTTGTATTCAACTCCGGTGCAATGTCTGTGTTTCATCGTCAATAAGAAGGTCAGAGGGATACAGTAAACCTGAAGTGAAGCATCGGAATCTATAACTAGTGTCACAGGAATGGTTCAAAACATAGACAGTAAGAAGAGTCAGTTTTCTTGTACTTAAGTCGGCATTGTGCCTTTTGTATTTAATTCCGATGCAATTTCTGTAATTCATCGTCAATAAGAATGTCAGAGGGATACAGTTAACCTCATGTGAAGCATCGGAATCTATAACTAGTGTCACAGGAATGTTTCAATCATAGACAGTAAGAGGAGTCAGTTTTCTTGTACTTAAGTCTGCATTGTGCCTTTTCTATTTAATTCCGATGCAATTTCTGTGTTTCATCGTCGATAAGATGGTCAGAGGGATACAGTAAACCTGAAGTGAAGCATCGGAATCTATAACTAGTGTCACATGAATGGTTCAAACATAGACAGTAAGAAGAGTCAGATTTCTTGTACATAAGCCGGCATTGTGCCTTTTGTATTTAATTCCGATGCAAATTCTGTGTTTCATCGTTAATAAGAACGTCAAATGGATACAGTAAACCTGAAGTGAAGCATCGGAAGCTATGCCTAGTGTCACATGAATGGTTCAAAACACAGACAGTAAGAAGAGTCTGTTTTCTTGTACTTAAGTCGGCATTGTGCCTATTGTATTTAATTCCGATGCAATTTCTGTGTTTCATCGTCAATGAGAAGGTCAGAGGGATACAGTAAACCCGAAGTGAAGCATCGGAATCTATAACTAGTGCCACAGGAATGGTTCAAAACATAGACAGTATGATGAGTCAGTTTTCTTGTACTTAAGTCGGCATTGTGCCTTTTGTATTTAACTCCGATGAAATTTCTGTGTTTCATCGTCAATAAGAAGGTCAGAGGGATACAGTGAACCTGAAGTGAAGCATCGGAATCTATAACTAGTGTCACAGGAATGGTTCAAAACATAGACAATAAGAAGAGTCAGTTTTCTTGTACTTAAGTTGGCATTGGTCCTTTTGTATTTAATTCCGATGCAATTTCTGTGTTTCATCGTCAATAAGAAGGTCAGAGGGATACAGTAAACCTAAAGTGAAGCATCGGAATCTATAACTAGTGTCACAGGAATGGTTCAAACATAAACAGTAAGAAGAATCAGTTTTCTTGTACATCAGTCGGCATTGTGCCTTTTGTAATTAATTCCGATGCAATTTCTGTGTTTCATCGTCAATAGGAAGGTCAGAGGGATACAGTAAACCTGAAGTGAAGCATCGGACTCTATAATTAGTGTCACATGAATGGTTCAAAACATAGACAGTAAGAAGTGTCAGTTTTCTTGTACTTAAGTCGGCATTAGGCCTTTTGTATTTAATTACGATGCAATATCTGTGTTTCATCGTCAATAAGAAGGTCAGAGGGATACAGTAAACCTGAAGTGAAGCATCGGAATCTATAACTAGTGTCACAGGAATGGTTCAAAACATAGAGAGTAAGAAGAGTCAGTTTTCTTGTAGTTAAGTCGGCATTGTGCCTTTTGTATTTAATTCCGATGCAATTTCTGTGGTTCATCGTCAATAAGAAGGACAGAGGGATACAGTAATGCTGAAGTGAAGCTTCGGAATCTATAACTAGTGTCACTGGAATGGTTCAAAACATAGACAGTAAGCGGAGTCAGTTTTCTTGTACTTAAGTCGGCATTGTGCCTTTTGTATTAAATCCGATGCAGTTTCTGTGTTTCATCGTCAATAAGAAGGTCAGAGGGATACAGTAAACCTGAAGTGAAGAATCGGAATCTATAACTAGTGTCTCAGGAATGGTTCAAAACATAGACAGTAAAAAGAGTCAATTTTCTTGTACCTAAGTCGACATTGTGCCTTTTGTATTTAATTCCGTTGCAATTTCAGTGTTTCATCGTCAATATGATGGTTAGAGGGATACAGTGAACCTGAAGTGAAGCATCGAATCTATAACTAGTGTCACAGGAATAGTTCAAAGCATAGACAGTAAGAAGAGTCAGTTTTCTTGTCCTTAAGTCGGCATTGTGCTTTTCTATTTAATTCCGATGCAATTTCTGTGTTTAATCGTCAATAAGAAAGTCAGAGGGATACAGTAAAAATGAAGTGAAGCATCGAAATCTATATCTAGTGTCACAGGAATGGTTCAAAGCATAGACGGTAAGAAGAGTCAGTTTTCTTGTACTTAAGTCGGCATTGTGCCTTTTCTATTTAATTCCGATGCATTTTCTGTGTTTAATCGTCAGTAAGAAGTCTGAGGGATACAGTAAAAATGAAGTGAAGCACCGGAATCTATAACTAGTGTCAAAGGATTGGTTCAAAGCATAGACAGTAAGAAGAGTCAGTTTTCTTGTACTTAAGTCGGCATTGTGCCTTTTCTATTTAATTCGGATGCAATTTCTGTGTTTAATCGTCAATAAGAAAGTCAGAGGGATACAGTAAAAATGAAGTGAAGCATCGGAATCTATAACTAGTGTTACATTAATGGTTGAAAACATAGACAGTAAGAAGAGTCAGTTTTCTTGTACTTAAGTCGGCATTGTGCCCTTTGTGTTTAATTCCGATGCAATATCTGTGTTTCATCTACAATAAGAAGGTCAGAGGGATACAGTAAACCCGAAGTGAAGCATCGGAATCTATAACTAGTGTCACAGGAAAGGTTCAAAACATAGACAGTAAGATGAGTCATTTTTCTTGTACTTAAGTCGGCGTTGTGCCTTTTGTATTTAATTCCGATGCAATTTCTGTGTTTCATCGTCAATAGGAAGGTCAGAGGGATACAGTAAACCTGAAGTGAAGCATCGGACTCTATAATTAGTGTCACATGAATGGTTCAAAACATAGACAGTAAGAAGTGTCAGTTTTCTTGTACTTAAGTCGGCATTAGGCCTTTTGTATTTAATTACGATGCAATATCTGTGTTTCATCGTCAATAAGAAGGTCAGAGGGATACAGTAAACCTGAAGTGAAGCATCGGAATCTATAACTAGTGTCACAGGAATGGTCCAAAACATAGAGAGTAAGAAGAGTCAGTTTTCTTGTAGTTGAGTCGGCATTGTGCCTTTTGTATTTAATTCCGATGCAATTTCTGTTGTTCATCGTCAATAAGAAGGACAGAGGGATACAGTAATGCTGAAGTGAAGCTTCGGAATCTATAACTAGTGTCACTGGAATGGTTCAAAACATAGACAGTAAGCGGAGTCAGTTTTCTTGTACTTAAGTCGGCATTGTGCCTTTTGTATTAAATCCGATGCAGTTTCTGTGTTTCATCGTCAATAAGAAGGTCAGAGGGATACAGTAAACCTGAAGTGAAGAATCGGAATCTATAACTAGTGTCTCAGGAATGGTTCAAAACATAGACAGTAAAAAGAGTCAATTTTCTTGTACCTAAGTCGACATTGTGCCTTTTGTATTTAATTCCGTTGCAATTTCAGTGTTTCATCGTCAATATGATGGTTAGAGGGATACAGTGAACCTGAAGTGAAGCATCGAATCTATAACTAGTGTCACAGGAATAGTTCAAAGCATAGACAGTAAGAAGAGTCAGTTTTCTTGTCCTTAAGTCGGCATTGTGCCTTTTCTATTTAATTCCGATGCATTTTCTGTGTTTAATCGTCAGTAAGAAGTCTGAGGGATACAGTAAAAATGAAGTGAAGCACCGGAATCTATAACTAGTGTCAAAGGATTGGTTCAAAGCATAGACAGTAAGAAGAGTCAGTTTTCTTGTACTTAAGTCGGCATTGTGCCTTTTCTATTTAATTCGGATGCAATTTCTGTGTTTAATCGTCAATAAGAAAGTCAGAGGGATACAGTAAAAATGAAGTGAAGCATCGGAATCTATAACTAGTGTTACATTAATGGTTGAAAACATAGACAGTAAGAAGAGTCAGTTTTCTTGTACTTAAGTCGGCATTGTGCCCTTTGTGTTTAATTCCGATGCAATATCTGTGTTTCATCTACAATAAGAAGGTCAGAGGGATACAGTAAACCTGAAGTGAAGCATCGGAATCTATAACTAGTGTCACAGGAAAGGTTCAAAACACAGACAGTAAGATGAGTCATTTTTCTTGTACTTAAGTCGGCGTTGTGCCTTTTGTATTTAATTCCGATGCAATTTCTGTGTTTCATCGTCAATAAGAAGGTCAGAGGGATACAGTAAACGTAAAGTGAAGCATCGAAATCTATATCTAGTGTCACAGGAATGGTTCAAAGCATAGACAGTAAAAAGAGTCAGTTTTCTTGTCCTTAAGTCGGCATTGTGACTTTTCTATTTAATTCCGATGCTATTTCTGTGTTAAATCGTCAATACGAAAGTCAGAGGGATACAGTAAAAATGAAGTGAAGCATCGGAATCTATAACTAGTGTCACAGGAATGGTTCAAAGCATAGACAGTAAGAAGAGTCAGTTTTCTTGTACTTAAGTCGGCATTGTGCCTTTTGTATTTAATTCCGATGCAATTTCTGTGTTACATCGTCAATAAGAAGGTCAGAGGGATACAGTAAAGCTGAAGTGAAGCTTCGGAATCTATATCTAGTGTCACAGGAATGGTTCAAAACATAGACAGTAAGAGGAGTCAGTTTTCTTGCACTTAAGTCGGCATTGTGCCTTTTGTATTAAATCCGATGCAATTTCTCTCTCTCATCTTCAATAAGAAGGTCAGAGGGATACAGTAAACCTGAAGTGAAGCATCGGAATCTATAACTAGTGTCTCAGGAATGGTTCAAAACATAGACTGTAAAAAGAGTCAATTTTCTTGTACCTAAGTCGACATTGTGCCTTTTGTATTTAATTCCGATGCAATTTCTGTGCTTCATCGTCAATAAGAAGGTCAGAGGGATACAGTAAACCTGAAGTGAAGCATCGGAATCTATAACTAGTGTCACAGGAATGGTTCAAAGCATAGACAGTAAGAAGAGTCAGTTTTCTTGTACTTAAGGCGGCATTGTGCCTTTTGTATTTAATTCCGCTGAAATTTCTGTGTTTCATCGTCAATATGAAGGTCAGAGGGATACAGTAAACGTGAAGTGAAGCATCGAATCTATAACTAGTGTCACAGGAATGGTTCAAAGCATAGACAGTAAGAAGAGTCAGTTTTCTTGTACTTAAGTCGGCATTGTTCCTTTTCCATTTAATTCCGATGCAATTTCTATGTTTCATCGTCGATAAGAAGGTCAGAGGGATACAGTAAACCTGAAGTGAAGCATCGGAATCTATAACTAGTGTCACAGGAGTGGATCAAATCATAGACAGTAAGAAGAGTCAGTTTTCTTGTACTTAAGTCGGCGTTGTGCCTTTTGTATTTAATTCCGGTGCAATTTCTGTGTTTCATCAACAATAAGAAGGTCAGAGGTATGCAGTAAACCTGAAGTGAAGAATCGGCAACTTTAACTAGTGTCACAGGAATGGTTCAAAACATAGACAGTAAGAAGGGTCAGTTTCTTGTACTTAAGTCGGCATTGTGACTTTTGTATATAATTCCGATGCAATTTCTGTGTTTCATCGTCAATAAGAAGGTCAGAGGGATACGGTAAACCTGAAGTGAAGCATCGAATCTATAACTAGTGTCACAGGAATGGTTCAAAGCATAGACAGTAAGAAGAGTCAGTTTTCTTGTCATTCAGTCGGCATTGTGCCTTTTCTATTTAATTCCGATGCAATTTCTGTGTTTAAACGTCAATACGAAAGTCAGAGGGATACAGTGAAAATGAAGTGAAGCATCGGAATCTATAACTAGTGTCACAGGAATGATTCAAAGCATAGACAGTAAGAAGAGTCAGTTTTCTTGTACTTAAGTCGACATTGTGCCTTTTTCTATTTAATTCCGATGCAATTTCTGTGTTTAATCGTCAATAAGAAAGTCAGAGGGATACAGCAAAAATAAAGTGAAGCATCGGAATCTATAACTAGTGCCACATGAATGGTTCAAACATAGTCAGTAAGAAGAGTCAGTTTTCTTGTACTTAAGTTGGCATTGTGCCCTTTGTATTTAAATCCGATGCAATATCTGTGTTTCATCTTCAATAAGAAGGTCAGAGGGATACAGTAAACCTGAAGTGAAGCATCGGAATCTATAACTAGTGTCACAGGATAGGTTAAAAGCATAGACAGTAAGATGAGTCAGTTTTCTTGCACTTAAGTCGGCGTTGTGCCTTTTTTATTTAATTCCGATGCATTTTCTGTGTTTCATCGTCAATACGAAGGTCAGAGGGATACAGTAAACCTGAAGAGAAGCATCGGAATCTATAACTAGTGTCACAGGAATGGTTCAAATCATAGACAGTAATAAGAGTCGGTTTTCTTGTACTTATGTAGGCATTGTTTCTCTTGTATTTAATTCCGATGCTATATCTGTGTTTCATCAACAATAAGATGGTCAGAGGTATACAGTAAACCTGAAGTGAAGCATCGGAATCTATAACTAGTGTCACATGAATAGTTCAAACGTAGACAGTAAGAAGAGTCAGTTTTCTTGTACTTAAGTCGGCATTGTGCCTTTTCTATTTAATTCCGATGCAATTTCTGTGCTTCATCGTCAATAAGAAGGTCAGAGGGATACAGTAAACCTGAAGTGAAGAATCGGCAACTATAACTAGTGTCACAGGAATGGTTCAAAACATAGGCAGTAAGAAGGGTCAGTTTTCTTGTACTTAAGTCGACATTGTGCCTTTTTCTATTTAATTCCGATGCAATTTCTGTGTTTAATCGTCAATAAGAAAGTCAGAGCGATACAGTAAAAATGAAGTGAAGCATCGGAATCTATAACTAGTGTCACATGAATGGTTCAAACATAGTCAGTAAGAGGAGTCAGTTTTCTTGTGCTTAAGTCGGTATTGTGCCCTTTGTATTTAAATCCGATGCAATATCTGTGTTTCATCTTCAATAAGAAGGTCAGAGGGATACAGTAAACCTGAAGTGAAGCATCGGAATCTATAACTAGTGTCACAGGAAAGGTTAAAAGCATAGACAGTAAGATGAGTCAGTTATCTTGTACTTAAGTCGGCATTGTGCCTTTTGTATTTAATTCCGATGCATTTTCTGTGTTTCATCGTCAATAAGAAGGTCAGAGGGATACAGTAAACCTGAAGAGAAGCATCGGAATCTATAACTAGTGTCACAGGAATGGTTCAAATCATAGACAGTAAGAAGAGTCAGTTTTCTTGTACTTATGTAGGCATTGTTTCTCTTGTATTTAATTCCGATGCTATATCTGTGTTTCATCAACAATAAGATGGTCAGAGGGATACAGTAAATCTGAAGTGAAGCATCGGAATCTATAACTAGTGTCACATGAATAGTTCAAACATAGACAGTAAGAAGAGTCAGTTTTCTTGTACTTAAGTCGGCATTGTGCCCTTTGCATTTAATTCCGATGCAATATCTGTGTTTCATCTTCAATAAGAAGGACAGAGGGATACAGTAAACCTGAAGTGAAGCATCGGAATCTATAACTAGTGTCACAGGAATGGTTCAAATTGTAGACAGTAAGAAGAGTCAGTATTCTTGAACGTAAGTCGGCATTGTTCCTTTTCTATTTAATTCCGATGCAATTTCTATGTTTCATCGTCAATAGGAAGGTCAGAGGGATACAGTAAACCTGAAGTGAAGCATCGGAATCTATAACTAGTGTCACAGGAATGGTTCAAAACATAGACAGTAAGAAGGGTCAGTTTTCTTGTACTTAAGTCGGCATTGTGCCTTTTGTACTTAACTCCGATGCAATGTCTGTACTTCATCGTCAATAAGAAGGTCAGAGGGATACTGTAAACCTGAAGTGAAGCATCTGAATCCATAACTAGTGTCACATTAATGGTTCAAAACATAGACAGTAAGAAGAGTCAGTTTTCTTGTACTTAAGTCGGCATTGTGCCTTTTGTATTTAACTCCGATGCAATGTCTGTGTTTCATCGTCAATAAGAAGGTCAGAGGGATACAGTAAACCTCAAGTGAAGCATCGGAATCTATAACTAGTGTCACAGGAATGGTTTAATCATAGACAGTAAGAAGAGTCAGTTTTCTTGTACTTGAGTCGGCATTGTGGCTTTTGTATTTAACTCCGATGCAATTTCTGTGTTTCATCGTCAATAAGAAGGTCAGAGGGATACAGTAAACCTGAAGTAAGGCATCGGAATCTATAACTAGTGTCACAGGAATGGTTCAAATCATAGACAGTAATAAGAGTCGGTTTTCTTGTACTTATGTAGGCATTGTTTCTCTTGTATTTAATTCCGATGCTATATCTGTGTTTCATCAACAATAAGGTGGTCAGAGGGATACAGTAAACCTGAAGTGAAGCATCGGAATCTATAACTAGTGTCACATGAATAGTTCAAACATAGACAGTAAGAAGAGTCAGTTTTCTTGTACTTAAGTCGGCATTGTGCCTTTTCTATTTAATTCCGATGCAATTTCTGTGCTTCATCGTCAATAAGAATGTCAGAGGGATACAGTAAACCTGAAGTGAAGAATCGGCAACTATAACTAGTGTCACAGGAATGGTTCAAAACATAGGCAGTAAGAAGGGTCAGTTTTCTTGTACTTAAGTCGGCATTGTGACTTTTGTATATAATTCCGATGCAATTTCTGTGTTTCATCGTCAATAAGAAGGTCAGAGGGATCCGGTAAACCTGAAGTGAAGCATCGAATCTATAACTAGTGTCACAGGAATGGTTCAAAGCATAGACAGTAAGAAGAGTCAGTTTTCTTGTCCTTAAGTCGGCATTGTGCCTTTTCTATTTAATTCCGATGCAATTTCTGTGTTTAATCGTCAATAAGAAAGTCAGAGGGATACAGTAAAAATGAAGTGAAGCATCGGAATCTATAACTAGTGTCACAGGAATGGTTCAAAGCATAGACAGTAAGAAGAGTCAGTTTTCTTGTACTTAAGTCGACCTTGTGAATTTTTCTATTTAATTCCGATGCAATTTCTGTGTTTAATCGTCAATAAGAAAGTCAGAGCGATACAGTAAAAATGAAGTGAAGCATCGGAATCTATAACTAGTGTCACATGAATGGTTCAAACATAGTCAGTAAGAAGAGTCAGTTTTCTTGTGCTTAAGTCGGCATTGTGCCCTTTGTATTTAAATCCGATGCAATATCTGTGTTTCATCTTCAATAAGAAGGTCAGAGGGATACAGTAAACCTGAAGTGAAGCATCGGAATCTATAACTAGTGTCACAGGAAAGGTTAAAAGTATAGACAGTAAGATGAGTCAGTTTTCTTGTACTTAAGTCGGCGTTGTGCCTTTTGTATTTAGTTCCGATGCATTTTCTGTGTTTCATCGTCAATAAGAAGGTCAGAGGGATACAGTAAACCTGAAGAGAAGCATCGGAATCTAAAACTAGTGTCACAGGAATGGTTCAAATCATAGACAGTAAGAAGAGTCAGTTTTCTTGTACTTATGTAGGCATTGTTTCTCTTGTATTTAATTCCGATGCTATATCTGTGTTTCATCAACAATAAGATGGTCAGAGGGATACAGTAAATCTGAAGTGAAGCATCGGAATCTATAACTAGTGTCACATGAATAGTTCAAACATAGACAGTAAGAAGAGTCAGTTTTCTTGTACTTAAGTCGGCATTGTGCCCTTTGTATTTAATTCCGATGCAATATCTGTGTTTCATCTTCAATAAGAAGGACAGAGGGATACAGTAAACCTGAAGTGAAGCATCGGAATCTATAAGTAGTGTCACAGGAATGGTTCAAATCGTAGACAGTAAGAAGATTCAGTATTCTTGAACGTAAGTCGGCATTGTTCCTTTTCTATTTAATTCCGATGCTATTTCTATGTTTCATCGTCAATAAGAAGGTCAGAGGGATACAGTAAACCTGAAGTGAAGCATCGGAATCTATAACTAGTGTCACAGGAATGGTTCAAAACATAGACAGTAAGAAGGGTCAGTTTTCTTGTACTTAAGTCGGCATTGTGCCTTTTGTACTTAACTCCGATGCAATGTCTGTGTTTCATCGTCAATAAGAAGGTCAGAGGGATACTGTAAACCTGAAGTGAAGCATCGGAATCTATAACTAGTGTCACATTAATGGTTCAAAACATAGACAGTAAGGAGAGTCAGTTTTCTTGTACTTAAGTCGGCATTGTGCCTTTTGTATTAAATCCGATGCAGTTTCTGTGTTTCATCGTCAATAAGAAGGTCAGAGGGATACAGTAAACCTGAAGTGAAGAATCGGAATCTATAACTAGTGTCTCAGGAATGGTTCAAAACATAGACAGTAAAAAGAGTCAATTTTCTTGTACCTAAGTCGACATTGTGCCTTTTGTATTTAATTCCGTTGCAATTTCAGTGTTTCATCGTCAATATGATGGTTAGAGGGATACAGTGAACCTGAAGTGAAGCATCGAATCTATAACTAGTGTCACAGGAATAGTTCAAAGCATAGACAGTAAGAAGAGTCAGTTTTCTTGTCCTTAAGTCGGCATTGTGCTTTTCTATTTAATTCCGATGCAATTTCTGTGTTTAATCGTCAATAAGAAAGTCAGAGGGATACAGTAAAAATGAAGTGAAGCATCGAAATCTATATCTAGTGTCACAGGAATGGTTCAAAGCATAGACGGTAAGAAGAGTCAGTTTTCTTGTACTTAAGTCGGCATTGTGCCTTTTCTATTTAATTCCGATGCATTTTCTGTGTTTAATCGTCAGTAAGAAGTCTGAGGGATACAGTAAAAATGAAGTGAAGCACCGGAATCTATAACTAGTGTCAAAGGATTGGTTCAAAGCATAGACAGTAAGAAGAGTCAGTTTTCTTGTACTTAAGTCGGCATTGTGCCTTTTCTATTTAATTCGGATGCAATTTCTGTGTTTAATCGTCAATAAGAAAGTCAGAGGGATACAGTAAAAATGAAGTGAAGCATCGGAATCTATAACTAGTGTTACATTAATGGTTGAAAACATAGACAGTAAGAAGAGTCAGTTTTCTTGTACTTAAGTCGGCATTGTGCCCTTTGTGTTTAATTCCGATGCAATATCTGTGTTTCATCTACAATAAGAAGGTCAGAGGGATACAGTAAACCCGAAGTGAAGCATCGGAATCTATAACTAGTGTCACAGGAAAGGTTCAAAACATAGACAGTAAGATGAGTCATTTTTCTTGTACTTAAGTCGGCGTTGTGCCTTTTGTATTTAATTCCGATGCAATTTCTGTGTTTCATCGTCAATAGGAAGGTCAGAGGGATACAGTAAACCTGAAGTGAAGCATCGGACTCTATAATTAGTGTCACATGAATGGTTCAAAACATAGACAGTAAGAAGTGTCAGTTTTCTTGTACTTAAGTCGGCATTAGGCCTTTTGTATTTAATTACGATGCAATATCTGTGTTTCATCGTCAATAAGAAGGTCAGAGGGATACAGTAAACCTGAAGTGAAGCATCGGAATCTATAACTAGTGTCACAGGAATGGTTCAAAACATAGAGAGTAAGAAGAGTCAGTTTTCTTGTAGTTGAGTCGGCATTGTGCCTTTTGTATTTAATTCCGATGCAATTTCTGTTGTTCATCGTCAATAAGAAGGACAGAGGGATACAGTAATGCTGAAGTGAAGCTTCGGAATCTATAACTAGTGTCACTGGAATGGTTCAAAACATAGACAGTAAGCGGAGTCAGTTTTCTTGTACTTAAGTCGGCATTGTGCCTTTTGTATTAAATCCGATGCAGTTTCTGTGTTTCATCGTCAATAAGAAGGTCAGAGGGATACAGTAAACCTGAAGTGAAGAATCGGAATCTATAACTAGTGTCTCAGGAATGGTTCAAAACATAGACAGTAAAAAGAGTCAATTTTCTTGTACCTAAGTCGACATTGTGCCTTTTGTATTTAATTCCGTTGCAATTTCAGTGTTTCATCGTCAATATGATGGTTAGAGGGATACAGTGAACCTGAAGTGAAGCATCGAATCTATAACTAGTGTCACAGGAATAGTTCAAAGCATAGACAGTAAGAAGAGTCAGTTTTCTTGTCCTTAAGTCGGCATTGTGCCTTTTCTATTTAATTCCGATGCATTTTCTGTGTTTAATCGTCAGTAAGAAGTCTGAGGGATACAGTAAAAATGAAGTGAAGCACCGGAATCTATAACTAGTGTCAAAGGATTGGTTCAAAGCATAGACAGTAAGAAGAGTCAGTTTTCTTGTACTTAAGTCGGCATTGTGCCTTTTCTATTTAATTCGGATGCAATTTCTGTGTTTAATCGTCAATAAGAAAGTCAGAGGGATACAGTAAAAATGAAGTGAAGCATCGGAATCTATAACTAGTGTTACATTAATGGTTGAAAACATAGACAGTAAGAAGAGTCAGTTTTCTTGTACTTAAGTCGGCATTGTGCCCTTTGTGTTTAATTCCGATGCAATATCTGTGTTTCATCTACAATAAGAAGGTCAGAGGGATACAGTAAACCTGAAGTGAAGCATCGGAATCTATAACTAGTGTCACAGGAAAGGTTCAAAACACAGACAGTAAGATGAGTCATTTTTCTTGTACTTAAGTCGGCGTTGTGCCTTTTGTATTTAATTCCGATGCAATTTCTGTGTTTCATCGTCAATAAGAAGGTCAGAGGGATACAGTAAACGTAAAGTGAAGCATCGAAATCTATATCTAGTGTCACAGGAATGGTTCAAAGCATAGACAGTAAAAAGAGTCAGTTTTCTTGTCCTTAAGTCGGCATTGTGACTTTTCTATTTAATTCCGATGCTATTTCTGTGTTAAATCGTCAATACGAAAGTCAGAGGGATACAGTAAAAATGAAGTGAAGCATCGGAATCTATAACTAGTGTCACAGGAATGGTTCAAAGCATGGACAGTAAGAAGAGTCAGTTTTCTTGTACTTAAGTCGGCATTGTGCCTTTTGTATTTAATTCCGATGCAATTTCTGTGTTACATCGTCAATAAGAAGGTCAGAGGGATACAGTAAAGCTGAAGTGAAGCTTCGGAATCTATATCTAGTGTCACAGGAATGGTTCAAAACATAGACAGTAAGAGGAGTCAGTTTTCTTGCACTTAAGTCGGCATTGTGCCTTTTGTATTAAATCCGATGCAATTTCTCTCTCTCATCTTCAATAAGAAGGTCAGAGGGATACAGTAAACCTGAAGTGAAGCATCGGAATCTATAACTAGTGTCTCAGGAATGGTTCAAAACATAGACTGTAAAAAGAGTCAATTTTCTTGTACCTAAGTCGACATTGTGCCTTTTGTATTTAATTCCGATGCAATTTCTGTGCTTCATCGTCAATAAGAAGGTCAGAGGGATACAGTAAACCTGAAGTGAAGCATCGGAATCTATAACTAGTGTCACAGGAATGGTTCAAAGCATAGACAGTAAGAAGAGTCAGTTTTCTTGTACTTAAGGCGGCATTGTGCCTTTTGTATTTAATTCCGCTGAAATTTCTGTGTTTCATCGTCAATATGAAGGTCAGAGGGATACAGTAAACGTGAAGTGAAGCATCGAATCTATAACTAGTGTCACAGGAATGGTTCAAAGCATAGACAGTAAGAAGAGTCAGTTTTCTTGTACTTAAGTCGGCATTGTTCCTTTTCCATTTAATTCCGATGCAATTTCTATGTTTCATCGTCGATAAGAAGGTCAGAGGGATACAGTAAACCTGAAGTGAAGCATCGGAATCTATAACTAGTGTCACAGGAGTGGATCAAATCATAGACAGTAAGAAGAGTCAGTTTTCTTGTACTTAAGTCGGCGTTGTGCCTTTTGTATTTAATTCCGGTGCAATTTCTGTGTTTCATCAACAATAAGAAGGTCAGAGGTATGCAGTAAACCTGAAGTGAAGAATCGGCAACTTTAACTAGTGTCACAGGAATGGTTCAAAACATAGACAGTAAGAAGGGTCAGTTTTCTTGTACTTAAGTCGGCATTGTGACTTTTGTATATAATTCCGATGCAATTTCTGTGTTTCATCGTCAATAAGAAGGTCAGAGGGATACGGTAAACCTGAAGTGAAGCATCGAATCTATAACTAGTGTCACAGGAATGGTTCAAAGCATAGACAGTAAGAAGAGTCAGTTTTCTTGTCATTCAGTCGGCATTGTGCCTTTTCTATTTAATTCCGATGCAATTTCTGTGTTTAAACGTCAATACGAAAGTCAGAGGGATACAGTGAAAATGAAGTGAAGCATCGGAATCTATAACTAGTGTCACAGGAATGATTCAAAGCATAGACAGTAAGAAGAGTCAGTTTTCTTGTACTTAAGTCGACATTGTGCCTTTTTCTATTTAATTCCGATGCAATTTCTGTGTTTAATCGTCAATAAGAAAGTCAGAGGGATACAGCAAAAATAAAGTGAAGCATCGGAATCTATAACTAGTGCCACATGAATGGTTCAAACATAGTCAGTAAGAAGAGTCAGTTTTCTTGTACTTAAGTTGGCATTGTGCCCTTTGTATTTAAATCCGATGCAATATCTGTGTTTCATCTTCAATAAGAAGGTCAGAGGGATACAGTAAACCTGAAGTGAAGCATCGGAATCTATAACTAGTGTCACAGGATAGGTTAAAAGCATAGACAGTAAGATGAGTCAGTTTTCTTGCACTTAAGTCGGCGTTGTGCCTTTTTTATTTAATTCCGATGCATTTTCTGTGTTTCATCGTCAATACGAAGGTCAGAGGGATACAGTAAACCTGAAGAGAAGCATCGGAATCTATAACTAGTGTCACAGGAATGGTTCAAATCATAGACAGTAATAAGAGTCGGTTTTCTTGTACTTATGTAGGCATTGTTTCTCTTGTATTTAATTCCGATGCTATATCTGTGTTTCATCAACAATAAGATGGTCAGAGGTATACAGTAAACCTGAAGTGAAGCATCGGAATCTATAACTAGTGTCACATGAATAGTTCAAACGTAGACAGTAAGAAGAGTCAGTTTTCTTGTACTTAAGTCGGCATTGTGCCTTTTCTATTTAATTCCGATGCAATTTCTGTGCTTCATCGTCAATAAGAAGGTCAGAGGGATACAGTAAACCTGAAGTGAAGAATCGGCAACTATAACTAGTGTCACAGGAATGGTTCAAAACATAGGCAGTAAGAAGGGTCAGTTTTCTTGTACTTAAGTCGACATTGTGCCTTTTTCTATTTAATTCCGATGCAATTTCTGTGTTTAATCGTCAATAAGAAAGTCAGAGCGATACAGTAAAAATGAAGTGAAGCATCGGAATCTATAACTAGTGTCACATGAATGGTTCAAACATAGTCAGTAAGAGGAGTCAGTTTTCTTGTGCTTAAGTCGGTATTGTGCCCTTTGTATTTAAATCCGATGCAATATCTGTGTTTCATCTTCAATAAGAAGGTCAGAGGGATACAGTAAACCTGAAGTGAAGCATCGGAATCTATAACTAGTGTCACAGGAAAGGTTAAAAGCATAGACAGTAAGATGAGTCAGTTATCTTGTACTTAAGTCGGCATTGTGCCTTTTGTATTTAATTCCGATGCATTTTCTGTGTTTCATCGTCAATAAGAAGGTCAGAGGGATACAGTAAACCTGAAGAGAAGCATCGGAATCTATAACTAGTGTCACAGGAATGGTTCAAATCATAGACAGTAAGAAGAGTCAGTTTTCTTGTACTTATGTAGGCATTGTTTCTCTTGTATTTAATTCCGATGCTATATCTGTGTTTCATCAACAATAAGATGGTCAGAGGGATACAGTAAATCTGAAGTGAAGCATCGGAATCTATAACTAGTGTCACATGAATAGTTCAAACATAGACAGTAAGAAGAGTCAGTTTTCTTGTACTTAAGTCGGCATTGTGCCCTTTGCATTTAATTCCGATGCAATATCTGTGTTTCATCTTCAATAAGAAGGACAGAGGGATACAGTAAACCTGAAGTGAAGCATCGGAATCTATAACTAGTGTCACAGGAATGGTTCAAATTGTAGACAGTAAGAAGAGTCAGTATTCTTGAACGTAAGTCGGCATTGTTCCTTTTCTATTTAATTCCGATGCAATTTCTATGTTTCATCGTCAATAGGAAGGTCAGAGGGATACAGTAAACCTGAAGTGAAGCATCGGAATCTATAACTAGTGTCACAGGAATGGTTCAAAACATAGACAGTAAGAAGGGTCAGTTTTCTTGTACTTAAGTCGGCATTGTGCCTTTTGTACTTAACTCCGATGCAATGTCTGTACTTCATCGTCAATAAGAAGGTCAGAGGGATACTGTAAACCTGAAGTGAAGCATCTGAATCCATAACTAGTGTCACATTAATGGTTCAAAACATAGACAGTAAGAAGAGTCAGTTTTCTTGTACTTAAGTCGGCATTGTGCCTTTTGTATTTAACTCCGATGCAATGTCTGTGTTTCATCGTCAATAAGAAGGTCAGAGGGATACAGTAAACCTCAAGTGAAGCATCGGAATCTATAACTAGTGTCACAGGAATGGTTTAATCATAGACAGTAAGAAGAGTCAGTTTTCTTGTACTTGAGTCGGCATTGTGGCTTTTGTATTTAACTCCGATGCAATTTCTGTGTTTCATCGTCAATAAGAAGGTCAGAGGGATACAGTAAACCTGAAGTAAGGCATCGGAATCTATAACTAGTGTCACAGGAATGGTTCAAATCATAGACAGTAATAAGAGTCGGTTTTCTTGTACTTATGTAGGCATTGTTTCTCTTGTATTTAATTCCGATGCTATATCTGTGTTTCATCAACAATAAGGTGGTCAGAGGGATACAGTAAACCTGAAGTGAAGCATCGGAATCTATAACTAGTGTCACATGAATAGTTCAAACATAGACAGTAAGAAGAGTCAGTTTTCTTGTACTTAAGTCGGCATTGTGCCTTTTCTATTTAATTCCGATGCAATTTCTGTGCTTCATCGTCAATAAGAATGTCAGAGGGATACAGTAAACCTGAAGTGAAGAATCGGCAACTATAACTAGTGTCAC